>NC_057810.1:264962477-265699373 GCF_018294505.1 Triticum aestivum | reverse complement strand
ATTGAACCTAGCTTGGGGTCAGGTACAGTGTTCGGTTTGTAATGTAGTTGGTGCCCCATAGAAGTTGTCCATTGGGGATTTGAACACACCACACATACATATTTTCAGGCCGCAGGCAAGGTATAGGGGGTCTTCTAATCGACCACGTCTCCCTTGTGCGGTTTTGTGAGGACACACATATCTGTGGGCTCCCCGGATCTATATATATATATCACCCCTTTGACCGAAAATGAGGGGTACGTGTTGGCCATGAATGGATTCCTCCTAGTTCGTGTTAGGGACGGTCACCATCACATTTCGTTCAAACTCGTGTGTTCTCAGGATTCTCTCCCACACGCTCGGATTGGTGGGTTGGACCGACACCGTACCCTGTGTATCTCGTCCTTAATTACCTGGCTTTCATGGTGGTTGTCTGTATCAAGAGGCAGGCACCACATCTAAATTGTACATAATTTGATATTAAAACACATCACCCCTTCCAATGTGCATCATTTTGGGCCGCATGCAGGCGGTGCTGATTTTGTGGCCCCTCTCGTGCGATTTTTTATGATGGTCCGATCATTGGCCCAAGTGGTTTATATTATATATATATATATTCTATCCTGTTTAGATCAACAACAATAGTTGTCATTTGACCAAGCGATAGATTCACTACTCCATCTTATGGTAGGTCATGGTGACATGCATGTATGACCAAAGTATTGGTACGTGCATCCGTCCCGCCGACATTGAGTGGGAGGTGGGTTAAGCACCCTAGATAACTAGGTAGCTATGACGTTATGTCATTATAGATATATCCAAGGGGGTTTTCCTGTTTGCGAGGCAGGTGCCTCCAAAGTTCTGCATTGTGTATTTAAACATCACACCCTATATTCCTACATATATTTGGCCACTTCCAGGTGGTTCTTGACTTCTGGCCCCTCTCATTGATCTTCGACGACCTGCCCAACCGTGGGCCTGCACGGTCAAAGTTGTGCATTGGAATTTTGAACATCACACACCACCCTTTTCATTCATATATATATTTGGGCCACATGCTGGTGTGGCTATCTTCTGACCCTCTCTCACATTTTTCTGCTGCGAAGACTCGAATGGCGCTCAACAGACAAAGGTGTACTGGCTTAATTGTGTGTGATGCAAGTGCGATGTGAAATCACCACAACTGTGCAAGCGCGAGCAAGGGTGTAGGTAGTGGATTAGCCGTGTGCGATGCAAGTGTGTTGTGAAATCACCATGAGTGCGCAAGCGTGAACAAGTGTGGAGGTAGTGGCTTAACCGTGTGCGATGCAAGTGCACTGTGAATCAGCACGACTGCGCAAGCGCGAGCAATGGTGGAGGTAGTGGCTTAACCGTGTGTGATACAAGTGGCTGTGAAATCACCATGACTGTGCAAGCGCGAGCAAGGGTGGAGGTACTGGATTAACCGTGTGCGATGCTAGTGCGCTGTAAAACCACAACCTGCGAAAGCTAAAGGCGGGTAGTTTATTTATGATGAACTCCATGTCTATGTCTAAAACTTAGGACAACCTGTGTGCGATAGACCAGCTACCTAGAAATCTAAAAACAAACTACCCTCCTTGAGCGACGAAAAAATTGGTGGTTCTGTCGCTTTTCCTTATTATCATACACGTATATTCTTATTGGACCGGGTGCGATCTTGGGTGCTCCCGCCCCACATCAATTCCTTTAACCAAATTTTAGTAGCCGCAATATTTCAACCGTTGCCCCATTCCTCCACCACCGACCTTACAGTAAAATTCCAGTAGCCGAGGCATTTGAACCGTCGCCCTCCCTCGTACACCACCATCTCCACCCACCATTACTAAAGTTTTCAGGAGCCGCGGCGTATCCTCAAACACCACCCCCTCCTCCATAGTCCCCCCACCCCCTCCCTCGAACCCTAGCTCGTCGTCGTTGTTGACGATGCCATAGACCTAGGGTAGGGTCATAGGCCTGACCTATACACCCCACCCAAGGTCACTACCATAGAAGCAAATACATTCAAAGCACAACAGGAAGTATCAACCGAAGCCACCGAGTGCAATCCACTCGACCAGTCACCTCACTCGGATACCCCCACTTCACTCGACCAGGATGGAGTCATTCGACCATAAAGGAATCCACTCGGAGTACAGAAGACCTGGAGTCACTCAGGAGGACAATGGTCAGGCGTTCACTCCATAGTCTTAAAGGTCATTGAATACACTTTATAGCTGGCGTTACCAGTAACGCCCTGTCTTAATGTACGTTGAACCACTGTAACGGAGGTGGGCTGGGGTCCTGGCGCACTCTATATAAGCCACCCCCCTCTCTGGGACAAGGGTTTGCACCCCTTGTAACACACACCCATATTCCAGTCGATCGCCTCAGGGCACCAAGACGTAGGGCTTTTACCTCCTCCGAGACGGGCCTGCACTCGTAAAATTGTGTGTACAACCTCGCCGTAGCTAGGGCCTCGCCTCCTCATACGTACCCCCTATTCTTACTGTCAAACTTAGTATCACGACAGTTGGTGCCCACCATGGGGCAAAGCGTCTTAGCGACTTCCGGCGAGGTTTCATTTTCTCCGATCTTCATCAGCATGGTTTCCGGCGGCAGTTTGGTCATGGGTCGCGAGTTCTGACTCGGCGCGCTCACTTTCGATGCCGACGACTCCGCCTGGCTCCGGGAGGCTCCCCTCGACGTCAAGGCTCTCCCGATCTGTGGTTCTTCGCACTTCCGCGCGAGTGCATGCGGCGTCCTCCTTCGGCAGCCGTCGACCCCGTATCAGTCGGTCCTCGTGTCGTCTTCTCACTCCGCTAGACGCCACCGCAAGCGATCTGGTCGATCATGGCTCTAGCGGTGGGTGAAGCACGCAGTGGCTCGTCAGACGATCACCGCCCAAGTCGCGGCAATCGAGCTTGGCAAATTTCATTGCGGTCCAGTTGACCTGTCGACTGACTTAGTGGACACATTTTCCGAGAGCGGGAGTTGTGACCCCGCGGCAGAAGTCCTTATGGTCGACTCCCATCGCAGCCCACCTGCTTTCCGTTGCAGCGGCGGCAACGGTGGTGGCGATGGCCCATCATTCGGCCACGAGGAGTATCAGCCCCAACCTCTTAACTCGCAGCAGAGGGAGGAGCTGCACCGCCGCAATGTCGAGGCCCTCCAGACCCCCATCATAGGGGAAACCACCGAGGCTTGCGCCTTGGAGGCAGTGCGCCTGGCCACACTGGCTGAGTGCACTCGTTTGGAGAATCTCCAACATTCTCTCGACGAGCGTGCCCGTCAACTGGTCCCCGAGTCCAGTCCACAACAGTTGTTTCCGCCAGAAACTCAGGTATTCCACACACCGATCCAGAATCTTGCAGCTGTTGTGCGAATAGCAGAGTCCATTCAGCTATCCCGTTCAGAGACTGGAAGAGGCTTGGAACAGATCAGGATGCTGCTCTGAGCAGCGGGAGAACTGAACTCCGCCGTGTCCATGTTGCGGAATAGGATCCATAGCTGATCAGTAAGTGTAGACACCATTCAGTTGGCACACAGTCCTGTGTCGCCTTTGCAACGTGAAGATCGTGATCACCGTCGAGATCGACACCTAGGAAGAGATCATGGAGAGTTCGAGCGGGAGTATGCCCATGACAACCGCCATTGAGTGCCTTCGCCTCTTCCGAGAGACGGTTCGTACGTGCCCCGGCGGTATGATGACAGGCGCTCGTATGGTAATGACCGCAGATTTCCAGTCGACCCAAGAGAGCCTGGTTTCGACGCAAGGTCAGCCCTTGTTTAGGGTTTGGTCGACCGGGAGAGCATATAGAGAGGGGCTGGATAGAGACAGGCACAGCAGAAGCAGGGTCCATGTTTCAGGCCCTGAGTGTCTTGGAAGAGCCATCAGAGTCGTTGAGATCCCTCACAACTTCAGATTGGCGACTAGCGTCAGTAAGTTCATAGGAGAATCAAAGCCCGACACTTGGCTTGAAGACTACCGAGTGGTTGTGCACATTGGTGGCGGCAGCGATGAGGTGGCCATGAAGCACCTCCCTCTTATGCTTGAAGGTTCTGCCAGGGCCTGGCTGAATCAGCTGGCCCCTGGGAGCATTTTGAGTTGGGATGAGTTGGCCTGAGTGTTTACCAGAACATTTGAGGGCACCTGCAAGAGACCTGCTGGTTTGCCAGAATTGCAGCATTACGTGCAGAAACCGAATGAGACCTTGAGAGATTATATCCAGGGATGGATCACTCTGCACCACACAGTGGAGAATGTATCAGATCACCAAGCAGTATGTGCCTTTAAAGAAGGCGTTCACTACAGAGAGCTCAATCTGAAGTTAGGTCGGATTGGAGATATGTCTCTGGCTCAGATGCTGGAGATTGCCACCAAGTACGCTAGCGGCGAAGAACAAGACCGACTCTGGAGTGGCAAGAACAGACCAGTCGCCCAAGACAACGGAGGAGGAAATTCCAGTCGGAAGCAGAAGCGAAAGGCTGAGGCAGCAGGCCCTTCCGAGGCGGCAGTGTTGAACCAAGGAAAGTTCAAGGGGAAGCCCAAAGGGCCTTGGATCCCTAAGAAAGTGAAGGATCAAGCAGGAAATGATGTGATGGATTTGCCGTGTCATATACACACCAAAAAGGATGAGGAGGGGAACCTAATTCTCCCCAAGCATACGACTCGCCAATGTCGACTCCTGATCCATAGCTTCCGAGAAAGCCAACCAAGTGAAAAGGACAAAGAGTCTGATAAGGAGGAAGACAAAGATGATGATGCTGGTTACCCATACGTTAATGCCACTTTGGTGATTTTTGCTAATCTCGAGAGCAAAAGTCGACTGAAAGTTATTAACAGAGAGGTGAACATGGTTGCTCTAGCAACACCAAAGTATTTGAAGTGGTCAAAAACCCCTATTACATTCGACTAGTCCGACCACCCGCCACGCGTTGCTACCCCTGGGCGGCAAGCGTTGGTGTTCGACCCAGTTGTTGGGGGCACCAGACTGACCAAGGTTTTGATGGATGGTGGCAGTGGTCTGAATATCCTATACGCTGAGGCCCTCAAAGGGATGGGCATTCCGATGTCCAAGCTCAGGGAGAGCAACATGCGATTCCATGGAGTCATCCCAGGAAAGAAAGCCGACTCACTCAGTTAGATCACTCTTAACGTGGTTTTCGGTGATGAGAAGAATTATCGCAAGGAAAAGTTGACGTTTGAGGTAGTGGATTTTGAAAGTGCCTATCATACCATTTTGGGCAGACCTGCCTATGCTAGCTTCATGGCTCGACCGTGTTATGTGTACCTCAAGATGAAGATGCATGGCCCCAAAGGCGTGATAACGGTTGCCGGTAACCGGCAGAGAGCAGAAGATTGTCTTCAGGATGGTGCGAAGATAGCAGATGAGCAGATGGCAGCAGTGGAGTTTCAAGAGTACCAGAAGACTGCAGATCCGAGTGATTTGTTGCGTGCCAAGAGGCCTGCCTCGGAGTCCACATTTTAGTCGGCCGGCGAGACCAAGCCAGTCCACATTCACTCGACCGACCCCAATGCTGCTCCGACCCATATCTCAACAACACTCGACAACAAATAGGAAGAAGCGCTAATCCAGTTCCTCCGTGAGAACTGGGACATCTTTGCATGGAAGCCATCTAACATGCCAGGTGTACCCAGGGGACTGGCTGAGCACTATTTGTGAGTCGACCCAAAGGCAAAACCCATTAAGGAGCATCTTCGTTGGTCTGCCACGGAGAAAAGAAAGGCGATTGGCAAGGAGGTGGCTCGGCTTTTGGCTGCCAAGTTCATCCGCGAGATATACCACTCTGAGTGGCTCACCAATGTCGTTATGGTCCCCAAGAAAGATAAATCACTTCGAATGTGTATTGACTTCAAGCACATCAATCGGGCCTACCCTAAAGATCATTTTCCTCTGCCCCGCATCGACCAGATAGTCGACTCAACTGCGGGATGTGAGCGACTGTCCTTTCTGGACGCTTATTGTTACTATGCCCTTTGGCCTCAAGAATGCTGGTCCACATTCATGTGCATGATTCAGAAGTGCCTACTCACTAAAATCAGTCGGAATGTGGAAGCATACATGGATGACATAGTGGTTAAGTCACGCAAAGGTTCTGATCTGCTGACTGACCACGCTGAAACCATTGCCAACTTAAGAAGATATGATATCAAGCTCAATCCATCAAAATGCACATTCAGAGACCCCGGCGGAAAGTTACTCGGTTTTCTCGTTTCCGAACGAGGGATCGACGCGAATCTAGAGAAGATTGGCACAATCCTCCAAATGAAGCGCCCAGTGCGTGTGCACGCTGTTCAGAAGCTTACTAGTTGTTTGGCTGCATTGAGCTGATTCATCTCATGCCTCGGTGAAAAGGCACTGCCTCTTTACTGACTGATGAAGAAGTCTGATAAGTTTGAGTGGAATGACGAAGCTGAAGCAGCGTTTGAGAGCTCAAAGCCCTGCTTTCCACCCAGCCGGTGCTTGCTGCTCCAGTCAGCAAGGAGCCTTTACTGCTTTACATCGCAGCCACGGGACAGGTTGTTAGCACAGTGCTCAAGGTCGAGCTGGAAGAAGAAGGCAAAGCCTTCATAATTCAGCGCCCTGTGTATTACATTTCAGAAGTCTTGACCCCGTCGAAGAAGAGATACCCTCATTATCAGAAGCTTGTTTATGAGATTTACCTGACCACGAAGAAAGTTGCACACTATTTCTCTGACCACTCAGTTTCAGTCGTCAGCGACGCTGCATTATCAGAAATTCTGAATAACAGAGATGCAACTGGTCGAGTGGCAAAATGGGCGATTGAACTCCTTCCTTTAGATATCAAGTTTGAGGCAAAGAAGGCCATCAAGTCGCAAGCAATTGCAGATTTCATCACAGAGTGGATAGAACAATAGCAGCCGACTCAGATTCAGTTGGAACATTGGACCATGTTCTTTGATGGCTCCAAGATGTTGAATGGCTCTGGTGCAGGAGTGTTTTAGTGTCCCCATGAGGAGACAAGCCCGGTTATGTCCTCCAGATCCACTTTGATTCTTCAAACAATGAAGCTGAGTATGAGGCACTGTTGTATGGGTTGTGTATGGCCATTTCACTCGTCCGGCGCTTGATGGTCTACGGCGACTCGGACTTAGCGGTTAAACAAGTAATGAAGGAATGGGATGTCAGGAGTCCACCAATGACCGGTTATTGCAATGCAGTGAGAAAGCTAGAGAAGAAGTTTGAGGGGTTAGAGCTCCACCACATACCATGAATCAAGAATCAAGCTACTAATGATCTTGCGAAGATAGGTTCCACTCGAAAGCCTATCCCCAGTAACGTGTTCTTGGAGCATCTCCACACCCCGTTAGTACAGGAAGATCCCTTCAAGGAAGAGCCCCCGCAACCAATAAGTTCAACCGATCCGACTGAGATTGAGGTTCCAGTTGTGGTCGACTTGATCATGGAAGTCTTGGTGATCACGCCCGACTAGACGGTACCGTACATCGCGTACATTCTCAGGCAGGAGCTCCCAGAGGATGAGGATGAGGCTCGCCAGATAGTCCGTCGATCGAAAGCTTTCACCGTGATAAAAGGACAACTTTGCAGAGAAAGTGTCACAGGAGTGGCTCAATGCTGCATCACCCCGGAAGAAGGTCGAATGATCCTAAACGATATCCACTCAGGGACCTGTGGTCACCATGCATCCTCTTGGACCATCATGGACAAAGCATACCGAGTGGGGTTCTATTGGCCTCGGGCAAATGAGATGGAAAAAGATATAGTCGACAAGTGCGCAGGTTGCCAGTTCTACCCCAACATGTCCCACAAGCCTGCATCTGTCTTGAAGACTATTCCACTCATCTGGCCATTTGCAATCTAGGGGTTGGATATGGTTGGACCCTTCAAGACCGGAAGAAGTGGTTTCACTCATTTGCTCATAGCAGTCGAAAAGTTCACTAAGTGGATCGAAGCCAAGCCCATCAAAAACCTTGACTCAAGAACTACCGTCAGTTTCATCAAGGAGTTGATATTTAGATATGGAGTTCCTCACAGCATTGTCATAGATAACGGCTCCAATTTTGATTCTGATGAGTTCAAGGCATTCTGTGCGTCCCAAGGCACTCGGGTCGACTATGCGTCCGTTGCACACCCGCAGTCGAATGGGCAAGCAGAAAGGGCGAATGGTTTGATCCTTCAAGGGTTAAAACCGCGACTGATGTGCAACCTCAAGCATGTTGCTGGAGCTTGGGTGACTGAGTTACCATCCATCCTGTGGGGGCTGAGAATGACGCCGAACTGGTCAACTGACCGGACCCCTTTCTTCCTAGTGTACGGCGCCGAGGCTGTGCTTCCGAGTGTTGGAAATATGCCCTAGAGGCAATAATAAAAGGATTGTTATTATATTTCCTTGTTCATGATAATTGTCTTTATTCATGCTATAATTGTATTATCTGGAAATCGTAATACACGTGTGAATACATAGACCACAATACGTCCCTAGTGAGCCTCTAGTTGACTAGCTCGTTGATCAACAGATAGTCATGGTTTCCTGACTATGGACATTAGATGTCGTTGATAACGGGATCACATCATTAGGAGAATGATGTGATGGACAAGACCGAATCCTAAGCATAGCACAAGATCGTGTAGTTCGTTTTGCTAGAGCTTTTCCAATGTCAAGTATCTTTTCCTTAGACCATGAGATCGTGTAACTCCCGGATACCGTAGGAGTGCTTTGGGTGTACCAAACGTCACAACGTAACTGGGTGACTACAAAGGTGCACTACAGGTATCCCCGAAAGTGTCTGTTGGGTTGACACGGATCGAGACTGGGATTTGTCACTCTGTATAACGGAGAGGTATCACTGGGCCCACTCGGTACTGCATCATCATAATGAGCTCAAAGTGACCAAGTGTCTGGTCACGGGATCATGCATTACGGTACGAATAAAGTGACTTGCCGGTAACGAGACTGAACGAGGTATTGGGATACCGACGATCAAGTCTCGGGCAAGTAACATACCGTCTGACAAAGGGAATAGTATACGGGGTTGCTTGAACCCTCGACATCGTGGTTCATACGATGAGATCATCGAGGAGTATGTGGGAGCCAACATGGGTATCCAGATCCCGATGTTGGTTATTGACCGGAGAGCCGTCTCGGTCATGTCTACATGTCTCCCGAACCCATAGGGTCTACACACTTAAGGTTCGGTGACGCTAGGGTTGTATGAATATGAGTATGCAGCAAACCGAATGTTGTTCGGAGTCCCGGATGAGATCCCGGACGTCACGAGGAGTTTCGGAACGGTCCAGAGGTAAAGAATTATATATGGGAAGTGCTGTTTCGGCCATCGGGAAAGTTTCAGGGTCACCGGTATTGTACCGGGACCACCGGAAGGGTCCCGGGGGTCCACCAGGTGGGGCCACCTATCCCGGAGGGCCCCGTGGGCTGAAGTGGGAGGGGAACCAGCCCCTAGTGGGCTGGTGCGCCCCCCCTTGCCCCCCCTGCGCCTAGGGTTGGAAACCCTAGGTGGGGGGGCGCACCACTTGCCTTGGGGGGCACTCCACCCCCCCCCCTGGCCGCCGCCCCCCTTGGGAGATTGCATCTCCCAAGGCCGGCGCCCCCCCTGGGGGCCTATATAAAGGAGGTCAGTGGGGAGGGCAGTCGCACCCAAGTCTTGGCGCCTCCATCCCCCTGCTACACCTCATCCTCCTCCCACAGTAGCTTGGCGAAGCCCTGCCGGAGTTCTACTGCATCCACCACCACGCCGTCGTGCTGCTGGATCATCATCAACCTCTCCTCCCCCCTTGCTGGATCAAGAAGGAGGAGACGTCATCCGCTCCGTACGTGTGTTGAACGCGGAGGTGTTGTCCGTTCGGCACTTGGTCATCGGTGATTTGAATCACGGCGAGTACGACTCCATCATCACCGTTCTCTTGAACGCTTCTGCACGCGATCTACAAGTGGTATGTAGATGCAATCTCTCTCCCATGACTCGTTGCTTAGATGAACTCATAGATGGATCTTGGTGAAACCGTAGGAAAAATTTTATTTTCTGCAACGTTCCCCACCAGTGGCATCATGAGCTAGGTCTATGCGTAGTTCTCTATTGCACGAGTAGAACACAAATTTGTTGTGGGCGTAGATCTTGTCAACTTGCTTGCCGCTACTAGTCTTTTGTTGCTTCGGCGGTATTGTGGGATGAAGCGTCCTGGACCGACCTTACACGTACGCTTACGTGAGATAGGTTCCACCGACTGACATGCACTAGTTGCATAAGGTGGCTAGCGGGTGTCTGTCTCTCCTACTTTAGTTGGAGCGGATTCAATGAAAAGGGTCCTTATGAAGGGTAAATAGAAGTTGACAAAATCACGTTGTGGTTATTCGTAGGTAAGAAAACATTCTTGCTAGAACCCAATTGCAGCCACGTAAAAGATGCAACAACAATTAGAGGACGTCTAACTTGTTTTTGCAGCAATTGGCATGTGATGTGATATGGCCAGAAGTTGTGATGAATGATGAATGATATATTGTGATGTATGAGATCATGTTCTTGTAATAGGAATCACGACTTGCATGTCGATGAGTATGACAACCGGCAGGAGCCATAGGAGTTGTCTTTATTTTTTGTATGACCTGCGTGTCATTGAAGAACGCCATGTAAATTACTTTACTTTATTGCTAAATGCGTTAGCCACAGAAGTAGAAGTAGTCGTTGGCGTGACAACTTCATGAAGATACAATGATGGAGATCATGGTGTCATGCCGGTGACGAAGATGATCATGGAGCCCCGAAGATGGAGATCGAAGGAGCTATATGATATTGGCCATATCATGTCACTACTATATAATTGCATGTGATGTTTATTATGTTTTATGCATCTTGTTTACTTAGAACGGCGGTAGTAAATAAGATGATCCCTTATAATAATTTCAAGAAAGTGTTCCCCCTAACTATGCACCGTTGCTAAAGTTCGTCCTTTCGAAGCACCACGTGATGATTGGGTGTGATAGATCCTTACGTTCACATACAACGGGTGTAAGACAGATTTACACATGCAGAACACTTAGGGTTAACTTGATGAGCCTAGCATGTACAGACATGGCCTCAGAACACAAGAGACCGAAAGGTCGAACATGAGTCGTATGGAAGATACGATCAACATGGAGATGTTCATCGATGATGACTAGTCCGTCTCACGTGATGATCGGACACGGCCTAGTCGACTCGGATCGTGTAACACTTAGATGACTAGAGGGATGTCAATCTGAGTGGGAGTTCATTAAATAATTTGATTAGATGAACTTAATTATCATGAACTTAGTCTAAAATCTTTGCAAAATATGTCTTGTAGATCAAATGGCCAACGCTCATGTCAACATGAACTTCAACGCATTCCTAGAGAAAACCAAGCTGAAAGATGATGGCAGCAACTATTCGGATTTGGTCCGGAACCTGAGGATCATCCTCATAGCAGCCAAGAAAGCATATGTCCTAGATGAACCGCTAGGTGAAGCACCCATCCCAGAGAACCAAGACATTATGAACGCTTGGCAGTCACGTGCTGATGATTACTCCCTCGTTTAGTATGGCATGCTTTACAGCTTAGAACCGGGGCTCCAAAAGCGTTTTGAGAAACACGGAGCATATGAGATGTTCGAGGAGCTGAAAATGGTTTTTCAAGCTCATGCCCGGGTCAAGAGATATGAAGTCTCCAACAAGTTCTATAGTTGTAAGATGGAGGAAAACAGTTCTGTCAGTGAGCACATACGCAAAATGTCTGGGTTGCACAACCGCCTGTCCCAGCTGGAGATCAACCTCCCGGACGAGGCGATCATTGACAGAATCCTTCAGTCGCTCCCACCAAGCTACAAGAGCTTTGTGTTGAACTACAATATGCAGGGGATGGTGAAGACCATTCCTGAAGTATTCCATGCTGAAGTCAGCAGAGGTTGAAATCAAGAAAGAACATCAAGTGTTGATGGTCAATAAGACCACTAAGTTCAAGAAGGGCAAGGGTAAGAAGAACTTCAAGAAGGACGGCAAGGATGTTGCCGCGCCCGGTAAACCAGTTGCTGGGAAGAAGTCAAAGAATGGACCCAAGCCTGAGACTGAGTGCTTTTATTGCAAGGGGAAGGGTCACTGGAAGCGGAACTGCCCCAAATACTTAGCGGACAAGAAGGCCGGCAACACTAAAGGTATATTTGATATACATGTAATTGATGTGTACCTTACCACTACTCGTAGTAACTCCTGGGTATTTGATACCGCTGTCGTTGCTCATATTTGTAAGTCACAGCAGGAGCTGCGGAATAAGCGGAGACTGGCGAAGGATGAGGTGACGATGCGCGTCGGGAATGGTTCCAAGGTCGATGTGATCGCCGTCGGCACGCTACCTCTACATTTACCCACGGGATTAGTTATGAACCTCAATAATTGTTATTTAGTGCCAAGTTTGAGCATGAACATTGTATCTGGATCTCGTTTAATACGAGATGGCTACTCATTTAAATCCGAGAATAATGGTTGTTCTATTTATATGAGAGATATGTTTTATGGTCATGCCCCGATGGTCAATGGTTTATTCTTAATGAATCTCGAACGTAATGTTACACATATTCATAGTGTGAATACCAAAAGATGTAAAGTTGATAACGATAGTCCCACATACTTGTGGCACTGCCGCCTTGGTCACATTGGTGTCAAGCGCATGAAGAAGCTCCATGCTGATGGACTTTTAGAGTCTCTCGATTATGAATCATTTGACACATGCGAACCATGCCTCATGGGCAAAATGACCAAGACTCTGTTCTCCGGAACAATGGAGCGAGCAACCAACTTATTGGAAATCATACATACCGATGTGTGCGGTCCAATGAGCGTTGAGGCTCGCGGAGGATATCGTTATGTTCTCACTCTCACTGTGACTTGAGTAGATATGGGTATGTCTACTTGATGAAACACAAGTCTGAGACCTTTGAAAAGTTCAAGGAATTTCAGAATGAGGTAGAGAATCAATGTGACCGAAAGATAAAGTTCCTACGATCAGATCGTGGAGGAGAATACTTAAGTCATGAATTTGGTGCACACTTAAGGAAATGTGGAATCGTTTCACAACTCACGCCGCCTGGAACACCTCAGCGTAACGGTGTGTTCGAACGTCGTAATCGCACTCTATTGGATATGGTGCGGTCTATGATGTCTCTTACCGATTTACCGCTATCATTTTGGGGATACGCTCTAGAGACAGCTACATTGACTTTAAATAGGGCACTGTCTAAATCTGTTGAGACGACACCGTATGAATTATGGTTTGGGAAGAAACCTAAGCTGTCGTTTCTAAAAGTTTGGGGATGCGATGCTTATGTCAAGAAATTACAACCTGAAAAGCTCGAACCCAAGTCCGAAAAGTGCGTCTTCATAGGATACCCTAAGGAAACCATTGGGTACACCTTCTACTTAATATCCGAGGGCAAGACATTTGTTGCCAAGAACGGATCCTTTCTGGAAAAAGAGTTTCTCTCGAAAGAAGTGGGAGGAAAGTAGAACTCGATGAAGTACTACCTCTTGAACCGGAAAGTAGTACAGCTCAGGAAAATGTTCCTGTGGTGCCTACACCAACTGGAGAGGAAATTAATGATGATGATCAAGGTACTTCGGATCAAGTTGCTACAGAACCTCATAGGTCCACAAGGACACGTTCCACACCAGAGTGGTATGGCAACCCTGTCCTGGAAATCATGTTTTTAGACAATGGTGAACCTTCGAACTATGAAGAAGCGATGGCGGGCCCAGATTCCAACAAATGGCTTGAAGCCATGCAATCCGAGATAGAATCCATGTATGAAAACAAAGTATGGACTTTGACTGACTTGCCCGATGATCGGCGAGCGATAGAAAACAAATGGATCTTTAAGAAGAAGACGGACGCGGATGGTAATATTACCGTCTATAAAGCTCGACTTGTCGCTAAGGGTTATCGACAAGTTCAAGGGGTTGACTACGATGAGACATTCTCTCCCGTAGCAAAGCTGAAGTCCGTCCGAATCATGTTAGCAATTGCCGCATACTATGATTATGAGATATGGCAGATGGACGTCAAAACGGCATTCCTTAACGGGCATCTTAAGGAAGAACTGTATATGATGCAGCCGGAGGGTTTTGTCGATCCTGAGAATGCTAACAAAGTATGCAAGCTCCAGCGATCCATTTATGGGCTGGTGCAAGCATCTCGGAGTTGGAACATTTGCTTTGATGAGATGATCAAAGCGTTTGGGTTTATGCAGACTTATGGAGAAGCCTGCGTTTACAAGAAAGTGAGTGGGAGCTCTGTAGCATTTCTCATATTATATGTAGATGACATACTTTTGATGGGAAATGATATAGAACTTTTGGACAGCATTAAGGCCTACTTGAATAAGTGTTTTTCAATGAAGGACCTTGGAGAAGCTGCTTACATATTAGGCATCAAGATCTATAGGGATAGATCAAGACGCCTCATAGGTCTTTCACGAAGCACATACCTTGATAAGATTTTGAAGAAGTTCAAAATGGATCAGTCCAAGAAGGGGTTCTTGCCTATATTGCAAGGTGTGAGATTGAGCTCGGCTCAATGCCCAACCACGGCAAAAGATAAAGAAGAGATGAGTGTCATCCCCTATGCTTCAGCCATAGGATCTATTATGTATGCCATGCTGTGTACCAGACCTGATGTAAACCTTGCCGTGAGTTTGGTAGGAAGGTACCAAAGTAATCCCGGCAAGGAACACTGGATAGCGGTCAAGAATATCCTAAAGTACCTGAAAAGGACAAAGGACATGTTTCTCGTTTATGGAGGTGACGAAGAGCTTGCCATAAAGGGTTACGTCGATGCTAGCTTCGACACAGATCTGGATGACTCTAAGTCACAAACCGGATACGTGTATATGTTGAATGGTGGAGCAGTAAGATGGTGCAGCTGCAAGCAGAGCGTCGTGGCGGGATCTACATGTGAAGCGGAGTACATGGCAGCCTCGGAGGCAGCGCATGAAGCTATTTGGGTGAAGGAGTTCATCACCGACCTAGGAGTCATACCCAATGCGTCAGGGCCGATCAAACTCTTCTGTGACAACACTAGAGCTATTGCCCTTGCCAAGGAGCCCAGGTTTCACAAGAAGACCAGGCACATCAAGCGTCGTTTCAACTCCATCCGTGAAAATGTTCAAGATGGAGACATAGATATTTGCAAAGTACATACGAATCTGAATGTCGCAGATCCGTTGACTAAACCTCTCTCGCGAGCAAAACATGATCAACACCAGAACTCTATGGGTGTTCGATTCATCACAATGTAACTAGATTATTGACTCTAGTGCAAGTGGGAGACTGTTGGAAATATTCCCTAGAGTCAACAATAAAAGGATTATTATTATATTTCCTTGTTCATGATAGTTGTCTTTATTTATGCTATAATTGTATTATCCGGAAATCGTAATACACGTGTGAATACATAGACCACAATACGTCCCTAGTGAGCCTCTATTGACTAGCTCGTTGATCAACAGATAGTCATGGTTTCCTAACTATGGACATTAGATGTCGTTGATAACGGGATCACATCATTAGGAGAATGATGTGATGGACAAGACCCAATCCTAAGCATAGCACAAGATCGTGTAGTTCGTTTTGCTAGAGCTTTTCCAATGTCAAGTATATTTTCCTTAGACCATGAGATCGTGTAACTCCCGGATACCGTAGGAGTGCTTTGGGTGTACCAAACGTCACAACGTAACTGGGTGACTATAAAGGTGCACTACAGGTATCTCCGAAAGTGTCTGTTGGGTTGACACGGATCGAGACTGGGATTTGTCACTCCGTGTAACGGAGAGGTATCACTGGTCCCACTCGGTAGTGCATCATCATAATGAGCTCAAAGTGACCAAGTGTCTGGTCACGGGATCATGCATTACGGTACGAGTAAAGTGACTTGCTGGTAACGAGACTGAACGAGGTATTGGGATACCGACGATCGAGTCTCGGGTAAGTAACATACCATCTGACAAAGGGAATAGTATACGGGGTTGCTTGAATCCTCGACATTGTGGTTCATCCGATGAGATCATCGAGGAGTATGTGGGAGCCAACATGGGTATCCAGATCCCATTGTTGGTTATTGACCGAAGAGCCGTCTGGGTCATGTCTACATGTCTCCCGAACCCGTAGGGTCTACACACTTAAGGTTCGGTGACGCTAGGGTTGTATGAATATGAGTATGCAGCAAACCGAATGTTGTTCGGAGTCCCGGATGAGATCCCGGACGTCACGAGGAGTTTCGGAATGGTCCGAAGGTAAAGAATTATATATGGGAAGTGCTGTTTCGTCCATCGGGAAAGTTTCGGGGTCACCCGGTATTGTACCGGGACCACCGGAAGGGTCCTAGGGGTCCACCGGGTGGGGCCACCTATCCCGGAGGGCCCCGTGGGCTGAAGTGGGAGGGGAACCAGCCCCTAGTGGGCTGGTGCGCCCCCCTTGGGACCCCTGCGCCTAGGGTTGGAAACCCTAGGTGCGGGGGGCGCACCACTTGCCTTGGGGGGCACTCCACCCCCTGGCCGCCGTCCCCCTTGGAGATTGCATCTCCCAGGGCCGCCGCCCCTCCTGGGGGCCTATATAAAGGAGGGCAGGGGGGAGGGCAGCTGCACCCAAGTCTTGGCGCCTCCCTCCCCCTGCTACACCTCGTCCTCCTCCTGCAGTAGCTTGGCGAAGCCCTGCCGGAGTTCTGCTGCATCCACCACCACACCGTCGTGCTGCTGGATCATCATCAACCTCTCCTTCCCCCTTGCTGGATCAAGAAGGAGGAGACGTCATCCGCTCCGTACGTGTGTTGAACGTGGAGGTGCTATCCGTTCGACACTTGGTCATCGGTGATTTGAATCACGGCGAGTACGACTCCATCATCACTGTTCTCTTGAACGCTTCCACACGCGATCTACAAGTGGTATGTAGATGCAATCTCTCTCCCATGAATCATTGCTTAGATGAACTCATAGATGGATCTTGGTGAAACCGTAGGAAATTTTTTATTTTCTGCAACGTTCCCCAACACCGAGTGACTTGCTGCACAATGCTCCCCGGGTGGAACTCTTTTCAGAAGCTGAAGCAGAGCAACCACGTGAAGACGCAGTCGATCTCCTGGAAGAGGAACTCGAGATGGCTCTGATTCGGTCGACCATCTATTAGCAAGATCTCGTCGATTCCATGCCCGTAATGTCAGAGGTCGAGCGTTCCAGGAAGGAGACATTGTGCTCCGAGTGGATCAGAAACGGCCTCACAAGCTTGCTCCGGCCTGGGAAGGTCCCTTCATCATCACCAAGGTGCTTCACAATGGAGCGTACCACATCTAAAACATAGCCAAGAATATGGACGAGCCTCGCACGTGGAATGCAGAGCTACTTCGGCCTTTCTATACCTGAAATCACTCGAATCGACGAGTTGTAATAAGAAGTCCTTCAGTTTGCTTACCAAAGACAAGATTTTTGTAGTATCTTAATGATTGATTTCTCGTAATCATTTGTGGCTGAATCCCCCAGTGGGTGGCTTAGCCGTGAACCTGATTCGCCTAAGTTAAAAAAAACACCGAGTGGAGAACAATCCTCCCAGTCGGGGGCTTAGTTGCGACCCCGTACTCGCCTAAGTTAAAAAACACTCTGAGTGGAGAGAAATCCTCCCACTCGGGGGCTTAGCTGTGACCCCGTACTCGCCTAAGTTAAAAAACACTCCGAGTGGAGAGCAATCCTCCCACTCGGGGCTTAGCGGCGACCCCGTACTTGCCTAAGTTAAAAAACACTCCGAGTGGAGAGAAATCCTCCCACTCGGGGGCTTAGCTGTGACCCCGTACTCGCCTAAGTTAAAAAAACACTCCGAGTGGACAGCAATCCTCCCACTCAGGGGCTTAGCTGCGACCCCACACTCGCCTAAGTTAAGAAAACACTCCGAGTGGAGAGCAATCCTCCTACTCGGGGGCTTAGCTGCGACCCCGTACTTGCCTAAGTTAAAAAAAACACTCCGTGTAGATAGCAATCCTCCCACTCGGAGGCTTAGCAGCGACCCCGTACTCGCCTAAGTTAAAAAACACACTGAATGGAGAGCAATCCTCCCACTCGGGGGGCTTAGCTGCGACCCTGTACTCGCCTAAGTTTAAAAACACTCCGAGTGGAGAGCAATCCTCCCACTCGGGGGCTTAGCTGCGACCCCGAACTTGCCTAAGTTAAAAACACTTTGAGTGGAGAGAAATCCTCCCACTCGGGGGGCTTAACCGCGACCCTATACTCGCCTAAGTTAAAAACACTCCGAGTGGAGAGCAACCCTCCCACTCGGGGATTTAGCCATGACCCTGTACTCGCCTAAGTTAAAAAAACACTCTGAGTGGAGAGCGACCCACAAAGATCCTCTGAGCTGCGTCACAAGTACAATGTACGCTCCATCTCGATCCACAAGGACGACGAGGTGTCAACTGAACACAGCGTCAAAGTTGCATCACAAGTACAATGTATGCTCCATCCCGATCTGCAAGGACGACATGGTGTCGATTGAACACATCGTCAGAGCCACTCAACAAAAGGTGAAAAGATCAAGTTTCACTCGGAATCAAAAGACATTCAAAAGTGATAAAGGCAAAGCCATTGTATTCAAGGAAAACCAAGTTCATATAAATCCCGTAAAAGTTCAGAACCGCAACGGGCAGAAGTACTCAGGCATCAAGCCTGAAAGAGTTTAATGGTTACATAACCACTCGGCATTCCGAGGCAAATAAAGGTGGAGCATAATGTTTGTTCACTCGGCAGGAGGAGGACTTGCTGGATCGACAAAGCTGTCAAGGTCGATGTTGTCTGCGATACGAGTGGCGGTGTCAAGGAAGGTGTCCATGAAGGACTGGAAGATGGGCTTCTTAGTGTTGGCAACCTTAAGAGCCGCCAGCTTTTATTCTCTGACATCCTTGCAGTGGACTCGGACCAACGACAGAGCAACAATGGTGCCACAACGAGCAAACGACTTCTTCCATTCCTACACTCGACCAGGGATTTGGTTCAGTCGGGTCATCACAGACTCGAGATCTTTTGGGAGTTTCGCTTGAGGCCAGATTTCAGCGTCGATCCGCGACATTGCCACCTTCAGATGAGCGAGATAATCCACAGCACTATCCAGACAAGACTCCAATCGCAGCACACTCATCACAACGTCATCTTTGACAGGAGAGTTTATGGGGTCAAGACATGTCTCGACCCGCCCAGTCTCTGCTTCGAAGTCTTGACAAAGTTCTCGGAAAAGCGGTGAGTCAACAGTTTAATGAGACATGTCAGTCGACAACGACAAATCAGTCAAACAAAAGGAAATACCTTCAAGCTTCAAAACCAGCTTCTCAGCAAGCTGTCCCAGATAAGCCTCCAATTCACTCTTCTTGGCCTTGAGACTTCCAGCTTCCTCAGTCAAGCTTTCCTTGTCCTTCTTCAGCTACGCAACCTCCTGGTTAGCTTCGGTAACGGCATTGTTCAACTTGGAGTTGTCCTCTTCCAACTTGTTGAATGAGGCCAGCTTCTTGTCAGCAGGTGTCGTTTTCTCTCGCGCCTCCTTCTGAGCTGTGGCAAGGTCTTGATCCTTCTTCTCTAGAGCCTGCTTCATTTTCTCTAAAGAAATAACATTCTTCAGACGAGCTTGGAGTTGACGGTTTTCACTATGCACATCTGTTCGAGTGGAATTACTCGGTTCAAGAGACTAAAAAAAGAGAGTCATAAGGTAGACAGTAGGTGAATTATTACCTCCCATGGTAGATGCTTCGTCCTGGGCCTTCTTGAGATTCTTCTTGGCCAACTCCAGATCAAAGTTAAGGCTGATCTGCTTCTTCTCCAGTTCAGCGAATTGAGCTCCAAGATCACAAGATTTCTATGGTCAGCAAATAAGATATGTCAGTCGACGGGAACAAAAGTCAATCACAGCGAAAATTGCTCTAATACTACCGCCGAATCAAACATTCAATAGTAGTCTCAGGGACTACACCTAGTGGGTGCATTTGGCTGCTAACACTGGTCTGGTTTTCCACTCGGCATGGTCTGTCCAGCATGAGTATATAAAAAAAGAAGAGAGGGAGATTCTCAGAACCCAACCGACGTCCAGCAATCAACCGCGGTCTCGGGGACTACACCCAGTGGGTGCACTCTGCGTGCCCCCACTGGTCTGGATTCCACTCAACTCAATCTGGTCGACTCAAGTGGAGGAACTATTCAACACGAAGTCAAGAACACCCGGTGGGTGATTGGATGTGAAATGCAGACCCATGATAGATGCACATAAAAGGTTCCAAAACGCTCATCCAAGGACACCTCATAGACAATGAAGAAACAGTCGCAACTACCACTAGTCGAGGGACCGGTCGGAAACCAACTAACCTTGACATTGACCTGCAGAGCAGTGCTGGCATTGTAGGCAAGCTGACTGGCCTCATGCACCATCTTCATCTGCTCCATCACAAGGTTTTCCTGGAGGAGGGCCTCCCTGGCGGCACTCGGTGGGTCGTCTCAAGTGTGGTATGCAGCAAAGAGCGATGACGGCAATACAGTTGGAGCGATCATAGGATCTGAAGCATGGAGTTGAGCGGGCGCGACAAAGACCTGAGGAGTCGAAGCCGAAGGACGATCAGTCGACAGTGGATTGGCAAAGGTAACATTGGCCCGAGCCGGATCCCCGGATCGCTGGACCACCGTCGCTGGTGCCGAGGTTGACTGAGGCACCTGATCCTCGGTCGTCCTCTCGCTTGAAGCCCCGCCCTTCCTTCTCATGTCTTTCAGAGGCACTTCTTCCTCATCGTCTGGATGCTCAATGACGTCCCGCGGAACTACAACAAAAAGAAACCATAAGGGTTCAATCGACCAATAATCTAGTCGTCAAAGCAAGTCCAAGGTTTCAAGATCATACCAGCTTTGGAAGTAGTTGTGTCATCAGTCTCCGCATCACCCAGAGCCTTGTCAATTTCCATAGAGGTCCCGGAAGTTGCAGCACTGAAAAGTTCACGATCCACTCGATCAAAGCAAGAGTACGAGCCAATAAGAGAACATAGAAAGGTAGAACACTCACGCAAAAGCAACGAGAACGTCCATCTTGATCTTGGGAAGAGTCTTCCAAGACTTTGACGGGGCAACCTTGGGCTGCTTGGCGACCTTCTCCGACGGCTCCGGAGTCAAAGTCCGAGTGCGCTTATGCGCTTGTGCACTCGGAGTCATAGTCTTTCCATGCTCGCCCGCTGGATCATGGAGCTGCTTGGATTGGTGCTCGGTGCGAGGTGGTGAGTCGACTTCCTCCTCTTCATCGTCTGACTCATCGCTCTCCTCTGCGTTGTCATCATCTGGAGATTGCCACTCACCACTCTCTTCCGCACTATCCACTCCCTCCTGGACCTGCTCCTGGGCCTGTTTCCCGTTCGGCATCGAGTACATCTCGGTATAAATCTGCAAGACAAGAAGTTAATCAAACATCAGTCGGATTCAGAAACAGTTACAAGACAGATTGAAGTACACTCGGAAGCACGGATCAGACCTTGTCCGGCTGGTTGTCAGTGTCGAATAGATCGACTCTCCTGGCTCCCCTGGGGTTATCCTTGTTCCCAGTAATGCCCTTCGGCCACAGGGCCACCATCTCATCAGTAACCTCCTCCGAGTGAACCCGAGCAGTGTCATTGGCACCCAAGTACATCCACATCGAGTAGTCACGAGCTTAGAGTGGCTGGATGCATTGACTGAGAAACACCTCCAACAAATCCATGCCAGTTACACCCTGACCGACCAACTGAACTACCCTCTCGACCAACATGTCCGTTTCCACTCTCTCCGCTATGGTCACGGTCAGTGAACAAGGTTGCTGGGGGAAGACCGGTCGACTGACCGGGGGTCGCAATATCCTGGCAGTACAACCAGGTCAACTGCCAGCCCCTGACTGACTCGGCAAGTGTCATGGGAGGGAAAGCGCTCCTATTCCTCATCTGGATCCCTAGACCCCCGCACATCTGGATCACTTGTGTCCTCTTGTCACTCGAATTCGCCTTCTTCACGGTCTGGGAGCGGATTGTGAAGATGTGTTTGAAGAGACCCCAGTGCGGTTGACAACCCAAGAAGTTCTCACACATGAACATGAATGCGGCTTGGTATGTGATGGTGTTGGGAGAGAAGTGGTGACGCTGAGCACCGAAAAAGTTGAAGAAGCCCCAGAAAAAAGGATGCAGAGGAAGGGAGAAGCCACGGTCAACATGGGTAGCAAGGACACACTCACCCAACCGCGGCTGAGGCTTTGTCTCCCCCTCCAGAAACCTCGCGTCCCAGGCAGCAATCAAACCGGACACGGCCAGCTCTTCCAGATCCTCTGGCCGGAGCGAAGATCGGATCCAATCTCCCTGGATCCAACCCGGCGGCAGTGCAGACCTCGAAGACAACCCCCGATTCATCTTCTTGCCTTTCGTCGTCCCCTTCGCCCTTTTTGCACGCTCCAACACTGTCGTCTTGTCCTTCACCATGGTAGCGGGCATGCACTGGCGGAGTGGCGGTGTCAAGGGTGGAGGAAGATGCGGTGGAGAGGCAGAGAAGAAAGAAGGGGAATGAGGGCGCACAGTGCAGACGCCTCGGCCCCGGCGCCTCTTATGGGCCTGCTTCCGAGTGGCTGACGCATGGGCCTGAGAAATCCTATCAAATCCCGGAACAGTCCCACGCCGAGTACGTGGCGAAAATGGTGGTGCAGAAATCGAGGCGCCCCTATTTGTCTGTCCTGCTTACTACGGCGCGCTCCGCCCCGCGCGCTTCCACAAATTTGTGAATCCCGTGAGATCTGGGATCCGCAGTAACCAATCACGCCAAAGATTTTGCATCGACGCAACACTTGATGGGTGCCATCATAAGTTCACTCGACAACTTCTGAATCGATCAAGGCTACTGAAACGAAGCCGAAGTTTCAACATGGGCCTCCAATCCAGCTTGGGTACTTGTGAAGCACAAGAATCAAGGCAGGTTCAACTTTAACTTCCTTTCCACTCAGACCTTGATCCATTCGGGGGCTAATGACGGTGCCATAGACCTAGGGTAGGGTCATAGCCTGACCTATACACCCCACCCAAGGTCACTACCCTAGAAGCAAAGACATTCAAAGCACAACACGAAGTATCAACCGAAGCCACCGAGTGCAATCCACTCGACCAGTCACCTCACTCGGATAGCCCCACTTCACTCAACCTAAATGGAGTCATTCGACCATAAAGGAATCCACTCGGAGTACAGAAGATCCGGAGTCACTCAGGAGGACAACGGTCAGGCGTTCACTCCGTAGTCTTAAAGGTCATTGAATACACTTTATAGCTGGTGTTACCAGTAACGCCCTATCTTAATGTACATTGAACCCCTGTAACGGAGGTGGGCTGGGGTCCTGGCGCACTCTATATAAGGCACCCCCCTCCTCTAGGACAAGGGTTTGCACCCCTTGTAACACACACCCATATTCCAGTCGACCGCCTTAGGGCACCGAGCGTATGGCTTTTACCTCCTCCGAGAGGGGCCTGAACTCATAAACTCGTGTGTACAACCTCGTCGTAGCTAGGGCCTCGCCTCCTCATACGTACCCCCTATTCTTATTGTCAGACTTAGTACCACGACAGCCGTCGCTGCCAATCCCTGCCGGTTTGCTCGTGCCTCCTAGCTTAGATAATAAAGTTTAGGTTACCCAACGATTCCCATACTGTTGCCCCTCGAGTTTTTAGATGAGGCATGCGGTGTCCCTCCCTGCAAGATCCACATCCCCTGCTCCAGAGAGTTGCAGCCTAAGCCCGACCATGTATCTCAGGGAACCCATGAGCGTTCGGCCATAAACAGGTTTATCATGGCCTCTCCGACGGGCGTTGGCAAGGTGGCTGCCGTTAGTCCTGACCTGTCGATCCTGGAGCAACACCTCACCATGGAAGCCGACGAGGATGTTGACTATGTTGCCATGCCGAAGGCTTCACGTCAGCGGGCTAGCGTATTACTATATCTCGAAAAGCTGGCTACGACATCAAGCTCGTCGATAGCGGTGGCTTCACGCGGGCCAACTCACAGGTTAAGTGGTCCATCCCCAACCCCTCTAGTTCAATCATCGTCGATCTCATCGACGGCCCTACCGCTGATCTTCTCCGGCACGTGGTCAAGGATTGCGATCGTTGTATGCCATTGAGCCCATTTTGTCATTTCTGAAGGACACGTTCTATTGCGGCGGCTTGGGATCCTCAATTGCCAAGTCATATCTCATCAACCACGACCATGACGAGGGCACCCACAAAGGTTCTTCCAAGGTGAAATAGCCCATCTACCACATCAGAGAGCGCACCTTGGGTCTGTGCTCTTCCAACTAGAAGGATCCCGTCCATGACAAGTGAGGCAACATCCTATTAGCAAATCTTACCTTTTCTAGCTAGCCAACCTATACCCTTTGTTGTAGTAGCTTTTGCCATGTGGTGTTTTAACTGTGTCATGTTTAATTATTTCAGTTATGCAAAAAATTAATGTTCAATAGGGCTATGTGATGTTTAAGTATGAATTGTTCACTTTTGTTTCATGAATGGCTATATTTCGGTGTTTATAGTGAGTAGATGCCTTGTTTATGTGTATTTGGTTGTTAGGTTGGTTGCAGTGAGCATTTGTCCAGTTATCAAGTAGATGCCTTGTTTATCTGTATTTGGCTGTTAGGTTGGTTGCAGTGAGCATTTGTCCAGTTTTCAAGAAGATGCCTTGTTTATCTGTATTTGCTTGTTAGGTTTGTTGCAGTAAGCCTTTGTCCAGTTTTCAAGCATATGCCATGTTTATCTGTATTTTCTTGTTAGGTTGGTTGTAGTGAGACTATCCAGTTTTCAATGGCTATATTTGGTTGTTATATTGGTCATTTGTTCCTTGTTTATTTCAGTCATTCACAATGTGATGTTCATTATGTGCAAGTCAAAACTATGCCGCTCGATTTCATCAATACCAGTTTGAACGGCTATATTTGGTTCCAGTTATGCCTGGTGTAGTTAACACGTGCCCTTTATTTTAGTTTTACACATTTATCCAGTGTGATGTCTAAGCATGAGCTATGTTATATTCATTCTCAACAATACCAGTTTGAATTGCAATATTTGGTGGTTGTTAAGCCTGTTGTAGGTAACATTCCCTTCCAATTTATATCCGCTTTAACAGTATGCTCAAACCAACACATTCAAGTTATCATTTGGAGATGATGTTGTTTACCTTGGCTATATTTGTTTAATGTTAAGGTTGTTGTACTTATCGAGCTTGTCCGCTACTTATGCAGGACAACAACGGAAGTGGCTAACATTTTTTGCCAAGGTTAGTTTCATCCCTTGGCTTGTACTCCCCTCGTCATTCCATAATGTAGTGCATATAGATCCAGACTTGGACAGTTTTTAGCTTCTAATATTGACTCGTTGCATGTAGGTACATATGTCCTTGGCAAAGATCCACACATCGACCCTTTTTGCATATGGGGCAATGAGATATTCATAAACCAGCATCAAGTGAGGAAACTGATAAGGATTATTAGCAAAAAGATACGAATGGTGGCAATCAAATTATTTGTTTATGCTCTATCCAACACAACAGTGAGCTATAGGGTGGTAACTACAAACTCTGCAGCCTTCTCTTTTTACTTCCCATAATGAGTTGTTAGACAACAATGTATGAATCTTTTTGGTTTGCAGTGGTTCCCAAAGCAGTTTACTCAAGATTACCTCGCAAAGTACATGATTGGTGGACACGCAATGAAGGTTAAAGTATTTCATCGAAACTACAATGAGCATCAAGAAGTCCTAATGAAGACACTTAAGGATGGGCGGGCAACCATCACAAGGGGTTGGGGCAACCATCAAAAGGGGTTTGCCTAGAGTCGTGCGCGCATTACGCATGGTGGAGGGCACAATATGGGCATTCCGCTTCACCTTCTCTAGCAACCAGAATGTCTTTCGCCTCTCTCTTTACAGTCTTTAGAACAACTGTGATTCAAAATTCTTTACTTGGTGCTTCTGTAGTTCTTCGATATATTTACATGTGCTCGAATTATGCATTCACGCTTGAACCTATATTTGTAATAAACATGGTTCAATATGAAATAAGTGATTGCCTACTTTAAAATTCAAAATCAGTGATTTTTAAATGCAGGGATTCAATTTAGGATAAATTAGGGATTACACTGCACATGGCTGGCGAAAGCAAAATGTCTGCGATAAACATGGAGATCAGACACGTTAGTCGGATCCACTACGTGTGCGATCAATCTCTACTGCACACACGATCAGCAAAGAAAAAACATGTGAGATTAACAATAGCATCGCACACAGTTCCTTCTTATTAAATATTTGTGAAAGTCGCCTTATCACACATGCTTGGCAATTATGGACTGTTTATGATGTCATGTGCATCGCAAACATTTTCTCATAGAAGAACGCGTGCGATAGGTCTTCATCCCATGTGGGTACGATGGATGAATCGTGCGGGATATATTCAAGCTTCACGTACAGTTTTATAGGGACAACGGTATGCACTGTAACATCGAATCGCATACAGTCGAGGAAAAGTAAATGTGTGTGATTATCTGCTACCATACACATTCTATAATCGTGAATTGTTTGTGATGGGTCGCGCATCGTAAACGTAGCACCACAGAATACCGACTGCGAAGGTGATGCAAGCAGAAACGAGTAGCAAGGATTGAGTGTTTGGGATATTCGAGATATCAGAAACAGTTGTCTGAAGACTCGCGTTTGTGATAGATGCCTACATTGCATACGCTTAGTTATACAAAACGTATGCATCATGGTTCCCTATCCCCGACGTTTTTGAGGTCGTGTGGGAAGGACTCCCTTATCGCCCACACTCGCGTGGCGATGGTTTAAAATGCTATCGTGGGAAGAGGTTAAAAATCGTTTGTATAGCAGCTCGTTGTACCAGTGGCACCACCTATCGGAACCACGCCAAAAATCCCCACGTCCCCATTGCTTTTGCTCATTCCAATTCCCATCCCTTTTACATTCTTGCACTTACATGCTTTACTCTTTCCGCTGCCTATACTCATGCCATGCTTGTGTAAAATGTATTGTGTGCGCTATAACATTTGAAAACTCAACCTCAACTTGAAGAATTGTAAAAAATGCTACTTTTACTTGTTAAGGGTCTAATCACCCCCTAGACCCCTCTTCTCGATCTTTCAATATCTTACTTGCAACTAATTTGGAGTATTGGACATATCTGGTTATTTTACATAACATGGAATAGATAATTAATCCAAACACAAAAGTGTGTGGAATCTTAGTCATGTACCTTGCTCATCAGTGTTTTAGGACACAAAGTCTTGCTAAAAACTCTTTCCATGTGACTTCAACAAGAAAATCTTCTTGGTGTTCTCATGCTAAATCGTTTTAGCATTTTGTCAATATGTATTCTGGCTTAGCCCGATAGGCAATTCTATCTCCGTAGTTATTATGCCTAATATTGACACTACAAAAAAAACTTCCATGATGATGCGTGTTTGTCACAATAGGTCACATTTTCCGTCATGCATGTACATCTATGACGATTTTATGACGGAATCAAGATAGTCATCAACTCTGTGAGAAGAGACTCCAATGGCAATATGAGGGGTGAGCCTGCTGGATATGGACTTCAGTAAGGAGTTCACCTATGAGTTCTCCGTTCAGACCCATGGCAACAACAAGTCAACAAGTTAAATGTGATGTACACCAACGATCCAGACTCGGTGAAGCTCTGCCTCGCCAAGTTCAAGCAGTACCTATAAGAGGAGAAGCACAAGGTCGCGGTAGTAGACCTTGTGCCCATCCATTCATCTCCTGACCGACACCAGTGGATCGCTGCCGCCCAGGTACGTGTGCGGGACGAGGTTTTCGTGTATCACTGTTGTAGGGCCAACAGAAGTTCTGGAGCATTCGGTGATGTCATCGGTATCGCCGACTCCACCTTCACTACAGTGGAGAGCAGGAAGAACGCGACTGTGCTTTACAATTCGGCCATCAAGTGCAACAAGCTCGTCCGCATCCAGAAGTAATACAGGATCATCGGCAACGGGGAGGAGAAGGACTTCATGGTTAACCTTGTCGCAGCCATCATCGACCCCTGCTACGCCAACATGAAAGAAGATGTGGATACGACCTGAACACGTGGGAGGTACCTCTGAATCTAGCCTACATCACCTATGTGAACAAGGACGCATACACATGCTACGACATGTACAGGTGGATCTTGGACATGAGGGTGTGTCTGCTTCCCGTAACCGAGGAATACATGGATAGCTGCAGCATCATGATCAAGCGTGCCAAGAAGGTCTACATGGTGTACTTTATCTATTTAAGCACCTTTATCATCTGAGTGTTTCATGCATTAGCCTATGTGTCATCATTATCTGTTTTATCCAAAATATTTCTTCTAAGAACCCATTAACTTGTTTGCTTTTTTTTGAGTGGCTATTTTCTTATGTATGTAGCTAGTTCACTGGCCTGTTGTGCTTTGAATCTCCTTGCTCCCAACATATTCCCCTTCACAGGCGGACCCAGCAGGTCTCGTACACAGACATCTGGGACCAACCACCTATCCATTTGTATTTCTTTATTTTGTTCAATCTTTCATCCTCTTCCTACAGCTGTTGGCGGCACTGTCATGCACGCCTCGATGACCAGGTCATCCCTCTACTCCCACACATTCTCCGGCAACGACAGATCCATCAGCCCACCCTGCACCCGAACAAGTCAACCCTCGTACTCCCCTCTGCCTGCGTCTTCCCGGGCTCCGGTTCATTCTGGTCCGAGGTCTCGACGTCGTCCTCTGCCTTGGTGCTCTCAGCGCGGCGCCGCTTTCTGTCGTTCCCAACATGGTCAACAAACAAGAGGAATCGGGAGATGACTGTTCATCGAGAGGCTGATAGTCTGGTCCCACCAGGTCCATGGCCTAGATTTTGTTGTTTTTTTACGGGTCTAGATTTTGTTGTTTAACATGCGTAGCCCACAACATGCAGACACAGTTGATCCTGCAGGTTTCAACTTTTTTGGGGTTCTAGCAGGTATCAAGCGGCCTTTGGGCCTCCCAGACTAGCTTGTCTATAACATCAGCAGCCCAAGTTATGTTTGTTTTTTCAAGACAACGCACAGCTCAGTTCTATTTTTCTATAAGAAAGCCAAATTAAACCTATGTTTTCCCTTCTATAATAGTATATATATTTATATTTATATTTTATTTTATTACGTATATATAATAGAAACAACATAATGTTCTGTTTAACCCGTGCTTCGTCCAACCTATGTATAGACCTTCCCACTTTTTTTCTTTTTTATTAATCCTATATCTAAAAAAATCCCACTTTCTTTTTTGATGTAATCTGATTTTTCTCCTAGTACTTTTCCCTAGAACCATTTCAAGTGTCCCACATCTAGCCTAAAAATTAATAATACCCCACGTCCTATTAACTCATCAAATTAAAATAATATTTTATTTGGTAAATCGAAAGTTCTTACAAAATAATAATAATAATTGTTTAACACTAAGTTGGCAAGTTAATTCCTGGTGATTGCGTACATAAGGTTGCAAAGATTTTGCTGACCAATGCAGTAATAGACGTGCAATCACGTGTTTATGTTTTTATAACATTTCTTCGTCCAGCCCAACATGATATTTTCACCCAGCCCATCAAGTTTGTGAATTTCAAAAAAAATGCAAATGGGCTTTAAATTCTAACACATTATATAAATGGGTTGCATAGACGCTACATCATAGTTTCACCCAGCCCACCAAATGGACTAAAAAACAAATGGACTGGCTGACATGTGGGCCAATAGCTTGAAGCCTAAGCACTTTCGTAAAAAAAGCAAAGGTCCAAGCCTAAGCAAGGCGTTGGATTTACATCCAACGGCCGGCATTCTTCTTCAATCTCTCGTCTTCTTCCTCTACCGCTGCCGGGACCGCCTGCTCCAACCTCCGGCGTATAGCTGTGCTGCTTCGCGCGCCTCACAGCGAAATGCTACACTACCAACGGCTAGGCCATCCCTCCACTCCTCGCACCTCTTGTTATTCTCCGTCGAGTGTAGGCCCACCCCGCACCCTAACAAGTCAAGTTTCGCACTCCTCTCAGTCTGCGACTCCACTGCCGTGTCTTCCCCATCTTCGGGTCGTTCCCGTCAGGGGCCTCGCCGTCGTCCACCAGCCTTGCTTAGCTCGGCACGGTGTGGTCAATGTGGTCAACAAAAGAGAGTCATCGGAAGATGATTGTACGTGGAGAGGCTAACAGTGGGGGTACACCACGCCCATGGGCGCATGCATACAACTGCATCCTTTTTATGCACAAATATAAAGTTTTCTCCCCCTAACAGCTAAGACCCACCAGCTACATGTTCGCACGCAAGGAAGTGTGTCCTTATTACGGGTAAAAAATGGTTCCTTCCCCTGACAACTAGGACCCACCAGCTATATCTTCGCACACAAGGAAGTGCCTCCTCATCCTCCTTGACAGTTGGGACCCAACCGGTCGAACCGTATGTAGGATTGTCTGTCTGGTCGCGAATGTGTATGTACATACTGGTCAATTGGTCTCTCTGCAAACTGTGGCCGAGCAAGGAGCGGCATGTGTGACATAGCAGTTAAGGCAGCCCTGTCTAAATCGTGTACACATACGTACAACCATGCTGCAAGAAAGTAAATACGTCTACGTACATACATACGGGCGGGGTATCAAACACGTACAGCGATGGCGTCATATTCATCGGCAGCCAACCGGCTGGGTCGGAATGGAGGAAACCGCGTCGTGTTCATCAGGACCCAAACGACTGGGTCGGTATGTGTCTTGTTCATCGGGAGCCAACCCGCCTTGAATAGAACAGCCGAAACGGGGTCCTGTTCATCGCCTGGGGTCTCGTGTCCCGCCAAACGGAGGAAACGGAGTTCTCTTCGACCGCCTACAGTCGAAATGGGGTACTATTCATCTGGAGGGGTCTGGCGTATCATAAAACAGAGGGAACGCACTTCTGTTCGACAGCCTAGGGTCAAAACGGGGTCCTGTTCATTGAGAGGGACTGGTGTACCACACAACGGAGGAAACAGACTTCTCTTCCAACGCCTACGGTAAAAATGGGGGTCCTGTTCATCCCGAGGGGTGTGGCGTGCCGCAAAACGGGACTCCACGAGATACTGTTCATCCACCATCAACTTCCTCCAGCCTCCACATGCTACTGTGCATCCACCGTGACTTCCTCCATCCTCCACCAACCACTGTTCATCCACGGCTACTATTCATCCAGCCTCCACCAGCTACTGTTCAACCATCCTCCACGGAGTCCTGTTCATCCACCCCCAACCGGCTAGGTGTGGAGTACCGTGGCATGGCCTCCTCAGGGTCATTTTCATCCAGGGGTAGTTCATCCAGTGGCAACTGCCTACACATGGTCAGGTCCTGTTCATCCAATCCCCACAAGGAACTATTCATCCACAGGCAACCAACCAGCTAGGTCGACTCAACACATGTCGACTCGTTCTACGTATCGCGCGCGCAGCACTGACGGGCACTATTCATCAAGAGGCAACCTAACACACCGGGTGACTACGTCTCGCACGGGGGCTCGATCGTCTTCAGTATAAGCAGCAGCAGCAATCGGTCGCTTGGGTTCAGTTAGCAGCACCAGCGAAGGAATCACTCAGGTTCAGTTAGCAGCGAGGGGATCGACCGGATTCAGTGCATAGTGGGATCAATCGAATTCAGTACGTACTGGGATCAATCGATTCCTCGGGTTCAGTAAGCAAACGCATCGCTCGGGTTCAGTTAGCAAGCGACTCGCACAGCAATCGCGCATAGGTGAGAAACACGCAACCACAATACTGCATCGCTCGTCCCCGACCACCCACCGTAACCGGGAACTCCACGAAAATTTCCTCGCCCTTACTTCTACCATGATTTTTTATGTCATGGACGGCCCAAAGAATGTCATGCAGGTGCATCCCCGGCCCACCCAGGATGAAAATCCCACTTTTTGTCATAGAAGTAGGAGCCCATCACATCTATGAAGATACGTGTTTTTGTCATAATTATCATCATAGAAGTGTCATAACCATGACAGGAAAAAATTCGTTCAGGCTTGCATGTCATGGATGTTGATACATCTCCATCGTATCTATAATTTTTGATTCTTCCATGCCAATATTCTACAACTCTTACATACTTTTGGCAACTTTTTATACTATTTTTTGGGACTAACATATTGATCCAGTGCCCAGTGCCAGTTCATGTTTGTTGCATGTTTTTTGTTTCGCAGAAAACCCATATCAAACGGAGTCCAAACGGGATAAAAATGGACGGAGAATATTTTTGGAATATTTTTTAATTTTGGGAAGAAGAATCAACGTGAGACGATGCTCGAGGGGCCCACAAGGCAGGGGGGTGCGCCCCAGGGGGTGGGCGCGCCCCTGACCCTCGTGGACACCCTGTAAGGCGGTTGCTGCTCTTCTTTTGCCACAAGAAAGCTAATATCCGGAAACAAATCGTGTTGAAGGTTTCAATCCAATCGGAGTTACGGATATCTGGGAATATAAGAAACGGTGAAAGGGCAGAATCAGGAACGTACAAACAAAGAGAGACAGAGAGACAGATCTAATCTAGGAGGGGCTCTCACCCCTCCCACGCCATGGAGACCATGGACCAGAGGGGAAACCCTTCTCCCATCTAGGGATATGGTCAAGTAAGAAGAAGAAGAAGGGGGGGCTCTCTCCCCCTCTCTCCCGGTGGCGCCGGAATGCCGCCGGGGCCATCATCATAACCGTGATCTACACCAACAACTCCGTCATCTTCACCAACATCTCCATCACCTTCCCCCATCTATCTACAGCGGTCCACTCTCCCGCAACCCGATGTACCCTCTACTTGAACATGGTGCTTTATGCTTCATATTATTATCCAATGATGTGTTGCCATCCTATGATGTCTGAGTAGATTTTCGTTGTCCTATCAGTAATTGGTGAATTGCTATGATTGGTTTAATTGCTTGTGGTTATGTTGTTGTCCTTTGGTGCCCATCATATGAGCGCCCGCGTGGATCACGCCATAGGGTTAGTTGTAAGTTGATAGGACTACGTATTGGAGGGCAAGAGTGACTGTCGTGGAATTGTCACGCCAGATGTCCTAGTGTGAGGACTTAGTCGTGGAGCCATCGCAACGAGATTAGCTTAAAGGGTTTAAACCGGACAAAGGACACGAGGAGTTTATACTGGTTCGGCCCCTTGCGGTGAAGGTAAAAGCCTACGATCCAGTTGTGGTGGAATTGCTAGGGTTTCGATAACCAGGGAGCGAATACGCGTAACCTGGCTCTTGAGTTGTTGTTTCTTGTCCCTAAACCGCCGTCGGGTCGTCCCTTTATATACACAGGTTGACGCCCATCGGTCTACAGAATCCCGAGGCCGGTTCATAAACGTGTCCGGCTCGGTATCTATTCTTTCCTACCTTACATTACAAGTTACTCGCCCATGGAGGCTTATGTCTATGGGCCCTAACCCGCCTTTGGGCTTTGGGCTTCCTTGTTAAGTTTCCTTCGTAAGTCGTCGTCTTCTAAAACTTCATGGGCTTCAATATTAGTAACCTCTCTAAGGATAAACCGGCCCCTCATGGGCGGTTTATACCACCAGTTATATCCCCAACATTAGGCCCCAGGTTGATTTGAACTTGTTCATGTCAATCTTCAACACTTAGAAAAATCCCTTCTTTATTACCTTCGCGAAAACTTGTAACTCGCCATGACGTCATCTTCTAAGATCGTGATAACCCACCATGACGTCACCTGTCATTAAGTTTATACAAATCCAAAATCATATATATATATATATACATCCTCATTTTTAATGAACTCTCGAGAATCGAGACGTCGGCCCTGTCACATATCCAATTTGGAACTCCTCGATTCTCGCGCGTGCCACTTATCCATTCGCCTTATAAATAGGGCCAGGGGTCTCTTTCACTTCCCCCCCCCATGCCTCTTCATCTTGTCTTCTACCTTGCGACACCCTAGCACTCAAGCCCAGCCGCCGTCGTCAAGCTCCTCCTCTGCTTCACCGTCGGGCGCTGCATCAACCTGACCGATCCAGATTCCGCTCGCACGCCTCCGCCATCAAATAGCCTTGGTAAGTTCTTCCTCTTCCCCCTCCGTAGATCTCATTAGGGTTTACGCGAATTCATGGAAACTCATCGTTGTTCTTCACTTGTTCTTCGTTGTCGCATGAATATTTGATGGAAACTTGATATTTTCCCTGTGCAGCAATAGCCATAGTCCATTTTTCCTCATCATAGCATCTCTTTTTTGGTAGAAGATCCCATCTGGACCTTAACTGTTCAAGCCTCAATATTTAGGTCTGAATATATTTTCATTTTCTGACACACGATAGATCCAAAACGGTGATATCAATCTGTGAAACTTGTTTTTCATCACTTAGCCATTTTCCATCTTCAGATCTATACTTTCAATATCTGTGTAGGCGGTTTAACTTAGAAAATACTAACCCGTCAGGTATCATTAGTCCCCTCTTAAACCGCAAACTGCTTATCTCTACAAGCTGATAATGTATATCTCCGATCTGTAACTCCTTCATTCTTGAATACTTCCTGCCCCTTTACTTTTAACAGTTTGATCATGATTTCTTAAACCGGCACCAATCTTCCTTCAGGTCTTGTTTAACAAATGGCCAAACAATTTTATGCTTGCAACTGGGTTCCTTCTCGAGTTACGGAAGAACAGCTGAACGGGTGTGTTGTAACCGGCGCTTTAGCGAAAAAAGAAGTCATCCACCGGAGAGCGAGAATCCTCTTGAACCCAAGGATGGGGAAGTGATCGTATTTACTGACCATCTGGGTCGAGGGTTTAGCCCTCCCGAATCAAAATTCTTCCGTGACGTGCTTGCTAGCTTCCAACTCCGCCCTCAAGATATTGGACCGAACTCCGTGTCCAATATTTGCAATTTTCAAGTGTTTTGCGAGGCTTATCTGCAAGAAGAACCTACTTTTGAATTATTCAGAGACTTCTTTTACTTAAACCGCTGTACTGAATTTACGGATGGGCCCAATACTGAACTTGGCGGAGTTTCAATTCAGAGAAGGAAATATGTCAATTTCCCTCACGCCAAGCATCATAGCCACCCCAAAGACTGGAATCAGACTTGGTTTTATTGTCAAAACACAACTCCAGCTGACGAAAATCCTCTGCCGGGTTATCATGCTCACCGGCTTACCAATACACATCCATTTCCCCAATGACTCACTACAAAGGAATGAGCTAAGTATGCACCATAGCTTTCAAAGCTCTGAGCCTTTATGGCGAATGGTTTAACTAGCATCGACTTTGTCCGTTGTTGGGTCTCTTGGAGTATCTTGCCCTTAAGCCGTCGCCCCGGTTTAATGTGCGAGTACACAGGGAATGTCAAAGATCCTCAATGGCATATTGATATTCAGCTGACTGATGAGGAGATTACTAAATCTGTCAAGAAGATGCTGGATGAACCGGTATCTGAATGCAGCAAGACAGGGCTTAGTCCTTTCTGTGTTTCCAATAAACCGCCGGCTGTAAGAATTGCATCAATATTGTCTTAATCCGACCCCTCTTAAATATTTCTTTACAACTTTTTGTCCATCTTTGCAGGGTGATGATCCGTTCTGGAAGAAGCCACAGGATAAACCGGCAAAGCCGTAGGATAAACAAGCGAAAACGCCTCGCATTAAGACCAAAGTTACAAAGAAACCTGCAAAGAAGAAAACTGCCGAATCCCCTGACCTGCACAATGATGAAGATCTTGATGATCCGGAGTCAGAGGTAGAACTTGATTCTCTTGGTTCTTTTTTCATACACCTCATTGACAATGATCATTATCAGGATGATGTGGAGGCTAGCCGCGCTGGTGATGTAGAGGTAATTACTCTTTCTTCCAACTCAGATCCTGTGCCAACACCAAAAACCCGTCAAGCAGTCCGGAAAGTAAGATGTTCACACCCTCTAGCTTATTCGGATCCGCACTTTCTTTTGAAGACACAACAGCATGAAGCTCGCCGCACAACCCAGCATAGCGGCCAAGTGGTTACTTCCTCCGGTTTACCGAACACTCCGGTTCATAAATGCTGCCAAGAGGTCTCTTATACTTCTGACATACCTTGTCCTAGGGCGGGTTATTTCCGATATCCTCTTAATCTGTCTGACTCGAATTACCAGGGAACCTCCCATTCATCTTCTAGCGAATCAACAGGGACGAAACTTCCAACCCTTAAAACAGTTCCTGGGTGAGCAAATTTTGCTAACCCGTCATACCTTTATATTTTTTATCCTTGCACTGTTCTGATGCATACTTATTATTTTCCAAGGCCAAAGCCAGAGCCAGAAAGAAGGCCAAAGTGAACAAACCAGCTGAAGACCCCAATCGGGATGAAACGGAAAAGACTCCTGAACTGTCACACCCAGATGTTGACAATATTCCTGATGACCCGTCGTTGCCGGATCAAGCAACTGAAGTTGAGCACATGGATATTGATCCATCAGCTCATGCTGATGATCCGCCAAGCCCGGCTAAAGGTGTTGATGACGATGTTGTCGTTACTGGCATTGGTTACACCTCCCCTGGCAACCCCATAGCCTTGTCCAAACACAGCGCCAAAGAGGAAAAACTGTTGTTGATAAGGGCAAGTGGAAAGCAGATTTGGACAGCTACGCTCATCTCAGCACTCAAGACATTCATTCTGGAATTTTGAACCGTTTGTACACAAACCATGACTATGAAGCCGATTTAGTGAACATGATGAAGGAGCGATATGAGGTAAATCCCGTTGAACTCTCATAAGTATTCCTTCCTTCTGATCTATTTATAATATCAACTCCAGTAGCCCCCAAGGGCCGGTTTGGCAATACCTATTCAAACCGGGACTTCGCAAAATAATGATTCTTCAACTTTGCCTGTGTAGCCCTCAAAGGACGGTTTATCTCTTCAAGATGAACCGGGACTTCATGTTGTAAGGCTCACACTTCTTTGTTGAATACCTTTGGAAACCGGTTTATCATCAAAGAAGAAATCCACAACTTTATACTTGAGCAAATAGGAATTAACCCCCAAGTGCCAAGATTAATACTTGTATTGAGTTTTGGGACTTTGCCATATTGTTGATAAGAAGCAATAGGCATTAGCCCCCAAGTGCCAAGTGTATAACTTGTTATGTGCTTGGGACTTAAAATTTGTTCTGTTAACTCATAAAATACCTCCTGCAGGCTCAGCTGGACAAAAAAGAATCCCAAATCGCCGACCTTGAGGAGAACATCAAGACCCAGCAAGCAGAAACTTCCAAGGCGAAAGAGGAACTGACTGGCGCTTTAGCGGCCATGGAACAACTGAAGGAAAGCTTCAAGAATGAGCGTCTAGGCTGGTTTGCAAAAAAACAACTTTGCTGAAGAAAGCTGAAGATGCTGACACAGCCCTTAAACCGATGGCGGAAGAGTTAACCAGCTTGAAACAACAAATAAATGCTATGATTGCTGCTGTCTTTGGTAAGTAACTTCTTCACAACCTTCGAAATTTCATTATTCCATAAATCACCGGTTTACCGATGTCTGTGATTATGCAGGATCTCGCATTACGTATCTGGGGTCCGATATGCAGAAGAAGTTGAAGGCTGCCTATACACTGATAGAGCAACTGTATACTGGCGCACAACGGATTATCTACACAGCTTCTTACAATAAACCGCCCCCAACTTTGATCAAGGATACTTTAGAGAGGCTGTCGATGATGCCCGCCCGGCTTGAAGAGATAAAACGATCAGCTGCAAGGGTCGGCGCTCTTACCACACTGAATCCGCTGTGCTTGAGCATCCAAAGCGGCCCGCTCCTCAGCCATCCTGGTTTCCTCAGCCGCCATGTCCTCCTTGGCCTGAGCTATCTGATCTCGCAGTTTCGTGACCTCCGCGTTATGTTGATCTCGATTATCCGGGTTAACCTCAATGGTCAACAATGTCGTCAAGGCGTCCAATAAACCGGACAGGACTTGAGCCGGCGGGCGCGCGGGGCCTCTTGCCCTGGCTGCCGATCCGGAAATCATCGCCGCCGCAATTGAGGAGTGTTGCGTGGGCTGCATATCGGCCATGAAGATCGCAACCCGGTTTGGCGAATCAAGGGGGTCCGAAATACTGTCACCATCGGAACAGCCCCCAAAACGGCCATCTGGCAGTTGGTACAATGACTCGGTCTCACCGGTGGATGACTAGCCATATGAATAGACAACTGTCTCACTGTCGGATACCGGTTCAGATTCTGCACCATTGATGAATCCTACGAAAGCACGCTTCATGGCGGGTTGAACTCGGGCAGGTCCTGCACACTGAGCCGTCTCGATGAGGTCGGCGCAGATGTCTAGCTCAGGGCCTGGTTCGCCGATCTTGCCGATGAAGACATGAATTCCTCCGAAGGGGACCCAGTACCCGTACTCGATTGAGTCAGTGTCGAGGCCCCAGCATGCGTCGTTGATGTAGAGCTTACCGCGACGACTCTTGGTCATCCGGCCCACTGCGTATCCCTTGAGCCCTTCGAAATTGTCCTCTAAGAACTTGAAACCATTATGCGATAGCCCCATGGTGGGCGCCAACTATCGTGGAATTGTCACGTCAGATGTCCTAGTGTGAGGACTTAGTCGTGGATCCATCGCAACGAGATTAGCTTAAAGGGGTTAAACCGGACAAAGGACACGGGGAGTTTATACTAGTTTGGCCCGTTGCAGTGAAGGTAAAAGCCTATGATCCAGTTGTGGTGAAATTGCTAGGGTTTCGATAACCAGGGAGCGAATACGCGTAACCTGGCTCTCGAGTTGTTGTTTCTTGTCCCTAAACCGCCACCGGGTCGTCCCTTTATATACACAAGTTGACACTCGTCAGTCTACAGAATCCCGAGGCCGGTTCATAAACATGTCCGGCTCGGTATCTATTATTTCCTACCTTACATTACAAGTTACACGCCCATGGCGGTTTGTGTCTATGGGCCCTAACCCGCCTCTGGGCTTTGGGCTTCCTTGTTAAGTTTCCTTCGTAAGTCGTCGTCTTCTATAACTTCATGGGCTTCAATATTAGTAACCTCTCTGAGGATAAACCGGCCCATCCTGGGCGGTTCATACCCACCAGTTATATCCCCAACAGTGAGAAAAGCTTCAACGTAGCATAGAAATTGATGCATACGTGATTGACGGGGGACCAATATATCTTAATGCTATGGTTGGTGTCGGTGTCAAAACCGGCGGATCTCGGGTAGGGGGTCCCGAACTGTGCGTCTAGGCGGATGGTAACAGGAGACAAGGGACACGATGTTTTTACTCAGGTTCGGGCCCTCTCGGTGGAGGTAAAACCCTACTCCTGCTTGATTGATATTGATGATATGGGTAGTACAAGAGTGGATCTACCATGAGATCAAGGAGGCTAAACCCTAGAAGCTAGCCTATGGTATGATTGTTGTTCGTCCTATGGACTAAAACCCTCCGGTTTATATAGACATCGGAGAGGGCTAGGGTTACACAGAGTCGGTTACAATGGTAGGAGATCTACATATCCGTATTGCCAAGCTTGCCTTCCACGCCAAGGAAAGTCCCATCCGGACACGGGACGAAGTCTTCAATCTTGTATCTTCATAGTCTTGGAGTCCGGCCAAGATGATAGTTCGGCTATCTGGACACCCCCTAATCCAGGACTCCCTTAGTAGCCCCTGAACTAGGCTTCCATGACGACGAGTCCGGCGCGCATATTGTCTTCGGCATTGCAAGGCGGGTTCCTCCTCCAAATAATTCATAGAAGATTTTGAATGCCAGGATAGTGTCCGGCTCTGCAAAATAAATTCCACATTCCACCGTAGAGAGAATAATATTCACACAAGTTCAATCTGCTGACGCATTTCGTGGCATGACGTCACACCACGGCCAAGCCTTTACTCGAATCATTTTTATTGTCCCACCTCAGCGCGTTTAGCGAAGCGGTTTCCTTGGCACGTCTTGTCAAAGCAGAGATCGTGTCCCCTTATTCTGGGATTCTCATCAATACGGACGTGGGTAACCCAACCGCGCCATTGATTGCGGCGCTTGGGAGATAAGCGAGTTTTACCGGGCTGCTGGGGACGCATAGTTTCGTCCGCCCATATATAAGGGGATAAGGATCCACCTTTTTACCTACGCCTTCTTCCTCCTTTGCTTATCCATCTCCACGCACTCGAGCTCCAGCGCCCAAGCCCGCACATCTCACCTCAACCTTCTCCAACCATGTCTGGAGCGGGAGGCAAGTGGATGGCCTCCTCCGTCATGGAGGGGCACATCAAAAAGCTACGCACGGCCGGATACTTATCCAGCGATATTGCGCACCGGCTCCCCGACGAGGGGCAGCTCATCCCCACCCCCAGGCCCCATGAGAGGGTTGTGTTCCTTCCCCATTTCCTTCGTGGACTGGGCTTCCCACTCCACCCCTTTGTCCGGGGGCTCATGTTCTACTATGGCCTGGATTTCCATGATCTGGCCCCGAATTTTATCCTTAACATCTCGGCGTTTATCGTCGTGTGCGAGGCTTTCCTCTGCATCCAGCCCCATTTCGACTTATGGCTAAAGACTTTTAATGTCAAGCCGAAGGTAGTGGGTGGCAGCCAAGCGGAGTGCGGAGGCGCCATGGTGGGCAAGATGCCCAACGTCACCTGGCTCGAGGGCTCCTTCGTGGAAACCATCAAAGGGTGGCAATCGGGGTGGTTCTACATCACCAAGCCGCGTGACCCTGAATGGGCAACGGCCCCCGAATTCAGATCTGGTATCCCCACATGGCTCACCTCCTGGAAAGAGAAGGGCCTAATGTGGGGCGATTCGGAAGAGCTGACCAGACTCCAATCCTGTCTCCAAACCCTGGTGAACAGGAAGCTCAAGCTTGTCAATGTAATCCAGGTCATGCTCATCCACCGGATTCTCCCCTGCCAACAGCGGGACTTCAACTTGTGGGAGTTCGATCCGGCACAACACCAGACTTTGAGCGGGCTCTTCGACACTATGTACGAAGAGGCCTGGAGGGTGCTGTTCAAGGGCGCCGATCCCGCATCCGCTACCGAAGATCGCGGATTCAGCTCGCAGCGTAAGGCTGGCGAGGTAAGCTATACTATCCTTTACGGGACACTTTCTTTCCATAGTTTGACTCTACGTGGGATCTAAACTCCCATTACCTTTAACAGGCCTGGCAGAAGATGTCCGGACAGGTTAATTGTCCGGCTCCCCTTCCAGAAGACCCAGCGGATGCCCGTTTGACAGGGCTGCTGGTCCCGACGCCTTACGTGGTGCCGGGGAAGAAGGCCAAGAAGAAGACCACGGGAACCCGGAGGAGTTCCCGGCGCCAGGTGTTATCGGACTCGTCGTCCGATGACTTTGAGGCGGACTCCTCCCACAAAGACGAGGAGGAGAAGAAAGAGGCCTCTCCCCCAGCGGGGGGAGAGAAGAAAAGGAAGGCTTCCCCAACGGGGGAGGCCGAAGGGTCCAAGAAAGGAAGGACCCTTCCCCCGGACTGTTCCACCAACGCCGACGATGGCGACGAGGAGTGGCCCTCAAGGGCCAAGCCCCTGGCGAGATCGTAAGTGTCCAGACTCATGAATAACTCATAATTTTTCTTTTTGTCGCATAGTGTCTTCTAACGCCGCATACAACCCTGTAGTCCGCCCAAGGACGATCTCCCCGCTTCGTCGAGCGGGTCCTTGGGTTCGTCGGATGTGAATAGCACTTCACTTCCGACCGCCTCCTCCCCCCGTGATGCACGCGACGCCGAGGTAGGGTCCCAGAAGGGGACCCGCCAGGAGGAGGAGGCCCCGGAGGTGCCGCAGGGCAACCTTCCGGACTTTGGACTGGACTCCGCACCGGAACCTTTGGTGGTTCCGGAGTCCGGCGGGCGGCCCCTTCGTAAGAAGGGCAAGACAGCGACGCCGGCGGCCTCCGTCCAACCGAAGGCACCGGATAGCTTGCTGGAGGCGCTCAACGGCGCTTCCATCGACGAGGAACACCGCACTATCATGAGTGCGGTGATTCAGAAGGTTCAGCTCACCAAGAGCGGGCTGACCGAAGCCTGCACCAGCCTTCTAACAGGCTTTGAGGTAAGAATTTTTAAGATATGTAAAATAGTACCGCATAGACAGTAGCCCCTGATGCTCGGTTTGGTGTTCGGAAAGAAAAGCCGAACTGAGGATCTAAAAAGATATACGCAGGAGTCTAACACAAATATGTCAATATGGGAATGCAGGCTGCGCTGCTGACCTCTGCCGCACTGACTGCGGAGGTCAATTCCTTGAAGCAGAACCTCGAGCGGTCCGAGATCGAGCTCGGCCGTGCCAAGAAGCAGCTCGAGGACAAGGAAGGTGAGTAACACCTTGTTAAAGTTGTACCTTGTAGAAAAGGATTTGGTTGCAAAAAAGAAAAATGACAAGAATAACGTGGGTACTCCAGGGGCTACGAACGAGGTGGCGACCCTGAAGGAGGTGGTGTCCGTGGCCGAACGAAATGCGGCCGCGGAGCGCGCCGAGCGAGAGAAGCAGGAGGCGCGGGTGGCGGAGGTGCGGCAAGAGCTCCAAGCTCTCGTGGAAAAGCACGAGAGTTTGGAGCGTGACTCGAAGACTTAAGAGTCCGAGCTTGCATCTGCTCTTGGAAGTGCCAAAGCCGCTAAGGCCGAAGCCTAGAAGGCCCTCTAGGAAATTGAAGCAGTAAAGAAGATAGCAGCGGGTAAGGCATTCTTCATGTAGAGCAAGCATGTAAAAGTGAATTACTTGTTACTTACCCAAATTCGGAGCTCTCCAGGAGCGTTTGCAGATCTGCCCCGTAGCGTGTCCGATGCTGCCGCGTTCTACAGAGCCGAGGAGGGGAGCTCGACGGAAAAGGTGTTCTGGTCTCAGTATGCTGAGGCCGGACATCCAGTGCCCCTGAGCGACTAGCTGAAGCAGGTGGTCGAGCTCCACAAGGTGCCCGAACAGGCCATGAAGGGCCTCATAGTTCGGCTGTGGCCCAAAGAAGCCATGCCTGGGAGCTACTTCGGTCTGGTGTGGCAGCTGGTGGACGCCTGTCCATGGGTTGACGTCATCAAGCACTCCGCCTGCATTGAAGGTGCCCATCGGGCCCTTGCCCGTGCTAAGGTGCACTGGGGCAAGATGGACGCCGAGAAGCTTGTGACGGACGCGCCACCGCCTGGCAAGGAGTATCGCACGCCCGAGATGTATTATAAGGGTGTCCTGAAGGGTGCCCGCATTATTGCGGGTGAATGCTCCAAAGATGTAATTTTTTAGTAGACTCGCATTTTGTCATCCTGTGCGCTGAAAACTTTGTTCATATGCGCTAAGCAACGCTTGTTAATTCAAAATATTACCTTTTGTGCGGCCGTTTATCAAATCTGAGAGATGGCAAGTCATTGGCTTCGGCCCCCATGCCACGAGTGCTGGGGTGTTCGGGATAAACTTGAGCGCTCTTGTTCCCATTTTTGGGTCCATCTAGGGAGGCGCTCAACACAATGAACGAGGCAATCGGACTTATAATGCTTGAACACTCTCACTTAGCCATAGAATTCTATAATTTTAAATTTCGGCGAAGCCCCTAGTGTTCGGAAGGCCGAATTCGGGGCGCTATCCACGCCTGGGCCTGACAAAGCCGGTTCCTCACTCTAAGCGGCATAAGTCTTTAGGGACTCAAAAAAACCTCTCGAACAGCGACTGGCTCTCGCCCCATCATGACGGTCAGTTTTAGCTTTCTCCACTGAGGTGCTCAGCCCAGCTCAACTGGGGCACAATCGCAGTGGTTCTCCCAGCGCTACCTTAGCCGATATAACGGAACGTAAGGTACCAAAATATGGGAGCCGGGCAAACCCAACTATTGACCCAAGACATGATTCGGAGCCGATGCATATAATGCTATAAGTTCGGGGTGCCGCACTTGTGAAAGTGTTCGGACTTATCACACCATAATTTGGGGAACTTAAGCCCCTGGTGTATTTGGCCGTACCAAAGCGTACAGATGCAACATGTCATAATTGAACATATATATGAAAAGGAATGCAATGATAGGCAAAAAGCAATGCATTGTTTATTCGAAAAATACTGCAATGAATGCAGAACGATACAAATAGTGCAATAAGCAAGGGGTGGGACTATTTAACATGTCCCCCTCCAGGGGGAGGCTGCGGAATGGTGTATAAAACAGGTATAATGCTCGTAATGGAGACCACCTGGATACTCGTCGTAGCTTTTCTCCTTCCCTGGCTGTTGCATCGTGAGTTCGGCAGGTCTACTGCCGGACAGGGCTTCTGGGAAATGGAGTCCTGAGGATAAGAAAAAAAGAAAAAAAAGGACGACACATTTGGGAGCCCCTGGTGTGCTTGAGCCGCACTCTGGACCGGCCGTGGTCGTGCCCCTCCCCCTATGCCCATGGTATCTCCAGAGCGTAGTGATGTACGCGTGGTACTGGTCTCGCGATTTTGCGAGGGCTGTGGTTGGGGCCGCATTGCTACGCATGCTCGGAACATGCCAGGTGGTCTTGTTGTAGGTTACTCCGGGCGCGCTTGACGGTGTCCGGTCGCTTAATGGCCGGACTCGAGAATTGCCTTAAGAGGCTGCTCTGCACTTCTGCCGCGAGAGCCGCTGTATGCTCCTCCATTCGGAGAGAGCGTTCAATGTTTCCGTCGACCGTGATGACTCCTCGAGGGCCTGGCATCTTGAGCTTGAGGTATGCGTAGTGCGGCACCACATTGAACTTTGCAAATGCGGTTCGTCCGAGCAGTGCATGATAGCCGCTGCAGAACAGGACTATGTCGAAGATTAACTCCTCGCTTCGGAAGTTATCCGGGGATCCAAAGACCACTTCAAGTGTGACTGAGCCAGTGCAATTGGCCTCTACACCTGGTATGATGCCTTTGAAGGTCGTTTTTGTGGGTTTAATCCTTGAGGGGTCTATGCCCATCTTGCGTGCTGTATCCTGATAAAGCAGGTTCAGGCTGTTGCCGCCGTCCATCAGGACTCTAGTGAGGTGAAATCCGTCGACGATTGGGTCTAGAACCAATGCGGCGAATCCGCCATGGTGGATGCTGGTGGGGTGGTCCCTTCGATCAAAAGTGATCGGGCAGGAGGACCATGAATTGAACTTTGGGGCGACTGGCTCCATCGCGTATACGTCCCTGAGCGCACACTTCCGCTCCCTTTTGGGTATGTGGGTTGCGTATATCATGTTCACCGTCCGCACTTGTGGGGGGAAACCCTTCTGTCCTCTATTGTTCGGCGGCCGGGTCTCTTCCTCGTCATCGCTATGCAGCCCCTTGTCATTGTTTTCGGCAATTAACTTGCCTGCCTACTTGAACACCCAACAATCCCTGTTGGTGTGATTAGCTGCCTTTTCGGGGGTGCCGTGTATCTGGCACGAGTGGTCGAGTATTCGGTCCAAATTGGACGGACCCGGAGTAGTTCTTTTGAATGACTTTTTCTGCTGACCGGGTTTCGAGCCTCTAAATCCGGCGTTGACTGCCGTATCTTTAGTATTATCGCCGTTAATGCGGCGTTTGTGCTTATTGCGATGCACCTGCCATTGCTATCCTTGGTATCCGGACTACCAGAATTTTTGGTGAGGTTGTTACTGCGGGCTAGCCAGCTGTCCTCTCCCGCACAGAAGCAGGTCATGAGCGATGTGAGGGCTGCCATTGATTTCGGCTTCTCCTGTCCTAGGTGTCGGGCAAGCCATTCGTCGCGGATGTTGTGTTTGAAGGCTGCAAGGGCCTCTGCATCCGGACATTCGACGATTTGATTTTTCTTAGTTAAGAACCGTGTCCAGAATTGTCTGGCCGATTCGTCTGGCTGCTAAATTATGTGGCTTAGGTCATCGGCGTCTGGTGGTCGCACATACGTGCCCTAGAAGTTATCAAGGAATGCGGCGTCCAGGTCCTCCCAACACCCAATTGATTCTGCTGGCAAGCTGTTGAGCCAATGCCGAGCTGGTCCTTTAAGCTTGAGTGGGAGGTATTTGATGGTGTGAATATCATCACCGCGGGCCATGTGGATATGAAGGAGATAGTCTTCGATCCAAACCGCGGGATCTGTTGTGCCGTCGTAGGATTCAATGTTCACGGGTTTGAACCCCTCGGGGATTTGATGATCCATTACTTCATCTGTGAAGCATAGTGGGTGTGCGGCGCCTCTGTATTGGGCTATATCACGATGCAGCTCGAGCGAGCTTTGTCTACTGTGTTCGGCCCGGCCGGAATTGCTGTGTCCGGCGTGACAGTTGTCGTCGCGCATCGTGGGGCTCCCACGCGATCCGTAGATAGATCTTGTTTGTCTTGCCTTATCCTCCAATATGTCTTGCAAGTCCGGCGCATTCCCCCGTGGCTTTGTACTTTTCGAGCGATGCCGGGGTGCGGCTTTAGTGGAGGGCCTAGAGGCCTCTCTGTCGCGGCCACGAGGTGGCCGGTCGGCCGTATTGTGCACTGGTGATGTAGGTTTATATGCTTCCTCCTCTAATCGGGGCAGCAGCTTGCGTTTGGGGTAGCTTTTGGAGGGGCGTTCGAGTTCAGACTCTTCGGCCGCAAGGACTTCAGTCCATCTGTCGGCTAGCAAATCTTGGTCAGCTCTAAGCTGTTGTTGCTTTTTCTTAAGGCTGCTTGCCGTGGCCATAAGCCTGCGTTTAAAACGCTCTTGTTCGACGGGATCCTCAGGCACGACGAATTCGTCGTCGTCGAGGCTTGCCTCGTCTCCAAAGGGAGGCATGTAATTATCGTCCTCTACCTCTTTGTCTGCCGCTCTCTCACGAGGGCTGGCTTCTCCATCCTCCTGTGCTGAATCATGCTGGAGGGGGTTGTCTTCGGCACTATCCGGGGTGTTATTATCTCCGGTGCCGGAATCTACATTCTTGCTGTGGCGGGATTTTGAGCGGCGCCGCTGACGCCGGCGCTTAGGCTGTTTTTTGGAGGGATCATCCTCCACTGTTCCATCGTCATTCCCATCCTTTGGGATGTACACCATGTATATGTCGTATGACGAGGTGGCTTTCCAGTGCCCTGTAGGCGCTGGTTCTTGGTCGTCTCCGGCATCGTCGTCCATACCGTCGATGTCTTCGGAGTCGAAATCTAGCATGTCGGTTAAGTCATCGACAGTGGCTACGAAGTGGGTGGTGGGTGGGTTTTGAGTTTCTTCGTCGTCTGCATCCCAACCGTCCTGGCCATAATCCGGCCAAGGCTCTCCTGATAAAGAGAGACACTTTAGCGAATTCAGGATGTCACCGAAAGGCAAGTGCTGAAAGATGTCCGCAGCGGTGAACTCCGTGGTCGGCGCCCAATCGGGTTCGATTGGCAGGAGCGCGGAAGGTTCAGGGTCCCGAGAAGAGTCCGGCACCTTGGAGTCACGAGCTTCACAAGGGACAGGGTCGGTATTCGGCTCCATCGCCGTAGTAGCCCCCGAGGCGGTGTCTAGCCACCCATCCTCGATCGGTGCAGTCGGCTCCGAGTTAAGGGTCGGAGCGGACTCTTGTGCGGCCTCCAGGGCACTGTTCGGCAGCAGAGCTAAATCATGCCCATCGTGACAGTGCGGCGCGCTCGGCTGTGGCTCGAATCCGTCGAAGATCAAGTCTCCGCGGATGTCGGCCGTATAGTTCAAACTTCCAAATCTGACCTGATGGCCAGGGGCGTAGCTTTCGATCTGCTCTAGATGGCCAAGCGAATTGGCCTCCAGTGTAAAGCCACCGAATATGAAGATCTGTCCGGGGAGAAAAGTTTCGCCCCGGACCGCGTCGTTGTTGATGATCAAAGGAGCCATCGGGCCTATGAGCGACGACACAGAGGAACTCTCAATGAAAGCACCAATGTCGGTGTCAAAACCGGCGGATCTCGGGTAGGGGGTCCCGAACTGTGCGTCTAGGCGGATGGTAACAGGAGACAAGGGACACGATGTTTTTACCCAGGTTCGGGCCCTCTCGGTGGAGGTAAAACCCTACCCCTGCTTGATTGATATTGATGATATGGGTAGTACAAGAGTGGATCTACCACGAGATCAAGGAGGCTAAACCCTAGAAGCTAGCCTATGGTATGATTGTTGTTCGTCCTATGGACTAAAACCCTCTAGTTTATATAGACACCGGAGAGGGCTAGGGTTACACAGAGTCGGTTACAATGGTAGGAGATCTACATATCCGTATTGCCAAGCTTGCCTTCCACGCCAAGGAAAGTCCCATCCGGACACGGGACGAAGTCTTCAATCTTGTATCTTCATAGTCTTGGAGTCCGGCCAATGATGATAGTTCGGCTATCCGGACACCCCCTAATCCAGGACTCCCTCAGTTGGGTTTTGCCTTAATGAATGTTAGTAGTTGCGGATGCTTGCTAATAGTTCCAATCATAAGTGCATAGAATTCCAAGTCAGGGATGACATGCTATCAGTGGCCTCTCCCACATAAAACTTGCTATCGGTCTAGTAAAGTAGTCAATTGCTTCGGGACAATTTCACAACTCCTACGTTCACTTTTCCACACTCGCTATACTAACTTTATTGCTTCTTTATCTAAACAGCCCCTAGTTTTTATTTACGTGCTCTTTATATTCTTGCAAACCTATCCAACAACACATACAAAGTCCTCCTAGTTTCATACTTGTTCTAGGTAAAGCGAATGTTAAGCGCGCGTAGAGTTGTATCGGTGGTCGATAGAACTTGAGGGAATATTTGTTCTACCTTTAGATCCTCGTTGGGTTCGACACTCTTACTTATCGAAAGAGGCTTCAATTGATCCCCTATACTTGTGGGTTATCAAGACCTTTTTCTGGCGTCGTTGCCGTGGAGTTATAGCATGGGGTGAATATTCTCGTGTGTGCTTGTTTACTTTATCACTAAGTAATGTTTATTTGTTGTTCTAAGTTGTTCTCTATCTTTAGTTATGGATATGAAACACGAAATACCAAAAAAATTAGGTGTACTTGCTACTCATGGAGATGGGGAACCTCCTAGAACCCTCGATGTTGGTTATGTGAAAAATATTATGTACTACTTTAATAATCCTTAGAAAACTCCATCCAATTATGTAATGGGAGACACGTTGGATCAACGTGAATACTTTAGGGATTATCGCTTGACTCAAAAAGGGAAATTATTATGCGATCAAATTCATATGTTGCATTGGTATGCTTTGGAACTATGCTTGAGATATGATTATACTTGTTCCTCTAGGATGAAGGCTCCACACCTTCCCTTTTCATGCAAACTAGCGGGTCCACCCGCGCATTTGCGCGGCTAGATTTTTATTATATTTAGTTCTGTATTTTAGACAACCATTTTTTTGGCATTTGAGCATCTCTTTCTCTATTTGATGACACCCTACATAGTATACCATACCATGTTCATGATGTATGCATTGACCGTTACATTGATGTAGTTATACCATTTAAATATGTTACATTGTTCTTACACTTTTTTTATACATGTCATTAGTAATTGACACTATGAAACAATAGTTGTAGTCTCATGTCACTTGATTTTCTTCTGCTCGTCTAATTTTTATCCTTCAATAAATGCAGCAAACCTGATTTTACGATCTTACTTAGTTTGATTCCCGAAACCCCAACTATTACATTATCGTATTAGGTGTGACTATGTTTCTTCAAATCCTAACTATTAATTAATGCACATAATGTAAAATTACAATCCTTGAAGGCACTGATAGCTAGGTGGAGCTCGCGTGTACAACAGGCTTTTTGATTGATAAATATCGTAGTATGTATTCCCTTTCTATGTCATTGGTTTTTCAAAACCTATAATTTCATGCACAAATTTATTGTTTCATTATATGCAAGCCGCTTGTAATTAGTATGTGTGATCTAAGGATGACAGTGTACATTTAAAACAAAGCCTTAACTGTGATGTTTTTCCACCTTAATGAGGACTCGCTGGCCTTCTTGCTTTTTCCGTATGATTTCGTTTTGCCATATCAGTCCACGTTACCGTTTTCTCATGGCATCTTCAAGCTTAAATTTGTTCGATGTTATGTATGGATGATAGGAAAAGTGCCTTCAAGGATGTTGGATGTTTGCTGGTCTATATTCATGTGTCAAACCATACTTTTGTTGGACATTGTTCCCTACTTAACCCTCAAGTCTTTGTTTCTATTTCCTGCGCGGTTACTGTCATACTTTCACGTGTAATAGTTATACCCAACAATCTAGTAATTGTGAAAAATACTTTTAGAAATTTCAAGCAAATCTTATCAAATTTTAATGGCGAATTAAAAGGACATGCAAGACAAATGTTAATCACTAAAAAACATCTGAGTTTTGTACATTTAATAATATATTATTTTTACATGGGAGCTCGTCCACTTGTTCGACATTTTTCTCACTGTGAAGACATAGAAGAAAGGTTAATCCCGTTCAACGCGCCGTGTGGTGCAGCCATACTACAGAATCATTATTTCGTCTCATGATGCCTCGGCTTTGCTCCAGCTTAAGTAGTCGAGCCCGCAATACGATCGAAGCTGGCTGCTCTGCCGGTGTCGGCGTTGGTGTCACAGAAGATGGTTTTCACGTGGGCAGCACTTTCCACCTTCCATCTCCATGAGGGCACTCCTAATTGCTACCCTGCTGCTTCTCCAGCTCCACAATGTACATGTCGGCGCATCGATTGCCACACCAACTGCCATTCATTGACGGCTAGTAAGCTTTCTCTACAACAATTACACCACGGATGGCCCATCCTTGCTTACCCGCCGCATCCTGCACCGCCCTTGTTCCAATTCTCGTCTTCCTTCTAACACGCTGCTCTCGCCCAAATGATGCTTCTCAGCTTGTGTTTGTCCAAGTGATTGTAGTTTCAGGCTTTCAGCCGGTGGTGCTGTGGCAGGCCCGAAGGAGCTTGTCAGCTTCCTGGTCAATGGCGACCATGACCAAGAGTTTGTCCTAGTTTTTCTAGTGCTGAACGGCACGGAAGACTGGTGCGTGCGAGTGTTGATGTGGAAGGATCCCACGGTGAGGCGGTCCACTTCGAGCAGAAGTTATCATGTCCATGTTAGCTGTTTTTGTTTGTTGTTGTCGGCGTCGACGTTGCCGGCCTCTCCGTCACTCTCGTATGAGGTCTTGCATTTCCGATCATGTTAATCGTCGTCGGCGGCGTTGCCGGCCTCTCCATCACTCTCGCATGAGGTCTTGCGTTTCAGATCATGTTAATGGCCTTCTTCTACAGAGTTTCTTCTGGAGCTTGGTGTTGTCCTTTCCTGGCTCCAGCCCGCTTGCAGTGGCGCCGACGTCGACAGCTCCACGGGCTCCGATGGGATCGCAGGCATGTGTACGTTGCCGAGTTGGAGCCAGGCCGAGGAACTTATGGTTATTTTGCTTCTCCTTTTATTCTATTATATATCTCGCTGTTACCTACATCTGCACGTCGCCCTTATAATATCTTTACGTGTACATAATTACCATGGAAACTCTCCTTTCCTTTTATTCTATATTCTATTCTATCGTATCGAATAAGGATACATGCATTTATACGTACTTATTTTGTTTAAATCACAGCCGTTGTTTTTAAATAAGGATACATGCATTTATACGTACTTATTTTCTCTAAATCACAGTCGTTGTTTTTAACTCTTTTTTACTACAAAATCTGAGCCGTTCTTTTTCTATCGTTTTAAGTATATAATAGATTTAATGATGATAAAACCTTGACTTTTTATGCTAATGGTATATATAATTACTATGATGTGGAACAAATAGAAGAATTCGTTGCTTTTATGGGTGCTTATGAAATTGAATCTTTGTTTAAAGAGTGTGAATTGATGATGCTGTTTACAAACTTGAAAATTTTGCTATACTTAAATATTGCTATGAGAATTATGAATTCAATTCCGATATTGATGATTTTATTGAGAGAGTCTCCGCTGTCCAAGAAGAGACTAATATTTTGCAGGAGTCTATGGAATAAGAAATTGATGAAACTGTGAGCTCATTGGATGAAAAAGATGAGGAGGAGAGCAAAGAACAAAAGAAGGAAGAGCGGATTGATCACCCGTGCCCACCTTCTAATGAGAGTAACTCTTCAACTCATACATTATTTAATTTCCCTTCGTGCTTACTAAAGGATGGTTGCTATGATGATTGTTATGATCCCGTTGATTCTCTTGAAATACCCCTTTTTGATGATGCTTGCTATGCTTGTGGCCATGATGCCAATATGAATGATGCTTATGGAGATTAACTTGCTATAGTTCCTTATGTTAAAAATTAAATTGTTGTTGTTGCACCCACACATAATAGTTCTATTATCTCTTTGAATTCTCCAAACTACACTATATCGGAGAAGTTTGCTCTTATTAAGGATTATGTTGATGGGTTGCATTTTACCGTTGCACATGATGATTTTGGTAGATATGATATGCATGTGCTTGCTGCTCCAATTTGCAATTATTATGAGAGAGGAACTACATCTCCGCCTCTTTATGTTTCCAACACGATAGAATTGCAAGAAATTGCTTATACTATGCATTTGGTGTGCATGAATTGTTCTTTTATGACATGCTGATGCATAGGAAGAGAGTTAGACTTTGTTGTTGCATGATATATGTTACTTTGTACTCACTACTAAATCACAATTCATTGTTAATTAAAATTGGCTTTGATATACCTTGGGATCCGGGTGGATCCATTACTTGAGCACTATATGCCTAGCTTAATGGCTTTAAAGAAAGTGCTGCCAGGGAGACAACCCGGAAGTTTTAGAGAGTCACTTATTTATGTTGTGTGCTTTCATAAAGTTTAAAAACAAAAAAAAGAGGGGAACCCAAAACTTTTTCAAAAAGAAAAGCGAAAGTGAGAAAGACGAACATTCTTAAAGTGGGAGCTAGCCTTGAACTTTGTTCATGCTCGCGGAAACTTTGTGAATCTTGTTTACAGAAACTTTTCAACAAAAATATTTATCCCCTTGTAAAATTCCATTGTATTATAAAAATAATGTGCCAAGCTTTGCCTTTAGGATGTTTACAATGCTTGTTGGTTTGTGCGGTGCAGGACTGAAACTTTGTCTATAGTGCTCGATTTCACATTTTTTTACTGGAACGTCAAACGGTTCTGAAACTTTTTTAACTGTATTTCTATACGAATTGTTTATTTTTCCTAATTTTTGCAGAATTTTTGGGGTACCATATGTATGGTGAATGTTCAAATTACTATAGACTATCCTGTTTAAGACAGATTCTGTTTTTGATGCATAGTTTGCTTGTTTTGATGAAACTATCAATTTCTATCAGTGGATTAAGCCATGGAAAAGTTATATTACAGTAGCTACAATGAAAAAACAAAATATGAATTGGTTTGAAACAGTACTTAGATTAGTGATTTGCTTTATTATACTAACGGATCTTACCGAGTTTTCTGTTGAAGTTTTGTGTGGATGAAGTGTTCGAAGATCGAGGAGGTCTCGATATGAGGAAAAGGAGGAGAGGCAAGAGCTCAAGCTTGGGTATGCCCAAGGCACCCCAAGTAAATATTCAAGGAGACTCAAGCGTCTAAGCTTGGGGATGTCCCGGAAGGCATCCCATCTTTCTTCAACAAGTATTAGTATGTTTTCGGATTCGTTTCATTCATGTGATATGTGCAAATCTTGGAGCATCTTTTGCATTTAGTTTTCACTTTTCTTTTATGCACCATGCTGGTATGAGATAGTCCATGGTTGATTTATAGAATTATCATTGCACTTCACTTAAAGTTTTTGAGTATGGCTTTATAGAATGCTTCATATGCTTCACTTATATCATTTGAAGTTTGGATTGTCTGTTTCTCTTCACATAGAAAACCGCCATTTGTAGAATGCTCTTTTGCTTCACTTACATTTGTTAGAGCGTGGGCATATCTTTTGTAGAAAGAATTAAACTCTCTTGCTTTACTTATATCTATTTAGAGAGATGACAGGAATTGGTCATTCACATGGTTAGTCATAAAATCCTACATAAAACTTTTAGATCACTGAATATGATATGTTTGATTCCTTGCAATAGTTTTGTGATATAGAGATGATAATATGTGGGAGGTTCTAGTAAATGGTTGTGTTTAGTAAGGATATTGGTGTTAAGGTTTGTGATTCCCAAAGCATGCACGTATGGTCTCCTAACTATGTAACCAAATTGGCGCGCATTGTATTTTGATTGTTTATCTTTGTGTGAAGGTCGGTGGCGCGCGATGGTTAACTCCTACCAACCTCCCCCCTAGGAGCATGCGTAGTAGTACTTTGCTTCAAGGGCCAATAAACTTTTGCAATAAGTATATGAGTTCTTTATGACTAATGTGAGTCCATCATTGCTAGCCTCTTCGGTACTGTGCATTGCCCTTTCTCACCTCGAGAGTTGGTGCAAACTTCGCCGGTGCATCCAAACCCCGTGATATGATACGCTCTATCACACATTATATATTCCTCAAAATAGCCACCATACCTACCTATTATGGCATTTCCATAGCCATTCCGAGATATATTGCCATGCAACTTCCATCATCATCATATACATGACTTGAGCATTCATTGTCATATTGCTTTGCATGATCGTAAGACAACTAGCATGATGTTTTCATGGCTTGTCCTTTTTTGATATCTTTGCTATGCTAGATCATTGCACATCCCAGTACACCGCCGAAGGCATTCATATAGATTCATATTTTTGTTCTAGATATCGAGTTGTAATATTGAGTTGTAAGTAAATGAAGTGTGATGATCATCATTATTAGAGCATTGTCCCAGTGAGGAAAGGATGATGGAGACTATGATTCCCCCACAAGTCGGGATGAGACTCTGGACTTTATGAAAAATAAAAGAGGTCAAAGAAGCCCAAATAAAAAAAGAGGCCAAAGAAGCCCACCAAAAAAATGAGTGAAAAAAGAGAGAAGGGGCAATGTTACTATCCTTTTACCACACTTGTGCTTCAGAATAGCACCATGTTCTTCATATAGAGAGTCTCTTGAGTTATCACTTTCATATACTAAGTGGGAATTTTCATTGCAAAACTTGGCTTGTATATTCCGATGATGGGCTTCCTCAAATGCCCGAGGTCTTCATGAGCAAGCAAGTTGGATGCACACCCACTTAGTTTCAGTTTGAGCTTTCATACACTTATAGCTCCACTGCATCCGTTGCATGGCAATCCCTACTCCTCGCATTGGAATTAATTGATGGGCATCTCCATAGCCCGTTGATTAGCCGCGTCAATGTGAGACTTTCTCCCTTTTTGTCTTCTCCACACAACTTCCACCATCATACTCTATTCCACCTGTAGTGCTATACCCATGGCTTGCACTCATGTATTGCGGTAGGGTTGAAAAAGATGAAGCGCGTTAAAAAGTATAAACCAATTGCTTGGCTGACACCGGGATGGGCATGAGGGGTACCTTGTGTTAAGAAAAGGGAGCATAAAAGACTATATGATTTTGTAGGGATAACGTTCTTTAGCATTGATATTTTGAAAGACATGATTGTTTAATTGGGATGCCCGAGTATTAAATTCTTTTATGTCAAATGATAGACTATTGCTTTGAATCACTCGTGTCTTAATATTCATGCCATGATTAGATATATGGTCAAAATTATGCTAGGTAGCATTCCACATCAAAAATTATCTTTTTTATCATTTACCTACTCGAGGACGAGCAGGAATTAAGCTTGGGGATGTTGATGCGTCTCCGTCGTATCTATAATTTTTGATTGTTCCATGCCAATATTCTACAACTCTTACATACTTTTGGCAACTTTTTATACTATTTTTTGGGACTAACATATTGATCCAGTGCCCAGTGCCAGTTCCTGTTTGTTGCATGTTTTTTGTTTCGCAGAAAACCCATATCAAACGGAGTCCAAATGGGATAAAAACGGACGGAGAATATTTTTGGAATATTTATGAATTTTGGGAAGAAGAATCAACATGAGATGATGCTCGAGGGGCCCACAAGGCAGGGGGCGCGCCCCTGACCCTCGTGGACACCCCGTAAGGCGGTTGCTGCTCTTCTTTTGCCGCAAGAAAGCTAATATCCAGAAACAAATCGTGTTGAAGGTTTCAATCCAATCGGAGTTACGAATCTCCGGGAATATAAGAAACAGTGAAAGGGCAGAATCAGGAACGCAGAAACAGAGAGAGACAGAGAGACAGATCCAATCTCGGAGGGGCTCTCGCCCCTCCCACGCCATGGAGACCATGGACCAGAGGGGAAACCCTTCTCCCATCTAGGGAGAAGGTCAAGGAAGAAGAAGAAGAAGGGGGGCTCACTCCCCCTCTCTCCCGGTGGTGCCGGAATGCCGCCGGGGCCATCATCATCACTGTGATCTACACCAACACCTCTGTCATCTTCACCAACATCTCCATCACCTTCCCCCATTTATCTACAGCGGTCCACTCTCCCGCAACCTGTTGTACCCTCTACTTGAACATGGTGCTTTATGCTTCATATTATTATCCAATGATGTGTTGCCATCCTATGATGTCTGAGTAGATTTTTGTTGTCCTATCGGTAATTGGTGAATTGCTATGATTGGTTTAATTTGCTCGTGGTTATGTTGTTGTCCTTTGGTGACCATCATATGAGCGCGCGCATGGATCACACCATAGGGTTAGTTGTATGTTGATAGGACTATGTATTGGAGGGCAAGAGTGACGGAAGCTTCAACCTAGCATAGAAATTGATGCATACGGGATTGAAGGGGGACCAATATATCTTAATGCTATGGTTGGGTTTTACCTTAATGAACGTTAGTAGTTGCAGATGCTTGCTAATAGTTCCAATCATAAGTGGATAGAATTCCAAATCAGGGATGACATGCTAGCAGTGGCCTCTCCCACATAAAACTTGCTATCGGTCTAGTAAAGTAGTCAATTGCTTAGGGACAATTTCACAACTCCTACCACCACTTTTCCACACTCGCTATACTAACTTTATTGCTTCTTTATCTAAACAGCCCCTAGTTTTTATTTACGTGCTCTTTATATTCTTGCAAATCTATCCAACAACACCTACAAAGTCCTCCTAGTTTCATACTTGTTCTAGGTAAAGCGAACGTTAAGCGTGCGTAGAGTTGTATCGATGGTCGATAGAACTTGAGGGAATATTTGTTCTACCTTTAGCTCCTCGTTGGGTTCGACACTCTTACTTATCGAAAGAGGCTACAATTGATCCCCTATACTTGTGGGTTATTAGATGTGTCTTTTTTTTGTAGTGCGAGGCTACCTAGTCCAAGTACTTCATCAAAAAACTATTTTCAATGAATTCCTAACTCGTGTCAAGAAATTTATGTTGGGAAACATAGCATGCAATTTCAAAAAAATTCCTACGCTCATGCAAGATTTGTCTAGGAGATGCATAGCAACGAGAATAGGAGAGTGTGTCCATGTACCCTTGTAGACCGAAAGAGGAAGCGTTAGCTTAACGCGGTTGATGCAGTCGAACATCTTCTCGATTCAACTGATCAAGCACCGAGCATACAACACCTCTGAGTTCTGCACATGTTCAGCACGACGACGTCCCTCGAGCTCTTGATCCAGCATAGGGTCGAAGGAGTAGATGAGTTCTGTCGGCACGGCAGCATCGTGATGGTGATGGTGATGTGATCCGCGTAGGGCTTTGCCTAAGCACTACGACAATATGACCAGAGGAGTAAACGGTGGAGGGGGGCACCACACACGACTAAGAACAATTGATGTGCCTAGAGGTGCCCCCCACCCCCGTATATAAAGGAGGGAGAGGGGAGGAGGAGTCCCACTAGGACCCCTAGTCCTAGTCGCCCCCCCCCCCTCCTTCTAATGAAGGGGGAAAGGGGAAAGGAGACGGGGAGAGAGGGGAAAGGGGGGCCGCGCCCCCTCCCCTAGTCCAATTCGGACTCCCCATGGGGGGAGGCGTGCGCCACCTCCTCGTTGCCTCCCTTGCCTCTTGCCTATGGCCCATGAGGCCCATTACTTCCCCCGGGGGGTTCCGGTAACCCCTCGGTACTCCGATAAATTCCCGAAACACTCCGGAACCATTCCAGTGTCCGAATACCACCTTCCAATATATCAATCTTTACCTCTCAACCATTTCGAGACTCCTCGTCATGTCCGTGATCTCATCCTCGACTCCGAATAACCTTCGGTCACCAAAACACATAACTCATATAATACATATCGTCATCGAACGTTAAGCGTGCGGACCCTACAGGTTCGAGAACTATGTAGACATGACCAAGACACCTCTTCGGTCAATAACCAATAGCGGAACCTAGATGCTCATATTGGTTCCCACATATTCTACGAAGAACTTTATCGATCAAACCGCAATGTCAACATATGTTATTCCCTTTGTCATCAGTATGTTACTTGCCCGAGTTTCGATCATAGGTATCTTCATACCTAGTTCAATCTCGTTACCGGCAAGTCTCTTTACTCATTCAGTAGCAATAAAACTATACGATCATTATGCTAAGCTAGCGGATGGGTCTTGTCCATCACATCATTCCAATAATGATGTGATCTCGTTTATCAAATGACAACTCATGTCCATGGATAGGAAACATAACCATCTTTGGTCAACGAGCTAGTCTAGTAGAGGCATACTAGGGACACGGTGTTTTTTCTATGTATTCACACATGTATCAAGTTTTCGGTTAATATAGTTCTAGCATGAATAGTAAACATTTATCATGATATAAGGAAATATAAAGTAACAACTTTATTATTGCCTCTAGGGCATATTTCCTTGAATTTAAACTATTTCTAATCAATATTGTGCCATGCACACCGAGTTTTAGAAATATTATTATGATCCCACTCTTGTAAACACAAGCATCTTCGCTATCCTTTGGTGAAATCAAACTCTTGATTATTTCATTAAAACAAAGATTCCAACTCCATTATGCTTGCTTCTGTCCATTACTGGGTCTCTGAAGTCTGCACACTCCCTAGCATCCTCTGGGTTGACAAAATACTTTAGACTGTATCACATACATGTCCTTGATTGTATTTCCATCTCATGGAAATCCTTTAGTGTCCATTTGTCATATCTCATAACTGAAATACATATTAGTTGCTAGTATAACCCGAACTGACTTTAAGCATCGCTACGGTGAGACAATCTCGTCGTAGTCAACTCCTTGAATTTCTTATAGCAATAAGTCAAGCTTTATGGATAGAACCATTTTCACTCGTATAAGTTTATAGTTCCATTCATATTCGTTAGACTCTGAGTCTTCTGGAGGGTTTATAAAGATCTAATCTTGAATCATTTATATGGATACTATCACAGATTATGTAGGCATTCAGCGACTTCCGAAGTCAGGGCCCATCAATGCTTCCTTGTGTATCGTAGGTATGAGGCCCTTAGATTTAATGTGTCTCAAGAGGTGGCCTCCCCACATATATGTAGGTGCGAGAAGGAGGAGGGGGCGCCTCAAGGAGGGGGAATCCTTCTCCTCTTCCACTTGGTGGAAGAAGGGAAGGATTCATTCCCTTGCCCAATTCAGCCTAGGACCTGCCATAGGGCATGGCACCCCATGTGGGCCCCTGTGGGCCCACTAGGCGTCTTCATCATGACAGTCCGTCACACTTTTCTTCCACAAGTAAAATCCCGGATATTTCAGATGTGTCCAGAACCCATTCCAATGACCCGAAAACTTCTCGTATATAGATTTGGACTTTTCGAAATCATGTTATAACTTTTTGGAATTGCCATAACATTGTGGAACCATCCGAGACACTTCAGGAACTATTCGAAATCATTTAACTCATTTCTTTGATAATAAGGACTAGAACCAACTAAACCAACGGAGGATGGCTCTCCTCCCCTCTCCCCCCTCCCCCTCCCCCTCCCACCTGCTCTCCACCAACAATGGCGATTTCTAGCTTTTGAACCATGGAAAGCTTGCTGCATTGGGACTTTGCTCCGGGCCTGGCCCTTGCGGATCAGGTGAGAAGAAAATTTGGGTCTACAGTCAATTTCTCCCCCTCTAGAGACACCAAAGAGTTCTTTTTGGTTGTTTCTTTCTCCTCGGCTTCTTTCCGTCTCTTGGTGGAAGCAGTGGGTATTGCATTGCAATGTTGTCTTTGTGGTATTGCCTCTGGCTTCAAGGTGTCCCCGGTTACCTCACGATCTTTTTGCTTCTCGGTTGCTAATAACAAAGTGGGGCATTTTATCTATGGGCTCAAAGATCGTGTTTGGCCAGATTTTGTGTGTCATTTTGATCTATTCAATGGTCGTTTTGCCAAAGCTCATACTATTGATCACCATTGGCATGCTGATACGGAGTTGGTTGATATTACCGATCGAAGAATTGCTCTCAAATCATCTCTTAAGTTTCTGACCCCGAAGGGCAAGTTGGATAATTCTTCTGCGAAGGTTCTTAGCAAATTTGGGCTTATTAAGCTGGATAATTGGAGTTTTTCGAACAAGAATGCTCATGAAGCTTCATCATCTTTGTATCCTAAGCAACATTTCCATATTCAATTGGGCTCTTTTCCTTCGGTCCAAAATCCCGATGTGGTTTTGGGTCTGGACAATTATCACAATGTGTTATTGGACCATTACTTGGCTGAGGAGCAATTTGAGGAAAATCGGGTCATTGAATACCTTGCTTTAGAGAGTTTAATTGCCCTCTGAATTGGCCTTATGCCCCGCTCCCGCTTTGTTTTTTGAACTCGGCATTCAAATATGCCCCTCCTCACGAGATTTGGCCACCTAGGCTCAAGGCGCAACATAAGCTGGATTTAGCCCAAGCGCAATACTCGCAGCAGGATATTGAAAATCTTGCCACTAATTGGGTTGCCTTATGCTCCAAATGCCTTCAATGGGGGCACTCCCCGATCAATTGCGAGGCAAGGCTAATTTGCATTAACTGCTCAGGTCGTGATCACAAAGCATTTAATTGCCCCGAGTTTGCCATCGCTTCTGATTTAAATAGGCAAGTTCCATCAATCCGCAACCCCATGATCAATCCTACCAGATCTTCTGGAGCACCCTTTTCTGCTCGTTATCCTACACGTCCATACAAGCCGTCAATCCGCTGTGCTACGTGCGGCTTCTATGGCCACGTGGTGAGGGCTTGCAGAAAGCTGAAATTTCAAATGAAGTGGAGGTGGGTAGTCAAATATTTTCAGCCGACCCGTTCCCCCCTCACGCTCCGTCTTCCACCTCGAAATCCCAAAAGCCCTCGCTCTGCCCTGTCCCGTCAACATTGCCGTCACGCCACTCCTCCTCACCAGCGACCATGGCCAACTATCCTCTGAACCCTGTCCCCTTCCTCCCGCTGGGATTCACCGTTGAGCCCGGCCCGGCGGATCGCCTAGTGCGCAGCGGCATGGCGGTCGGCCCCATTGCTCCGCTCAACCATGACTACCTGGCTATCACGGAATCCAACCACTATGTGCCTCTGCATCGCAGAGGTATCGTCTGCAACCAGATCGTCGCGGCGCTCCATGAGTTGCAGTTCTTCACCACTGAGGTCAGTGATCATCCATTCGGGATTGGGATCTTTGGGTTTGCGGATTCGTTCATCAGAGATACTGCTGTGGCCACCCCTATTGAGCTCGAGACTGAAGATTTGCTGATCTCGTTTGTTCCTCACAATGAGCGCTCAATAGGCGCACCACCTCTTTCGATCCGGAGGTCTGGTTGATGTTTTTCGGCTTCCCATATGATTATCAAACTGATTATTTTATCACTAAGGCGCTGGGTGGTTATGGCTCTTTAGTATCTTGGTACGATCCCAGGCAGGATCATAGGTTCATGCTGATCAAAGCTCGCGTCATTCATCTCCGTCTGATCCCCAAAAGCTTCATTGTCTGGCAACTTGGTGGGGCATGGGACTGCTGGACCGTGCAGGTCACCATCCTGCGTAGCAATGATTGGAATGGATTGTTGCCGGAGGTGTTGCCGGCTGGAGAAGAACCACCACCCCCAGATGGAAATCCTCATCCCCAGTTCGGGCCTGAACTCACGGCGGAGCATCTGTACCCGCAACAAGTCCATAATTGGCTGGTTCAGAATGGTGCGCCCCAAGCTGGCAACAACGTTGATCAAGGCCCGGCTCACAATGCTCAAGACAATGGAGGTTGGGGTCATTGGCCGGCCACTCAACCTGTTCAGCTGCCCCCAATGCCCCCTCACTTGGTGAATTATTAGGCATGGTTGGCTGCGTAGGGTCTGACGGTTCAGCACGGCTTGGTTCCTGAAGATAATCTCATCGACAACGCTTTTCAGGATTGGAATGATTCTATCACAATCTCTGACTCCTCCAGTTCAACCCAGTCTGACCTTGGAATTATGTCGGTTATGGTTGATGTTGTTTCTGATTTTGATGTGGTTCCTGATTCCTTGTCCATTACAGTGAATGTTCACTCTCACGGCATTCGGTTTGGTTTGTCTGCAGATGGGGATGAGCTTCTGGCAATACTTTTGAATGATCCAATCCCCAGGCAGCATCTCAACAGTTTTATTTTCAGTGCTCTGCGACCGATCATTGCCACTATTGGTCCTTTGTGATGCCCGGATAATTATGCTATAGTGAACCTCTGCTAATGATGCCACGTCACCTTTGTTACTGTTGATAATCACGTTAGTTCAGAAACTGATTCAAATTCAAAATTCCAAATTCAAAATATGGCACACAACAAAAGTTTTCAAATATTGGAACTAAAATGTTCGGTTTGTTGCAAATAGTCCTTACTAAATGTTGGTGGAGAAACCCCACTTTTATAAAGTGTTTAAAACTCTGAAATGAGCAAAACAATAACAAAACCAATTATTTAAAAGCTTTTAAAATATTAAACACTTACAAACTATTTTATTTTAGGTGCCAAGTTAATTGTGGTGGTGGCATATTTGTTAATACTAATTTAGGTACAACTAATGTATTTTATAAAACTAAGCTATTTTAAATATAAAATTAAAATAGAAAAGAAAAGAAAATAAGAAAAAGGGAAAGACTAAAACAAAAAAATAGAAGGAACAACCCCCCCCCATCTGGGCCTCGGCCCAGCAGGCCTGCAGGCCGCCAGGCCGGCCCACCCCGGTCCCCCTTATCCCCCCACCCGACCAAACCCTAGCCACTACCGCAACCCCACTTCCCCCCACTCGCCTCTCCCTCTCCCCCCCTATCCTCCCGATCCCATCTGGATCGGGGAGGGGCTCGACCTCGACGCGCCGACCGCACCACCCGTTCCCCCCACGACCCATCGCTGTCGTCCTCTCCATCGCCGACTCGGCCCCGACCTCGCCACCTTGTCACCATCGACCGCCGGATCCCGCTTCCTCGCCGGATCTCCACCCCGCCGTCGCTCGTCCCCATCCTCCTCCTCACCGGTCTCCATTGAGCCTCACCACCCCCTCTTCTCGGCAACGTTGGTGAGGCCCTGCCTCCCTTCGCTCCCCTACTCATCGCGCTGACAACCCGCGCCCGCTCGCGCGATGCGCGCGTGCCTCGTGCACATAGTTGTGCGCCTAGTAGCACTCGCCCATGCCCCACAGCCACCGTGCTCGCGCCCTGTTTAACCCTGCTCGCCCCCGGAGCGCTCCCACGCGCTCCCGTGCGTCCGCGCCGGACCCGAGCCCTGCAGCCGCCCAGCCACAGCGCATGTCACCGCCTGCTTTGCCTCTCGCTGCCCTGCTTCCGCTCTGCTGTTTGCTGCAGCTGCTCGCCGGCCAACGCCGTCGACCGCGCCCCGCACTAGCCTGCTCGTCACCATCACCATCGCCTGGTCCCTGCCTCCGGCCATGCCCTTGGCCGGCCAATGCCTCCCTGCCTCTTCCACCTCCAACGACCGCCTCTACCCCCCAGCTCCACCAGGCTACAGCACGCCGAGCTCTACGGTGGCGCGCCGGCGCCATCTCCCACCAGGCGCATGCAGCGCCCAAGTCGGGTGCACCCCGTGGGCCCGCGCCCATTCGGGTGTGCGTGACGCCCGACCCGCTATGGCCCCTAGGGCCAATGACATGTGGGGCCGCTCCCTCTAAAATGTTAAAAAATGATAATAAAAATAATAAAAATTAATTAGGATAATTATTTAACTTAATTAACTCTGTTTAGTTAACTAACTAAATCTAATTAACCTGCTAATTAAAATGTTAGCTGATAATTAGTGAACAACCTATGACATGCGGGACCCACACGTCAGCGACCCAGTCAACACCTCTGTTGACTGCTGACGTCATGCTGACGACATGCTGATGTTGTAATGCTATTTCCGAATTAATTTAATAATAATAATTTAGAAATTGATTAAAACTTTGAAAATTAATATAAATTAATTCGTAGCTCGGATGAAAATACTTTGTACATGAAAGTTGCTTAGAATGATGAGACGAATCCGAATACGCAACCCGTTCGTCTGCCACACATCTCTAGCATAGCAAACACGCAACTTTTCCCCTCCAGTTCATCTGTCCGAAAACGTGAAACTCCGGGGATACTTTCCCGGATGTTTCCCCCCTTCACCGGTATCACCTCCTTCTGCGTTAGGGCACATCTGGCACCGTTACTTGTTATGTCATGCATCGTTATGCATCTGTTTGCATTGTATTCATTGCTTGCTCCCCCTCTTCTCTCCGGTAGACTACGAGTCTGACGCCGCTACTGGTGCCCCGATCGACTACTGTGTTGACAACCCCTCCTTCTTGCCAGAGCAACCAAGCAAGCCCCCCTTGGATCACCAGATATCGCCTATTCTTCTCTCTGCTGCTTGCATTAGAGTAGTGTAGCATGTTACTGCTTTCGGTTAATCCAATTCTGCTGCATAGTCTGACATTGTTGCTAAAGTTGTTACCCTTACCTGCAATCCTAAATGCTTAGTATAGGATGCTAGTATTCCATCAGTGGCCCTACACTCTTGTCCGTCTGCCATGCTATACTACTGGGTCGTGATCACTTCGGGAGTTAATCACAGGCATATGCTATATACTTTATACTGTTACATTACTTATGATATTGTTCGGAGATGGGGGCTGAAGGGACAGGTGGCTCCATCCTGGTAGAGGTGGGCCTGGGTTCCCGACGGCCCCCGATTGTTACTTGTGGCGGAGCGACAGGGCAGGTTGAGACCACCTAGGAGAGAGGTGGGCCTGGCCCTAGTCGGCATTCGCGGTTACATCAATTAACACGCTTAACGAGATCTTGGTATTTGATCTGAGTCTGGACATTGGCCTATACGCACTAACCAACTACGCGGGAACAGTTATGGGCACTCGACGTCGTGGTATCAGCCGAAGCCTTCTTGACGTCAGCGACTGAGCGGCGTGCGCAGGATTGGACCGTAAACCTGCGCTTGTATTAAGGGGGATAGGTCTGCTTCCGGCCGTGTTCGTAACGTGCAAGTGTGCAATGGGCGATGGGCCCAGACCCCTGCGCCATAGGATTTAGACCTGTAACACCCGGGTAATTAAGCTATAGTAATCCCTACTAATGATGCCATGTCATTGCTCTTACTGTTGCTAATCCTCACTAGCTTTCAAACATCCTTCAAGTTTCAAATCCAATTTAAAGTCAAGATTCAAATTTATCAAACATGCAAACAAAAAAATGTTCAAGTTGTTGCAAATAATCATTTGGTAATATTAGTGGAGAAATCAACTTTTTACAAAATGGCTAAATGCTCTAAAAATAAATAAAACAGAAAAGTTTTTGTAAAAAAGGGGAAAAAGGAACCCCCCTAATGGGCCACGGCCAACCTGGCCACCAGTCAGGCCGGCCCACTCCCCACACCCCTCACTGGGCCTCGGCCCAGGTAACCTCCAGGTCGGCCCAACCGCGCCTACCTAACCCCCCACTCCCAGAACCCTAACTCACTCGATCCCCACTCCCCCCCCCCCCGCCCCGCACGAGCCCCACTCCCATCGTTCCCCACCACTCCCCTCCGACCGGATCTGGGCGAACGACCGATCCCGCACCCCGACACTGGCCCCGACTACGCCGTCGCCCCTCGCTCGATCTGGACGCCGCCGAGCGCTCCTCGACGCCGTCTGCCTCACCTTCCCCGCCACCGCCTACGAACCTCGTCATCCCACGTCACGCCGCTGGGCCTCGAGGTCGTCGCCGTCACCGCCTCGTCCTCAGCGCCACCTCGCCTCGCCGCCGTTCCGCCTCGCCGGACCTCCCCAGGCCTCGCCGCACCGTTCCCCGGCATCGGGGGTGAGCTCACGCGCCCCGCTTCCCCCTGTATCCCCCTTGATCTGTCGCCGCTGTAGTCGCGCCTGCCTGCATCACCCCCGCCGCTCGTCGGGCCTCGCGCCGCTCCAGCCGGCCGGCCTCTACGCGGCCGCGCTCGGGCTCAACCTCCGACTGGGCAGCCCCATGCCCACGCACCGCACCCCCCCTGTTGCGCCTGCTCGCCGGCGCCCCGGCGCGCCCACACGGACGGCCTTGTCGCGGGCTTGGCTGGCGTCGCCCAGGCGCCCATGCCCGCAACGCCCCTGCGCCCGTTAACCTGCGTGGCCTCCTGGGCCACTTACCAGTGGGGCCCGCCTCTGTTAAAAAAGGAACAATAAGAAATATGTACAAATAAACATTAAAAGTAATTAATTAATTAATTAACTTAATTAATCATGTTAATTAACCTAATTAACTTATTAATTAATTAAACTGTTAATTAGTGTTAGTCAATGATAACCGGGACCCACATGCTAGTTTGATTAGTCAAATAGACTGTTGACTGATGACATAATGCTGATGTCATGCTGACACAATAATGACTTTTATCTATTTAATTAAATTAATTTTGTTAATTCCAAAAATGAATTAAAACTTTGGAAATTAATAGAAACCAATCCGTAGCTCGGATGAAAAAGTTTCTACATGAAAGTTGCTCAGAACGACGAGATGAATTCGGATATGCGGCCCGTTCGTCCGCTACACGTTTCTAGCATAGCGAACATGCAACTTTTCCCCTCCGGTTCATCTGTCTGACAGACGTCCGGAACCGGGAATACTTTCCTGGATGTTTCCCCTTCGCCACTATCGCCAAGCGCTGTGTTAGAACACGTCTAGCTCTGTCTGTTGTCCTATTATGCACTTGTCTGCTATGTATTTACTGTTTCTCCCCCCTCTTCTCTCCGGTAGACCCTGAGACCGATGCTGATGTCCCTGTGATCGACTACGTCGACGATGACCCTTCTTCTTGTCTGAGCAACCAGGCAAGCCCCCCCTTTGATCATCCCGATATTGCCCATTCTATACTCTCATGCTTGCATTAGATTTTGCTACTTTTATTGTTTGCTCCTATTCTGATGCATAGCCTGCTTTTGTACCTGCTTATTGTTACCTACATGTTTATCCTAAACTGCTTAGTATAGGTTGGATAGTAATCCATCAATGACCCCCACTTGTCCTTGTTGCCCCTGCTTCATCATCGACGCCTCGATCGACGTGATCGACGACCAGAGCCCGACACCTCACATCACATCACGCCCCTTTAGTTGCTCGACTCTGCAGAGCAACTATCGAGTGCCGAGGGTGCTCCCTCATAACGCACTCCTGATGATAATTCTGTAGTGTAGCTATTCGTCGTGGTCATCGAGGGTGATTTCCTCTTTCACCATTACCGATACGACTCTGTCGTTCAACACCTCAAGTGTGAACCTCGAGGGTGGTCCCTCTTACGTTCACCTTGATGATTACATCGAGTGGAATCCTCCGAGGGTGATTCCTTGGGTTTTCCCCTTGATGTCTGGACACACAGTTACCTTGACTTTACTGGAGACCGTTGTGAAGGCCGGGCGGGCCCGGAGAGCACCCGTGCGATGTGACAGTGGCGGCTGGCTGTTTAGCGGTATCACCCGGGAGGGGGTGATAGCTCCGGACTTGTCCCGACAGCCGTCACTCTTGTTAATAATGCACTAACAGGTTTGGGTATTTGTTCTGAGTTGGCCTCTGGCCTTTACGCACCAACCACCACGCGAGAATAGTTATGGGCCTCGACGTCGCAGTATCAGCCGAAGCTTTGTCGGACGTCCAGTTCAGCATTGTGGGCCTGTCGGGCCAGTCCCATCCAGTATGAGGTGGTGCTCGTCCCAACTCGTCGCACAATGACCCGGAGTGGAACGGGCGATGGGCCCAGACCCCGGAGTGCTTAGGAGGTAGACCGGCGGGGACCTCTCTGCTGAGCCTAGGTAGGGCTGCGACGTGTTGATCTTCTGAGGCTGGGCATTGACCCCAGAAAGGTGTGTCCGGCCAACGTGATCGAGCGTGTTGGAAAACGTGGTGCACACCTGCAGGGAAGATTATCTATTAATAGTCGTGTCCACGGTAACGGACGTTTAGACTTATATCCTGATCTTATACAACTACAAATGGATACTTGAGATATGTGGCTCCGGGATTGCTTTCTCGCAGGGAGTCGAGGAAGGATCTCTGGGCATTAATGTTACAACATGCTTGTTAATTATAAACTGCTATTCTTTACTCTTCTACATGCTGCAAGATCCTCGGAGCTGCGTGAAGATGCTAGTCTTCGATAGGCTAGGCCCTCCCCCTCTATTCTGGCATTCTGCAGTTCAGTCCACAGATACAAACCTTCCATTTGATACCAATGCATACTTAGTATAGATCTGATGCTTGCGAGTACTTTGGATGAGTACTCACAGTTGCTTTGCTCCCCCTTTCCCTCCTTCTTTCTTCTTTCTGGTTGTTGCAACCAGATGGTGGATCCCTAGAGCCAGATGCCACCGCCGATGGATGCTGCTACGTGAAGATCATCGACGACCAGGAGTAGTTAGGAGGTCCCAGGCAGGAGGCCTTGCCTCTTCGATCGTTGTTGCTTTTGTGCTAGCCTTCTTAAGGCAAAAACTTGTTTAACTTATGTCTGTACTCAGATATTGTTGCTTGCGCTGACTCTCTTGTGTATCGAGCTATGTATTCGAGCCCTCGAGGCCCCTGGCTTGTAATATAAAGCTTGTATTATTTTATTTGTGTCTAGAGTTGTGTTGTGATATCTTCCCGTGAGTCCCTGATCTTGATCATACACATTTGTGTGTATGATTAGTGTACGGTCGAATCGGGGGCGTCACAAGTTGGTATCAGAGCCGACTGCCTGTAGGATCCCCCTTTCCAACTCCTTGGCCGAAGTTGAGTCTAGTGTTTGAAAAACGGTTTTACTAACATGGTTGTGTGACTTACGGGCCCACGTCGCCATTGGGTGGTATTAGGATCTTTTACTCCTCGACCTTTACTCTGGGACTCTGATCTCTCTTCTATTCGGGTTAAATGGTTTTGCTAACTCTACCCTAGGTTCTCGTGATCACATCCACCCGGAGATTTGTATCTTGCCTTTCTTGAATTCGGAGCCGGGATCTGCTTCACTTTGTTCACGGGCTGCAGAAATCCTTCATATCGATGGCACCCTGCATCGTCCCCTGCAGATTCCTTGCTCTACTGATTTTCTCTGACGATGATGTAGCCTTTGCTATGTCTCGTTGTTGTATCCTTCCATCGCGTGCATGTGTGCTGCCTAGTATGTCTAGGATGATTCTCTTGTCCGAACTCCTACTAACAACGTGTAATTGGCTCTGTATATGTATACGTAAGTCTTTAATGACTACTGCTTTGTACATACTGCGCCTTTACTCATTGTTCAAGTTACGTCATGAATGACTCCATACACCTGCTCCACCCCTGTTAAATTGCTTCCTGATGTTTTACCAGGATGGCTGACGATCCTCCACCTCCACCCTATATGGCCGCAATGATGCAGCAGTTTGAGCTGAATCATCGGTTTATGACTGGAGTAATGGCTCAGTTTCCAAACCAGAATGCTCATCAACAGCCTGCCCCAATAACACTGCAAGAATTCGTGCGCCTCAATCCGTCCATTTTCCGCAACTCCACTAATCCTATGGATGCTGATGATTGGCTTCATGACATCCTGTTTGAGATGGAGTCAGCTAATGTTGTCCCTGTCAGTTATGTCACCTTTGCGACATTTCACCTAAAGGGTTCAGCTGCTCAATGGTGGGAAAGCCATAGCGGTATGCTGCCTGTAGAGACTGTAACCACTTGGCAGGAATTTCAGTTAGCATTTCGTGCACGACACATTCCTTAAGGTCTGATGGACCAGAAGAAGAAGGAGTTCCGCAAACTCTCACAAGGCCCAATGACTGTGGATGAATATCAAAGGAAATTCTTTGAATTATCTCGCTATGCTGTGGATGACATCTGCATCGATGCTCGCAAGCAGGAGAAATTTCGTGAAGGACTGCATCCCGATATAAAGCTCGCACTTGTTGCTCATGATTGTGCAGACTTTGCGACGCTTGTCAGCCAAGCTTTCCGAACTGAAACTGGTCTTACTGAGTACCAAGAGTCCCTCAAACGTACTCGAGATGTTGGCCCATCCTCGAGTAAGCCTGCTCAGAAACGCCGAGTCTGGATCCCACACAATGTTCATCACCGACCTGCTCCAACACCAAGGCCGTCTTATGTTGCACCTCGTCTGCCTCCGCCGCCGAGACAACCAACGATTCAGGATGGACAGTCCAATGTTGTAGCTCCTTCCCATAATGATGGCCTATGCCGCAAGTGTGGTCAGCCAGGGCACCGTGCTGCCAGCTGCCGCCCGACACAGAATCAAAAGTCACGAGCTCATCAACCCAGAAACCCAAATGCCAGGCCGCCTGCACTCAGTCATGGTCATGTTAATCATGTAAAGGTTGAAGAAGCTCGACGGGACCCCAAAATTGTGATGGGTACCCTCCTAGTGAATTCAGTCCCAGCTTCTGTTCTATTTGATTTGGGAGCATCACATTCTTTCATTTCTGAAGCATTTGCACGCAAGCAAGAATTGTCGTTCGAGAATATGTACCCTCCACTAGTGGTTAGCTCTCCAGGGTCCAGGTGGGATACCTCGATGATAACCCACAACAACCACATTGAAATTGGAGGGTTAGTATTCACTGCTTCACTTATGGCCCTCAAGGTTTCCACCATAGATGTCATTCTAGGCATGAATTGGTTGGGTCCTCACCAAACCCTGATCGACTGTGCTGCTGAGACAGTCCAGCTCACTCACCCTTCTGGCCAGACTGTCCAATACTCAGCCCGAACAACTCAGGATGCCGAGAATCAGATCTATGTTTTGAATGCATTGAATGCTTCACCTCTTGAGGGAATAGAGAACATTCCAGTTGTTTGTGATTTCAAAGATGTCTTCCCAGAAGAACTTCCAGGAATACCCCCTGCTAGAGCTGTTGAATTCGTCATAGACTTGAAACCGGGCACAACTCCTATTGCCAAGCGATCCTACAAGATGCCGCCACATGAGTTCCTTGAACTTAAGGAGGAAATCGACAAATCTCTTCACAAGGGATTCATTCGTCCAAGTTCATCTGCTTGGGGAGCACCTTCTCTCTTTGTCAAGAAGAAGGATGGTACGAATCGTTTGGTCCAAGATTACCGACCTATCAACCAGGTAACAATTCAAAACAAGTATCCGCTTCCTAGAATCAATGATCTGTATGACCAACTTGCTGGTTCCTTAGTATTCTCTAAACTTGATTTGAGGTTGGGTTACCACCAGATTCGGGTTCGTGAAGAGGATATTCCCAAGACTGCTTTCGTGACTCGCTATGGTTCATACGAGTACACCGTCATGTCTTTCGGCTTGACCAATGCTCCAGCGACATTCTCTCGTCTGATGAACTATATATTCATGGAATACCTTGACAAGTTTGTCGTGGTTTATCTGGATGATATCCTTGTATATTCCAAGAATAAAGAAGAACATGTTGAACACCTTCGGCTTGTTCTGGAAAAGCTTCGAGAACATCAACTGTATGCTAAGTATTCTAAATGTGAATTCTGGCTTCCAGAAGTGACCTACCTTGGACATGTCATCTCCAAGGATGGTATTGCCGTCAACCCCGAGCGAGTTCAGGCTATTCTCGATTGGACTCCTCCGAAGAATGTCAAGCAAGTCAGAAGTTTTCTCGGACTCGCCAGCTATTGCCGTCGATTTGTCGAGAACTTCTCCAAGATTGCCAAGCCCCTGACTGGTCTGCTTCACAAGGGCGTCAAGTTTGATTGGACAGAGAAGTGTCAGGAAAGTTTCCAGGCACTCAAAGACAAGCTGACTTCTGCCCCAGTGCTTGCTCCGCCAGATACTAAGAAGGACTTTGTCATTTACTGTGACGCTTCACGACAAGGATTAGGCTGTGTCCTAATGCAAGAGTGTAGAGTGATTGCTTATGCCTCTCGTCAATTGCGCCCTCACGAAGAGAACTATCCAGTTCATGACCTCGAGCTTGCTGCTGTCGTACATGCACTGAAACAGTGGCGACATTACATTCTCGGTAATCGTTGTGAGATCTTCACCGACCACCAAAGTCTGAAGTATCTATTTACCCAGCCAGACCTGAACCTCCGTCAGCAGAGATGGATGGATATGGTAGCAGATTTTGACTTGGGTATTTCCTATAAACTAGGCAAGGCTAATGTAATGGCTGATGCTCTGAGCCGCAAGTCATATTGCAATCACCTCGAGGTTCGAAAAGTTCACCCCTCGCTTGTTGAAGAATTCAGAAAGCTGAACCTCCATATTGTTCCTCCTGGTGCACTTGCACCCCCTCCCCTAGAGTTTCAAAAGATGAATCTTCGTGTTGTTCCTCAGGGTTCTCTAAATACCCTTGCTGTCGTGCCAGATCTCGTGGGCGATATCAAGACTATTCAACATTATGACTCTGAAGTCGAGAAGATTAAACGCTATCTCTCAGAAGGAAAGCCCTCATTCTTCACTATTGCCGATGATGGTGCCTTGTACTTCAAGGGCCGCCTAGTGGTACCATGTGCGAGTGAAAACCTGAATCTGACTCCAAGGGTTATGAAAGAAGCTCGTGACACTCCATTGTCTATTCATCCCGGTAGCACCAAGATGTACCAAGACATTCGTCAAAGATTCTTGTGGTCAAACATGAAGCAAGACATTGCTCGCTATGTTGCTGAATGTGACGTTTGTCGTCGTATCAAAGCAGAACATCAAAGGCCTGCTGGAACTCTGCAACCTATCTCTATTCCTGAATGGAAATGGGACCATGTTGAAATGGACTTTGTCACTGCATTTCCCAAATCACAGAAAGGTAATGATGCTATTCTTGTCGTCATTGACCGGCTTTCTAAAGTTGCACACTTTCTGGCCGTCAAAGAAACGATCACTGCTAGTCAGCTGGCAACACTCTATCTGTCCAGAATTGTTTCACTTCACGGTATTCCGCTGGTAATCAGCTCAGACCGTGGCAGCTTATTCACTTCAAGATTTTGGGCAAGTTTCCAAGAAGCTATGAGAACTCATCTGTCTTTCAGCACTGCTTTTCACCCTTAATCGCAGGGACAAGTTGAACGTGTCAATCAAGTTCTCGAAGACATGCTTCGAGCTTGTGTCATTTCATTTGGCAAGAAATGGGAGGAATCTCTCTCGTATGCCGAGTTCTCCTACAACAATAGCTATCAAGCTAGTCTGAAGATGGCCCCCTTCGAAGTGTTATATAGACGAAAGTGTCGAACCCCTCTGAACTGGTCAGAAACAGGGGAACGTCCACTCTTCGGTCCGAATATTATCCAACACGTTGAAGAACAAGTCCGCGTCATTCGCGAGAATCTCAAGTCTGCTCAATCACGTCAAAAGAGTAATTATGACCGTGATCACAAAGATATGGTCTATCAACCTGGCGAAAAGGCTTATCTTCGAGTCACACCAATGAAGGGTGCACACCGCTTCGGGATCAAGGGCAAGCTAGCTCCTCGCTATATTGGTCCTTTCACCATTCTCGAAAGGCGTGAGAAGGTGGCATACCAGTTGGAACTACCGCCGAACCTTTCTCAGGTTCATGATGTGTTCCATGTGTCACAGCTCCGCCGCTGCTTCAAGGACCCAATTCGAGCAGTGGATCATGAAGTGCTTGAGTTGCAACAGGACCTCTCCTATAAAGAGCATCTGGTCGGCATTCTCGACCAAGCTGAACGTCACACACGTCAGAAGGCAATCAAGTTCCTCAAGGTCCAGTGGTCGCATCACTCTGAAGACGAAGCCACCTGGGAACGCGAGGATCGCCTGCGTGATGAATACCCCGAACTGTTTCCTTATACCTCCTAAATCTCGGGGCGAGATTTCTTGTAGTGGAGGAGACTTGTAACACCCGGGTAATTAAGCTACAGTAATCCCTACTAATGATGCCATGTCATCGCTCTTACTGTTGCTAATCCTCGCTGGCTTTCAAATATCCTTCAAGTTTCAAATCCAATTTAAAATCAAGATTCAAATTTATCAAACATGCAAACAAAAAAATGTTCAAGTTGTTGCAAATAATCATTTGGTAATATTAGTGGAGAAATCAACTTTTTACAAAATGGCTAAATGCTCTAAAAATAAATAAAACAGAAAAGTTTTTGAAAAAAAGGGGAAAAGGAACCCCCCTAATGGGCCACGGCAAACCTGGCCACCAGTAAGGCCGGCCCACTCCCCACACCCCTCACTGTGCCTCGGCCCAGGTAACCTCTAGGTCGGCCCAGCCGCGCCTACCTAACCCCCCACTCCCAGAACCCTAACTCACTCGATCCCCACTCCCCCTCCCCCGCACGAGCCCCTTTCCCCTCGTTCCCCGCCACTCCCCTCCGACCGGATCTGGGCGAACGCCCGATCCCGCGCCCCGACACTGGCCCCGACTACGCCGCCGCCCCCCGCTCGATCTGGACGCCGCCGAGCGCTGCTCGACACCGTCTGCCTCACCTTCCCCGCCACCGCCTACGAACCTTGTCGTCCCACGTCACGCCGCTGGGCCTCGAGGTCGGTCTGGCCAGTCACCGCCTCGTCGCTCACCGCCACCTCGCCTCGCTCGCCGCTTCCAACCTCCGCCCAGACCTTCCAGCTCGCCGCACGTTCCCCTGGCATCGGGGGTGAGCTCACGCGCCCGCTTCCCCGTTCCGCTCGCTGTCGCCGCTGTAGTCGCGCCTCCTGCATCACCCCCGGTGCTCGCGGCCTCGCCCCCGCTCCCGGCCATGCCGCCTACTACGCGGCGCGCTATGCTCGCTCCCGTGGGCAGCCCCATCCGCACGCCTCGCCACCCCCTGTTGCGCCTGCTCCGCCGGCCGTTGAGCCCTGCAGCGCCCACTACGGGCCCCTCGTCGCCAGGGCTGGGGCGTCCGCCCCACATTCGCGCGCCCGGTCCCACCCGCTGGCCCTGGGCCACCTACAGTGGCCCGCCCCCTGTTAAAAAAGATATAAGAAATGTGAAAATAATAAATTAATGTAATTAATTAATTAATTAACTAATTAATCATGTTAATTAACCTAATTAACTTATTAACTAATTAAACTGTTAATTAGTGTTAGTCAATGACAACCGGGACCCACATGCTAGTTTGACTAGTCAAATAGACTGTTGACTAATGACATCATGCTGATGTCATGCTGACACAGTAATGGCTTTTATCTATTTAAATTAATTCTGTTAATTCCAAAAATGAATTAAAACTTTGGAAATTAATAGAAACCAATCCGTAGCTCGGATGAAAAAGTTTTCTACATGAAAGTTGCTCAGAACGACGAGACAAATCCGGATATGCGGCCCGTTCGTCCGTCACACGTTCCTAGCATAGCGAACATGCAACTTTTCCCCTCCGGTTCATCTGTCTGACAGACGTCCGGAACTGGGAATACTTTCCCGGATGTTTCCCCCTTCGCCACTATCGCCTAGCGCTGTGTTAGAACACGTCTAGCTCTGTCTGTTGTCCTGTTATGCACTTGCCAGCTATGTATTTACTGTTTCTCCCCCCTCTTCTCTCCGGTAGACCCCGAGACCGATGCTGATATCCCTGTGATCGACTACATCGACGATGACCCTTCTTCTTGTCTGAGCAACCAGGCAAGACCCCGCTTTGATCATCCCGATATCGCGCATTCTATGCTCTCATGCTTGCATTAGATTTTGCTACTGTTATTGTTTGCCCCTATTCTGATGCATAGCCTGCTTCTGTACCTGCTTATTGTTACCTACCTGCTTATCCTAAACTGCTTAGTATAGGTTGGTTAGTGATCCATCAGTGACCCCCACTTGTCCTTGTTGCCCCTGCTTCATCATCGACGCCTCGATCGACGTGATCGACGACCAGAGCCCGGCACCTCACATCACATCACGCCCCTTTAGTTGCTCGACTCTGCAGAGCTACTATCGAGTGCCAAGGGTGATCCCTCATAACGCACTCCTGATGATAATTCTGTAGTGTAGCTATTCGGTCGTGGTCATCGAGGGTGATTTCCTCTTTCACCATTCCCGATACGGCTCTGTCATTCAACACCTCAAGTGTGAACCCGAGGTGGTCCCTCTTACGTTCACCTTGAGATTACATCGGTGGAATCCCCGAGGGTGATCCTGGTTTCCCCTTGATGTCGTGACACACAGTTACCTTGACTTTACTGGAAGACCGTTGTGAAGGCCGGCGGGCCCGAGAGCACCCGTGCGATGTGACAGTGGCGGGCTGGCTGTATAGCGTATCACCCGGGAGGGTGATAGCTCCGAACTTGTCCGACAGTCGTCCCTATTAATAATGCCTAATGGTTGGGTATTTGTTCTGAGTTGGCTCTGGCCTTTACGCACTAACCACACGCGAGAATAGTTATGGGCCTCGACGTCGCAGTATCAGCCGAAGCTTTGTCAGACGTCCAGTTCAGCATTGTGGCACGGTCGGTCGCTGCATCCAGTGCAGGCTGGTATCTCGCCCTGCGCGCAACGATCCGGAGTGTGCACGGCATGGCCCAGCCCCGGAGTGCTTAGGAGGTAGACCGGCGGGGACCTCTCTGCTGAGCCTAGGTAGGGCTGCAACGTGTTGATCTTCCGAGGCCGGGCATTGACCCCAGAAAGGTGTGTCCGGCCAACGTGATCGAGCGTGTTGGAAAACGTGGTCCACCCCTGCAGGGAAGATTATCTATTAATAGCCGTGTCCACGGTAACGGACGTTCAGACTTATATCCTGATCTTATACAACTACAAATGGATACTTGAGATATGTGGCTCCGGGATTGCTTTCTCACAGGGAGTCAAGGAAGGATCTCTGGGAATTAATGTTACAACATGCTTGTTAATTATAAACTGCTATTCTTTACTCTTCTACATGCTGCAAGATCCTCGAAGCTGCGTGAAGATGCTAGTCTTCGATAGGCTAGGCCCTCCCCCTCTATTATGGCATTCTGCAGTTCAGTCCACAGATACAAACCTTCCATTTGATACCAATGCATACTTAGTATAGATCTGATGCTTGCGAGTACTTTGGATGAGTACTCACGGTTGCTTTGCTCCCCCTTTCCCCCCTTCTTTCTTCTTTCTGGTTGTTGCAACCAGATGGTGGATCCCTGGAGCCAGATGCCACCGCCGATGGATGCTGCTACGTGAAGATCGTCGACGACCAGGAGTAGTTAGGAGGTCCCAGGCAGGAGGCCTTGCCTCTTCGATCGTTGTTGCTTTTGTGCTAGCCTTCTTAAGGAAAAAAAACTTGTTTAACTTATGTCTGTACTCAGATATTGTTGCTTCTGCTGACTCTCTTCTGTATCGAGCTATGTATTCGAGCCCTCGAGGCCCCTGGCTTGTAATATAAAGCTTGTATTATTTTATTTGTGTCTAGAGTTGTGTTGTGATATCTTCCCGTGAGTCCCTGATCTTGATCGTACACATTTGCGTGTATGATTAGTGTACGGTCGAATCGGGGGCGTCATAAGACCGGTGTGCTGACCTCTCTGTTGTGCTTAGGTGGGGCTGCGACATGTTGATCTTCCGAGGCCAGGCATGATCCAAAAAAGTGTGTCCGGCCAAAGGGGATCGAGCGTGTTGGGTTATGTGGTGCACCCCTGCAGGGAAGTTTATCTATTCGAATAGTTGTGTCCCTCGGTAAAAGGACGACCCGGAGTTGTAGCTTGACCTTATGACAACTAGAACTGGATACTTAATAAAACACACCCAGACAAGTTCCAGAGACAACCCGGTGATCGCTTTCCCACAGGGCGACAATGGGAGGATCGCCGAGTAGGATTATGCTATGCGATGCTACTTGGAGGACTTCAATCTACTCTCTTCTACATGCTGCAAGACGGAGGCTGCCAGAAGCATAGTCTTCGATAGGACTAGCTATCCCCCTCTTATTCTGGCATTCCGCAGTTCAGTCCACTGATATTGCCTCTTTACACATATACCCATGCATATGTAGTGTAGATCCTTGCTTGCGAGTACTTTGGATGAGTACTCACGGTTGCTTTGCTCCCTCTCCCCCCCCCTCTTTTCTTTTCTTCTCGGATGCCGCAACCGGACGTTGGAGCCCAGGATCCAGACGCCACCGTCGACGACGACTCCTACTACACTAGAGGTGCCTACTACTATGTGCAGGCCACTGACGATGACCAGGAGTAGTTAGGAGGATCTCAGGCAGGAGTCCTGCGCCTCTTTCGATCTCTATCCCAGTTTGTGCTAGCCATCTTATGGCAACTTGTTTAACTTATGTCTGTACTCAGATATTGTTGCTTCCGCTGACTCTTTTATGTTCGAGCACTTGTATTCGAGCCCTCGAGGCCCTTGGCTTGTAATATGATGCTTGTATGACTTATTTTACTTTTAGAGTTGTGTTGTGATATCTTCCCGTGAATCCCTGATCTTGATCGTACACATTTGCGTGCATGATTAGTGTACAATTGAATTGGGGGCGTCACAAGTTGGTATCAGAGCCGACTGCCTGTAGGAATCCCCCTTCCAAACTCCTTGGTCGAAGATGAGTCTAGTCATTAAAAAGTTTCTACTAACTTGGCCATGCGGCTTACGGGCCCACGCCGCCATTGGATGGTATTAGGATCTTTTACTCCTCGACCTATACTCTGGGACTCTGCTCGCTCTTCTATTCGAGTTAAATAGTTTTTGCTAAAACTCTAACATTAGGTTCTTGTAACAACTTTCTCCCGGAGAGCTCCTTATTATAGACGATCGTCTGTTGCACCAGAAGATTCGAAAGATACTCTCCGATATTCCCTCGAGACTATGTACCATCGCTTTTGCAATTCCCTTCAATCAATAAACCCCCTATGGATAAGCACGTACACTTGCCATTCATACAATCATTCCGCGTAGATCTTGTTATTACAAGAAACCCCGTAATTCTCTCTATTGTTCCAAGATTTTATTTTTTGTGCCTACTGCCTTGCAGTTCTTGCCACCTGAATACCCCTACGAATAATTTCTCGCACTCACCGAGTATCCGCCCATCCCTAGTTGATTCATGAATTTCACCAAAGTCTTGAAATACCATTCGGTCTTCCAAAAATCTTGAGCAACATATTGCTCTTGAAATTCTTGCTTGCTTAGGTTATGGTTAATCCCATAAGTCTCGTAATCTTATTGACATCCCTGGTCATTATCATTTTGAGTCGGTTGATTCAATATGATGTGAATGCTCGCAATCCTCAATCAGATCCTAGAATTAGTCCTTCTGGTTCAGACAGCATTTTAAACATGAGTTGGATCTCGACCAATCAAATTGTCGTCGATTGTACCCCTAAGCTTACTCAACTTATCCATCCTTGATCAGAGCGTCTGCTTCTGATCCTTCGTTTTGGAAACCATAATTTCTTTCTATTTAAGCATCAGACTAATCAGGTGATTCTTGAATCTGATGCCTCTGCATTCTTTCTTTCTCTGAGTGAGTATCGATACTCACATCAGCTCTGTTGTGGATCGCCCAATCCATTGTTGGATTTTTATCCAATAGTGTCCTTCATATTCAATGACCTTGTGAGTTCTTCCCTTGATAGATAATGCCTTTGGTAAATGGTATCCTCTGCTTGGCCAACCATGCTCTGCTTTCGAGTTTGGGTATTTACTTTTGAAACTTGTGGTATATGTTACTAAGATGCCCGATGGGTTGAACCTATGGCTTCCCCTAATCCATGAGAACTCAAAAGTTTTCACAAGTCATACTGTTCCGGTGTTCTACCAGATAAAATTCGAACACTATAGTTATATCAAAGCGAGAGGTGAATGAAATGATCTGCATTAAAGAAGTGGGAGTCGACTTTGAACTTTGTGTTCATGCCCATGAAAATGATGTAGACCGTCTTGGAAGCTTCTTGCAAAATGATTATCCAGTTGTATGATTCTTTTGGTATTCTTGAAATTGATTACTTACAGTTATGGTTCCAACCATGCTGTCCTGATCTAATATATCTGATGGGAATTCATTCCAGTGCCTCGTCTATTTTTGACAAGGTTGAAGTATCTACTGTCATAGGTCAATGACTTGGTTCTACTTCTATCATGCTCTACCTTCGAGTATTACCCCCTCGTATCAGAGATGTCTTGCCATTGCACCACATCTTACTAACTTTGTTGAAGTAATGTATTTCCTTATCGTAATCACTCTACGGGTTCTGGGTTGTTATCAACCGAGGACACCGACTAGTGATTATTCCGCACTACAAATCAAATACCCCTAGTATTTTTACTAGGAAATCCTGAACTCAATCTGGTCATTCCTAGACTATCGGTTGCATCCTGGTCTTGCTATCTTTGACTGTGCTACCTCATCCTTCTCTTGTGCGCGAATTCTTTATTGTGTGAGCACGACTTACGTCGAGCTTTCAACATAATGTTGCTTGTCTTGAAAGGCAACCTTGGTTCCGAGCTTGCATCTTATATTTTGATCCTATAACTTGCCACTTCGTCATTCCCTTGCTTGTTGCCATTGTTGTTTGATTGCATCCTCTCGAAACCTCCTGACAAATGTGTTGGGTCACCTTCAACACTTTGACTTCTTCCGAGATGTCAACTGTGTTCATGATGAGAAATACCCTCCTTGCCCTCGATGATTTTTATTATCATTGACAACACCCTTGAAGTATTACTGTCTTTTCCATCGAGAATGTTGTGGGGATTGCTCCACCTCTTAGATATTCTCGGTATGATGTACTTCTCACCATCATGATTCTTCCTTGGTCCCTGTGTTGTTTTTAACCAGGATACCAATATGCTAACGATGTTGTTTGAGTTCTGTACTTCTAGAAACCCTATTGCTTTGAAGTTAACGATCGACAGTTCGTTCTTGGACTGTTGGTTATTGATCGTCACTCTAACATTGATCTTGCTGCATAAGGCCATATTTCGGGCACACCTTTCAACTAATGATTGATGGTGTATGTTTTCCTCGAGCATACAACATTGTATCATTTGAATTGACAAGTGTCATCTTCTTTTTCACATTATTGTGGAAATCCATCCGTTTGGAATTCTTGATGAATTATCGCTGAGCGCATCAACCACCTTCTCATCCCCTCCTTGGTTTAATGATGAACTATTGCTTCAGGAACCCGCTCCCATAGTTCATTTCCCGAGAATCTTGCAATGTCATTTTGTTGATTTGTGTTGCACCTTTTCTTCTCGGACATCCTGAGTCTGAGGTATCATGACACCAATCAGATCTGAATCTCGGTCAGATATGATGGTTGGGACAACTTTCCAGGAGTTATGATGTTGGTCCTTTGATGACCCGGTACTATGATATCATGCCTAGCACCCCCCTGGCTGAAGGACCTATCATTATAATTTCTTTTGTAAGGATAACCATTCTTCCTAGAGGAAATTGTAAGACTTATTTTATAAGTTGCTCCTGATGGATCATTTGTGTATCCAAAGTCTGGCCCTTGATTGAACACCATATCATTGCTACCTCGAAGCATGACTATGATACTCCGCTCTTCAACAAGAACATTGGAGGCGCGATGCTAAATGTTTCTTGGTCAGTTATCCAAACACCGTTGTATGGGTAACATCTTGATTAATCCTTGCCTCTTATCTGAATGGTTGGGTACTTGCTCCCCTACCATGTATGCCATGTTCTGCTTGTACATGGGAAGGATATACTCCTAAGAATTATGTGTTTAAACACATTTTTCTTTCCATTGTTCTGATTAAATCTGATAAACACTTTTCCATTTCCATTGGTTTGTTTAAACCCTTTCTATGATCTATATGATATAAGCAGTAATAATTCCCTGCTTGTGCAAACACCTCGGTGTACAACTCTGTCAGTAAGACCCTGTTACTATTGTTGATGACATTCCGGTAACCATTGATGGACGAGAACTTTGCCTATTGGTCCGCCTTGTTTCAACGAGTAGGAAATGGTTCTCCTCGTCCCTCGCCCTTGGTACCGACGTTGTTACTAACATATAACTGACAGGCTAACCTCTGACATGCCTTGCTTACATGATCGTGCAAGACGTCATCGCCCTTCCTACTTTTAACCCACATGGTGGGCCCATAACCCATAGTTCCACAGGATCGAAACCCGACTCTCCTATACGCCACTGTTTTCCTCAGGTTTGGCTTCGTATGTAATTCACGAGCCACCTTCCGAGAAATCATCAATTCGGGGATCAGACACCATACTTATTCCCGTTGCTCTGAACCCCTTCACACTACGTTCAGGCATCGAACGATTGCCTATCCGTGTGAAACTCCTTATTGTACCTTCTTACTTTGCTCTCATTGTTTTCCTAAGTTTCAGCTTGAGAGATACCTTGGGCCAAAATCCCTGAGCTAATTACCGAATATCAGTCCTTGCAGGCATCTACCCTTGTAGCTTTCCCTCTTGTCCTTTCGTAAGTACGATGGAGTTCCTAAAGAAAGGATGACGACTTCATCATGATGACCTGAACCAGAGAAATGAAGACATCAACATAATAGATCGACCTCTTCGAGAAGAGCAACCAAGACCGAGAAGATTCGTTAGAATTTCGTATTTGATTCCTTCCCCTTACTCCACCTCTTAAATCTCGGCACGAGATTTCTTGTAGTGGAGGAGAATTGTGACGCCCGGATAATTATGCTATAGTGAACCTCTGCTAATGATGTCATGTCACCTCCGTTACGGTTGATAATCGCGTTAGTTCAGAACCGGATTCAAATTCAAAATTCAAAATATGGCAAACAACAAAAGTTTTCAAATATTGGAACTAAAATGTTCGGTCTGTTACAAATAGTCCTTACTAAATGTTGGTGGAGAAAGCCCACTTTTATAAAGATTTTAAAACTCTGAAATGAGCAAAACAGTAACAAAACCAATTATTTAAAAACTTTTAAAATATTAAACACTTACAAACTATTTTATTTTAGGTGCCAAGTTAATTGTGGTGGTGGCATATTTGTTAATACTAATTTAGGTACAACTAATGTATTTTATAAAACTAAGCTATTTGAAATATAAATTAAAACAGAAAAGAAAAGAAAATAAGAAAAAGGGAAAGACTAAAACAAAAAAATAGAAGGAACAACCCCCCCCCCATCTGGGCCTCGGCCCAGCAGGCCGACGGGCCGCCAGGCCGGCCCACCCCGGTCCCCCTTATCCCCCACCCGACCAAACCCTAGCCACTACCGCAACCCCACTTCCCCCAACTTGCCTCTCCCTCTCCCCCCTCTCCTCCCGATCCCATCTAGATCGGGGAGGGGCTCGACCTCGACGCGCCGACCGCACCACCCGTTTCCCCCACGACCCATCGTTGTCGTCCTCTCCGTCGCCGAATCGGCCCCGACCTTGCCACCTCGTCGCCGTCGACTGCTGGATCTCGCTTCCTCGCCGGATCTCCACCCCGCTGTCGCTCGTCCCCATCCTCCTCCTCACCGGTCTCCATCAAGCCTCGCTGCCCCCTCTTCTCGGCAACGTTGGTGAGGCCCTGCCTCCCTTTGCCCCCCTGCTCATCGCGCTGACCACCCACGCCCGCCCGCGCGATGCTTGCGTGCCCCGTGCACCCTGTTGCGTGCCTAGTAGTACTCGCCCATGCCCCACAGCCACCATGCTCTCGCCCCGTTTAACCCTTCTCGCCCCCGGAGCGCACCCACGTGCTCCCGCGTGTCCGCGCCGGACCCGGGCCCTGCAGCCGCCCACCCACGGCGCATGTCACCGCTCGCTTCACCTCGCGCTGCCCTGCTGCCGCTCTGCTGTTTGCTGCAGCTGCTCGCCGGCCAACGCCGTCGACCGCACCCCGCACGAGCCTGCTCGTCACCATCACCATCGCCCGTTCCCTGCCTCCGGCCACGCCCTTGGCCGGCCAACGCCTCACTGCCTCTTCCACCTCCATCGACCGCCTCTGCCCCCCAGCTCCACCCGGCTACAGCTCGCCAGAGCTCTACGGTGGCGCGCCGGCACCATCTCCCACCAGGCGCACGCAGCGCCCAAGTCGGGTGCACCCCGCGGGCCAGTGCCCATTCAGGTGTGCCTGACGCCCGACCCGCTATGGCCCCTAGGGCCAATGACATGTGGGGCCGCTCCCTGTGAAACGTTAAAAAAATGATAATAAAAATAATAACAAATAATTAATTAATTAGGATAATTAATTAACTTAATTAATTATGTTTAGTTAACTAACTAAATCTAATTAACCTGCTAATTAAAATGTTAGCTGATAATTAGTGAACAACATATGACATGCGGGACACACACGTCAGCGACCCAATCAACACCATGTTGACTGCTGACATCATGCTGACGACATGCTGATGCAGTAATGCTATTTCCGAATTAATTTAATAATAATAATTTAGAAATTGATTAAAACTTTGAAAGCTAATATAAATTAATTTGTAGCTCGGATGAAAATACTTTGTACATGAAAGTTGCTTAGAACGACGAGACGAATCCGAATACGCAACCCATTTGTCCGCCACACATCCCTAGCATAGCACGCAACTTTTCCCCTCCGGTTCATCTGTCCGAAAACGCAAAACTCCGGGGATACTTTCCCGGATGTTTCCCCCTTCACCGGTATCACCTCCTACTGCGTTAGGGCACACTTGGCACCGTTACTTGTTGTGTCATGCATCGTTATGCATCTGTTTGCATTGTATTCATTGCTTGTTCCCCCTCTTCTCTCCGGTAGACTACGAGTCTGACGCCGCTACTGGTGCCCCGATCGACTACTGTGTTGACGACCCCTCCTTCTTGCCAGAGCAACCAGGCAAGCTGAAAGCACAAGTGCTCCCTGGGTGATTTTGGTAATTAATGTCAACATATCTCTTGTTGGACTAACACTTTTACCTAGTATGTTTCAAACAAGTTCAACAATGGAGTGGCATGGACTAAAGGATGTGGAACCCCTTCAAAATGCTAAGAACAAAGGATTGGCTCAACCTTCAAGCACAAGACTCTACATTTTATATTTTAGTGATCCAAGATCACATTGAATCTATAGGAAAAGCCAATACTATCAAGACAGGATGAGGTGTTGCTTAATGGCTTGCTTGCTCAAAGTGCTTAGTGATATGCTCCAAAGCCCTCAACTACTTTCTCACATCCACATATGTCCTAAACCAAAAAGTCTAACTTGGCCCTACCGATTCTTTCTATCCGGTGCCACCGAGCTCAGATGTCATAGCCACTGCCACAAACCCTAGGCAAATTGGTCTCACCGATAGGGATCTCGGTCTCACCGAGATGGGATTGTAATCTCTCTGTGTATGTCCATTACCAAAATAGGTCTCACCGAGTTTGACCAATCGGTACTACAGAGATTACAATGCAAACTCTCTGGTTAGCTTATTACCAAAATTGATCTCACCGAGTTTGTGTAATCGGTCCTACTGAGTTTGCCCGACCAACTCTCTGGTTAGCTTATTACCAAAATTGGTCACACCGAGTTTGTGTAATCGGTCTTACCGAGATTACATTATGCCCTAACCCTAACCATATCGGTCCTACCGAGTTGCATGTCGGTCCCATCGAAAATCCTAACGGTCACTAGATTTGTTGAATCGGTCTGACCGAGTTTACCAATTCGGTCCCACCGAGTTTGGCAAGTTGTGTGTAACGGTTAGATTTTATGTGGAGGCTATATATACCCCTCCACCCACTCTTCATTCGTGGAGAGAGCCATCAGAATGAACCTACACTTCCAACTTGCATTTTCTGAGAGAGAACTACCTACACTTGTGTTGAGGCCAAGATATTCCATTCCTACCATATGAATCTTGATCTCTAGCCTTCCCCAAGTTGCTTTCCACTCAAATCTTCTTTCCACCAAATCCAAATCCTGTGTGAGAGAGTTGAGTGTTGGGGAGACTATCATTTGAAGCACAAGAGCAAGGAGTTCATCATCAACACACCATTTGTTACTTCTTGGAGAGTGGTGTCTCCTAGATTGGCTAGGTGTCAATTGGGAGCCTCCGACAAGATTGTGGAGTTGAACCAAGGAGTTTGTAAGGGCAAGGAGATCGCCTACTTCGTGAAGATCTACCGCTAGTGAGGCAAGTCCTTCGTGGGCGACGGCCATGGTGGGATAGACAAGGTTGCTTCTCCGTGGAACCTTCGTGGATGGAGCCCTCCGCGGACTCGCGCAACCGTTACCCTTCGTGGGTTGAAGTCTCCATCAACATGGATGTACGATAGCACCACCTATCGGAACCATGACAAAAACATCCGTGTCTCCAATTGCGTTTGAATCCTTCAATTCCTTCCCTTTACATTCTTGCAAGTTGCATGCTTTACTTTCCGCTACTCATATACTCTTTGCATATTTTCTTGTTATGTATCATGAGTGTTAAACTTGTGCCTAAACTCCACTTAAACTTAAATAAGTTAAAAACTGCAAATTTTGGTACTTAGTGTCTAATCCCCCCCTCTAGACACCTCTTCTCGATCCTTTCAATTGGTATCAGAGCATTGGTCTCCATTGCTTTGGTTTAAACACCATTGGAGGAAGATGGATGAGTCTACTATTGGGAGTCTTAGACATAGAGTGCCTATACTTGATGGAGAGTACTTTCATGAGTGGAAAAATGAGATGCTTGTGCTTTTCATTCAATATCATTTGAACAAGTACATTGCTAGCCCTTGTGCACCTCATGTTGATCCTATGCATCCTACCCTTGATGAGTCAATTGACATGATTCGCAATCTTAGAACTGTTGAAACTTATCACTAGAGGCTTGCCTAGAAACTTGATTGGATGTTTGCCTACTCTTAAGTGTGCCTACACCATATGGAAATTTCTTAAGGAACGTTTTCCAAATTATTCCTTGAAAAATCTAGATGAAATTCTCCATAAGTCTATTGCCTTGAGTAACATGAATTCCAGTAATCCTATGTTTGGTGATTGTCTATTTGAGCTTACAAATCTTATGCGTGCCAAAGGAGATGTCGGAATTATTAGTGATATTATTTCCGAAGCTATAAAAATTCATAAACAATATCATTATCAAACTCACTCTAATGAATCACCCTCTCTAGGATTTGATCCACCACATGACAATGTTGAACATGGATACTATGATGAGACACTTTGGTATTATGGCAAATCTTCGGGGATATATGGCAGGAGGAACGGAATGGGTTCTTGATAGTGGATGTACCGATCACATGACCAGAGATAAAGATATGTTTCGTGAGCTTGCTGAAAACGATGGTCCTCGAAAGTATGTCTCTTTCGGTGACAACTCAACGGGTAAGGTGGTTGGCCTCGGTAAGGTGGCCATATCACACGATAGCTCCATACAAAATGTCATGCTCATTGAATCTCTTGGATACAACTTACCTTCAGTATCTAGACTTGCTGATTTCGGTTTCAATGTCCTATTTACTGAAGTAGATTGCCAAGTGTTTCGTAGAGATAATCATAAAATGGTCTTTACCGGTGTACGTAGAGGTGATCTATACATTGTTGATTTCACTAAAAAGACTCAACCTAGAAATTGCTTTATTGCTAAATCTTCTAAAGGTTGGTTATGGCATAGACGATTAGGTCATGTTGGCATGCGAAACCTTGACAAGCTTATTAAAGGAAATCATATCCTTGGCGTTAACGATGTCATATTTGATAAGGATAGACTTTGCAGCGCTTGTCAGGCAGGTAAACAGGTCGGAGGGAGACATCCCGTGAAGAACATCATGACCACTGATACATCCATTTTGCATCATGCTTTTATATCATTATTTATTGCATTATGGGCTGTTATTTCACGTTATGTCACAATACTTATGGCTATTCTCTCTTATTTTACAAGGTTTACATGAAGAGGGAGAATGCCGGCAGCTGGAATTCCGGGCTGGAAAAGGAGCAAATATTGGAGACCTATTCTGCGCAACTCCAAAAGTCCTGAAACTCCATGGAATATCTTAAAATAAATAAAGAAAAATCATCGCCAAAGATGAAGGCCAGGGGGCCCACACCCTGCTCACGAGGGTGGGGGCGCCCCCCCCCCCCGGGCGCGCCCCCCTACCTCGTGGGCCCCCTGGTGGTTCTCTGACGCCCATCTTCTCCTATATGAAGTCTTTCGATGAGAAAAAAATAGAAGGCAACCTTCCGGGACGAGACTCCGCCGCCACGAGGCGGAACCTTGGCGGAACCAATCTAGGGCTCCGGCAGAGCTGTTCTGCCTGGGACACTTCCCTCCGGGAGGGGGAAATCATCACCATCGTCATCACCAACGCTCCTCTCATCGGGAGAGGGAAATCTCCATCAACATCTTCACCAGCACCATCTCCTCTCCAAACCCTAGTTCATCTCTTGTATCCAATTCTTGTCTCCAAGTTCGGGATTGGTGCTAGTAGGTTGCTAGTAGTGTTGATTACTCCTTGTAGTTGATGCTAGTTGGTTTATTTGGTGGAAGATCATATGTTCAGATCCTTTATGCATATTATTACCCCTCTGATTATGAACATGAATATGCTTTGTGAGTAGTTACGTTTGTTCCTGAGGACAAGGGAGAAGTCTTGCTATTAGTAGTCATGTGAATTTGGTATTCATTCGATATTTTGATAAGATGTATGTTGTCTAGCCTCTAGTGGTGTTATGTGAACGTCGACTACATAACACTTCACCATTATTTGGGCCTGGAGGAGGGCATTGGGAAGTAATAAGTAGATGATGGGTTGCTAGAGTGACAGAAGCTTAAACCCTAGTTTATGCGTTGCTTCGTAAGGGGCTGATTTGGATCCATATGTTTCATGCTATGGTTAGGTTTACCTTAATACTTTTTTTGTAGTTGCGGATGCTTGCAATAGAGGTTAATCATAAGTGGGAGGCTTGTTCAAGTAAGAACAGCACCCAAGCACCGGTCCACCCACATATCAAATTATCAAAGTACCGAACGCGAATCAGATGAGCGGGATGAAAACTAGCTTGACGATATTCCCATGTGTCCTCGGGAGCGCTTTTCCTATTATAAGAGTTTGTCCAGGCTTGTCCTTTGCTACAAAAAGGATTGGGCCACCTTGCTGCACTTTATTTACTTTTGTTACTTGTTGCTCTTTACAATTTATCTTATCACAAAACTATCTGTTACCACTTATTTCAGTACTTGCAGAGAATACCTTGCTGAAAACCGCTTATCATTTCCTTCTGCTCCTCGTTGGGTTCAACACTCTTACTTATCGAAAGGACTATGATAGATCCCCTATACTTGTGGGTCATCAACCACAAGGAGGCCACTCGAGCTACTTCACATGGATCATTTTGGTCCCAACGCCTACAAAAGTCTCGGTGGAAATTCTTTTGGTCTAGTTATAGTTGATGATTTTTCAAGATTTACGTGGGTGTTCTTTCTCAATGATAAATCGCAGGTTCAAAAGATCTTCAAAAACTTTGCTAGGAAGGCCCAAAATCAATTTGAAGTGAAGATCAAGAAGGTTCACAGCGACAACGGAATGGAGTTCAAGAACGCAAATGTGGACACCTTTCTTGACGAAGAAGGGATTTCACATGAGTTCTCGGCTACGTACACACCTCAACAAAATGGAGTTGTTGAGAGGAATAACCGGACGCTCATCGAAATAGCGAGAACGATGCTTGATGAGTACAAGACGCCAAAGCATTTTTGGGCGGAAGCGGTTGAGACAGCTTGTCATGCAACAAATCGCTTGTATCTTCACAAGCTACTCGGCAAGACGGCATACGAGATTCTCATCGGTAACAAACCCCAAGTTGGATACTTTCAATTATTCGGCTCAAAGTGCTACATTCTTGATAAGCATCGTCGTTCTAAATTTGCTCCTAAGTCTCATGAAGGTTTCCTACTTGGTTATGGCTCAAACTCTCACACATACTGTGTCTACAACAATTTCACCCGAAAGGTAAGGAGTCAGGTATGAAACCTAAGTTTGATTGTGTTAAATCTTTTATGGATACCGATATTTTTCGTAAGTTTAGCACTAAATATGGACTTGACTCTGAGATAGTAGCTTCTTTCTGTGAATCTTTTGCTACCTATGTTGATCTCCCCAAGGAGAAGTGGTTTGAATATCATCCTCCCATAGAAGTAAAAGTAGTTGCACCTATTAAAGTTGAAGAAAAGACTGTCACTTATAATGATCCTATTGTTCCCACTTCTTATGTTGAGAAAAAACCACCTTTCCCTGTTAGAATGAAGGATCATGCTAAAGCTTCAACTGTTGTTCGTAAAAGCAATATTAGAACTTATACACCTCCTGAGCAAGTTAAAGTAGAACCTAATATTGCTATTGTTAAAGATCTCTTGTCTGATAATATTGATGGGCATGTTATTCAATTCTATGGTGAAACTGCTAGAATTGCTAAACCTTGTGCTAGAGATAAACATAGACCTGTGATAGGCGTGCCTGTTATTTCTGTTAAATTAGGAGATACTATTTATCATGGCTTATGTGATATGGGTGCTAGTGCTAGTGTTATACCTATTACCTTGTATGAACAAATTAAGCATGAAATTGCACCCGCTGAGATAGAAGATTTTGATGTTACAATTAAACTTGCCAATAGAGATACTATATCTACAATGGGAATTGTTAGAGATGTCGAAGTCTTATGTGGAAAAACCAAATATCCCGCTGATTTTCTTGTTCTTGGTTCTCCACAAGATAGCTTTTGTCCCATTATATTTGGTAGACCCTTCTTGAATACTGTTAATGCTAAGATAGACTGCGAAAAGAATGTTGTTACTATTGGCTTGGATGATATGGTTCATGAGTTTAATTTCTCTAAATTTAGTAAACAACACCGTGAGGAAGAATTGCCTAATAAGGATGAAATTATTGGTCTTGCTTCTATTGCCGTACCTGCTAGTGATCCTTTAGAACACTATTTGCTATACCATGAAAATGATATGTTCATGAATGAAAGAAGGGAAATAGATGAAGTATTCTTTAAACAGGAACCTATTCTGCAACACAATTTGCCTGTTGAAATCCTAGGGGATCCTCCTCCACCCAAGGGTGATCCCATGTTTGAGCTTAAACCGTTGCCTGATAATCTTAAATATGCTTATCTTGATGAAAAGAAAATATATCCTGTCATTATTAGTGCTAACCTTTCAGAGCATGAAGAAGAAAGATTATTGAAAACTCTGAAGAAGCACCATGCCGCTATTGGATATACTCTTGATGATCTTAAGGGCATCAGTCCCACTCTATGTCAACATAAAATAAATCTGGAAGTGGATGCCAAACCAGTTCGTGATCCTCAATGACGTTTGAATCCTAAAATGAAAGAAGTGGTAAGAAAAGAAATACTCAAGCTTCTGGAGGCAAGTATAATTTATCCCGTTGCTGATAGTCAGTGGGTAAGTCCTGTCCATTGTGTCCCTAAGAAGGGAGGTATTACCGTTGTCCCTAATGATAAAGATGAATTGATTCCGCAAAGAATTATCACAGGTTATAGGATGGTAATTGATTTCCGCAAATTAAATAAGGATACTAAGAAAGATCATTACCCCTTACCTTTTATTGATCAAATGCTAGAAAGATTATGCAAACATACACATTATTGCTTTCTAGATGGTTATTCTGGTTTCTCTCAAATACCTGTGTCGGCTAGAGATCAATCAAAGACTACTTTTACATGCCCTTTTGGCACTTTTGCTTATAGACGTATGCCTTTCGGTTTATGTAATGCACCTGCTACCTTTCAAAGATGCATGATGGCTATATTCTCTGATTTTTGTGAAAAAAATTGTGAGGTTTTCATGGACGATTTTTCCGTCCATGGTTCCTATTTTGATGATTGCTTGAGCAATCTTGATCGAGTTTTGCAGAGGTGTGAAGAAACTAATCTTGTCTTGAATTGGGAAAAGTGCCACTTTATGGTTAATGAAGGTATTGTCTTGGGGCACAAAGTTTCTGAAAGAGGTATTGAAGTTGATAAAGCCAAGGTTGATGCTATTGAAAAGATGCCATGTCCCAAGGACATCAAAGGTCTAAGAAGTTTGCTTGGTCACGCTGGATTTTATAGGAGGTTATTTAAGGACTTCTCAAAAATTTCTCGGCCTCTGACTAATTTACTACAAAAAGATGTACCATTTGTCTTTGATGATGATTGTATAGAAGCATTTGAAGTACTTAAGAAAGCATTAGTCTCTGCACCTGTTGTTCAGCCACCTAATTGGAATTTACCCTTTGAAATTATGTGTGATGCTAGCGATTACGATGTAGGTGTTGTTCTAGGGCAAAGAGTTGATAAGAAATTAAATGTTATCCATTATGCTAGTAAGACTCTGGACAATGCTCAAAGAAATTATGCTACTACCAAAAAGGAACTTTTAGCAGTTGTATTTGCTTGTGATAAATTCAGACCCTATATTGTTGATTCTAAAGTAACTATTCACACTAATCATGCTACTATTAAATATCTTATGGAAAATAAAGATGCAAAACCTAGACTTATTAGATGGGTTCTCTTGCTGCAAGAATTTGATTTGCATATTCTTGATAGAAAAGGAGCTGAGAACCCCGTTGCAGACAACTTATCTAGGTTAGAGAATGTTCTTGATGACCCACTACCTATTGATGATAGCTTTCCTGATGAACAACTAAATGTCATAAGCACTTCTCGTAGCACTTCATGGTATGCTGATTATGCTAATTATATTGTTGCTAAATTTGTACCACCTAGCTTCACATACCAACAAAACAAAAAGGTTTTCTATGATTTGCGACATTACTTTTGGTATGACCCACATGTTTATAAAGAAGGAGTAGATGGTGTTATTATACGTTGTGTACCTGAGCATGAACAAGAACAGATCCTACGCAAGTGTCACTCTGAAGCTTATGGAGGACACCACGCTGGAGATAGAACTGCACATAGGGTATTGCAATCCGGTTTTTATTGGCCCACTCTCTTCAAGGATGCCCGTAAGTTTGTTTTGTCTTGCGATGAATGTCAAAGAATTGGTAATACTAGTAGACGCCAAGAAATGCCTATGAATTATTCACTTGTTATTGAACCATTTGATGTTTGGGGCTTTGATTATATGGGACCTTTTCCTGCCTCTAATGGTTATACACATATTTTAGTTGCTGTTGATTACGTTACTAAGTGGGTAGAAGCTATTCCAACTAGTAGTGCTGATCATAACACTTCTATTAAAATGCTTAAGGAAGTTATTTTTCCGAGGTTTGGAGTCCCTAGATATCTAATGACTGATGGTGGTTCACACTTTATTCATGGTGCTTTCCGTAAAATGCTTGCTAAATATGACGTTAATCATAGAGTTGCATCTCCATATCACCCACAGTCTAGTGGTCAAGTAGAATTGAGCAATAGAGAGCTCAAATTAATTTTGCAAAAGACTGTTAATAGGTCTAGAAAGAACTGGTCCAAGAAACTGGATGACGCATTATGGGCCTATAGAACTGCATATAAGAATCCTATGGGTATGTCTCCGTATAAAATGGTTTATGGAAAAGCGTGTCACTTACCTCTCGAACTAGAACATAAGGCATATTGGGCTATTAAAGAGCTCAATTATGATTTCAAACTTGCCGGTGAGAAGAGGCTATTTGATATTAGCTCACTTGATGAATGGTGAACCCAAGCTTATGAAAATGCCAAGTTGTTTAAAGAAAAAGTTAAAAGATGGCATGACAAAAGGATACAAAAGCGTGAGTTTAATGTAGGTGATTATGTGTTGCTATACAACTCTCGTTTAAGATTTTTTGCAGGAAAACTTCTCTCTAAATGGGAAGGTCCCTACGTTATCGAGGAGGTCTATCGTTCCGGTGCCATAAAAATCAACAACTTCGAAGGCACAAATCCGAAGGTGGTAAACGGTCAAAGGATCAAACACTATATCTCAGGTAATCCTATAAATGTTGAGACCAATATTATTGAAACTGTAACCCCGGAGGAATACATAAGGGACACTTTCCAGACCGTTCCAGACTCCGAAAAGGAATAGGTATGTGGTACAGTAAGTAAACCGACTCCAAAACAATTTTTAAGGCAATATTTCTCCGTTTTGGAATATTTAGAAAAATAGAAAAATAAGTGGCAGTTCGGGAAGGACACGAGGGCCCCATGAGGGTGGTGGGCGCGCCCTACCCCCCTGGCGCGCCCCCTACCTCGTGAGCACCTCGTGTGCCCTCCGGACTCCGTTTTCTTGCACGATACGTATTTTGGTCGGTAAAAATTCATTATATATTCTCCCGAAGGTTTTGACTCTCATATCACGCAAATATCCTTTGTTTTCGTTTCGAGCTGTTCCTGTTGCAGATTTGGAACAAGATGTCGTCCCAAGATTCGGACGGAGAGAGCTACATGGCTGATTATATTGCAAACCCAAAAGTATATGGGGATGTGGAACATTACGGCTGGACCACGGAGGAAGAAGAAGACTATGATCCAAAGAGGAAGGAGGAAACAAGCTCCGATGAAGAGGACGATCCACTACCTCAACCTGGTGATATGCATGTGGAGTTCAAGAAGTCAAGCCTCCCTAAGGTCCAATCTATCCCACCTCATTTTTTGCAGGACAACAAGGCAGCACTATGCAAAAAGATAATGAAACTTGAGCTCGAGAATGAGGATCTGAGGGAGGAAAATTTTAGCCTCAGACGCAAGCTAGAGAAGAAAAATGCAACAACTCCATCATCAACAAATCCTACTTCACCACCTCCATCACCAAAGAAGGAGACATAATCACATGAGTATGGGCACTCCCCTTGGCAACTGCCAATCTTGGGGGAGGTGCCCTGGTATCGTATCACCATCACAACTCCTATCTTTACCGTTTTTCTTAGTTCGATCCTTTTAGTAGTATCTTGATTTAGTAGAATAAAAGTCATGGCATGATTTAGTTTTGAGTTTTGCTTTATGATCCTTCTTTGTAATCGAGTCCGTGAGCTATATAATAAAGATTAGTGTTGAGTCAAGGGCTTGATTATTTTGCCATGATCTTGGGTATATAAAAGAAAAGAAGAAAAAGAAGAAAAAGAATCAAAGAGTTCATATTGATCTTATTGAAAGTAATGACTTCACATAGAAAGAGTATGATGATTAAAAGTTGTTGGGAGTTGGCAAATATAGCTTTGGTCATCATTGCAATTAATAGGAAGTAATAAGGAAAGAGAGGTTTCACATATAGATATATTATCATTGACATCTTTTATGATTGGGAGCACTCATTAAAATATGACATGCTAAAGAGTTGAGGTTGGACAAGGAAGACAACATAATGAGTTATGTTTTCTTATATCTGAGATAAAGTATGTTCATGGATCCTCTAATATGTTGAGCTTGCCTTTCCCCCTCATGCTAGCCAAATTCTCAGCACCAAGTAGAGATACTACTTGTGCTTCCAAATACCCTTAAACCAGTTTTGCCATGAGAGTCCACCATATCTACCTATGGATTGAGTAAGATCCTTCAAGTAAGTTGTCATCGGTGCAAGCAATAAAAATTGCTCTCTAAATATGCATGACTTATTAGTGCAGAGAAAATAAGCTTTGTACGAACTTGTTGTGGAAGTAATAAAAGCGACGGACTGCATAATAAAGGTCCACATACAAGGGGCAATATAAAGTGACATTCTTTTGCATTAAGATTTTGTGCATCAACCCTAAACGCGCATGACAACCTCTGCTTCCCTCTGCGAAGGGCCTATCTTTTATTATTATCCTCTACCTTATGCAAGAGTCACGGTGATCTTCACCTTTCCTTTTTCATTTTATCCTTTGGAAAGCTCAGCATGTTGGAAAGAACATGATATATATATATATCTAATTGGATGTAGGGGAGCATGAATTATTGTTGTTGACATTACCCTTGAGGTAAAAGGTTATGGGGCAAAACTATAAGCCCCTATCTTTCTCTGTGTTCGATTAAAACTCCGTAACCACAAGTATTGCGTGAGTGTTAGCAATTATGAAGGACTAAGTGATAGTTGAGTATGTGGACTTGCTTTTAAGCTCTGACATTGACTCTTTCCGATGTTATGATAAATTGCAATTGCTTCAATGACTGAGGTTATAATTTATTGGTGCTCAATAAGGTTTCTGATTCATACTTTTGCATTGTGAAAATATCATCACTTGAACATAAGTAATCATATGACAAAATCTATATATGTTGCTGTTATGGAAATAATCATGATGCCTTCATGTCTGTATTATATTTTGACGCCTCTACCTCTAAACATGAGGACATATTTATTGTTATCGGCTTTTCGCTTGAGGACAAGCGAGGTCTAAGCTTGGGGGAGTTGATACATCCATTTTGCATCATGCTTTTATATCATTATTTAGTGCATTATGGGTTGTTATTTCATGTTATGTCACAATACTTATGGCTATTCTCTCTTATTTTACAAGGTTTACATGAAGAGGGAGAATGCCGGCAGCTGGAATTCTGGGCTGGAAAAGGAGCAAATATTGGAGACCTATTCTGCGCAACTCCAAAAGTCCTGAAACTCCACGGAATATCTTAAAATAAAGAAAGAAAAATCATCGCCAAAGATGAAGGACAGGGGGCCCACACCCTGCTCAAGAGGGTGGGGGGTGCCCCCCCCCTGGGGCGCGCCCCCCTACCTCGTGGGCCCCCTGGTGGCTCTCCGACGCCCATCTTCTCCTATATGAAGTCTTTCGATGAGAAAAAAATAGAAGGCAACCTTTCGGGACGAGACTCTGCCGCCACGAGGCGGAACCTTGGCGGAACCAATCTAGGGCTCCGGCAGAGCTGTTCTGCCTGGGACACTTCCCTCCGGGAGGGGGAAATCATCACCATCATCATCACCAATGCTCCTCTCATCGGGAGAGGGCAATCTCCATCAACATCTTCACCAGCAGCATCTCATCTCCAAACCCTAGTTCATCTCTTGTATCCAATTCTTGTCTCCAAGTCCGGGATTGGTGCTAGTAGGTTGCTAGTAGTGTTGATTACTCCTTGTAGTTGGTGCTAGTTGGTTTATTTGGTGGAAGATCATATGTTCAGATCCTTTATGCATATTATTACCCCTCTGATTATGAACATGAATATGCTTTGTGAGTAGTTATGTTTGTTCCTGAGGACAAGGGAGAAGTCTTGCTATTAGTAGTCATGTGAATTTGGTATTCGTTCGATATTTTGATAAGATGTATGTTGTCTAGCCTCTAGTGGTGTTATGTGAACGTCGACTACATAACACTTCACCATTATTTGGGCCTAGAGGAGGCATTGGGAAGTAATAAGTAGATGATGGGTTGCTAGAGTGACAGAAGCTTAAACCCTAGTTTATGCGTTGCTTCGTAAGGGGCTGATTTGGATCCATATGTTTCATGCTATGGTTAGGTTTACCTTAATACTTTTGTTTTAGTTGCGGATGCTTGCAATAGAGGTTAATCATAAGTGGGAGGCTTGTTCAAGTAAGAACAGCACCCAAGCACCGGTCCACCCACATATCAAATTATCAAAGTACCAAACGCGAATGATATGAGCGTGATGAAAACTAGCTTGACGATATTCCCATGTGTCCTCGGGAGCGCTTTTCCTATTATAAGAGTTTGTCCAGGCTTGTCCTTTGCTACAAAAAGGATTGGGCCACCTTGCTGCACTTTATTTACTTTTGTTACTTGTTGCTCTTTACAATTTATCTTATCACAAAACTATCTGTTACCACTTATTTCAGTACTTGCAGAGAATACCTTGCTGAAAACCGCTTATCATTTCCTTCTGCTCCTCGTTGGGTTCGACACTCTTACTTATCAAAAGGACTACGATAGATCCCCTATACTTGTGGGTCATCAACAACAAGGAGGCCACTTGAGCTACTTCACATGGATCATTTTGGTCCCAACGCCTACAAAAGTCTCGGTGGAAATTCTTTTGGTCTAGTTATAGTTGATGATTTTTCAAGATTTACGTGGGTGTTCTTTCTTGATGATAAATCGCAGGTTCAAAAGATCTTCAAAAACTTCGCTAGGAAGGACCAAAATCAATTTGAAGTGAAGATCAAGAAGGTTCACATCGACAATGGAACGGAGTTCAAGAACGCAAATGTGGACACCTTTCTTGACGAAGAAGGGATTTCACATGAGTTCTCGGCTACGTACACACCTCAACAAAATGGAGTTGTTGAGAGGAATAACCGGACGCTCATCGAAATGGCGAGAACGATGCTTGATGAGTACAAGACGCCAAAGCATTTTTGGGCGGAAGCGGTTGAGACAGCTTGTCATGCAACAAATCGCTTGTATCTTCACAAGCTACTCGGCAAGATGGCATATGAGCTTCTCACCGGTAACAAACCCCAAGTTGGATACTTTTGAGTATTAGGCTCAAAGTGCTACATTCTTGATAAGCATCGTCGTTCTAAATTTGCTCCTAAGTCTGATGAAGGTTTCCTACTTGGTTATGGCTCAAACTCTCACACATACTGTGTCTACAACAATTTCACCCGAAAGGTTGAAGAAACGGTAGATGTGAAGTTTGATGAATCTAACGGCTCGCAAGTAGAGCAATTGCCAATTGATGTAGGAGACAAAGATCCCTTGGAAGCAATCCAAAACTTGTCTATTGGCAAGATTCGTCCAACGGAGGTGAAGGAGAGTACCTCGTCCATCCAAGTGGAGGCTTCTACCTCATGACAAGGTGAACCAAGAGTTGATATGGAAGCATCCACGAGTGGGACACACCAAGATGAAGAAAACGAGGAAGTGCAGCAAGAGGAATGTCAACAACCTCCTTCTCCACCACGACAAGAGAACGACAACACCAACAATGAAGAAGGACAAGAAGAAGAACAAGATGAAGAAGATGTTCAACCAAGACCCAAGCAAAAGCTTTCACGAGTTCAAGCAAGAATTGCTAAAGACCATCCCGTCGAGCAAATCTACAAAGATATCCAAACCGGGAGAATCACTCGCTCTAAAACTCGTTTAGCTAACTTTTGTGAACACTATTCATTCATCTCTAGCATTGAACCCATGAAGGTTGAAGAAGCATTGGAAGATCCTGATTGGATAAATGCCATGCATGAAGAGCTACACAACTTTGAGAGAAATCAAGTTTGGACATTGGTTGAGAAGCTCGACAACAACCACAACATCATCGGTACCAAATGGGTGTTTCGCAACAAGCAAGATGAAGATGGACAAGTAGTTCATAACAAAGCACGTCTCGTCGCCCAAGGCTACACACAAGTCGAAGGTATGGACTATGGTGAGACTTATGCTCCCGTTGCTAGACTTGAGTCTATTCGCATCTTACTTGCATATGCTAATCACCATGATATCACCTTGTATCAAATGGACATTAAAAGTGCTTTTCTAAATGGTGAAATAGAGGAGGAAGTTTATGTTAAACAATCTCCCGACTTTGTTAATCCTAAGAAACCTGATCGTGTTTACAAACTGCACAAAGCTCTTTATGGTCTTAAACAAGCTCCTAGAGCATGGTATAAATGCTTGACCAAGTTCCTTATTGAAAAAGGCTTTGAAATTGGAAAAATAGATTCTACGCTTTTTACTAAAAGGGTCAATGGAGAACTATTTTTTTGCCAAATCTATGTTGATGATATTATATTTGGTTCTACTAACCCTCATTTTAGTGAAAAGTTTGGGAAGCTAATGTCGAATAAGTTTGAGATGTCTATGATGAGTGAACTCAAATTCTTTCTTGATTTACAAATCAAGCAAACAAAGGAAGGTACCTTTGTCTCTCAAACGAAGTACACCAAGGACTTATTCAAGAAGTTCAATATGCAAGAATGCAAAGGTATGACTACACCCATGCCTACTAGTGGACATCTTGATTTGACCAAAGATGGTGAACCGGTCGGTCAAAAGGTTTATCGCTCTATGATTGGTTCGTTGTTATATCTATGTACTTCACGTCCCGATATCATGCTAAGTGTGTGCATGTGTGCACGATATCAAGTTGCTCCTAAAGAATGTCATCTTAAGGCCGTGAAAAGGATAGTGAGATACTTAATCCATACACCAAATTTTGGCATTTGGTATCCTAAGAGGGCCTCTTTCGATCTTGTTGGCTACTCCGACTCGGACTATGCCGGTGACAAGGTTGATAGAAAGTCCACTTCGGGTACTTGTCAATTTCTTGGTAGATCTCTTGTGTCTTGGTCTTCCAAGAAACAAAACTCAGTATCCTTATCCACCGCCGAAGCGGAATACATCGCCGCTGGTTCATGTTGTGCTCAATTACTTTGGATGACCCAAACTCTTAAAGATTATGGGATATATGTGAAACATGTTCCATTACTTTGTGACAATGAGAGTGCTATCAAGATTGCTCACAATCCCGTGCAACACTCTCGAACTAAGCATATTGAAGTTCGTCATCATTTCATTCGAGATCATGTTGCTAAGGGTGACATTAATCTTAAGCATGTTCGCACCGAAAAACAATTAGCGGATATTTTAACCAAACCACTTGATGAGAAAGTGTTTTGCAGGTTAAGAGGTGAATTGAACATCATTGATACTTCAAACTTGGAGTAGGAACTCCATTTGATACATGCAAGGCATGAGCCTATGACTAATCCTTGATATTTCTCTTATGATGATAATCTTATGTCTTGGATATATTTGCACCTTGCATGTTATCTAACCCATGTAGGTAGTTGGATGAATCCAATGCCATGAGATTGTAACCTACTCATATCTTGAGCAATCTCTATATCACCAAGTCTCTACACAATGGTGGTTGAAGACAAGGAAGCACGAAACCATTCAAACATATCCTTTGACAAATTCTATGTTGGGTTTCATGATTGTCATTTTGGATACACAAGTGCTCTTCCTTGCAAGAACTAACCCATGTAGGTAGATGAACTCAAATTCCAAGTGGTGCTCCCAACTCTTGATGAGCTACATCAACCTTGAGCAACCCACACAAGTTCAACTACATGATGACGATCAACACCACCACCCAAGGTATGTTATTCCATCTTAGAGAAGCTTTACTCCAAGTCATGAGTCAAAGCAACTCGACAAGATGAGAATACATCAAGATGCTTAAACGAAAAATGGTAACCCCATTTTGAGCTTAAACAATGAGTATGACCTATGATCAAGTGATCTCACTTGACTCCTAAGTCAATATACTCTAACATAGGTGACTTTGTCGCCGACCAATTCTAGATGAAGTTCTCATGCATTCTTTTCTGTGCTCTTGCATTTGTCTCATGCATATTTGTTTCCCTTTCAAAAAAAACTTCATCTAGATTTCTTTTCTTTTCTATTTGTTCTGCATTCCCTGCATCCAATTCATTGCAAATCTTTCAGTTAATTCCTTGCAAATCCTTGTGAGATCTTACCTGTCTAGTGAGCTGAGGTGACAAGTGTTTTCTCTGCGATGAACTCGGACTCACCGGTTTGATGCTTTCGGTCCAACCGAACCCTTTCGGTGCAACCAAAGCATACCACTCGGTGCCACCGATTTCACTACAGGAAAAACATTTTGCCATTTATTCCTGCATTACTTTTGATCCAGCTCCACTCAATGAATCTTGTCCTCTACAAGCATCACATTTTCCTTAATGCTTTGTGTTATAACTCAAGGATCAAACCCATTCACGACAAATTCCAGAAGACCCTTCTTGGAAATTGATGTCAAAGGGGGAGAGAGAGATCACATCAAAGCGTAATCATATCTATAGGGGGAGAGAATACTCAAGGGGAGAGAGAGTAATCATCAAGGACCCCAGATGCTTAGTGTTCAAGAGGAGAGAAGTCACATGTCTTCAAGAGGGGAAAGACATGTTCTTATTTATTTGCTTGCATTAGCTCTATTTATTTTCCTTTTTATTTGCTTGCATTAGCTCTATTTATTTTCCTTTGAGAGCTCTGATTTTCTGTTCCCTATCTTCTCCCAGTATCCCATGCTAGATTCAGGGGGAGCAAGACATCTAAGGGAAAGAAATTCTTTAAATTCATTGCACATCTTTACCTTTGGGGACATGTCTATATCAAATGTGGTACTTAGTACTCACTCTACATGTCATCCCAGTCTTGGTACTCTTGTGGTTTCTTTTGTTTGCTCTGGCCAGCAAGTGTATCTGTGTTATCTAACCTTATTTTCACAGGTTCATTCCATCCTAAGCCAACTCAAGACCACAAGGTAAGTATATGCATCACAATCATGTGTATGAGGAATTCTCGCTGATGTACATATTGTTTGCAAGAAGGACTCATGAGCATGAAGGTACATTTCCCATGTTCACATCTTTTGCTCTGATGCATATAGCCAAGATACATGTAACACATTGCCTACTCTCTCAAGGTTATGCTCTCACATGCTTCTATATTCCATATTCACATGATTGCATACATGTAGGGGGAGCCTATGCTTGTTACATGTCTTTCCAAAGCTTTACTTGCTATTCTTTACATCTTTATCTAAAGCTTTGATGTATGTTGTCATCAATTACCAAAAAGGGGGAGATTGAAAGCACAAGTGCTCCCTGGGTGATTTTGGTAATTAATGTCAACATATCTCTCATTGGACTAACACTTTTACCTAGTACGTTTCAGACAAGTTCAACAATGGAGTGGCATGGACTAAAGGATGTGGAACCCCTTCAAAATGCTAAGAACAAAGGATTGGCTCAAGTTCAAGCACAAGACTCTACATTTTATATTTTAGTGATCCAAGATCACATTGAGTCTATAGGAAAAGCCAATACTATCAAGAGGGGATGATGTGTTGCTTAATGGCTTGCTTGCTCAAAGTGCTTAGTGATATGCTCCAAAGCCCTCAACTACTTTCTCACATCCACATATGTCCTAAACCAAAAAGTCTAACTCGGCCCTACTGATTCTTTCTATCCGGCGCCACCGAGTTCAGATGTCATAGCCACTGCCACAAACCCTAGGCAAATCGGTCTCACCGATAGGGATCTCGGTCTCGTCGAGATGGGATTGTAATCTCTCTGTGTATGTCCATTACCAAAATCGGTCTCACCGAGTTTGAGCAATCGGTACTACCGAGATTACAATGCAAACTCTCTGGTTAGCTTATTACCAAAATCGGTCTCACCGAGTTTGTGTAATCGGTCCTACCGAGTTTGCCTGACCAACTCTTTGGTTAGCTCATTACCAAAATCGGTCCCACCGAGTTTGTGTAATCGGTCTTACCGAGATTACGTTATGCCCTAACCCTAACCATATCGGTCCTACCGAGTTGCATGTCGGTCCCATCGAAAATCCTAACGGTCACTAGATTTGCTAAATCAGTCTGACCGAGTTTACCAATTCGGTCACATCGAGTTTGGCAAGTTGTGTGTAACGGTTAGATTTTGTGTGGAGGCTATATATACCCCTCCACCCACTCTTCATTCGTGGAGAGAGCCATCAGAACGAACCTACACTTCCAACTTGCATTTTCTGAGAGAGAACTACCTACACTTGTGTTGAGGCCAAGATATTCCATTCCTACCATATGAATCTTGATCTCTAGCCTTCCCCAAGTTGCTTTGCACTCAAATCTTCTTTCCACCAAATCCAAATCATGTGAGAGAGAGTTGAGTGTTGGGGAGACTATCATTTGAAGCACAAGAGCAAGGAGTTCATCATCAACACACCATTTGTTACTTCTTGGAGAGTGGTGTCTCCTAGATTGGCTAGGTGTCACTTGGGAGCCTCCGACAAGATTGTGGAGTTGAACCAAAGAGTTTGTAAGGGCAAGGAGATCGCCTACTTCGTGAAGATCTACCGCTAGTGAGGCAAGTCCTTCGTGGGCGACGGCCATGGTGGGATAGACAAGGTTGCTTTTTCGTGGACCCTTCGTGGGTGGAGCCCTCCGTGGACTCGCGCAACCGTTACCCTTCGTGGGTTGAAGTCTCCATCAACGTGGATGTACGATAGCACCACTTATCGGAACCACGACAAAAACATCCGTGTCTCCAATTGCGTTTGAATCCTTCAATTCCTTCCCTTTACATTCTTGCAAGTTGCATGCTTTACTTTCCGCTGCTCATATACTCTTTGCATGCTTGCTTGTTATGTATTGTGAGTGTTAAACTTGTGCCTAAACTCCACTTAAACTTAAAGAAGTTAAAAACTGCAACTTTTGGTACTTAGTGTCTAATCCCCACCCCCCTCCTCTAGACACCTCTTCTCGATCCTTTCACAAGCCCCCCCCCCCCCCCAGATCAACAGATATCGCCTATTCTTCTCTCTACTGCTTGCATTAGAGTAGTGTAACATGTTACTGCTTTCGGTTAATCCAATGCTGCTGCATAGCCTGACATTGTTGCTACAGTTGTTACCCTTACGTGCAATCCTAAATGCTTAGTATAGGATGCTAGTCTTCCATCAGTGGCCCTACACTCTTGTCCGTCTGCCATGCTATACTACTGGGCCGTGATCACTTCGGGAGTTTATCACGGGCATATGCCATATACTTTATACTGTTACATTACTTATGATACTGTTCGGAGATGGGGGCTGAAGGGACAGGTGGCTCCATCCCGGTAGAGGTGGGCATGGGTTCCCGACGGCCCCCGATTGTTACTTGTGGCAGAGCGACAGGGCAGGTTGAGACCACCTAGGAGAGAGGTGGGCCTAGCCCTGGTCGGCGTTTGCGGTTACATCAATTAACACGCTTAACGAGATCTTGGTATTTGATGTGAGTCTGGCCATTGGCCTATACGCACTAACCAACTACGCGGGAACAGTTATGGGCACTCGGCGTCGTGGTATCAGCCAAAGCCTTCTTGACGTCAGCGACTGAGCGGCGCGCGCCGGATTGGATCTTAAGCCTGCGCTCGTATTAAGGGGGCTAGGTCTGCTTCCGACCGCGGTCGCAACATGCAGGTGTGTAATGGGCGATGGGCCCAGACCCCTGCGCCATAGGATTTAGACCGGCGTGCTGACCTCTCTGTTGTGCTTAGGTGGGGCTGCGACGTGTTGATCTTCCAAGGCCAGGCATGGCCCAGAAAAGTGTGTCCGGCCAAAGGGGATCGAGTGTGTTGGGTTATGTGGTGCACCCCTGCAGGGAAGTTTATCTATTCGAATAGTCGTGTCCCTCGGTAAAAGGACGACCCAAAGTTGTACCTTGACCTTATGACAACTAGAATTGGATACTTAATAAAACACACCCAGACAAGTTCCAGAGACAACCCGGTGATCGCTTTCCCACAGGGCGACGAGGGGAGGATCGCCGGGTAGGATTATGCTATGCGATGCTACTTGGAGGACTTCAATCTACTCTCTTCTACATGCTGCAAGACGAAGGCTGCCAGAAGCGTAGTCTTCGATAGGACTAGCTATCCCCCTCTTATTCTGGCATTCTGCAGTTCACTCCACCGATATTGCCTCTTTACACATATACCCATGCATATGTAGTGTAGATCCTTGCTTGCGCGTACTTTGGATGAGTACTCACGGTTGCTTTGCTCCCTCTTTTCCCCCCTCTTTTCTTTTCTTCTCAGATTCCGCAACCAGACATTGGAGCCCAGGATCCAGACGCCACCGTCGACGACGACTCCTACTACACTGGAGGTGCCTACTACTACATGCAGGCCGCTGACGACGACCAGGAGTAGTTAGGAGGATCCCAGGCAGGAGGCATGCGCCTCTTTCAATCTCTATCCCAGTTTGTGCTAGCCATCTTATGGCAACTTGTTTAACTTATGTCTGTACTCAGATATTGTTGCTTCCGCTGACTCGTTTATTTTCGAGCACTTGTATTCGAGCCCTCGAGGCCCCTGGCTTGTAATATGATGCTTGTATGACTTGTTTTACTTTTAGAGTTGTGTTGTCATATCTTCCCGTGAGTCCCTAATCTTGAGCGTACACATTTGCATGCATGATTAGTGTACAATTGAATCGGGGGTGTCACATCCTTGGTGCGAAGTATATGGTATGAGGAACAACTCTGCTGTGGTGGACGTCAGAGTTTCACAGGATGCTGCTGGATTACACTTCTCCCAGATGCAGTCTAACAGTCATGCTCTGCTTTCTACCTCATATGTGGTCATTGAGGAGCTTTCTGAATCCACTGAAGAAACACACAATGTTGGTATTATTCTGAACCATGGGGATGGCTCTGACGCTTCTGTTGAGGCTAGCAATGGTGTATTTGATCTGAACCCTACACCCATGATAACTGACATTGTGGCTCCGACAGCTCCCATTGGGCCGAGAACCAGGCGCTCCAGGGCTGCAGCTCCTATTTCCACCTCTGAAGTTAGGCGTAGCCTGCGATCCAACAAGTTTGATGGCTTTAAGACTCATGCTCCTAAAGACACGTGTGCGGCTTCCGCCAAGGTTAAGCCTCGTATTATGCCAACAATTGGATCCTCCAGCAACGCATCCAGGATTGATGATGCAGTTCCTCCTCCAACCCCAGTCGCCACACTGCAAGAGATTGGTGTTCATAGGTGTGCTATTCCTGCTGATGAGCTAACTTCTGAAGCCTTGCTTGCTACCTCGTCGGCTGCTAGTCCGTCTGATGTTCAGGGTCAGGCGACTTCTTCCTCCCTGGAGTGATCTCTGTTTCTATCATGCCGCCTCTGCGATGCTGGAATGTGCTGTCTTGGAACATCAAAGGTCTCAATTCGGAGGAAAAGAAATTGGCCCTTTCTAATGCCATCATATCAACTGGTTGTGCGGTGGTTTGTCTGCAGGAAACCAAAATGCATGATGTTTCTTTTGCATTCCTTAAAACTTGTTTCCCTAAACAATTCGATCGCTTTGATTTTGTTCCTTCCCGAGGATCATCTGGTGGTATTCTTACTGTCTGGAAAAGCGCTTTATTTGTGGGCACGGTTGTGTTTTCTGATGTCTTTGTGCTAGTCATCAGTTTCGTTAGTACTTAGTCTTCGCAAACTTGGTCGCTCGCTAATGTTTATGGCCCATGCACGGGCGATGATCGTATCGCGTTTACTTCCGGGTTGTACAACATCCAGATTCCTAATGCCCAAGATTGGTTGCTCCTTGGCGATTTTAACTATATGCGAGCCCCTGACAACCACAACAAACCTGGGGGGAACCTGAATGACATGATCACATTTAACGACATAATTCGCAAGCAACAACTTGTCGAGATACCAGTCCAAGGTAGATCTTATACATGGAGTAACATGCAAATGGACCCCCTCCTCGAGCAGATTGATTGGTTTCTCACCTCCCTGCACTGGACTCACTCATACCCTAAAACCCTCGTTAAACCCCTTGGCAAGCCGGTTTCTGATCATATACCCTACGTAGTTACCATTGAAACTAAGATCCCTCGTAGTAAGCTCTTCCGCTTAGAATCATACTGGATCTTACACCCGGGGTTTATGGATGTGGTGCAACAAGTTTGGGCTAAACCAGTTCTCAACAAAAGTGTTGCGGCTACGCTTAGTCACAAGTTCAAAGCCCTTTGTCACGCACTTAAGATTTGGAGTAAGCATATTTCTCGGCTTTCTATTGCGATCACCAATTGTAATGAGGTACTTGCTGAGTTAGATGAACTGGAAAACAAGTGTTGCCTTACTCTTCCAGAAGAAAATTTCAGAAACATCCTTAAAGCTCATCTTATCAGGCTGCTCAAGTACCAGAAGCTTTTTTGGAAAAAGCATTGCACCATCCGGTGGATCAAGTTTGGAGACGAGAACAATAAATTCTTCCAAGCAATCGCCACTGAATGATATCATAAGAACAACATTGCCTCGTTTCGCACTGAGGATGACAGTGTGGTGGAGGATCACCCGGGTAAGGAGGCGCTCTTACACTCCACATACAAAACCAGGTTGGGGACAACTGCACAATGTGATATGAAGTTTGACTTGCCTTCAATAATCCAACGGGCAAATAATCTTGACATCCTTACTGAGCCATTCACTCTGGAAGAAATCGATGGTGTTGTCAAGGAAATGCCACCAGATCGTGCACCTGGACCTGATGGTTTAAGTGCAGCTTTTCTCAAAGCTTGCTGGCCGATCATCAAACACGATTTCTACTTGCTTTGCTCGCAATTCTATGAAGGAAACCTTGACATCACTAGCATCAATGATGGTCTCATAACCCTGATTCCCAAGGTTAACGCGTCTGCCTCAGTCAATGACTATAGACTGATCACCCTGCTTAATTGTTGTTTGAAACTCCTGACGAAGCTTCTAGCCAATCGTTTGCAACGCATAATCTTGCAACTGGTGCACCGCAACCAATATGGCTTCCTTAAGGGGAGAACAATCCAAGATTGACTTGCATGGGCCTACCATTACATTCACCAATGACATACGTCTGGTAGGGAGATCATCCTTCTCAAGCTCGATTTTGCCAAAGCATTTGACATGGTTGCCCACGGGCCCATGATTAACATAATGCGTCATATGGGATTCAATGACTAATGGATCTCCTGGATTAATTGCCTTTTCTCATCTGGCCGATCTTTTGTCCTCTTGAACGGCGTACCCGGCTGGCAATTCCCATGCAGATGCGGGGTTCGACAAGGGGACCCGCTTTTGCCGCTAATCTTTGTCCTTGCGGCTGAGTTACTTCAGGCAGCAATAAATGACACATTCCGATAAGGCAGGCTTGCCCTACCGTTTCCTTGCATTGGACAGACTGATTATCCGGTTCTTCAATATGCAGATGACACGCTCATTTTCCTTCCTGCATGTACTCAACAAGCCGCGCTAGTTAAGGAGATTCTATCTGACTATGCCTCCTCCATTGGCCTCAAGATTAACTTTCACAAATCCACGATGATCCTGATTAATCTTGATGCATCTACCACAACAAATCTTGCTAGAGTTTTCGGATGTGTTGTTGGTTCAATGTTGTTCACCTACCTTGGCCTTCCTTTGGGCACTACTCAACCTACAATCCAAGATTTTATGCCTTTGGTCTACAGATTGGAAAGACAACTCACTCCCACCATTGCGATGATGACATACGGTGGTAAGCTATCTTGGTTGAATGCTTCGGTCACGTCCCTCCTGGTTTTTGCCATGTGCACTCTCAAATTCCCTCCCAAGCTCATTGAGATCCTTGATAAGATCAGGCATCGATGTCTCTGGACCAAGAAAACTGAACAAGGCGATAAATGCAACTCTTTGGCTGCTTGGGATTTGGTTTGTCGACCTAAGAAAAATGGTGGTTTAGGGTGATCAACCTAAAGATCCACAATGAGGCTTTGCTTCTAAAATTCCTTCACAAATTCTTTAACAGACTGGATGTGCCTTGGGTCAACCTTATCTGGGATAATCATTATGATGGCAAGATTCCACACGTTGTGGACCCCGTTGGCTCATTCTGGTGGAAGGACATTCTTAAGCTGACCCCCATCTATCGAGGAATTTCTCGGGTTCAGCTGGTAGATGGTACTTCGACCCTTTTTTGGAAAGATCTCTGGAGAGAGGAAGTACTACAAATCTCACACCCTCGTGCCTTCTCGTTTCCCATGCAGGAGGACTTGTCGGTTGCTGAGGCGATGGCCAGTACGGACATGCATGCAACCTTTCATCTTCCTGTCTCTCCCCAGGCTCTCGCTGAGATCCAGGATATTGCTCAGCAAACATGGATCTCTCCATCGACCTCCCGGCATGATGTTTGGCACTATTCCTGGGGGGCCACATTGTACAAACCAAGGGATTACTACAACAACTATTTTAGGGATGTAGTGGTGCATCAAGCATTCAGTCAACTCTGGAAATCCAAATGCACAATGAAGATCAAAGTTTTTGGCTGGCTCTTGTTTCATGATAGACTCAAGACGCGCAACATGTTGAAGAGGAGGCACTATAATATTGGCAATAACTTCAACTGTATCCTCTGCGACCAGCACACTGAAGAGATCGTGGATCACATGATTTTCTCCTGCCCGTTTAGTCAGAGCTGCTGGGCTAGACTAAACATTGCTTGGCCAACATTCCTTTGCCGCCTCAACCTTCTTCAAACCACTAAGAATACCTGGCCGAACCCCTTCTTCTATGAAACATTCTTGACTGCGGAGTGGAGCATTTGGAAGGAGAGGAACAACAAGAATTTAAGCGGACTGCCCCCCCAGTGTGGACTCTTGGCTCATACAATTCAAAGAAGACTTGTCTTTACTGCAACATAGGGTTAAAGCAGCACATAGAGCTGCTCTGATCAACTATTGTACTTCTGTAGTATAGCCCTATCCTCTATTCTGCTCTAGTTGGGCAGCCACACCCCAGGTGTGGCTGGCGGTTTCATGTAATGTAGCTGATATGTCTATGTAAACCTCTCATTTATATAGATATATGAAGTGATCACAGTAGGGGTTTTCCCCCTGCTGTCATTTTGTCAAAAAAAAAGTGTGTGACCCTACAGGTTCAGAAGTAAGCGAACATGACCCGGAACCCCTTCCGGTTAATAGTTAACAACGGGATCTCGACACCCTTATTAACTCTCGCATATTCACAAAGTTCTCGAGAGAACCTTTGTTTACGAATACCATTCCCTTTGCTTTGTGATACATTTATGAAACCCGAGGAGAGATTATCGGTCTTCCCGTGATCAACTCCTATCACTATAACGGTCTCGTTCTCTTTACCCGTGTCCGTGTTCTGGTATCTCGTGGTCATAATCACAAGTTTCTGGCCAGACAATAATGACACCGTAACACGCAGTGGGCCCAGAGAGTATCTCTCTATCGTGGAGGAGCAAATCCTAGTCTTGAACTATCGCTACCGAGACATACGTTTCTGGTAAGTCACCTTTATTCACATCCATTTATGGAGTGACATGTGGTAAACCCCAAAGTAACCATACGGTATGTTGGTATACAATATTCTCATGGTCTAAGGAACAATGCAAACGTGAAAAACATATATGAAGTGCCGATAACTTAGCAACGATGACATCTCTCAGTAATTCATAAGCTGGGTCTATCCAACACCATTGTTCCGGTAACAACGTGTTCTCATTATTGAAATCATCCTTGTTACTATAACAATGTTCATTATCAGGAAAACAAGATCATCATCAATCCATAAGCTAGTCTTAGAGGCATGATTAGGGATCATCTTGGTGTTTATGTTTCCACACATGCAATTGGGTTTTCCTCTGAATCTCATATTCAAGAACAAATGCAATTATAGCATAGAAATATAAACTTAATTATGAACATGGAAATGTAATAATACTAATATTATTTTCTCTAGAGCATATTTCCAACAATGATGAAGTGTCTCAGCCCTCCAAAGGAGAGCCTGCGGGTTTATATTGATTGCAATGAGAGGATCGTCATGAGATTTTACATCGTGACGGTTTACAGGACGTGCGATCCACATTAAGAGAGGGAGAAGAGATAGGGAGAAGAGATAGCAAAACTTAAAGGAAACGTCTAACTCTAACAACTTATCTCTTACTTATATGACTTGGAATACAAGATATTTAACAGGCTTAAGCATCTGGCAAAGGACGATGTCTCCAACATGCTGGCACACCTTGATGCCAGGTAGTAGCTCAATCGCTCATCTCAAACGTTGCATTCATATCGCCCTTGAAGCATGAGCTTTCTTCCTCGTCGGAGTCGATGATGATAAGGCGGTCGACATATAGCCTGTTGGATCGGGCTGTCTTCAATGGATTCTTTTGCGGTCTTGGATTTCTATAAGATCGAACTGACTTTGTTGAATCCCTTTGCCTTCGCAATGCTCTCGGTTTTCGCCCACCTGAGTGAGGCGCGGCTAGGCACGGAACCCAAGCCGAGCCTCTGGCGGCACTTATTCGAGTTGTACAAAGATGAAGAGGTCTTTCCATGATGGGACGCCGGGGCAATAGGATTTTGCATATGTTCTAAGCAGCATCAGAATTATCCCGCAGGGGATACATCTAGCCTCCCAAGAACTGTCAATTTTAGTGGTTCTACCGTCGCCCTGACCCATCCCACTATTGCATATCATCGGCAAGGATCTAGAAAGCTTGGTCGAGGTTGGCTTGGGATGTGGCCCTAGACTTCTAGAGCACCACTTTCTTCCCCTGTTCCATCTAGAATCTCCGATGTGGGAATACTCCTCGCAGAAGGCTGCCTCCGCAATCATCAGGAATGGCTTAAATCGGTCCATGTACCCCATGAGGCGGTTTCCTTTTGTCTTAATAATCAGGCGGCGCTTCAGGCTCAAGTGATCCACACACCACCTTCACGTGCTGCTCCGAGAGGGTTGACGCAGCAGGGTCGGGCCTAAGAGCAACTACAACAATTCCTCTAGAACACTCCCCCAAAAAGTTTCCTGAGAGATACTTTTGGCAGATCCCGTAAACTTCTTCCCCTAAGTATGTTTTAATTTTTATTAAAGAAAACTAGATAATGGCCTAGGCCCGATAGTACGTGACACCCGTGACAGCCTCCGGCGAGGCAATGCGATGGCCGCCAGCGAGAGGCGACGTGGTGAGGTGACGCGGGGCGACACAATTATGACAGTGGTGCGGCTTGTTGACCGATGACAGCACGGGCGACGGTGGCGCCATGGCGCGGCGACGGCAAGGAGGGAGGGGGTTCCAACGGGGTGGTGTTCCGGCGGTAAGTTTCAAGCGGCCACTTTACCACCAAAAGTTTTTGGGAAGCAAAACTCTCCCTTAAACATTGGGAAGTTGGGGTCAAGTTTACAAGATCCAGACGCTTTTTGGGCCCAAACTCTCCCTTCGATCCAAAATAAAATAATTTTGGATCGGAGGGAGTAGTTTTTCTACGGATACGTGATCAAGCGAGAGCAACTAGTTGACGACCGCTCCTTCGGGAGCCTCGCAATAATCAGCGCCACTTGGCGCGCTCTCAGCCGTCCGCCACGTGTCGCTCTCTGGGCGCTCCCTTCGGATTTTGTTTTTTTCATTTTTCCGCATGTGTTTTCGGCTTTTTAAACGGGTTTTTTTGGGTTTTTCGACGTTTCGGTTCCCCATCGGTCTTCCTTAGCTTCTGGGCCAAAAAAATGTTTGAAAAAAAGAAAAAAATACGCGAAATAACGTGTTTTCTTTTTTTTTCTTTCACGAGAGTTGCGGTTTTGCCTCCCAAAAACGTGTTTTTTGTTTTTTTTTTTCTCCTTCCGCGAGAGGCACGATTTTGCTTTCGCGAGTCACGGTCGTGCCCCCCAAAAAGGAAAAAAACGTGTTTTTTATTTATTTTTTTCCTTCCGCGAGAGGCACGGTTATGCTTTCGCTAGAGGCACGGCCGTGCCTCTCAGAAACGAAAAAAAAAACCGTGTTTTCTGTTGTTTTTTTCTTCCGCGAGAGGCACGGCCGTGCCTCTCGAAAACGGAAAAAAACGCGTTTTTTGTTTTTCTTCTTTCACGAGAGGCACGGTTTTGTTTCCGCGAGAGGCATGTTGTGCTTCCACAAAAGGCACGGCCGCGTTTTCTCTTTTTTTTCCTTTTGTGAGAGACACGATTTTGCTTCCGCGGGAGGCACGGTTGTGATTTCATAAGAGGCACGGACAAGCCTCTTTCGAAAAGGGAAAAAACCCACGCTCCCGGTCCGGTTTTTCGTCCGGGTTTTTTCGGCTGGTTTCTTTCATGAAAAAAAAATTCATCAAAACCCATCAACATGGATCTAGTTTTGAAGATCTGGACGCAAGGAATCCAGCGATGAAAATGGTTCAAAATTTGAACGCACGGTTTAAGAGATAAAACATTTTGAATAAACGGATCTACAAAAAAAAGGAAAACTCTCAGGTTGTGACAAGTGACGCACATGCAGCACGCCACTTGTCGCAACCTAGGAAGATGAGAGTGATCTTTGCAATGAGTAGTCCACAATTAGTGATTTGGTGATCAAGCTCCAAGTCTGCACCCAAGCCAAGCACCTCAAGCTCCAAGTCTGCACCCGAGCCAAGCACCAACCCCAGGGCTCGGAGGGAACAAGCGGGCAAAGTCCAATCCAAGGGTATTTGTTGTTCAAACTCGTGTGTATAGATCGTTCCTCCCAAGAAATAGCAAGGAAAACAACCATGCCTGGAAGAAAGGATCCATATAATGCAATAATAGCATGAGACCAAAACAACTGATTAATCACAATTATACATCCTTCAGGCATGCATTGCAATAAACATTAAAATTGAATAGCCAGCTGGACTAAAAATAACATTCTGAACTAAGTACACTATCAGATATGGCCGCTCGAAAGATCCCAATCAAAAACCATACAAGGCATAGGGTCTCTGTGAATATACATCGGATGCAACGCACACAGAACACCAAACACAAATATACAAGAAAATAGGGGCTAGAAGAACCGCAGAACTCCTGCTCCTGAAGCTTATGCCCCACATCGCTTCCACCTTCCAGATCAAGTTACATGGAGCTACAGTGACAAACACATAACCAGTAATATGAAACAAATTTTCTCCAGGGCTTTGTGCATTCTTATCTCACTGGGCAGTGGGCACCACAAACCAGTGGTCTGAAGATACACAAGATACCATAAACAGGTAACATGGTACGTCCACATTTGATAAGCCTTTTACCCGAAAGGATTTCCACCCACAGCACCATAGGACGGTGGGGTGTTTGGCTGGGAATACCTAGGAGCAGCTTGTTGATCATAGCCTACGCCGAGGGAACCAGCACCTCCTTGTTGCCTGTGATGTCACGAGTAAGTCGGACGTGTTGCCAGAAAGATCACAATAAACATACAGCCTTGATCGCTCTTATCAGATTTGAAGATGCAAACAAGGACTACCCATGCCATTGCAAGTGGGATGCTAGTAGGATGAAGATGAAATAATCACATGATTGCTTTGAAAGCTGGTGGCATTCAGTGGTTTATCTCGACCATCCAATATGACCCAATGGCCAGAAGTGACAGTTCAGCGAGTTCTAGTTCCCTATTTAAGGTGGGTGCTATTTTTTGTTACCTATATTATACTCCCTCCGTTCCCAAATATTTATCTTTCTAGAGATTTCAACAAGTGACTACATACGGAGCAAAATGAGTGAATCTACATTTTAAAATATGTCTATATACATCCGTATGTGGTAGTCCATTTGAAATCTCTAGAAAGACAACTATTTAGGAACGGAGGGAGTATATGACTAAGATGTGGTATAGAATAGTTGGAAATAATAATTAACTCGGCTCATATGCGAAGCGTAGCACTAACATTTCAACTTACAGGATATACTGATAACAAGTATAGCTCACCTTGGAAGCATGCCATTAGGTAGCTGCTCAGGCATGTTGTTTGAAACATGCTGCATCATGTAATGGTCTGAAGTCGAAACACAAATTAGTACCGCATGTCAAAGTAGTGGTAGTAATAATAAAGAGCAACAGTGTAGAGACGGTGATGAGGAACTAAGTAAATACTTTGATGTACAGATGGCTGATACATCTGCTGAGGCTGCTGAGGTGGAACTCCAAAACTAGAGTTACCAACTAATGTTGGGTTAGTAGCGCCTGATGATGCTCCCAGTGGTCGGGACTGCTCAAGGTCACAACAAAAATGAGTTAATAGAACAAACGATGAACATAGTTAACATTAAGCAAGAAACCAACAAGTTAATGTGGATAATCAAGGTAAAGCAGGAAGTGTTTCAAACTGATTCACTTAACAATTATTTTTTTGCTCAACGTTGAAATACTTGAATTGGAGGAGAAAATATGCAAAATATTCTACTTTCAAATATTATGCAGAAGAGAAAATATCTAGTTATACCATGTGAGCTTGAATTGGGGCTGCCTCATTTCCGAGGTCAAAAGGGTTTGAAGCTTTCGCAGGTTGGGGATACGCATTTTGCTGATATACAGGCTGTTGATACGTAGGTTGTTGGTATGTAGGTTGCTGATACATAGGTTGTTGATATGTAGGTTGAGAAAATGCTGCCTGAGGATATGACTGCATTCCCTGCAACTGGGAGGACATTTTTGTAAGACAAATATTGACAATGATCTCAAATAATAATCATATGAATCACTATCATGAGAATGAATACCATTGCAGCAGGATACTGCATGCCAAATCCCATTCCAGACTGGGGAGCTCTCTGCCAGCCAGGCATTGCTGGAGTTGCTGATGGATATAGTGAAGTAAAGAAATCCTGCAGAGATTCGATCTGATGTTAGATGTGCCGATGCAATGATTTCATTTAATGGAATGGTTTTGACAACATCAGCTTATCACGTTCTTAAAAAGACGACACATTTATCTTCAATTGACAATTAGGCGATGGTCTTGACTCTTGAAAATGAACACATGTCAACACATATGAACACAAGCTGTTAACGTCAATGAACATGTGTTATACTCCCTCTGTAAAGAAATAAACGACTTTTTAGATCACTAAGTTAGTACTCCCTCCGTTCCTAAATATTAGAGATTCCAATATGGACTATATACGGAGCAAAATGAGTGAATCTACAATCTAAACTATGCCTATATACATCCGTATGTAGTTCATGTTGAAATCTCTAAAAGGACTTATATTTAGGAACGAAGGAAGTATTTCTTTACAGAGGGAGTACTATTTTATGGAGAACAAAAAATCAAGCTAATACCTACTATGATTTTGCCACCCGCTAATGATGCTCTCAGGTACTTTTTTAGTTTTTATAATCTACCATCTGGTTTCTTCAGATATAACTTGTTGGCCTAACAAGATACGGCATGCCCAATGCATCAAAACAGTCATTAATACTTTTGTAGCCCTTCCATGCCTTGCATTTGTTTGATTAGGAATTGCAATTATTACAGGTATTTATATAGTTCTATTTCTGCATGATAAGTGCTTATATCCCACTGAAATGTGATCTAATATCCTGTTATGGCGCTGCTAGAAGGAGGGCGCGAGAGGGCCGGCCGGGGGCGTTTTGCCCACGGCCAGGCAAGAGGGAAGGGATTTCCTTCTTAATTCTTGCTTGATTAGATTGATACATCTCCTCTCTTTATATAGAAAGGTTTACTTGACTCCCAAGCAAGGCTTACTTGACCCCTAAGCAAGCGAGTCTTATCTCTAATTAACCCTAAGACTAACGGGCCCATTAGGCCCATTACGTACTCTAACACTACACCCCACCTGGACATGCAGCTTGTCCTCGAGCTGCAGCCTAACCAACTTATAACTATGACTCGACGCAACACAAACCTAACACCTAAAAACAAGCCTTTTACATCTCGGCTTGTGTTATTACTCTCAACCTGAAATAAACTGGGACGCTTTATTTTGGACGTGCACGTGTACAGCCACCTGGATCCCATGGACACCACCTGGACAAAAGGAGTGCATGTGTATGGCTGTTGGTCTGCACCGCACAGGAAAGAGTGGAGGGCTTGCGATGGAGAATGACAAGGAGGAGTGCGCCTCCCCAACCGTCGATGTCGCAGACTTTGAGGTCGTTGCCCGCAGGAAAAACAGCATGCCCAAGATACCCGATGCAGCGGACGAGAGCGAGGTCCTTTGCGCAGCGAAGCGCAGCCGGGAGGAGCTGCAGCTGCAGACCACGCATCTCCCGCACACGCCGACACGCAGCAGCTTGCAGCCTCACCGCTGCCGACACGTGGCGGGTAGTGATCCAAGCCGGAAGCGGTGACGGCGACGGCGGGAACTTGACCTGCTGGATGGGGACACCCTGGGGAAGCGGTGATGGCGACGGTGGGAACTTGATCTGGTGGATCGGGACTACTGCCGACACAGTCGATGCGGGGCCGGAGCTGACCGGCGGTGGCTGCTGCAGCGGAGCGCCGGGCGTGGCGGAGGCCGCCAGGAGCGGCAGCTGCCACTTCAGGCAGGGCGGGGCGGTGGTGGCGGTGGATGGCAGCTGCAGCGGTCCGGCGAGCGCGACAAGGACGCCCTGGGGCAGCGGCAGCGGCTGCTGCGGCGGAGCACCGAGCGCGGCGGAGGCTGCCAGGAGCGGCGGCTGCCACAGCCAGGGCGGTGCGGAGGCTGCCTGGTGGCGGCGGCTTGCCACAGCAGCCACGGCGGCGCGGGGGCGGCGATGGGCCGCGGGGGGCGCCGCGAGGATCGGCGACGGCCACTGCAGCCACTGCGGGGTGGCAGCGGGCGGCGGCGGCAGCTGCAGCTGGGGCTGCAGCGGCCCCGCGAGCGCCGTGGGTGGCGGGTACCATGGCAGGGCCGGTGGGCCGGTGGTGGCGGCCGGCGGCGGGGTGGCGGCGGCCCGTAGGGACTGTCTAAGTACAGCCGGATCCCCTGGACCGCTGTGACCAGGTCGTTGAGGACCCTGGTGACCTGCTCCGGGGTGAAGACGGTGGCAGGGGCCGCGGTGGAGGGAGGCATCTGGCCGGTGGAGGCGCCGGCGGTGGAGTCCAGCAGCGCGGAGGTGATGGGCAGCGGCGCGGTGGTGGAGGTTGGCAGCGGGAGGGAGGGGGTTGGCGGCGGTGAAGACATGATCGAACCGAAGCTAGCTGATACCAAACTGTTATGGCGCTGCTAGAAGGAGGGCGTGAGAGGGCCGGCCGGGGGCGTTTTGCCCACAGCCAGGCAAGAGGGAAGGGATTTCCTTCTTAATTCTTGCTTGATTAGATTGATACATCTCCTCTCTTTATATAGAAAGGTTTACTTGACTCCCAAGCAAGGCTTACTTGACCCCTAAGCAAGCGAGTCTTATCTCTAATTAACCCTAAGACTAACGGGCCCATTAGGCCCATTACGTAACATATCCATAAAAAACCACATGGCCCCATCTAAATGCAAGTACCGAACCTCTCCCTAAAAGTAGACATACTAATGCTAGTAAAAAGCTCCCCGGCTTAGATACATCAAAAGAATAACAATATTCTCAGCCCTGGCTTATCATGTCTTTGTTAAAAAATACTCCCTCCGTCCCAAAATAAGCGTCTTTGATTTAGTACAACTGTAAGGAGGGAGCAGATGACAACTATCTTTGATTCTTCGTCAACTACTAATGAATAAAAACTATTTCATTTGGTTAGGTGAAAATCATGCCATTGGAATTGATTATAAATATCTGATGATATTTTACTAAGTACTAACATAATTATAAAAACAGTAACAGTCAAAGTTGCATACTGGAGACTGCAAAACAAAAAGCTAACTGGATTCAGAATGGAGGGGGCAGTACTTTGCGGTAGCTGCAGTGTAGGGCATGCAAACTAAGTGTGTATATTATGCACTTCCTCCGTTCCTTTTTACTCCGCGTATGAGATTTGTGTCAAGTCAAAATGTGCAAAGTTTGACCAAATTTATATTAAAAATATCACATATACAATACCAAATATATGAAACATGGAACTACATTCTGTAATGAATCTAATGAAATTCATTTGATACTGTGAATGTTCATACTTTTTTCTATAAGTTTGGTCAAACTAGAGATACTTTGACTTCAGACAAAACTTATATGCAGACTAAAAAGGAACAGAGGGAGTATGCCACATCAATCAAGCAATGGGTGAAAATGGAAATCTGGAATAGCTCATAGGGTGAGGGCATATAGAACGTGTTCCCTTGATAGCTGCTCAATAATTTACAAGTAATTAATCACATACCACTGGCAGTACTGTCCGCCCACTGGATTTGCTGTCATGAGAAGACGTTGCTTCTTGAATACCACTGGTTCCTTGAGAATTTGAAGGCAATTGAGATGGAAGACCACCCATAGAGGCAGCCACAGCAGATTGATGAACTGCAGATCCTTGGACAGGCATTCCTGTTGAGACCTGTAACACAACTTCTTTCAATAAAAATACTCATTCGATGCACACTTCTTGAAATTTTCTGCGAAGGGAGGTACCTGATTGCCTGAGATTCCAACGGGTGGACCAAATAATGAAGAATGTGATGTATCTATCATGGACAGCTGTCCTCCATTTGCTTGCGGATCAACAGAAGTTGAAAAGGCTGACGTATTGGAGGCAGAGGGTGTTTCGGAGAATGATAGTTGTGCAAGCACAGACTCAAGTGGATTTACGGTGCTGCCTACTTGTGGTGTTTGTTGCTGCTGGCCAAAAGCATCAAAAGATGCCCAATCACCGCCGCTTGCTGATGGAGCACTTTTGCCTTGTTCAAGAACATGTTGCGGCGTTGTTGCGTTAATAGGCTGTGCACTAACTGGCTGCTGTTGGGGTGTAGGGGCTGTCTGTGATGGCGGGGCAGATGCAGTGGGTTCAGGATCTGCACCAAAATCAATTAAACTGACTGGAGTTGCTGCCTTCGTCTGTTCCGAAATCCCCTCGGAAGAACCAATACTGCTGGCAGTAGATGTCCTCTACAGTATGAAACATGCAAGACAAAACAGTTAAAATTTTGCCTCGAATTCTCAGCTTAAGAAGAATATTTGCACAAAAATATGCTAACATTTCAAGGGTATCTAAAACCAGTGTCTGAGAGGGATTGAAAACACCAAGAGCGACTAGAACAACCTGTGCCTGAGGTGGAGGCTCAATGGTCCTGGTTCCATTTGGTTTTGGAGGATCAATCGGTCTGGCTACATTCGGCTTTGGAGGTTCACCAATCCGAAGTTGAGGAGCATCATCACCCAATATCTCCCTCACTGGCCGTACAACAGGAGGACTAGATCCGTTGGCTTCTCTCTGGTAATTTGGAGACCCAGTCTCTGGCTTTCGTGGTTCAGAAAACCTGCGGTCCTCGAACCTTTGAACTGGAGTCGTTTTCCCAGATCTATCGTCGACAGCTTCAAAGTGGCGGGGGCTTTTCTTATAGTCATTCTGGTCATAGCCAGGACTACGTTCTCCATAGGAATGTCTGGAATTTCTGTCATCACTCCGTCCACTATAACTCCGACGGTCAGAGTAACTTTCATTGTATGGTGGACTTCTTGAACCACCCCGATTTCCATCAGATCTTCTATTTTCGCTATGTTCATCCTTATCGTCCTGAATATGCAAATCAACCAGAAAAAAATGAATTTACAAGATAACAGAGAGTTTCCCAAAATTGATGGCAGTTATCACAGCAGAAATGCTAGAGCTATAGGGAGCCAGCATCACCTTTCCCCTCGGTGGTCTATCAGAGCTTCTTTCTCCTGTATATCTCCGCTCCACGTAAATATGCTTGATGAAATTCCTCAATTTGTCCGTATTACTGAGACAGTATGAAACAGTCAAACAGGTCAGAATTCTAAAGGCAAAACTAACAAGGTATAACCTTGAACATGGACAAAGAAAGGTAACCTGCTGTCAGGGTATGGATTACGCTGAGAATCCCACTCCTTGAAAAATATTTCTCTAGCACGCTACAAGTTACGCAAACACCATGTCAAGTTAAGCAGAAATACATGAACTGATGGAAAATTCAGAACTATAGGAACATGGAAATACCTCATTTCCTCCTCCTTGTAGAGCAGTGACTTCTTGTGCGGTAAATTTAGCCATGGAAACAGATTTCACCCGGTGAGTGAACTCTCGGCTAGGAGGAGCAGAAAAGAAAAATCAGGCAATTATTATGGAAGGCTAAGTTCAATCATTCCAATTGGGGGTTGTGAACCTGTTATTTAAATCGACCATGATAAATCTAATTTAACAAAACTAAGACGAAATGAAAGAGAACTGAAAAGGAATCTTACTGTGCTCCACTGCAATTGGTACAAACGAAGGTCCAGAAATTTGTGCAGACATATTGTGGTCCCTGTTCATACCAATATATGTGGTGCATCACTATTTCAATCTTTAGGAAACATGTAAGGTATACAAATAACAAGCAACATGGAAGGTGCGCAAAACGGCCTATATAATTCACAAGCTGGCACTCATAAGTTCCGTTTATGGTGGAATGGAATAAAATTAGCTCTGGGGAAATGCAAGGAAAACTGAATTGCAGCAAGACAATGGGCACAAATCTGAGCTAATGAATCTTCAAATTGTCAAACTTCATGCACTAGCCAATGCAACCAAAAGCCCTAACTGATGGAAATGGCTAGGCAATCCGTATGGCTCAAGGGGCCTACACGTGGACACAAGGGGGGGGGGGGGGGGGGGGGACAACAATTTTTGGATAAATTGCAAAAGCCAGGACTTGAACTCAAGACCTTAGGCCCTCATACCATGTCAAGCTTCATGCACTAACCAACGCAACCAAAAGTCCAAACTGATGAAAAGGGCTAGGCAATCCATATATACACTTCAACACAAATATGACATCAATGGGCACAACTGTTTCTACTGTCAATCACATCCATGGCTTGTCCATTTTGCATTATTCTTCACGTTAAAAACATTAGATGGTTGTATCATATCAGAGACACGATGGAGCTATAGAGCATAACAACTAATGCAATTTTATGCATAGCAAACTAGGAAGCTATGTTTTTAAGGCGACGCCTTACCGCCTTAGGGAGGGGGGGCGCTTTGGCGCCTAGGCGACGCCTAGGCGGGCGCTTTGGACGCCTAGGCGCCCAAAGCGGTCGATTTTCCAAAGCGGAGGGGGAGCGCTTCGACGCCTAGGCGTCGCCTAGGCGTCGCCTTAGGGACGCCTTTAAAACATAGTAGGAAGGTTTCAATTGTGATGTCAAAATAAAAGGGGTGCGGCCTTCAAATCAACCCATCCTGCTGCATACTCAGTAGTAAGCACTAGAGGTGTCTCAAATAACAGTAGATATCATGTGCACTGGCGGAGCATCGGCGGGATGAAAGGGGCCTACAAGAGAAATTTTTGCAAGGATAAGCTACTTCTAAGCCTAAACTCTCTGTGAATCTCCCTAGCTTTTTACCCCCCCCCCCCCCACCCCCCCGCCCCCCCGGATTTGGTTCACGCTCCTCCACTGATCATGTGAATGGATATGTTGGGTCCTGCTGAGAATAGAATAGAACATGAACAATTGACAACAACTCATGGCACAAAGTTATGCAGGATGCAAATGTGGCACTAACAATTAAGATTTAGTAACATCACTGCGGTGCATCCCAACAACGAAACCACTGAAGAGACCTCAGTAGCTTCAAAGAAAGGGCAAGAGTCGATTACCAAAATGGTAGTCATCCAAATGGGCCTCGCAGTTTCCACATTGGTAGCTTCGGTGGGCGCCTAGCCACTAAGGGAGTGCGCATAAAAGGGCCTCAAGCTTAACAAGGTGTGGCGAGCGATGAGGCACCCATAATCCATCGCCACTTTCCATATTATTAATAGCTTAGGCTCATGTTGCATCCCAACACCATGCTTGTGACTACCGTATTTATTTAGGACCACGGCATAATCTGCAGACCGAGGCTGCATTTATCTCTAGCCCACCTAACAGGATGATGGTTAGACCCCCTACCAGTCCATGTCCATGAGAACCCTCCTACGCCATGCGCATTCGTGTTTGGCAGATAGGCGCCATTTGCAGCAAACCATGGCGGATGAAGTCAAGCGAGCTCTAAGCCACTCTAGACTCCCACACCCGAACGCGGTCTCAAATCCGACCACATTAATGAAGCGAACTGGAGAAACCTACCAAATTGTTGCAGTTGATGCACCTCTTGTTGGCGGGCAGCTTGAGCAGCCCCCTTATGACCCGCTCGTTCTTCTCGTCCTCCTTCACCCGGCTCGCCATCGCCCGCCGCAAACCCTGCTACAAAACAAAGGAAACCCAACCATCAGCAACGACCCCCCGAAATGGCCCGAGATCCGGCGAGACCCCGCCAGATCCGCCCGCGATCACCACGTGCGCACCGACCAATCGACGAGCGCTCACCGGGAGAGCCCTCCTCGGGGCGAGCGCGAGATCCCGCGCGGGCGTGCGGAGGAGCGGGGGGTGGGCCGAGGCGAGGTGGCGGTGGCGGTGGCGACCAACGGAAAGGGCCCCCTCTTTTGTTGTCGCCGCTGAGCTGCTTCGCTGAGGCTGCGCGTGTTAGTAGAAAAGAGTTTTTTTTTTCCTTGTCGTGGGGTTTTATTTACCGGCAGAGGAGAAGAAGGCAGCGCGACGGCTGGCGGTCAACTTGCGGGTGTAGACCGGCTGAAGCCGGTCGCCGGGCAGCGGGAGGGAGGCGGATGTACAATCCAGACGGGCGGTGTGGCCGGGGATTTGGCCTTTTGGGTGGCGAGTGAGTGAGCTGGACGTGACCGTTCCGTCATTTTTGCCGTGGTTTGTTTTTGGACTCGGGCAATGATCCCCGTTTAGGCTAATCACCGACAGTTTTTTTTTCTCTTGTGAGAAACACTGCTAAGCTTTATCAATTAATCAGAATGTTTACAGACATTGAGCAAAATATGTCGGCCAACACTTGCGGACAGTTCTTTTGGTAGCTTGTTGGGGCGGACTTTTTTAGATGAACAAGGAGGCCTCTCCGCGGCTTCATTACCAGGATGAAATCAAACATAGTCTTATACAAACCAGCTCGCTGAAAGGAGCAAATCCAACGGCGGACTTGCAATTAGATCCTGCTTCAAATCTCCAAAAGATAGATCTTCGTTTGATAAGCAAGGGAGGGAGGGGGAGAGAGAATTTTTTTTTTTCACATTATATTGTTATTACTTGTTGGGCTCGACTAGTTCGTTGAGTGCAGCCTGGCATGTATGGACTCTAGTTAGAGGTGATGATTATTTTGTTTTTGTCTTTACGTTTTGGAAATGGACTCTCTAAGAAAACTTTTGGAGCTGGAAAGTTTATTCTTTTTTGTGAAAACTTGGAAAAGGGTAAGCCGTCTCTAAGTCTCCTCCATGCTGCCGCTTGGTCCCACTCCTCTATCTCGTCCCACGTTCATCGGCAGTCGGAAGAGTGCGGACCCACCCCTTTCATTTTTCCTCGGGTTTTTGTTTCCCCGACGGCATCGATGAGGTGACAGTCATGATGGACCTTCGCAGTGAGATCTCTTCGGCCTCTCCCTACCTCGATGACATCTAATCCGTCCCTAACAAAGGGCCTGTGAGGATAGGTGTCTTCGTATTTGTTGGTTTTATTCAGATCTTGCAATTGGTGTTTCAATCAGTGGAAATAGTTGGTTGGATCTTGGTGTGGCGATTTGACCTTTTCTTTTCTACGGCATGGACCAGTTTTTCCAACCCTCCGGACTGGGGGTAAAGGATTACAAGCATGTGATACCCCAACGGCTCTTCATTCAGCGGTTACTAAATCTTGTTTCTAGAGGTGAGTGACCATTGCGAGCTTCACAACGCAACTGGCCAGGGAGTAAGGAGTGTTGTTTTTTACTCATGATGAGACAATCAAACACCTCCATTTCCAATGCAAGTTTGCTTGTTCTACGTGGTCAGTCATCCAAATAGTGTCAAATTTGTATCCGTCCACAAGTGTTGCCAACATTTTTGGTCATTTGTTGGGCGGTATTCCAAATAAGTTCAAAAACGCTAATAAGGGTGGGAGTGTATGTGACGGTGTCCTGGATTAGGGGGTCCCGGCCTAGCCGGTCTAGTCCATGGACTGGACTGCCAGCCCGTAGAGGAGGAGAGATTCTGGAGGTGTCTAACCTGCTTCAACCGAAGACTTGGCGTGTACTTCAAGTATATCTGTTAGATTCGACATGTAAGCCCTAGATGGTAATCGACCATGTGTAACCCTAGATACCCCTGGTGCATATATAAGCCGAAAGGTTTAGTCCGTAGAGACATTCATTCATTCATCATCATCGCCATTACCATGGGGTTTACACCATAACTTACGATCTCGAGGTAGATCAACTCCGTACTTTGGTACATTCATAATATAAGCAAGAGCAGGACGTAGGGTTTTACCCCCTTAAAGAGGGCCCGAACCTGGGTAAAAGCATCATGTCCCTTGTCTCTTGTAACCCATTGATCTGATCTCACAGCTTGGGCCCCCTACCTGAGTTTGACGGTTATGACACCAAATTTGGAGCCTTCATTGAGAGATCGTTGTTGGATCGCCAAGGATTGATGGCTTGCTTACAGATTGACAACGGTATTGGTTGTCGTGACATCTTCGTCCCCCGCCAACTTTTCGCCTTTGGCAGCATCATGCTGTATGCGGATCCGACTGACCGTTTGGGCCATGTCGAGAACTTTGAGCCAAACCAGGTCGTCATGTTCGAAAGCCTAGAGTACATCACGGATGCCCGAGGTGACCAAGTCCTTTCGGAACGGATCTTAGATCAACTCAAAGATCCCTCTGGCATAAGAAGTCCGGAATGGGTTTCCAATCTGATCCTCGAATCCGACCTTCCAACAGAGCCAACCCCGGAGATAGATACGGTGGTGACCATGTCTGATCTAACCCCTACCTCATCGGATGATGGCCCAGAGCCGAACTCGTATTCAGACTAGGCGGCGGTTGATGAGGATACAGACCTAGGGTAGGGTCATAGGCCTGACCTATACGCCCCACCCAAGGTCACTACCCTAGAAGCAAAGGAGATCAAGAGAGACAATAGGGAGTACCCAACAAGGACCACTCGGGTACCCCTCCATCCTGAAATCACACGACCAATCAATCATTCGACCATACAAGAAACCACTCGACCTACAGAAGACCAGAAGTCAGTCAGAACAGCAACGGGCGAGTATTCGCTCTGTAGTCTTTAAGGACATTAAAGACATTTAAGGCTGGCGTTATCAGTAACGCCCATCTTTATGTACATTGAACTCTTTGTAACGGGGGATGGCTGGGGTCCTGGCGCACTCTATATAAGCCACCCCCTCATTTGGGACAATGGTTCGCACCCCCAGTAACACCACACACATATAATCCAGTCGACCGCCTCCGGGCACCAAGACGTAGGGCTTTTACTTCCACCGTGAAGGGCTTGAACTCGTACATCTTGTGTGTACAACTTCATCATAGCTGAGATCTTGCCTCCTCATACCTACCCCCCATTCTACTGTCAGTCTTAGGACCACGACAGTTGGCGCCCACCGTGAGGCAGGTGTCTTAGCGACTTTCTAGTGAAGTTGCGATTTCTCATATCCCTATCATCATGGTTTCCGGCGGTGGATTGGCTAAGGGCCGCGAGATCCGTCTCAGAGCGCTCGTCTTCATCGCCGATGACTCCACCTGGCTTCAGGAAGCTCCCCTTGACGTCGAGGCGCTCCCCGTCCGTGGAGCAACGCACTTTCGCGCGTGCGTACGCGGTGTCCTTCTCCGGTAGCCGTCGACCCAGTATCGGTCGGCTCCTGTGGTATCCTCACTCCCCGCTGTTCGCCGTCACAAGCGATCCGGTCAGTCGCGGCTTCAGCGGTGGGTGAAACATGCGGTGGCTCGTCAGTCGGCCACCCATTAAGTCGCGACAATCGAGCCCGACGAAACTCTCTATGGCCTGTTTGACCTGCCGATTGGCTCCGCCAAGACCGCATCCGAGTGCGATAGCAGCGACCCTACGGCTGAAGTCTTGATGGTCGACGGACTACGTAGTCCGCCTGGCTTCCGCCGCAACAACAGCGGTGATGGTGGCGGCGATCCGTCGCGCGTTCATGAGGAGTACCGTCCCGAACCCCTCTCTTCACAGCAGAGAGAAGAATTTCGTCGCCACAACATGGATGCACTCCACACGGCCATCATTGGGGAAACCCCTGAGGCTCGGGCCTTGGAAGAGGTGCGCCTGACTAATTTAGCTGAGCGCACTCGGCTGGAGAACCTTCAGCATGCACTCGACGAGCGTGCTCAGGAGCAGATCCCTGAGTCTAGTTGATGACAGCTTTTTCCGCCTCAACCTAAGGTATACCACACTCCGATTCAAAATCTCACAGCTGCGGCCCGTATAGCAGAGTCAATTCGGCCTTCCCAGTCGGAGACTGGCAGAGGTTTGATGCAGATCCGGGCCTTACTCCGGGCAGCAGGAGAATAGAATACAACAGTGTCTCAATCGCGGAATAGGATTCATAGCAGGTCCGTGATGGCGGATACAGTTCAGTCGGCCCACAGCCCAAGATCACCCCTGCGGCGTGAAGGTCGTGGGCATCAGCAAGATCAGTACAGGAACCATGGGCAGCATGATCACCGACTCAGCCATGACGACAGTCGTCGAGTGCCCACTCCTCCTCCGAGGAGTGGATCATATGTGCCTTGGCAATACGATGACAGACACCCTCGCAGTGGCGAGCGCAGAGTACCGGTCGACCCAAGAGAGCCAGGCTTTGATGCGAGATCTATTCTCGTTCAAGGTCTAATCGACCGAAACAGAGCGCACAGGGAAGGCCCTGACATAGATCGTCTAACTGGCAGCAGAGTTCATATTTCGGGTCCAGAATGTTTCAGTAGAGCCATCAGGGCTGCAGTGATTCCTCCCAACTTCAGGTTGGCGACTGGAGTCAGCAAGTTCACTAGAGAGTCCAAGCCTGACACTTGGATTGAGGATTACCGAGTGGCTATGCAGATTGGTGGGATAATGATGAAGTGGCCATGAAGCATCTTCCTCTGATGTTGGAAGGGTCAGCCAGAGCGTGGTTGACTCAGTTAGCCCCTGGCAGTATATTCAGTTGGGAGGAGCTTGCCCGAGTGTTCGTCAGAACTTTTGAGGGTACTTGCAAACGACCAGCAGGGTTAACAGAATTGCAGCATTGCGTGCAGAAACCGAGTGAAACTCTAAGGGATTACATTCAGAGGTGGACCACTTTGCATCACAAAGTGGAAAATGTATCTGAGCACCAAGCAATGTGTGCCTTCAAGGAAGGCGTTAAATATCGAGAGCTGGTCCTGAAGTTCGGTCGGACTGGAGATATGTCTCTGACTCGGGTGATGGAAATAGCCACTCGGTACGCTAACGGAGAAGAAGAGGATCAGCTTCACAGTGGAAAGAGTAAACCAGTCGGCCAGGATGCCGGTGGAGGCAATTCCAATCGGTAACAGAAACGTAAGGCTGAACCTGCAGCGCGTGGTGAAACTACGGCAGTGGTTCAAGGAAAGTTTAAAGGAAAACCTAAGGGGCCCTGGACCCCTAAGAAGGTAAAAGATCAAGCGGGAAATGATGTGTTGGATTTACCATGTCACATTCACACGAAGAAGGATGAAGAGGGTAATCTAATTCATCCCAAGCACACCACTCGGCAATGTCGACTCCTGATCCAGCAATTCCGAGAGAAACAGTCCAGTGAAAAGGAAAAGGAGTCGGACAAGGACGAGGACAAAGAGGAAGATGATGGTTATCCTAAGGTCAATTCCACCCTGGTGATTTTTGCTGATGTTGAGAGCAAGAGTCGATTGAAAGTTATCAACAAAGAAGTAAAAATGGTTGCTCCGGCAACGACAACATGCTTGAAATGGTCGCAAACAGCCATCACATTCGACCAGTCTGATCACCCGGCGCGTATAGCCACTCCTGGGAGGTAAGCGTTGGTAGTCGACCCAGTTGTTGAAGGCACTCGACTGACCAAAGTGCTAATGAATGGTGGTAGCGGCCTGAATATCCTTTATGCTGAAACCTTAAAAGGGATGGGCATTCCGATGTCCAAGCTTAGCGAAAGCAATATGAGTATTCATGGCGTTATCCCTGGAAAGAAAGCCAAATCACTCGGCCAGATTGCCCTTGACGTAGTTTTCGGTAATTTCAAGAATTACCGCAAGGAAAAGTTGACATTTGAAGTTGTGGATTTTCAGAGTGCTTATCATGCTATTCTGGGTAGGCCTGCTTATGCACGTTTTATGGCTCGGCCATGTTATGTGTACCTCAAGCTGAAGATGCCTGGCCCCAGAGGAGTGATCACAGTCACTGGCAATCGGCAGAAGGCAGAGGAATGCTTCCAGAAGGGTTCCAAAATTGCCGATGCACAAATGGCAGTAGTTGAATTCCAAGAGTATCAGAAAAATGCAGATCCGAGCGATTTGTTGCGAGCCAAGAAGCCTGCCACAGATTCTGCATTTTAGTCGTCTGGAGAAATGAAGCTGATTCATATTCACCCGACCGATCCCAATGCTGCACCGACTCATATCTCAACAACACTTGACAACAAATAGTAAGAAGCACTCATCCAGTTCCTCCGTGAGAACTGGGACATCTTTGCATGGAAACCTTCTGACATGCCAGGTGTACCCAGGGGACTGGCTGAGCACCGTTTGCGAGTCGATCCGAAGGTAAAACCTGTCAAAGAGCATCTTCAACGGTCCGCCGTGCAGAAGAGAAAAGCAATTGGCGGGGAAGTGGCTCGGCTCCTAGCAAGCGGAGTTCATCCGAGAGATCTACCACTCCGAGTGGCTTGCCAATGTGGTCATGGTCCCTAAGAAGGACGATTCACTTCGTATGTGCATCGATTTCAAGCATATCAATCGGGCCTGCCCGAAAGATCATTTCCCTCTCCCCCGCATCGATCAGATTGTCGACTCGACTGCAGGGTGTGAGCGCTTGTCTTTTCTAGACGCATATTCTGGGTATCATCAGATCCAAATGTATGGACCCGATGAAATAAAAACGGCTTTCATCACCCCATTCAGGTGCTTTTGCTATGTCACCATGCCATTTGGTCTCAAAAATGCTGGTGCCACATTCATGAGGATGATTCAGAATTGCCTGCTCACTCAAATCAGTCGGAATGTGGAAGCATATATGGATGACATTATGGTCAAGTCACGTAAGGGTTCCGACCTGCTGATCGACCTCGCAGAAACCTTTGCCAACCTAAGAAGGTATGATATCAAGCTTAATCCATCAAAGTGCACATTTGGAGTCCCGGGTGGAAAGTTACTCGGTTTCCTCGTTTCCGAACGGGGGATCGACGCGAACCCAGAGAAAGTCGGTGCCATCCTCCGAATGAAACACCCCGTGCGTGTGCATGGCGTTCAGAAGCTTACTGGTTGTTTGGCCGCCTTGAGTCGATTCATTTCTCGTCTCGGTGAAAAGGCCTTACCTCTTTACCGATTAATGAAGAAATCTGATAAATTTGAGTGGACTGATGAAGCTGACGCGGCGTTTGCAGAGCTCAAAGCCATGCTTTCCACCCAGCTGGTGCTTGCTGCACCAATCAGCAAAGAGCCTTTACTGCTTTACATTGCAGCCACTGGACAAGTTGACAGTACGGTACTCACGGTCGAGCGGGAGGAAGAAGGAAAAGCCTATAAAGTTCAATGCCCGGTGTATTATCTTTCTGAAGTTTTGACTCCATCCAAGCAGAGATATCCGCATTATCAGAAGCTTGTTTATGGAATTTACATGACCATGAAGAAGGTTGCACACTGTTTCTCTGATCACTCCATTATAGTGGTCAGCGATGCACCATTATCTGAAATTATGAACAACAGAGATGCAACTGGTCGAGTGGAAAAATGGGCGATTGAACTCCTTCCATTGGTTATCAAGTTTGAGGCAAAGAAAGCTATCAAGTCCCAAGCAATTGCAGATTTCCTTGCCAAGTGGATTGAGCAACAACTACGGACTCAAGTTCACTCGGAGCATTGGACCATGTTCTTCGATGGCTCCAAGATGCTGAATGGTTCCAGTGCTGGGGTGGTATTGGTATCCCCCCGTGGCGACAAGCTCAACTACGTTCTCCAGATTCATTTTGATTCATCCAACAATGAAGCTGAATATGAAGCACTTTTATACGGGTTGCGTATGACCATTTCACTCGGCGTCCGTCACCTCATGGTCTATAGTGACTCAGATTTGGTGGTTAATCAAGTAATGAAAGAATGGGATGTCAGGAGCCCGGGTATGACTGGTTATTGCAACGCAGTAAGAAAGTTGGAAAAGAAGTTTGAGGGGTTGGAGCTTCACCATATACCCCGGCTAAAAAATCAAGTTGCTGATGACTTGGCAAAGATAGGGTCCAAGAGAGAGACCATTCCCAGCAATGTGTTTTTGGAACATGTTCACACACCTTCAGTTCAGGAATATCCTTTCACTAAAGAGCCCCTATAGCCTAAGAGTGCCATAGATCCGACTGAAGTCGAAGTCCCAGCCGTGGTCGACTTGATCATGGAGGTTTTGGTCGTCACTCCCGACTGGACAGTGCCATACATTGCATACATTCTTAGGAAAGAACTTCCAGAGGATGGAGAAGAGGCTCGACAGATCGTCCAACGAGTCAAAGCTTTTACTGTGATAAGAGGACAGTTGTTTAGAGAAAGTGTAACTGGAGTCAGCCAAAAATGCATCACGCCAGAAGAAGGCCGAATGATCCTCAATGATATTCACTCAGGGACCTGTGGTCACCATGCGTCCTCTCGGACCATCGTGGCCAAAGCATACTGAACCGGATTTTACTGGCCACATGCCAACGAGATGGCGAAAGAAATAGTAGACAAATGTGAAGGTTGTCAATTTTACTCCAACATGTCCCATAAAACCGCGTCAGCTCTGAAGACTATTCCACTCGTCTGGCCTTTTGCTGGGGATTAGATATGATTGGACCTCTGAGGACTGGCAGGAGTGGCTTTACCCATGTGCTTGTACCAGTCGACAAGTTCACCAAATGGATTAAAGCCAAGCCCATCAAAAACCTTGAAGCAAGTACAACTGTTAGTTTCATCAGAGAATTAACATTTAGATATGGTGTTCCGCACAACATCATCACTGATAATGGGTCTAACTTTGATTCTGACGAGTTCAGAGACTTTTGTGCTTCCCAAGGCACTAGGGTCGACTACGCTTCAGTCGCCCATCCTCAGTCGAATGGACAAGCTGAGAGAGCAAATGGATTGATTCTCAAAGGACTGAAACCCCGATTGATGCGTGACCTCAAGCATGCAGCAGGCGCCTGGGTCGATGAACTTCCATCAGTACGTTGGGGATTGAGGACAACTCCTAATCGGCCGACCGGCCGAACTCCATTCTTCTTAGTCTATGGAGCTGAAGCTGTACTTCCGAGTGACTTGCTTCACAATGCACCCCGAGTCGAACTTTTCTCAGAAGATGAAGCAGAACAGGCTTAGCAAGATGCAGTTAATCTCCTGGAAGAGGAAAGAGAGATGGCGTTGATCAGGTCGACCATTTATCAGCAAGACATGCGCCGATTCCACGCCAGAAACGTGAGGGGTCGGGCATTTCAGGAGGGAGACTTGGTTCTTCGGGTGGACCAGGAGAAACCACACAAGCTCGCTCCTGCTTGGGAAGGCCCCTTCATTGTCACCAAAGTGCTCCACAATGGAGCATACCGTCTTTACAACGTCGAGCACAATAAAGACGAGCCACGCGCTTGGAATGCGGAGCTGCTCCGTCCCTTTTACACTTAAGCATTCAGCCTGTTGAGATGTAATAAGAAATACCTTCTAGTTTGATTATCAAAGACACAATTTTACAGTCTCCCGAATGATTTTTGTTCCTATTTTACATCTTCTCAATCCCCCAGTGGGTGCCTTAGTTGCGAATCTGTTTCGCCTAAGTTGAAAAAATCCTACCGAGTGATGAGCAATCCTCCCACTCGGGGGCTTAGCTGCGAATCTGTTTCGCCTAAGTTGAAAAAATCCTACCAAGTGGTGAGCAATCCTCCCACTCGGGGGCTTAGCTGTGAATCTGTTTCTCCTAAGTTGAAAAAATACTACCGAGTGGTGAGCAATCCTCTCACCCGAAGGCTTAGCTGCAGTCCAGTACTCGCCTAAGTTTGAAAAATCCTACCGAGTGGTGAGCAATCCTCTCACTCGGGGGCTTAGCTGTAGTCCAGTACTCGCCTAAGTTTGAAAAATCCTACCGAGTTGTGAGCAATCCTCTCACTCAGGGGCTTAGCTGTAGTCCAATACCCGCCTAAGTTTGAAAAATCCTACCGAGTGGTGAGCAATCCTCTCACTCGGGGGCTTAGCTGCAGTCCAGTACTCGCCTAAGTTTGAAAAATCCTACCGAGTGGTGAGCAATCCTCTCACTCAGGGGCTTAGCTGCAGTCCAGTACTCGCCTAAGTTTGAAAAATCCTACCGAGTGGTGAGCAATCCTCTCACTCGGGGGCTTAGCTGCAGTCCAGTACTCGCCTAAGTTTGAAAAATCCTACCGAGTGGTGAGCAATCCTCTCACTCGGGGGCTTAGCTGCAGTCAGTACTCGCCTAAGTTTGAAAAATCCTACCGAGTAGTGAGCAATCCTCTCACTCGGGGGCTTAGCTGCAGTCCAATACTCGCCTAAGTTTGAAAAATCCTACCGAGTGGTGAGCAATCCTCTCACTCGGGGGCTTAGCTGCAGTCCAGTACTCACCTAAGTTTGAAAAATCCTACCGAGTGGTGAGCAATCCTCTCACTCGGGGGCTTAGTTGCAGTCCAGTACTCGCCTAAGTTTGAAAAATCCTACCGAGTGGTGAGCAATCCTCTCACTCGGGGGCTTAGCTGCAGTCCAGTACTCGCCTAAGTTTGAAAAATCCTACCGAGTGGTGAGCAATCCTCTCACTCGGGGGCTTAGCTGCAGTCCAGTACTCGCCTAAGTTTGAAAAATCCTACCGAGTGGAGAGCAATCCTCTCACTCGGGAGCTTAGCTGCAGTCCAGTACTCGCCTAAGTTTGAAAAAACCTATCGAGTGGTGAGCAATCCTCTCACTCGGGGACTTAGGTGCTGTCCCGCACTCGCCTAAGTTTGAAAAAACCCTACCGAGTGGAGAGCAATCCTCTCACTCGGGGGCTTAGCTGCAGTCCAGTACTCGCCTAAGTTTGAAAAACCCTACGAGTGGTGAGCAATCCTCTCACTCGGGGACTTAGCTGCAGTCCCACACTCGCCTAAGTTTGAAAAATCCTACCGAGTGAGGAGCAATCCTCTCACTCGGGGGGCTTAGTCGCAGTACCGCACTCGCCTAAGTTTAAAAATACATTCCGAGTGAGAACTGATCTTCTCGCTCGGGGACTTAGCCATACGCTCCACCCCGATCCGCAAGGATGACGAGGTGCAGGTCGACTGCGACCTCCTCCTCAGAGCTACGCCATCAAGAAGAAGGACGAGATTGAGCATGTTGCCAAGGCGAACCACTTTCAGGGACATCAAGACCATTGCTGAGTGCCTTGCTGATGAGCTGATCAATGCTGCCAAGGGCTCATCCAACAGCTGCTCCAACCCGATTCGCAAGGACGACGAGGTCAACTGCGACCTCTTCTTCAGAGCTGCATCACAAGTACAAGGACTATTCCGAGTGAAGAACAAGTTCCACTCGAAGACAAACACAACAAATTCAGAGATAAACCAAGTTCAGATAAATCTAAAGGTTCCAGACCATGGATTAAAGTGCTCAGGCATCAGGCCTGAAGGAGTTTCAGCGATTACAAAATCACTCGGCATTCCGAGGCAAATAAAGGTGGAGCATAATGTTTTCGGTCACTCGTCAGGAGAAGGGCTGGTTGGATCACAAAAACTATCAAGATCAATGCTGTCTGCAATGCGAGTGGCAGCCTCAAGGAAGGTGTCCATGAAGGACTGGAAGGTGTGCTTCTTAGTATTCGCAACCTTGAGGGCCGCCAGCTTGTCTTCTCTGGCGTCTTTGCAGTGCACTCGGACCAATGACAGGGAAACGTCAGCGCCACAGTGAGCGGATGATTTCTTCCATTCCTGCACTTGACCAGGGATCTGATTCAGTCGAGTCATCGGCGACTCGAGATTTTGTGAAAGTTCCGCCTGAGGCTAGAGTTCGGCATCAACCTGAGTCATCGCCGCCTTCAGTCAAGCCAGATAAGCAATAGCACTATCCATGTGTGATTCCAACCGCAGCAAGTTCATCGCAACATTATCTTTAACAGGACAATTGATGGGGTCGAGACCCGTCTCGACCCGCCCAGTCTCAGCCTCAAAGTCCTGGCAAAGTTCTGCACAATCAGAAAAAATGGTGAGTTGGTAGTATAGCAAAACGTTCCACTCGACGGCAACTGATGAGTCGAACGGTGATACCTTCAAGCTTTAGGACGAGTTTGGCAGCAAGTTGACCCAGAGAGGAATCCAGCTCACTCGTCTTGGCTTTGAGGCTTCCGACTTCATTGGTTAAGCTCTCCTTGTCCTTCTTCAGTTTCTCAACTTCCCGATTGGCCTCAGAGATGGTGGTCTTCAGCTTCGAGTTCTCCTCTTCCAACTTGCCGACCGAAGCCAGCTTCTTGTCCGCAAGCGTTGTCTTCTCTCGTCCCTCCTTCTGAGCAGCAGCAAGATCCAGATCCTTCTTCTCCAGAGCCTCCTTCATTTTCTCTAAAGAAACAACACTCTTCAGATGAGCTTGAAGCTGACGGTTTTCACTACGCACATCTGTTCGTGTGGTCACTCGGTTCAAAGAGACTAAAAGCAAAAACACTGAGAGGCGCGAAACACAAGGTGGACAGGTGACGATAGGTTACCTCCCATGATGGTTGTTTCTTCCTGAGCAGTCTTGAGGTTCTTCTTCGCCAGTTCAAGATCAAGATTGAGGCTGATTTGCTTCTTGTTCAACTTAGAAAGTTGAGCCCCAAGATCACAAGACCTCTGCAGTCAGCGAGAGAAATATATCAGTCGACAGAAATGAAAGACAATCACAATGAAACTTACTCTAAGACTACTACCGAATCAAACATTCAACAGTAGTCTCGGGGACTACATCCAGTGGGTGCACTTAGCGTGCCCCCACTGATTTGGATCAACACTCAGCATGGTCTGTCCAGCGTGAGTCAAAAAAAAGAGTAGATTCTCAGACCCCAGCCGACTGCCAGCAGCCGACCGTGGTCTTGGGGACTACACCCAGTGGGTGCACTCTGCGTCCCCCCGCTGGTTCGGACAAAACACTCGACTCAGCATGAGTCGAGTGGAGTAAAATACCTATTAAACTCTAAGACAGGCACACCCCAGTGGGTGATCGGATATGAAATACAGACCCATGATAGTGGACGCACATATGGACAACGAATCTACAACGGCAGTTTTTCATTATTCAAAAGTTCAGTCGGGAGGTAACTGACCTTAACATTGGTCTGCAGAGCGGTGCTGGCATTATAGGCCACCTGACTGGCCTCATGCATCACCTTCACTTGCTCCATAACAAGATTCACCTGGCGAAGAGCCTCCCTGGCGAAACTTGGCGAGTCATCTGGAGTTTGGTATGTAGCAAAAAGTGATGGCGCCAGGGCGGTCGAAGCAGCCACTGGGTCGGACGCATGGAGTTGCACTAGAGCAGCAGGAGCCGGAGCAGTCGACCCTGATGGGCGATCAGTCGTTAGTGGGTCGGCGAATGTGACGTTGGTCCGAACCAGATCTCCGAATGCTCGACCACCGCCTCAAGCATCGGCGTCGACTGAGGGACTTGAACTTCAAGCCCTCTCCCGCTCGAGCCCTTGCCTCTCCTCGTCTTCTCCTTTAGAGGCACTTCTTCTTCTTCATCAGAAAGCACGATGATGTCTCGTGGAGCTGCAGCAAAAAGGGAAAACATCAGAGATTCAACTGACCGACTGTTGGGAACATAGTAATTTCAAAATTTTCCTACGCACACGCAAGATCATGGTGATGCATAGCAACGAGAGGGGAGAGTGTTGTCCATGTACCCTCGTAGACCATAAGCAGAAGCATTATGACAACGCGATTGATGTAGTCGTACGTCTTCACGATCCGACCAATCCAAGTACCGAACGTACAACACCTCCGAGTTCAGCACACGTTAAGCTCGATGATGATCCCCGGACTCCGATCCAGCAGGGTGTCGGGGATGAGTTTCGTTAGCACGACGGCGTGGTGACGATGATGATGTATCTACCGACGCACGCTTCGCCTAAGCACCGCTACGATATTATCGAGGTGGATTATGGTGGAGGGGGCACCGCACACGGCTAAGAGATCAATGATCAATTGTTGTGCCTAGAGGTGCCTCCCTGCCCCCATATATAAAGGTTCAAGGGGGAGGGGCGGCCGACCAGGAGGAGGGCGCGCCAAGGGGAGCCCTACTCCCACCGGGAGTAGGACTCCCTCCTTTCCTTGTCCAAGTAGGAGAGGTGGAAGGAAGGGAGAGAGGGGAGGAAGGAAAGGGGGCGCCGCCCCCCTCCTTGTCCAATTCGGACTAGAGGGGGTGGGGCGCGCGGCCTGCCCTGGCCGCCCCTCCTCTTCACCACTTTGGGCCCAAGTGGCCCCATTAACCCCCCAGGGTTCCGGTAACCCCCCGGTACTCCAGTATATATCTGATAACCCCCGAAACTTATTCCCGTGTCCGAATATAGTCGTCCAATATACCAATCTTCATGTCTCGACCATTTTGAGACTCCTCGTTATGTCCGTGATCACATCTGGGACTCTGAACTACCTTTGGTACATCAAAACATATAAACTCATAATATAACTGTCATCTAACTTTAAGCGTGCAGACCCTATGGGTTCGAGAACAATGTAGACAGGACCAAAACACGTTTCCGATCAATAACCAATAGCGGAACCTGGATGCTCATATTGGGTCCCACATATTCTACGAAGATCTTTATCGGTCAAACCACATAACAGCATACGTTGTTCCCTTTGCCATCGGTATGTTACTTGCCCGAGATTCGATCGTCGGTATCTCAATACTTAGTTCAATCTCGTTACCGGCAAGTCTCTTTACTCATTATGTAATACATCATTTCATAACTAACTCATTAGTCACATTGCTTGCAAGGCTTATAGTGATGTGTATTACCGAGAGGGCCCAAAGATACCTCTCCAACAAGCGGAGTGACAAATCCTAATCTCGAAATACGCCAACCCAACAAGTACCTTCGGAGACACCTGTAGAGCACCTTTATAATCACCCAGTTATGTTGTGACGTTTGGTGGCACACAAAGTGTTCCTCCGGTAAACGGGAGTTGCATAATCTCATAGTCACAGGAACATGTATAAGTCATGAAGAAAGCAGTAGCAACATACTAAATGATCAAGTGCTAAGATAACAGAATGGGTCAAGTAAATCACATCATTCTCTCAATGATGTGATCCCGTTAATCAAATGACAACTCTTTGTCCATGGCTAGGAAACATAACCATCTTTGATAAACGAGCTAGTCAAGTAGAGGCATACTAGTGACGCTCAGTTTGTCTATGTATTCACACATGTATCATGTTTCCGGTTAATACAATTCTAGCATGAATAATAAACATTTATCATGCTATAAGGAAATAAATAATAACTTTATTATTGCCTCTAGGGCATATTTCCTTTAGTCTCCTACTTGCACTAGAGTCAATAATCTAGATTACACAGTAATGATTCTAACACCCATGGAGCCTTGGTGCTGATCATGTTTTGCTCGTGGAAGAGGCTTAGTCAACGGGTCTGCAACATTCAGATCCGTATGTATCTTGCAAATCTCTATGTCTCCCACCTGGACTTGGTCCCGGATGGAATTGAAGCGTCTCTTGATGTGCTTGGTCTCTTGTGAAATCTGGATTCCTTGCCAATGGCAATTGCACCAGTATTGTCACAGAAGATCTTCATTGGTCCCGATGCACTAGGTATGACACCTAGATCGGAAATGAACTCCTTCATCCAGACTCCTTCATTTGCTGCTTCCGAAGAAGCTATGTACTCCGCTTCGCATGTAGATCCCGCCACGACGCTTTGTTTAGAACTGCACCAACTTATAGCTCCACCGTTTAATAAAAACACGTATCTGGTTTGCGATTTAGAATCGTCCGGATCAGTGTCAAAGCTTGCATCGATGTAACCATTTACGACTAGCTCTTTGTCACCTCCATAAACGAGAAACATATCCTTAGTCCTTTTCAGGTATTTCAGGATGTTCTTGACCGCTGTCCAGTGATCCACTCCTGGATTACTTTGGTACCTACCTGCCAAGCTTATTGCTAAGCATACGTCAGGCCTGGTACACAACATTGCATACATGATAGAGCCTATGGCTGAAGCATAGGGAACATCTTTCATTTTCTCTCTATCTTCTGCTGTGGTCGGGCATTGAGTCTGACTCAACTTCACACTTTGTAATACAGGCAAGAACCCTTTCTTTGCCTGATCCATTTTGAACTTTTTCAAAAACTTTATCAAGGTATGTGCTTTGTGAAAGTCCAATTAAGCGTTTTGATCTATCTCTATAGATCTTGATGCCCAATATGTAAGCAGCTTCACCGAGGTCTTTCATTGAAAAACTTTTATTCAAGTATCCCTTTATGCTATCCAGAAATTCTATATCATTTCCAATTAATAATATGTCATCTACATATAATATCAAAAATGCTACAGAGCTCCCACTCACTTTCTTGTAAATACAAGCTTCTCCAAAAGTCTGTATAAAACCATATGCTTTGATCACACTATCAAAGCATTTATTCCAACTCCGAGATGCTTGCACCAGTCCATAAATGGATTGCTAGAGCTTGCACACTTTGTTAGCACTTTTTGGATCGACAAAACCTTCCAGTTGCATCATATACAACTCTTCTTTCAGAAATCCATTCAGGAATGCAGTTTTGACATCCATTTGCCAAATTTCATAATCATAAAATGCGGCAATTGCTAACATGATTCGGACAGACTTAAGCATCGCTACGGGTGAGAAAGTCTCATCGTAGTCAACCCCTTGAACTTGTTGAAAACCTTTCGCAACAAGTCGAGCTTTGTAGACAGTTATATTACCATCAGCGTCAGTCTTCTTCTTGAAGATCCATTTATTCTCAATGGCTTGCCGATCATCGGGCAAGTCAACCAAAGTCCATACTTTGTTCTCATACATGGATCCCATCTCAGATTTCATGGCCTCAAGCCATTTTGCGGAATCTGGGCTCATCATCGCTTCCTCATAGTTCGTAGGTTCGTCATGGTCAAGTAACATGACCTCCAGAATAGGATTGCCGTACCACTCTGGTGAGGATCTTACTCTGGTTGACCTACGAGGTTCAGTAGAAACTTGATCTGAAGTTTCATGATCAATATCATTAGCTTCCTCACTAATTGGTGTAGTTGTCACAGGAACCGGTTTCTGTGATGAACTACTTTCCAATAAGGGAGTACGTACAGTGACCTCATCAAGTTTTACTTTCGTCCCACTCACTTCTTTCGAGAGAAACTCCTTCTCTAGAAAGGATCCATTCTTAGCAATGAATGTCTTGCCTCTGGATCTGTGATAGAAGGTGTATCCAACAGTCTCCTTTGGGTATCCTATGAAGACACATTTCTCCGATTTGGGTTCGAGCTTATCAGGTTGAAGCTTTTTCACATAAGCATCGCAGCCCCAAACTTTAAGAAACGACAACTTTGGTTTCTTGCCAAACCATAATTCATAAGGCGTCGTCTCAACGGATTTTGATGGTGCCCTATTTAACGTGAATGCGGCCGTCTCTAAAGCATAACCCCAAAACGATAGCGGTAAATCAGTAAGAGACATCATAGATCGCACCATATCTAGTAAAGTAGGATTACGACGTTCGGACACACCATTACGTTGTGGTGTTCCGGGTGGCGTGAGTTGCGAAACTATTCCGCATTGTTTCAAATGTAAACCAACTCGTAACTTCAAATATTCTCCTCCACGATCAGATCGTAGAAATTTTATTTTCTTGTTACGATGATTTTCCACTTCACTCTGAAATTCTTTGAACTTTTCAAATGTTTCAGACTTGTGTTTCATCAAGTAGATATACCCATATCTGCTCAAATCATCTGTGAAGGTGAGAAAATAACGATACCAGCCGCGAGCCTCAATATTCATTGGACCACATACATTAGTATGTATGATTTCCAATAAATCAGTTGCTCGCTCCATAGTTCCGGAGAACGGCGTTTTAGTCATCTTGCCCATGAGGCATGGTTCGCAAGTACCAAGGATTCATAATCAAGTGATTCTAAAAGTCCATCAGTATGGTTCTTCATGCGCTTTACACCAATATGACCTAAACGGCAGTGCCACAAATAAGTTGCACTATCATTATCAACTCTGCATCTTTTAGTTTCAACATTATGAATATGTGTATCACTACTATCGAGATTCATCAAAAATAGACCACTCTTAAGGGTGCATGACCATAAAAGATATTACTCATATAAATAGAACAACCATTATTCTCAGATTTAAATGAATAACGGTCTCGCATCAAACAAGATCTAGATATAATGTTCATGCTCAACGCTGGCACCAAATAAGAATTATTTAGGTCTAAAACTAATCTCGAAGGTAGATGTAGAGGTAGCGTACCGACCGGAGATCACATCGACTTTGGAACCATTTCCCACGCGCATCGTCACCTCATCCTTAGCCAGTGTCCTCTTAATCCGTAGTCCCTGTTTCGAGTTGCAAATATTAGCAACAGAACCAGTATCAAATACCCAGGTACTACTGCGAGCATTAGTAAGGTACACATCAATAACATGTATATCACATATACCTTTGTTCACCTTGCCATCCTTCTTATCCGCCAAATACTTGGGGCAGTTCCGCTTCCAGTGTCCAGTCTGCTTGCAGTAGAAGCACTCAGTCTCAGGCTTAGGTCCAGACTTGGGTTTCTTCTCTTGAGCAGCAACTTGTTTGCTGTTCTTCTTGAAGTTCCCTTCTTCTTCCCTTTGCCCTTTTTCTTGAAACTGATGGTCTTATTGACCATCAACACTTGATGCTCCTTCTTGATTTCTACCTCCGCAGCCTTTTAGCATTGCGAAGAGCTCGGGAATAGTCTTGTCCATCCCTTGCATATTATAGTTCATCACGAAGCTCTTGTAGCTTGGTGGCAGTGATTGAAGAATTTTGTCAATGACACTATCATCAGGAAGATTAACTCCCAGTTGAATCAAGTGATTATTATACCCAGACATTTTGAGTATATGTTCACTGACAGAACTATTCTCCTCCATCTTACAACTATAGAACTTATTGGAGACTTCATATCTCTCAATCCGGGCATTTGCTTGAAATATTAACTTCAACTCCTGGAACATCTCATATGCTCCATGACGTTCAAAACGTCGTTGAAGACCCGGTTCTAAGCCGTAAAGCATGGCACACTGAACTATCAAGTAGTCATCAGCTTTGCTCTGCCAGACGTTCTTACAACGTCTGCAGTTGCATCTGCAGCAGGCCTGGCACCCAGCGGTGCTTCCAGGACGTAATTCTTCTGTGCAGCAATGAGGATAATCCTCAAGTTACGGACCCAGTCCGTGTAATTGCTACCATCATCTTTCAACTTAGCTTTCTCAAGGAACACATTAAAATTCAACGGAACAACAACACGAGCCATCTATCTACAACAACATAGACAAGCAAAATACTATCAGGTACTAAGTTCATGATAAATTTAAGTTCAGTTAATCATATTACTTAAGAACTCCCACTTAGATAGACATCCCTCTAATCATCTAAGTGATCACGTGATCCAAATCAACTAAACCATAACCGATCATCACGTGAAATGGAGTAGTTTTCAATGGTGAACATCATTATGTTGATCATATCTACTATATGATTCACGCTCGACCTTTCGGTCTTAGTGTTCCGAGGCCATATCTGCATATGCTAGGCTCGTCAAGTTTAACCTGAGTATTCTGTGTGTGCAAAACTGGCTTGCACCCGTTGTAGTTGGACGTAGAGCTTATCACACCCGATCATCACGTGGTGTCTGGGCACGACGAACTTTGGCAACGGTGCATACTCAGGGAGAAACACTTTATCTTGAAATTTAGTGAGAGATCATCTTATAATTCCACCATCAATCAAAGCAAGATAAGATGCATAAAGGATAAACATCACATGCAATCAATATAAGTGATATGATATGGCCATCATCATCTTGTGCTTGTGATCTCCATCTTTGAAGCACCGTCCTGATCACCATTGTCACCGGTGCGACACCTTGATCTCCATCGTAGCATCGTTGTCGTTTCGCCACCTATTGCTTATACGACTATCGCTACCGCTTAGTGATAAAGTAAAGCAATTACAGGGCGATCGCATTGCATGCAATAAAGCGACAACCATATGGCTCCTGCCAGTTGCCGATAACTCGGTTACAAAACATGATCATCTCATACAATAAAATATAGCATCACGTCTTGACCATATCACATCACTACATGCCCTGCAAAAACAAGTTAGACGTCCTCTACTTTGTTGTTGCAAGTTTTACGTGGCTGCTACGGGCTGAGAAAGAACCGTTCTTACCTACGCATCAAAACCACAACGATAGTTCGTCAAGTTAGTGCTGTTTTAACCTTCTCAAGGACCGGGCGGAGCCACACTCGGTTCAACTAAAGTTGGAGAAACTGACACCCGCCGGCCACCTATGTGCAAAGCACGTCGGTAGAACCAGTCTCGCGTAAGCGTACGCGTAATGTCGGTCCGGGCCGCTTCATCTCACAATACCGCTGACCAAAGTATGACATGCTGGTAAGCAGTATGACTTGTATCGCCCATAACTCACTTGTGTTCTACTCGTGCATATGACATCTACGCACTGGGAGTAGAACTCCCTCCTCTTGCCTTGTTGGAGAAGGAAAGGGGGGAGGGGAAAGAGGAAAGGGGGGCGCCCCCCCTTCCTTGTCCTATTCGGACTAGGGGGGAGGGGGCGCGCGGCCTGCCCTGGCCGGCCCTCCTCTTCTCCCTCATGGCCCATGTAGGCCCATTACCCCCCCCGGGGGGAGGGGTCCGATAACCCCCCGGTACTCCGGTAAAATCCCGATTTCACCCGGAACTATTCTGATATCCAAATATAGGCTTCCAATATATCAATCTTTATGTCTCGACCATTCCGAGACTCCTCGTCATGTCCGTGATCACATCCGGGACTCCGAACAACCTTTGGTAAATCAAAACTTATAAACTCATAATAAAACTATCATCGTAACGTTAAGCGTGCGGACCCTACGGGTTCGAGAACTATGTAGACATGACCTAGAACTGTTTCCGGTCAATAACCAATAGCGGAACCTGGATGCTCATATTGGCTCCTACATATTCTATGAAGATCTTTATCGGTCAAACCGCATAACAACATACGTTGTTCCCTTTGTCATCGGTATGTTACTTGTCCGAGATTCGATCGTCGGTATCCAATACCTAGTTCAATCTCGTTACCGACAAGTCTCTTTACTCATTACGTAATGCATCATTCCGTAACTAACTCATTAGCTACATTGCTTGCAAGGCTTATAGTGATGTGCATTACCGAGAGGGCCCAGAGATACCTCTGCGACAATCAGAGTGACAAATCCTAATCTCGACATACGCCAACTCAACATGTACCTTCGGAGACACCTGTAGAGCTCCTTTATAATCACCCAGTTACATTGTGACGTTTGGTAGCACACAAAGTGTTCCTCCGGTAAACGGGAGTTGCATAATCTCATAGTTGTAGGAACTTTGTATAAGTCATGAAGAAAGCAATTGCAACATACTAAACGATCAAGTGCTAGGCTAACGGAATGGGTCAAGTCAATCACATCATTCTCCTAATGATGTGATCCCATTAATCAAATGACAACACATGTCTATGGTTAGGAAACATAACCATCTTTGATTAATGAGCTAGTCAAGTAGAGGCACACTAGTGACATTATGTTTGTCTATGTATTCACACATGTATCATGTTTCCGGGTAATACAATTCTAGCATGAATAATAAACATTTATCATGATATGAGGAAATAAATAATAACTTTATTATTGCCTCTAGGGCATATTTCCTTCACCGACAACTCAATCGACAAAATAAGTTTTGGCCGAACAGACTTACCAGCTCGGGAGGTGGCCGCGTCATCGGTCTCCTCATCTCCTGGGGCCTTGTCAACATACATGTCAATCGCAGTTGAGGTCGGGCTGGAAAGGTGCACGATCCGTTCGGTCAGAGCAGAAGAATCAGTCGATAGAGATAAACACAGAAAGGATACTCACCCAGAGGCAACAGGAACATCCATCTTGATCCTGGGCAGAGTCTTCCGAGCTTTTGGAGGAGCAACCTTGGGCTGCTTGGCGACTTTTTCTGTTGGCTCCGGAGTCAACGTCTGGGTGCGCTTCTGCGTTTGGGTGCTTGGGACCACATTCTTACCACGCCTGCCCGCCGGATCATGATGTTGCTTGGATCCACGCTCTGAGCGAGGCGGCGAGTCGACCGCTTCTTCGTCGTTCGACTCCTCGCTCTCCTCCTCGTCTTCTTTGTCCGAAGATTCCCATTCACTGCTCTCCTCCACGTTTTTCTCTCCCTCCTAGCCCTGCTCCAGAACTTGTTCACCATTGGGCATCGAGTACATCTCAGTAAAAACCTACAAGACAAGAAGTCGAGTAAAATTCAGTCGAGTTAAAGAGCAGTCGGAATATATACCCAAAAGCAGTCGGCGATGGAAGGCACACCTTGTTTGACAGATTGCTGTCCCTAAAGGGGTCGACTCTCCTGGCTCATCTGGGGTTGTCCTTGTTGCCTGTAATGCTCTTCAACCACATGGCCACTATCGGTGTCAAAACCGGCGGATCTTGGGTAGGGGGTCCCGAACTATGCATCTAGGCGGATGGTAACAGGAGACAAGGGACACGATGTTTTTACCCAGGTTCGGGCCCTCTCGATGGAGGTAAAACCCTACTCCTGCTTGATTGATATTGATGATATGGGTAGTACAAGAGTAGATCTACCACAAGATCAAGGAGGCTAAACCCTAGAAGCTAGCCTATGGTATGATTGTTGTTCGTCCTACGGACTAAAACCCTCCGGTTTATATAGACACCGGAGAGGGCTAGGGTTACACAGAGGCGGTTACAATGGTAGGAGATCTACATATCCGTATTGCCAAGCTTGCCTTCCACGCCAAGGAAAGTCCCATCCGGACACGGGACAAAGTCTTCAATCTTGTATCTTCATAGTCTTGGAGTCCGGCCAATGATGATAGTTCGGCTATCCGGACACCCCCTAGTCCAGGACTCCCTCAGTAGCCCCCGAACCAGGCTTCAATGACGACGAGTCCGGCGCGCATATTGTCTTCGGCATTGCAAGGCGGGTTCTCCTCCAAATTCCATGTGCTTGCCAAATAGTGTCCGGCTTCCTTATAAATGTTGCGCTTCTTGGCTTCCACGTACAATAATGGTCCTCTTCCACGTGTCGTATGAATGCGAAAAGCCAGGGTATTTTTACACTTTACCCCCTAGCTACGCGAATAAGCCACCTATAAGAGAGGCGAGGATCTAGATCCGAATCACACCATCCTCCTTCCGCGAGTATTCATCGAAGCGCCTCTGACAAAGATCCACTCCATCATGGACAGTTGACGCGGCTCCTCCTCTCGCGCTCCTAGCCCTCAGCTAGGAGATTGGGGGAGATGTTCAGTCCCGCATAGCGAGCTAGTGACGCTCCAAGAAGAGGGATATCTTCCCCCAGCCTTTATGGTTCCGGTTCGAGCTGGACTTGCCACCTACAAGGGCGGAAAGCAGGCGGAGAGTGTCCCCAATCCCTCCAAAGGAGAGCGGGTATGCTTCGTCCCTTATCTAATAAGGGGACTCGGATTTCCCATACATCCGTTTCTCCGGGGGCTCCTGGAGTTCTATGGGCTCCAGCTTCACCACCTTACTCCTGCCCCCATCCTGCACATCGCGGGCTTCGTGGCCCTTTGCGAGTTGTTCTTGGGCATCGAGGCCCATTTTGCACTGTGGAAGAGATTGTTCTGCCTCGTACCCCATTCTCATGAGGGGTCGATATATCAAGTGGGCGGAGCCGTATTATGGCGCATCACCGGGACCGGATATCTATCCGGAATCCCGAAGAAGGCGTCCGAAGACTGGCCTTCGGAATGGTTTTATATGGAGGACGCCCCGCTGCCGGACCCAGTTCGGATCGGCCTCCCGGAGTTCAGCAACGCTCCTCTAAAGAAACGCCTGAGTTGGCGCCCGCGGAGCCCTCAACAGGAGAATCATAGGGACGTTCAATATCTAATGGGCCAAATAAGGTTATTGGCTCATTCCGGATTAACCATGATTGGAGTCATGGCCACATGCATTATGCGAGGGGTGCAACCGCTCCAAAATAGGGGGCACCCCATGTGGGATTTCAACGGGGAGGATGATGCCACCCGTCATGGCCGCAAGGGGCAGGGATCGGTTGCCGATCTGGTGAAGATCCTGTCCGGCTTGTACAAGGGGGAGAAGGAGGACTTCCTCCGCGCGAGTCCATTGAATGGATTTTCGATGAACAACCCTCGGAGCTGGGTAAGCGGACGTTTGTCTATCCGATCCATATTCCCAAAGTTAAGTGTCTCACTTTGTGATTTCGACGCAGGAACTGCGCCGTGCCGTAGAGGATACACAGCCCGGCTCCACAACCAGAGGATCCGGAACGATCCCTTGATCCGGCCTCCGAAGAGGATCCAGACATAAAGGTGGAGCTGATCAATGGGGTGTTCCGCCAACTTAGCATCGACAATGCTCTGGTCGCCATTACGGCCGACTACCCCGGAATATCTCCGACTTCCCAGGTAACTGTGACCGGAGTCCTGATACCATGACTCATCCACACTTATTTCTGACCACCGTATACTAATGGTGCTCCGTAGGAGGTGCCTTTGAGGCGGGAAGCCGAACCTACGGTGGCTGACCCACAAGGGGCACCTCGGCCCAGCAGGCGGAAAAGAAGTGCGGCGCGAATCGAGACGTCGCTGCAACGGTATGGTGCGCCCCCATGTTTCCGGAAAAGATTCCTGGAAGGCATATTAACGCTCATGGTTTTTTCAGGAGAAAGAGCGCTCGCCAGACTGTGCCCGGCGAGGTTGCCAATCCAGCCTCCACCGGCCAGGCTCCAACACCAGGTCCGGAGGGGGAGGTGAACGCAAGGCGCGCGTCGGGTGCTCCTCCAACAGAGGACGCCGACAGGTTGTCCGCCACCAGATCTGAGGTGGAGAGTGCCATGAATCACAGGCGTCGCCGGACAGTTCTTTGTGACGCATGCTTCTCCCCCGAGGCGTTAAATGCGTTTAATTCGGGTGATGCGCACCTCCGTGCTACTCAAGATGGTCTAGCCAGAGCCACGGAACAGTATGTGAAAGACATACGGGTGAGGAATTTTGACAGTTATATATGCCAGTAGCCCCCGAGACTTAAAATAGTTAGAATAACTGATTTAAGGATCATTTGTTATGCAGGATCTTACGGAGAAGAATACCCACCTGTCCCAGGAGCTTCAAGAGTGCAAGGCCCAACTTGAGGCCGCACTAGCCTCCGCAGGGGGAGCCACAGAGACCCCCTCTGGTAATACATACGTCGAAATATAAGTAGTTTGTGGAGTGCGGCATGTGTATAAGTCTGACAGTAATATTGCAGATGGCGTCGGACTAGATCCGGACAAGCAACAGCTACTAGGCCAGCTGAAGGCCGGCGAGAAGGTGCTTATGAGGGTGCAGCAAGAGAGGAACAAACTCCAAGATGCCAACACCTAGCTGGGCGAGGAACTAAAAGATGTTCGGGCCCAGCTGTCTGACTCCGTGAAGGAGAATCAGCGGCTTCGTCGCGGCATTTATAGTAAGTGCTTGAGCAAACTTTTGAGAAAGAAGAGTTCGGCGAGGAAGTCAATTAACAGAAATATATCTGTAGGTGTGCTCACAGGTCGTCCTGCAGAGGAAATGCCTGGTTCAACGGGTGACCTACTTCCCCAGCTCCTGCAACTACACGAACGAGTCCGGCAGGTGATGAGCGGCGTCGCCCAGGCCTTGTGACCATCCATCTCCCTACCCAAAGGTCTTGGAGAGCTTGTGGAGAGGCTTCAGGGAGCACGGCGGCACTTCCGGCTATGGAAGATATCGGCCTGCCGTCAAGGCGCCAGGGAGGCCTGGGCCATGGTGAAGACGCGGTACTCGAAGGCTGACCCAAACCACATGGCCGAAGTTGGACCTGTGGGGCCTGATGGGAAGGAGATCCCTGTGAGCTTAGTGTACGACCAAGTAGAGTTGGCCGCAAAGTATTCACAGCGGGACTGTAAACTAGACAGTTTATTAGATGGTATCAAAGAGGAATACCATCAGTCAGCTTGACTATGTAATTTGAAATGACATGAAAAATGCCTTCTAGCCGGATTGTAGATCGTTTGTCATTGCGGACCTTTTCGCTTCAACCTCGGGACCCAACAGTTCGGAGTGTGTCCGAATACCCTCACGATTATATAAAAACCGGGGCATGCATGGGGGCCAGGCGTAGGGGTCGTTAGTGCTTTATCAGACAAGTGCCCAACTAGTTATGTTATATTACATGGTTAGTAAGAAATATCTTCCAAGGAGAATAGTTCCGTTAAGGGTTCCTTTCCCTGGGAGGCATGCCCTAAAGTGCATGTCCGGACTGCGAAAAAAGCAGGAAAGCATCTGGGGGCAGATGAATAAATAGGTAAGAAATCATCTTTCAATTCACCGACCGAATATTCCCTTAAGAACACTAGCTTTCGGCTTCACCCAGTCTGAGGTACACATCCGGCTGACCAGGCAGTAACAATTGCAGAGGTGCTCCCTTTACCTCCTAGCCGAACAATCTGGAACGTAGGGGTAAGCACAGGAGCCAGGCAACCCAGCTTGGCCAAAACTTAAGTCATATCGATGCATATAATGGTGAATAAAAGGTACATGCGGAAGTGTGACACATGTGTTGGGTATAAGGCCCGTATAAATAAGCTTCTGTTAAAGAAGCCCCCAGGTATAATGAGTGTGGATAGCACGTCAAGTGTGTGCGAACAATGCACAGACGAGCCACCGAAGGCCCGTGAGAGAAGAGAAAAGGAAAAAAAAGACAGGGGAAAAATAAAAGACGGTTAAAGTATAAAATATAGACGAGGGAGGGAGACGAACTCAGAGTCCGGCGCTAGGCGTAGAATCTACGGAGATGGGCTGCATTCCATGGATTTGGCTCGAGTCGGTTATCCAATGCATTTCGCAGACGGTACACTTTGCCGGTCAGGACCTGGTCGATGATGAAGGGACCTTCCCATTTGGGCTTGAGCTTGTCCTTTTTCTTGTCCGGCAGGCGTAGAACTAGTTCGCCAACATTGTAAGTTTTGGCCCGTACTTCTCTGCTTTGATATCGTCGAGCCTGCTGTTGATAGAATGCGGAACGAGCTTTTGCCACATCACGCTCCTCTTCTAAGGCGTCCAAACTGTCCTGCCGATCCAGCTCGGCTTCTCTTTCTTTGTACATGCGCACGCGAGGTGAGTCATGAATTATGTCACAGGGCAAAACTGCCTCTGCGCCGTATACCATAAAAAATGGTGTGAATCCGGTAGTGCGGTTTGGCATGGTCCGCAGCCCCCAGAGTACGGAGTCGAGCTCCTCTACCCAGTGCGTGTTAGATTCCTTAAGGGACCACACTAGTCTGGGTTTGATGCCGCTCATGATTAGACCATTTGCTCGTTCGACTTGACCGTTAGTTTGAAGGTGATAGACTGAAGCGTAGTCGAGCTTGATGCCCATGTTTTTGCACCAGAGTTTAACCTCGCCGGTCGTGAAGTTCATGCCGTTATCAGTGATGATGCTATGGGGGACGCCATAACGGTGTACTACCCCAGATATGAAGTCTATCACCAGTCCGGATTCGTCCGTTTTAACTGGCTTGGCCTCTATCCATTTGGTGAATTTGTCCACCATGACCAATAGGTATTTTTGCTTGTGGGTTCCCCCTTTAAGGGGTCCAACCATGTCAAGCCCCCAGACCGCGAACGGCCAGGTGATGGGTATAGTTTTGAGGGCGGTGGGTGGCATGTGGCTTTGATTATCAAAGAGCTGGCAACCGACGCATCGTTGGACTAAGTCCTAAGCATCTGCCCGGGCCATCGGCCAATAAAATCCTGTACGGAAGGCCTTGCCTACAAGGGCCCGGGCTGCGGCATGGTGCCCGCCGAGTCTGGCGTCTATTTTAGCCAGAAGATTTCGCCCTTCCTCTTCGGAGATGCACCTTTGAAGGACTCCGGTTGTGCTTTTCTTATAAAGCTCTCCCTCATGGACCTTGTAGGCTTTAGATCGCCGTACTATGTAGCGGGCCTTGTTTTGGTCTTCGGGAAGTTCCTGCCTGATTAAGTAGGCTAGGAATGGTTCCGTCCATGGGGCAATGACTGCCATTATTTCGTGGGCTGAAGGTGTTATTTCATTGGCAGGGCCATCGATTGTGTCAGAGTGTTCGGTGTTGGGCGGTGCGGTTGGTTCCGGGTTGTTGTTTCCGGACTCCCCTTCCCATAATACAGATGGCTTGAAAAGCCGCTCCAGGAAGATGTTGGGAGGGACGGCGTCGCGCTTTGCGCCGATGCGTGCCAACATGTCGACCGCCTGGTTATTATCCCGGGCTATATGGTGGAATTCGAGTCCTTCGAACCGAGCTGACATTTTTAAGACGGCGTTACGGTAGGCTGCCATTTTCGGATCCTTGGCATCAAAGTCTCCATTTATTTGGGATATTTCGAGGTTTGAATCCCCGCGGACCTCTAGGTGTTGAATGCCCATGGAGATTGACATCCGGAGACCATGTAGAAGGGCCTCGTATTCGACTGCATTGTTGGAGTCCGTGTACATTATCTGGAGTACGTATTGGACTGTGTCTCCGGTTGGGGACGTCAGGACAACGCCAGCCCCCAAGCCGGCCAACATTTTGGAGCCGTCAAAGTGCATGATCCAATTGGAGTATGCGCCGTACTCTTTAGGGAGTTCGGCTTCGGTCCATTCAGCGATGAAGTCGGCCAGAACTTGCGACTTGATAGCTCGTCGTGGTTTGTAGGTTATGTCGAATGGTAGGAGCTCAATGGTCCATTTTGCAATCCTGCCAGTCGCGTCGCGGTTGTTTATAATGTCGTTAAGAGGTACTTCAGAGGCTACTGTTATCGAACACTCTTGAAAGTAGTGTCACAGCTTCTGGGATGCCATGAACACCGCGTACGCTATCTTTTGATAATGTGGATACCGGGACTTGCATGGAGTTAGAACAGTGGATACGTAGTACACTGGTTTTTGAAGAGGGAATTTGTGTCCTTCCGTTTCTCGTTCGACGACGAGCACCGCGCTTACAACTTGATGTGTTGCCACGATATATAATAACATTTCTTCGCCCAAGTTGGGCACGGCCAGGACCGGATTTGTTGCCAATATGGCCTTTATTTCTTCGAGTCCGGCCGTGGCGGCATCCGTCCATTCAAAGTGTTCGGTGCGCCGGAGGAGGCGATAAAGGGGTAATGCCTTTTCTCCCAAGCGGGAGATGAAGCGGCTTAGAGCCGCCACGCATCCAGTCAATTTTTGTATTTGCTTGAGGTCTTTTGGGATATCCAATTGTGACAGAGCTCGGATCTTGGCTGGGTTTGCTTCAATTCCTCTACCGGATACAATGAAGCCCAAGAGCTTTCCGGCTGGTACGCCGAAAACACATTTTTCCGGGTTGAGCTTAATGTCATATGCTCGGAGGTTGTCAAATGTGAGCCTCAAATCGTCTACTAGAGTTTCGACGTGTTTAGACTTGACAACCACATCGTCTACGTATGCCTCCACTATTTTGCCGATCTGGGTTGCCAGACATGTCTGAATCATGCGCTGATATGTTGCGCCGACGTTTTTGAGCCCGAAGGGCATTGTGTTGAAGCAGAATGGTTCGTATGGAGTAATGAATGCCGTTGCGGCTTGGTCTGGCTCCGCCATCTTGATTTGATGCTAGCCGGAGTATGCATCGAGGAAACACAATGAATCATGCCCTGTGGTAGCATCGATAATTTGATCGATGCGGGGAAGGGCGAAAGGATCCTTTGGGCAAGCCTTGTTAAGGTCCTTGAAATCGACACACAGGTGCCAGGATTTGTCCTTCTTTGGTACCATTACCAGGTTTGCTAGCCAGTCCGGATGTTTTATGTCTCTGATGAATCCGGCTTCTAATAGTTTGGCTAGCTCCTCTCCCATTGCCTGTCTTTTGGGTTCGGAAAATCGCCGAAGAGCTTGTTTGACTGGCTTGAATCCTTTTAGGATATTTAGGCTGTGCTCTGCCAACCTTCGTGGGATTCCTGGCATGTCTGAAGGGTGCCAGGTAAAGATGTCCCAATTTTCCCGAAGGAATTCTCGTAGTGCGGCGTCTACATCAGGGTTTAATTGTGCCCCAATGGAGGCCGTCTTTGTGGGGTCCATTGGATGGACTTGGAATTTGACTATTTCGTCCGCTGGCTTAAAAGAAGTGGACTTAGATCTCTTATCGAGTATCACATCGTCCCTGTTCACCGTGGAGCGCAGCGCAGTGAGTTCCTCGGCCGCTAGGGCTTCGGATAGTGCCCCTAGGGCTAGTGCGGCTGTCTTATTTTCGGCGCGGAGTGCTATGTCCGGATCACTAACAAGAGTGATGATTCCGTTGGGCCCGGGCATTTTGAGCTTCATGTACCTGTAATGGGGTATAGCTTGAAAAATTGTGAATGCCTCTCGCCCTAATAAAGCGTGATATCCGTTGCTGAACGGGGCCACTTGGAACGTGACCTCCTCGGACCTGTAATTGTCCGGCGAGCCGAACACCACATCCAGTGTAATTTTTCCTGTGCAGCGTGCTTCCCGACTAGGGATTATTCCTCTAAAGGTTGTGCTGCTTCGCTCAATGCGGCTCTAGTCTATTTCCATTTTTCAAAGGGTTTCCTCATAGATGAGGTTTAATCCGCTGCCACCATCCATGAGTACCTTAGTAAGGCGAAAGCCGTCCACTATTGGACTGAGGACCAATGCGGTTGGTGCTTGGGCTGTTCGGAATTTAGGTTCGTCACTGGCGTTAAAGGTAATAGTCGTGTTGTTGCTACTTGGTAGACTTCGGCGAGGCTGTGGAGTGTTTGTTTCCGCATATTATTTGATGCGAAAGTCTCGAAGACTGTTAATACCGTACTGGTACTGCTGGGCTGGTTCTCTGGGGCTAGAAGCTCTTCGCCACTTTTGGCCACCTGTCGTAGTATCCAACATGCCCGAAGGCTATGTGTTGGAGTGGAGCCCTCTGTACTATGGATTTTACAGGGTCCGCTGAGCCATCCCTCCAGTACGGTTCCGTGCCCTTTAGGGTTTTTTTGCTTTTTGGTTTCTAACCAAGGTGCCTGAATATGATGCACCCTTTTATTTAGGACAAGGGTTGTGTTCGGAGCCGGATTGTCCCAAAATTTGGTTTCGATTTTCTAGGCACTCTCCATTGCATAGTACTTTCGTACTATGGACGCCAAGTCGGCGAAGTGTGTAATTTCACGACGATTTATGGCGTTCATGATTCCCTTGTCCGTGCAATTGTTGCAGAAGATTGAGATTGCACTTTCCTCATGGCAGTCCTTTATCCTATCCATAACCAGGAGGAATCTGGCCCAGTAATGATGTACTGTCTCAGCGGGCTCTTGCCGGATTCGAGATAGATCGCTTGTGTTCGGGTGGGCGGGTGGAATTAAATTCGGAACCCTGTCCAATCTAAGACTCAAGGGCCGAAAAGTTTCCGAACTTGGAAGCTTGGATTGCTGGATGTTGTCCAACGAATCTGGCCCGCTGCCTGACTTTAGGTTCAGTGCTCGATTGACGTTCGTCCCTCCGAGGGAATCCGGCATGGAGGGGTCGGGAATTCGGACATAGCTCGTCCCTAATGTAGAAGAAGAGTCGCCGCACTGTTCCTCTACCACAACAACGTGGTGGGTAGCCTGGGGAGAGTTGATCTCTCTTAGATCGGTTTTAAGCCCAATCTGATCGTAGTCTGTAGCGACTCCCAGGGCAGCGATGCGATCCAAGAGCTCGTTTACGGAGGAGAGCTCCAGCGGATCTAGCTGCTCGGCGAGTTCCGAGTTGATGTGAAGATCGCTTTTGATGACCCGAGAGGTCATCGTCGGCGCGGTGGCCGAACAGGCGATCATAAGAAAACCACCTAGCCGGATAGTTTGGCCGGTGGCCAAAGCTCCTTTGGCAACGGTACCGTCTTTGAAGACGGGACAAGGCATCCTTCCTGATTGCGACGGCACAGAGGAACTCTCAATGAAAGCACCAATGTCGGTGTCAAAACCGGTGGATCTCGGGTAGGGGGTCCCGAACTATGCGTCTAGGCGGATGGTAACAAGAGACAAGGGACACGATGTTTTTACCCAGGTTCGGGCCCTCTCGATGGAGGTAAAACCCTACTCCTGCTTGATTGATATTGATGATATGGGTAGTACAAGAGTAGATCTACCACGAGATCAAGGAGGCTAAACCCTAGAAGCTAGCCTATGGTATGATTGTTGTTCGTCCTACGGACTAAAACCCTCCGGTTTATATAGACAACGGAGAGGGCTAGGTTTACACAGAGGCGGTTACAATGGTAGGAGATCTACATATCCGTATCGCCAAGCTTGCCTTCCACGCCAACGAAAGTCCCATCCGGACATGGGACGAAGTCTTCAATCTTGTATCTTCATAGTCTTGGAGTCCGACCAATGATGATAGTTCGACTATCCGGACACCCCCTAGTCCAGGACTCCCTCAGCCACTGTCTTGGCTGGTACTTCCTCTGGATGGACCCGAGCGGTGTCGTCGACCCCAGAGTACATCCACATGGGATGGTCACGGGCCTGGAGAGGCTGGATGCGTTGACTGAGGAATACTTCAAGCAGATCCATGCCAGTGATGCCCTGATTGATGAGTTGGACCACCCTCTCAACTAGCATGTTCGTCTCCATGCTCTTAGCAGCAGTTACTTTCAGCGAGGAAGGGGTCTGAACACGGTCAAAGGTGAAGTGGGGAAGTCTGATACGTCTCCAACGTATCTATAATTTATGAAGCATTCATGCTATTTTATTATCTGTTTTGAATGATTACGGGCTTTATTATACACTTTTATATTACTTTTGGGACTAACCCATTAACCGGAGGCTCAGCCCATATTGTTGTTTTATTGTCTATTTCAGTGTTTCGAAGAAAAGGAATACCAAACGGAGTCCAAACGGAATAAAACCTTCGGCAACATGATTTTTGGAACGAACGTGACCCAGGAAACTTGGAGTGCAAGCCAGAGGAGCATCGAGGAAGCCACGAGATAGGGGGGCGCCCACCCCCCTGGGCGCACCCTCCACTCTCGTGGGCCCCTCGAGGCTCCCCCGACCGACTTCTTTCGCCTATATAAAGTCCACATACCCTAAAACCATCGAATATCAAGATAGATCGGGAGTTCCGCCGCCGCAAGCCTCTGTAGCCACCAAAAACCTCTCGGGAGCCCGTTCCGGCACCCTGCCGGAGGGGGAACCCATCACCGGTGGCCATCTTCATCATCCCGGCGCTATCCATGACGAGGAGGGAGTAGTTCACCCTCGGGGCTGAGGGTATGTACCAGTAGCTATGTGTTTGATCTCTCTCTCTCATGTTCTCTCTATGGCACGATCTTGATGTATCGCGAGATTTGCTATTATAGTTGGATTTTATGATGTTTCTCCCCCTCTACTCTCTTGTGATGAATTGAGTTTTCCTCTTGAAGTTATCTTATCGGATTGAGTCTTTAATGATTTGAGAACACTTGATGTATGTCTTGCCGTGTTTATCTGTGGTGACAATGGGATATCACGTGCCACTTGATGTATGTTTTGGTGATCAACTTGCGGGTTCCGCCCATGAACCTATGCATAGGGGTTGGCACACGTTTTCGTCTTGACTCTCCGGTAGAAACTTTGGGGCACTCTTTGAAGTACTTTGTGTTGGTTGGATAGATGAATCTGAGATTGTGTGATGCATATCGTATAATCATGCCCACGGATACATGAGGTGACAATGGAGTATCTAGGTGACATTAGGGTTTTGGTTGATTTGTGTCTTAAGGTGTTATTCTAGTACGAACTCCTGAATAGATTGATCCGAAAGAATAACTTTGAGGTGGTTTCGTACCCTACCATAATCTCTTCGTTTGTTCTCCACTATTAGTGGCTTTGGAGTGACTTTTTGTTGCATGTTGAGGGATTGTTATATGATCTATCTATGTTATTATTGTTGAGAGAACTTGCACTATTGAAAGTATGAACCATATGCCTTGTTTCCTAGCATTGCAATACCGTTTACGCTCACTTTTATCATTAGTTACCTTGCTGTTTTTATATTTTCAGATTACAAAAACCTTTATCGACCATCCATATTGCACTTGTATCACCATCTCTTCACCAAACTAGTGCACCTATACAATTTACCGTTGTACTGGGTGTGTTGGGGACACAAGAGACTCTTTGTTATTTGGTTGCAGGGTTGTTTTAGAGAGACCATCTTCATCCTACGCCTCCCACGGATTGATAAACCTTAGGTCATTCACTTGAGGGAAATTTGCTATTGTCCTACAAACCTGTGCACTTGCAGGCCCAACAATGTCTACAGGAAGAAGGTTGTGTAGTAGACATCAAGCTCTTTTCTGGCGCCATTATCGGGGAGGTGTGTGCTTGAAGGTATATCTTTAGATCTTGCAATCGAATCTTTTTGTTTCTTGTTTTATCACTAGTTTAGTTTATAAAAGAAAGCTACAAAAAAATGGATTTGAGTTTGTCTCATACGCTTCATCTTTTTAATATCTTTCGTGAGAATGATGGAAAGAAAAATTGTGCTCAAGTGCTAGAAGAAGAATGCATTAGAATGTTTGGTACTAAATCTTTGAATGACGAGCATGTTTGCAATGTTGTGTTGGGGAACGTAGTAATTTCAAAAAATTTCCTACGCACACGCACGATCATGGTGATGCATAGCAACGAGAGGGGAGAGTGTTGTCTACGTACCCTCGTAGACCGAAGCGGAAGCGTTGACACAACGTAGAGGAAGTAGTCGTACGTCTTCCCGGTTCAACCGATCCAAGCATCGTTACTCTGGCACCTCCGAGTTCTTGGCACACGTTCAACTCGATGACGCTCCCCGGGCTCCGATCCAGCAAAGCTTCGGGGAGGAGTTCCGTCAGCACGACGGCATGGTGATGATCTTGATGTTCAACCGTCGCAAGGGCTTCGCCTAAGCACCGCTACAATATGACCGAGGTGTAATATCGTGGAGGGAGGCACCGCACACGGCTAAGGAACGATCACGAAGATCAACTTGTGTGTCTATGGGGTGCCCCCTGCCCCCGTATATAAAGGAGTGGAGGAGGGGAGGGCCGGCCCTCTCTATGGCGCGCCCTAGGGGAGTCCTACTCCCACGGGGAGTAGGATTCCCCCTTTCCTAGTCCAACTAGGAGTCCTTCCATGTAGTAGGAGTAGGAGACAAGGAAGGGGAAGAGAGAAGGGAAGGAAGGAGGGGGTGCGGCCCCTCCCCCTAGTCCAATTCGGACTAGGCCATGGGGGGGCGCGCGGCCTGCCCTACGCAGCCCCTCTCTCTTTCCCGTATGGCCCAATAAGGCCCAATACTTCTCCCCGGCGAATTCCCGTAACTCTCCGGTACTCCGATAAATACCCGAATCACTCGGAACCTTTCCGAACTCCGAATATAGTCGTCCAATATATCGATCTTTACGTCTCGACCATTTCGAGACTCCTCGTCATGTCCCCGATCTCATCTGGGACTCCGAACTCCTTCGGTACATCAAAACTCATAAACTCATAATATAACTGTCATCGAAACCTTAAGCGTGCGGACCCTACGGTTCGAGAACAATGTAGACATGACCAAGACACGTCTCAGGTCAATAACCAATAGCGGAACCTGGATGCTCATATTGGCTCCCACATATTCTATGAAGATCTTTATCGGTCAGATCGCATAACAACATACGTTGTTCCCTTTGTCATCGGTATGTTACTTGCCCGAGATTCGATCGTCGGTATCCAATACCTAGTTCAATCTCGTTACCGGCAAGTCTCTTTACTCGTTCCATAATACATCATCTCGCAACTAACTCATTAGTTGCAATGCTTGCAAGGCTTAAGTGATGTGCATTACCGAGAGGGCCCAGAGATACCTCTCCGACATTCGGAGTGACAAATCCTAATCTCGAAATACGCCAACCCAACAAGTACCTTCGGAGACACCTGTAGAGCACCTTTATAATCACCCAGTTACGTTGTGATGTTTGGTAGCACACAAAGTGTTCCTCCGGTAAACAGGAGTTGCATAATCTCATAGTCATAGGAACATGTATAAGTCATGAAGAAAGCAATAGCAACATACTAAACGATCGGGTGCTAAGCTAACTGAATGGGTCATGTCAATCACATCATTCTCCTAATGATGTGATCCCGTTAATCAAATGACAACTCATGTCTATGGCTAGGAAACATAACCATCTTTGATTAACGAGCTAGTCAAGTAGAGGCATACTAGTGACACTCTGTTTGTCTATGTATTCACACATGTATCATGTTTCCGATTAATACAATTCTAGCATGAATAATAAAAAATTATCATGAAATAAGGAAATAAATAATAACCTTATTATTGCCTCTAGGGCATATTTCCTTCATGTTGTTAGTATGAACTCCTTGAATATTCGTAGTACTAATGATGATTGCACTAGTTATGATGAAAATGTCTCCTATAAGCATGTCAATTTTTGTGGAGAGCATTGGGTTTGCATAGATACACCAAATAGAGAAGATAGATATTGCAAGAGGCATAAGCATTTAGAAACTAAATTGTTGCAAGAAAGTCTTGATGAGTGTGCTAAAAGATTCAATATTTTTCGCGCCCCTTGTGAACTTTGCAATGAACGTGGTCATTTAAATCTCCAATGCAAATTGTTTCATGATCGAATCATGTCCAAAAATTGTGATGAATTGATTTCCCTTGCGCATCATAATGAACTTAGTTTGCTTTTGGGGTATGAAGAAATGAAACGTATAACTGAGGGTATTCCAAAATTTAATCTTGATAGATTTCTTGATTTTGATCTAGAGAAGATTTATATGTATTGTGCAGTGAATTGCATTGAAAATCCTTATATTGCCAATTACATAAAGAAAAGAAAGCAAATATAAGATGATGAGAATACTAATGAAAGGGAAGAGACTTCCCAATATCCTCCTATTATTTTCTTATGATGAATCAGGAAACGAGGAGGAGCTTTCTATTCAGCCAATCTCGTCAATAAGGAGCTCAAAGAGGAAGGTTGAACCCACACATAATATGAAGAAGAAAAAGAAAAGAAGGAGCAACAAAGGTAGAAAGGTATCCCTCCCAAATGATGTTGCTCCTACTACTCATTGTGATGATGATAATTGCTATACTATTGGTGCTATCCATATTTTTAATGATGAGAGTGATTATGCTTATGATATGAAAGGGTCCAAGCTTGGGGAAGCTATGTTTGATGAGGATGAAATATTTGAGAATATATTTGCTGAAATTAATGTTTGTCCCAAGCTTGGGGATGCTATGTTTAATGAAGATGATATTTTTAGCATCCCAAGTTTTGATATGCAAAGTTGTTATGATGATAGCATGCCTCTTATCTATGATGATTATATTGATGAAAGTGGGTTTGGAAGAGTGTCAACTTTAGGAAGTAGTGATCTCACTATTTTGGAGGATGTTGAATTTTATTTTGATGAATACGAAAGTGGATTTGGAAGAGTGTCAACTTTATTTAGTGAGTCCACTATCTTGGGAGAGGTTTCAATCGATTATGATGAGAACGAAGTTGCTGCTTATGATGATTATTGTGATGAAACTTATGCTATAAAATGTAGTGATGATTATATTTATAAAACTTGTCATGATTATGATTACCATTTTTCTGAACATTACTCTTTTAATATGGAAACAATTTTTAGTGTTCAAGTCTCTTATGATACTCCCACTATTCCGAATGAGATGAATTTTGCTTATGTGGAGAGTAGTAAATTTTCTATGCTTGTAGATCATGAAAAGAATGCTTTAGGTGCTGGTTATATTGTTGAATTCATTCATGATGCTACTAAAAATTATTATGAGGGAGGAATATATACTTGTAGGAATTGCAATAATGCCAAGTTTCCTCTCTATGTGCTTAAAACCTTGAAGTTATGCTTGTTTTGCCTTCCTATGCTTGTTGATTATTGTTCCCATAAGTTGTTTGCTCACAAAATCCCTATGTATAGGAAGTGGGTTAGACTTAAATGTGCTAGTCATATGCTTCATGATGCCCCCGTTATGTTTCAATTCTTATCTTTTACATGAGCATCATTGTCATCATCATGCCTAGCTAGAAAGGCATTAAAGAAAAGCGCTTGTTGGGAGACAACCCAATATTTAGCCTTACTGTTTTTGTGTGTTCACATGATTATGCTACTGTAGTAATCATGTTTTATAGCTTTTGTTTCAATAAAGTGCCAAGTAAGACCTTTAGGATAGCTTACGGTGATAGTTGTGTTGATCCTGCTGAGAATCAGAAACTTTTGCACCCAATAAATTAGTTTTGTTAATTCACAGAAACGTGCTTATGATCTGATTCTTTTTGATCTGGATTGGTACACAAATTTCTTAGGACTTCCTAATTTGGTAGAATTTTTGGTAGTTTCAGAAGTATACGTTTGATATAGATTACTACAGACTGTTCTGTTTTTGACAGATTCTGTTTTCTATGTGTTGTTTGCTTATTTTGATGAATCTATGAGTAGTATCCGAGGGTATGGACCATAGATAAGTTGGAGTACAGTAGATATTACACCAATATGAATTTAGAATGAGTTCATTACAGTACCTAAGTGGTGGTTTTATTTTCTTATACTAACGGAGCTTACGAGTTTTCTGTTGAGTTTTGTGTTGTGAAGTTTTCAAGTTTTGGGTAAGGATTCGATGGACTATGGAATAAGGAGTGGCAAGAGCCTAATCTTGTGGATGCCCAAGGAACCCCAAGGTAATATTCAAGGACAACCAAGAGCCTACGCTTGGGGATGCCCCGGATGGCATCCCCTCTTTCGTCTTCGTTCATCGGTAACTTTACTTGGAGCTATATTTTTATTCGCCACATGATATGTGTTTTGCTTGGAGCGTCATTTTCTTTTGTTAGTATTTGCTTGCTTTTATTTAGAATAATGTTTTGCAGCTTTATTTTCAATAAAAATGTCAAGGATAGCCTTTACCATGCTTATTTTGCTAGTATACATGTTGCTGTTTGAAAACAGAAAGTTTACCGCTGTTGCAAAAAATACCTAGAAAAGTCAGAGAATGGTATAATGTTGAAACTTTTTGAATATTGAGCTCTGATAAATCCTCTACAGCGTAGTATTTTTCTCATAATTTTTGGAGGTAGGGAAGTATGATGAATCTTGCATTCTTTACAGACCATACTGTTTTGGCAGATTGCTGTTATGTTTGCATTGTTTGCATATGTTTGCTTGTTTAATGATTCTATTTGAGGATAGGAGTATTAAATATGCATAAGCATTTAATATGCAATGTCGAATAATAATTTTAATGATTTGTTATAGTAGAAAATGATAAGGTTTTTGCATTTGTTTATACTAACCTACCTCACGAGTTCTTGTTGAGTTTGGTGTGGATGAAGCTTTTGATAAAAAGAGAAACCATGATATGAGGGGAATTAAGGAGACTCTTCAAGCTTGGGGATTCCCAAGGCACCCCAAGATAATATTTCAAGAAGTCTGAAGCATCTAAGCTTGGGGATGCCCCGTTAGGCATCCCACCTTTCTTCTTCAACAACTATCGGTTAGTAACGGTTGAGCCTAAGTTTTTGCTTCTTCACATGAGTTGTGCTATCCTTGCAATGCCATTTTATTTTGTTTTGCTTGCTGTTTGAATAAAATACCAAGATCTGAAATTCTTTAATGAGAGAGAGTCTTCACATAGTTACATAATTATTTAGCTACTCATTGATCTTCACTTATATCTTTTTGGAGTAGTTTTTCTTTCACTCGTGTGCTTCACTTATATCCTATGAGTAAATTGTTGAATGAGTTGATTGTCATAAATCTGAAATTGTATATGTCTCATTTGCTTATCCCATGGGGAGTAATGACTTCACATCTAATAAGTAGAGGTTGTAAATTTATTGAAGGTTAGCAAGCATTGTATTGGTCATTTGAACAATTCATGAAAGAATATTGAAGGAAGGGAGATTCCACATATAAATATACTATCCTAGACACCTTTTATAATTGTGAGCACTCATTAAGTATGACATGCTAAAGAGTTGATGTTGGACAAGGAAGACAACGTAATGGGTTATATTTTCGCACATCTCAGTTAAAGTATATTGTCATGGATCATTCAAACATGTTGAGCTTGCCTTTCCCCCTCATGCTAGCCAAAATTCTTTGCACCAAGTAGAGATGCTACTTGTGCTTCCAAATATCCTTAAACCCAGTTTTGCCATGAGAGTCCACCATACCTACCTATGGATTGAGTAAGATCCTTCAAGCAAGTTGTCATCGGTGCAAGCAATAAAAATTGCTCTCTAAATATGTATGATCTTTTGGTGTGAAGAAAATAGCTTTATACGATCTTGTTATGGAAGCAATAAAAGCAACGAATTGCATAATAAAGGTCCATATACAAGTGGCAATATAAAGTGACGTTCATTCGCATTAAGATTTTGTGCATCCAACCCTAAAAGCGCATGACAACCTCTGCTTCCCTCTGCGAAGGGCCTACCTTTTACTTTATGTCTTTTACTTTATGCAAGAGTCAAGGTGATTTTCACCTTTCCCTTTTTCATTTTATCCTTTGGCAAGCACCTCGTGTTGAAAAGATCCTGATATATATATATCCAATTGGATGTAAGTTAGCATGAACTGTTATTGTTGACATCACCCAAAGGTGAATACGTTGGGAGGCAACACTATAAGCCCCTACCTTTCTCAGTGTCCGATTAAAACTCCATAACCATTAGTATTGCGTGAGTGTTAGCAATTGTGGAAGACTATATGATAGTTGAGTATGTGGAGTTTGCTATTCCTGAAAATAAGATGAATTGCAATTGTTTGATGACTGAGAATGAAGTTTGCTAGTTTTCAAGAAAGTTTATGGTCTATGCTTTAACATGTGAATAGCTTGCTACTTGATCGTGAGAAGTTTTATGAGATGAACTATTGTTATGACATATAATCATGCTAGAAAAGGTGATTGAAATTATCATTGATCAAACTTGTGCACCTTCTAGCATTCACACTTCATAAATTCTTTCTTTATCATTTACCTACTCGAGGACGAGTAGGAATTAAGCTTGGGGATGCTGATACGTCTCCAACGTATATAATATTTATGAAGCATTCATGCTATTTTATTATCTGTTTTGAATGATTACGGGCTTTATTATACACTTTTATATTACTTTTGGGACTAACCTATTAACCGGAGGCCCAACCCATATTGCTGTTTTATTGTCTATTTCAGTGTTTCGAAGAAAAGGAATATCAAACGGAGTCCAAACGGAATAAAACCTTCGGCGGCGTGATTTTTGGAACGAACGTGACCCAGGAAACTTGGAGTGCAAGCCAGGGGGAGCATCGAGGAAGCCACGGGATAGGGGGGCGCGCCCACCCCCCTAGGCGCGCCCTCCACTCTCGTGGGCCCCTCGAGGCTCCCCCGACCGACTTCTTTCGCCTATATAAGTCCACATACCCTAAAACCATCGAATATCAAGATAGATCGGGAGTTCCGCTGCTGCAAGCCTCTGTAGCCACCAAAAACCTCTCGGGAGCCCGTTACGTCACCCTGTCGGAGGGGGAACCCATCATCGGTGGCCATCTTCATCATCCCGGCGCTATCCATGACGAGGAGGGAGTAGTTCACCCTCGGGGATGAGGGTATGTACCAGTAGCTATGTGTTTGATCTCTCTCTCTCTCTCATGTTCTCTCTATGGCACGATCTTGATGTATCACGAGCTTTGCTATTATAGTTGGATCTTATGATGTTTCTCCCCCTCTACTCTCTTGTGATGAATTGAGTTTTCCTCTTGAAGTTATCTTATCGGATTGAGTCTTTAATGATTTGAGAACACTTGATGTATGTCTTGCCGTGTTTATCTGTGGTGACAATGGGATATCACGTGCCACTTGATGTATGTTTTGGTGATCAACTTGCGGGTTCCACCCATGAACCTATGCATAGGGGTTGGCACACGTTTTCGTCTTGACTCTCCGGTAGAAACTTTGGGGCACTCTTTGAAGTACTTTGTGTTGGTTGGATAGATGAATCTGAGATTGTGTGATGCATATCGTATAATCATGCCCACGGATACATGAGGTGACAATGGAGTATCTAGGTGACATTAGGGTTTTGGTTGATTTGTGTCTTAAGGTGTTATTCTAGTACGAACTCTTGAATAGATTGATCCGAAAGAATAACTTTAAGGTGGTTTCGTACCCTACCATAATCTCTTCGTTTGTTCTCCACTATTAGTGGCTTTGGAGTGACTTTTTGTTGCATGTTGAGGGATTGTTATATGATCTATCTATGTTATTATTGTTGAGAGAACTTTCACTAGTGAAAGTATGAACCCTATGCCTTGTTTCCTAGCATTGCAATACCGTTTACGCTCACTTTTATCATTAGTTACCTTGCTGTTTTTATATTTTCAGATTACAAAAACCTTTATCTACCATCCATACTTGTATCACCATCTCTTCGCCGAACTAGTGCACCTATACAATTTACCATTGTATTGGGTGTGTTGGGGACACAAGAGACTCTTTGTTATTTGGTTGCAGGGTTGTTTGAGAGAGACCATCTTCATCCTACGCCTCCCACGGATTGATAAACCTTAGGTTATCCACTTGAGGAAAATTTGCTATTGTCCTACAAACCTGCGTACTTGCAGGCCCAACAACGTCTACAAGAAGAAGGTTGTGTAGTGGACATCAAATTCCGGTCGACTGACCCGGGGTTGCGAGGTCCTGGCAGTAGAACCAGGTCGACTGCCAGCCCCTGACCGATTCGGGAAGAGTCATGGAAGGGAAAGAGCTCCTCTGCCTCTTCTGGATGCCCAAGCCCCCACACATCTGAATGACATGTGTTTTCTCGTCACTCGTATTGGCTTTCTTCACCGACTGAGAACGAATGGTGAAAATGTGCTTGAAAAGACCCCAATGCGGTCGACACACCAGAAAATTCTCGCACATGGACATGAATGCAGCAAGATATGTGATGGTATTGGGAGAAAAGTGATGGAGTTGGGCGCCGAGGAAGTTCAAGAAACCCCAAAAAAAGGGGTGGGGAGGAAGCTAAAAGCCCCGGTCGACATGGGTGGCAAGCAGAACACACTCACCCGGCCGTGGCTGCGGCTCCGCCTCACCCTCCGGCAACCTCGCCGCGCCCTTGGCGGTCAATCCGGACTCCACCAATTCGTCCAGATCTTCCTGCCGGAGCGAAGACCGGATCCAATCGCCTTGGATCCAGCCCGGCGGCAGCGTAGAGCGCGATGACGACCCGCGGTTCTGCTTCTTGACTTTTGCCGCCCCCGACGCCTTCTTCGCATGTTCCAGTGTTGCCGTCTTGTCCTTCACAATGGTGGCGGAGCGGCGACATCGAGAGGGAGGAGCCGGACGCAGTGGAGAAGTAGAGAAAAAGAGGGGAAAATGGACGCGCACAGTGCAGGCGCCTCGGCTCCGTTGCCTTATAAAGGCCCGTTTCCGAGTGGCTGACGCGTGGGTCCAGGCGATCCTGTCAAATCCCGCAACAGTCGCGTGCGACGTACGTGGCAAAAAAGGTGGTGCAGAGATTGAGGCGCTCTTGTTTATCTACCCCGCTTACTTCGGCACGCTTTGTCCCGCACGCTTCGCTGAAATTTCGAATCCCGTGTGATCCGGGATACACTGCAACCAATCGCGCCGAAGATTCTGCACTCCGAAATAACACTCGACGAATGATGTTACAAATTCACTCGGCAACTTTCTGAATCGATCAAGGCGACTGAATCAAAGCTGAAGTTCCAACATGAGTCTTCCGTCCTGCGTAAAATACTCGTGAGGCACAAGGCTTGGGGCAAGATCAACTTTGACCTTCTTTCCACTCGGACCTTAATCCATTCGGGGGCTAATGAGGAGGATACAGAACTAGGGTAGGGTCACAAGCCTGACCTATACGCCCTGCCCAAGGTCACTACCCTAGAAGCAAAGGAGATCAAGAGACAATAGGGAGTACCCAACAAGGATGTCGAGTGCCATCCACTCGACCAATGGACCACTCGGGTACCCCTCCATCCCGAAATCACATGACCGATCAATCATTCGACCATACAATAAACCACTCGACCTACAAAAGACCAGAGAGTCAGTCAGAACAGCAACGGGCGAGTATTCACTCCGTAGTCTTTAAGGACATTAAAGACATTTAAGGCTGGCGTTATCAGTAACGCCCATCTTTATGTACATGGAACTCTTTGTAACGGGGGATGGCTGGGGTCCTGGCGCACTCTATATAAGCCACCCCCTCCTCTGGGACAAGGGTTCGCACCCCCTGTAACACCACACGCATATAATCCAGTCGACCGCCTCCGGGCACTGAGACGTAGGGCTTTTACTTCCACCGTGAAGGGCCTGAACTCGTAAATCTTGTGTGTACAACTTCACCATAGCTGAGATCTTGCCTCCTCATACCTACCCCCCATTCTACTATCAGTCTTAGGACCACGACATCGGTCCCTAAGGCAGCTTCTCCGCCCGCCGACCTAGGGTCGCCTAGAGCGATTGAGATGACGGGTCTGCATCAAGCATCCCGAACAAACCATTTCAAATCAGCCTGGCTTACAGTTAGGTTCTAGATAACGAGGAGCTCTCACAGATAAATGAGGTGTTGGATCGGATCCAGAACCTGGCGATCCCATCTGTCGTTTATGATCAGATCGGATGTAAAGCCGACAATCGGAATTTTTTTATCCCGCCCACCACCCACCTAGTCGCCATGGTCGAGGACCTAACTGACACACTTGACTATGGCTCTGATGATGCCACTGATATGGAGGAAGACGTCCACGGCGACACCGGAGAAAGCTCACCCGCAACCATATCCCATACGGGGAATTGGGCCTCAACGTCTACCTACAACATCTACATGGTTGACACTCCCAATGATGATCCAAGGAGAAACCTAAGGAAAACACTAACCGTCATCGCCCGAAGAGGCGACTGAAGGTTCACAACGGAAGCGGAAGTACAACCAACATGACGGGTGCTGCCGATAATGGTGTCGCCCCCGACGCCGCTGAGAACCTGGGTGAAGACGTTCAAGCCTCACCCACCCAAAAGAATGGGCCCGCAGGAAGATCGGCGGAGGAAGATCATGTGGACATGGGAACCTTCGACGATGGGTCAGGTAGGGATTACCTCCTCGAGTCCGAGGATGAGGTTAGCCTTGGACCCGAAGACTTTGTGGTGCCCATAAACCCATCCGAACAGGCACGATTTTAACGACAACTAATTACAACTGCACGGATCATGAAAAAGAAGCAGCAAGAGTTGTACCCTCACAAAAACACGCTCAATGACAAATGGACAAAAATCCTGGCGGCTGAGGCAGAGCTCGAAGCTTGATGTGCGACAACCAAGTCATTCCTGCGATAATGGTTGCTGCCCGATTTATACGATGAGGTAGCGGATAATGAGCCACTTACATACGGCCACGCAGGCTAGGCTGACCGTCCCCCTAGAGGGCGAGATCGGACAACAGGGGCACCCAAGGAACCCCCTACCAAAACCCACCCTCATGGCAAGAGTGCGATTGAGCATTTCGAGCCCTTCGATCTGCATGGTAAGCTATAGGCATATAAAACCCCATCTCGGTCCATTTATGGACTAAGGGAGTGCGCACCCGCTGGCCTGGAGGGCTACAATGCCTGGTTGGAGAGGCACGAAAGAGCTCGGGAGCAGACCCGGACTAGGACGATGGCCAACGCTCGACAAGATGCGACTCGATATCAAGGGCCTGCACATCCATTATGTTTCACATATGAGGTCATGGAGCACCAGTTCACAGAGAGGTTTAAACCCATCAATAGCGATCAATATGATGGAACAACTGACCCGACTATCTGGGTAGAAGATTTCCTTCTCCATATTCACATGACACGAGGTGATGACCTCCATGCCATAAAATACATGCCGATCAAGCTTAAAGGACCAACAAGGCATTGGCTCCACAACCTCCCTAGTAATTCTATTGGAAGCTGGGAGGAGCTCAAGGGCACCTACGTTCGGCCCCCGGATGCCGATGACCTCAACCACATCATCCAGAAGGAGGGCGAATCAGCTCACAAATTTTGGAGCCGGTTCTTAACTAAAAAGAATGAGATCGCTGATTGTCCCGATGCTAAGGCAATTGTGGCATTCAAGCATAGCATCCGGGGTGAATGGCTCGTCCGACAACTCCGACAGGATAAGCCGAGAACCATGGCGGCTCTTACCTCACTAATGACCCGCTTTTGCGCAGGCGGGGATAGTTGGCTTGCCCATAGCTCTCACAGGAACGACTTTGGCACCTCAGAAGCATGCGACGGGAACGACAAGTCCAGGTGCAACAAAAACACGCACCGGAACAAGAACAATGGCAGTGATGTCGAGGACTCCACAGTAAATGCAGGGTTTAGCAGCTCATAGGCCGGAGCCAAGAAGAGACCCTTTAAAGGGAATAAGGACGGCTCAAGCACCCTGGATTAAATACTCGATAGGTATTGCCAGATTCATGGCACCTCAAATAAGCCTGTCAACCACACCAATCAAAATTGTTGGGTGTTTAAGCAGGCCAAGGAAGCAACAGCTGAGGAGATAGGCAAGTCCAGTCTTCGAGCGATGATGAGGACAAGCCTCGCAGGCCAAAAAGTGGCGGCCAAAAGCAGTTTCCTTCCGACGTCAAGGACGTGAACATGATATACCACTACTGCAGGATGGTCCAAATGCGACAGTCGAATTAGAGACCCTTTCGATGAAACTGTGTGCGATGCAATAATCGCAAACGGTGGTGTAAAAACCATCAAAAAGGTGCAAAACGTTTGTGGTGGCAGCGACATCAAACACGGTTCATATTAGATTTGCGTGTGCGATGAGTGGCAAACGGTTAATCTAGAAGAAATATTTGCGATGATGCAGAATAACAGAAACGGGCAGCCAAATGAGAGTGTGTGTGATATACGGCATACAGTTCACTAGGATGAACTGTGTGTGGTTAGGGAACACAATGGAAACGGATCAACTGAACAAGATGTCACTACTAGGGAAAACCTTATACACAGAATCTTACCAGCAGCGCGGTTTAAAAACAAACGCTACTGCTACTTACTAGCAGTGCTCTGTATAAAATCGCGCTACTAATAACCCAGTAGCAGTAGCGCGCTATGTGAAAAGAGCGCTGCTACTACAATTGCCAGGGCGTTGCCTCCAGACTGGTATAGTAGTAGCGCCCTTCCCAAAGACGTGCTACTGCTAACGTACTTAGCAGTAGCACGTTTCGCCAACACACTCTGCTGCTAAGTATCATCCCCTCTTGCAACTAAGTTTAGTACCATACTGCTAAGCGAACAGGGTGTTGACCACCTTAAATATGTTACTTCTCACTATCACAAGCACTTGGTCTTCATTGAACTCTATGTGTAGGATTTGTGGCCGCAATATGAATCTTCACCTGTACCTAAACAGGTGAGGATTCATGTTCACTATTTAGATTCTACACAAAAATATCATTCATGACCAATGTATTTTTGATGTTTATTTTTACATGCTTAGCCTTAGCAGTAGCGCGTTATTGTATAAAGCACTACTGCTATAGAGTTTAGTAGTAGCGCTTTTCCCTAAAGAGCGCTACTGCCAAAGCCATCATATCTTCTACACCCGGCCCGGCCACCCCTCACTCTCCCCTCTCCACTCCCTCCTGCATCCCCTCCCTCACCCCGTCACCCGCTGCCGCCGCAGTGCCGCCAACTGCTGCCGCCGTCCACTACAAAAAAAACACTTCCCTGATGATACATGTTTGTCACAGTAGGTCGCGTTTTTTGTCATGCATGTACATGCATGAAAAATTTATGACAGAATCAAGATAGTCATACTTGTGCTGTCGTAGAAGTGTTCCATGACATTACCAAAATTATCATCACGGAAGTGTCCACTTCCATGACGATAAATCGCACGTCGCAGAAGTGCTTTCGTCAAGGGTGACCGGCACGTGGCATCCACCATAACGGAACACCGTTAAGCTATCGGGTCGGGTTTTGGATCCGATAACCGGTTAACAGCCCCGGCCAATGGGGATTTTCCACGTGTAAAATCATCATTGGCTGGAGGAGACATGTGTCAGGTCCGCATTGGCACAGGTGTCACTCATCCAATGGGCGAGACGCGCCTATGATATGTTGACACGTGGACCGGCCCATCAAGTTTAAATGGGCCGACCCAACTAAAGGCCCACAAGATTTTGCGGACCATAATGGGCCAGCCCAGCTAAAGGCCCACGAGATTTTGCGGACCATAATGGGCTGGCCCAGCTAAAGGCCCACAAGATTTTGCGGGCCATAATGGGCCGACCCAGGTAAAGGCCCATAAGATTTTTGTGTGCCATAATGGGCCGGCCTAGGTAAAGGCCCACAAGATTCTTGCAGATCATAATGGGCCGGCCTAGCTAAAGGCCCACGAGATTTCGCTGACATTAATTGGCCGGCCCAGCTATAGGCCCATAAGCTTTTGAGGACCCTAGTAGGCCGGCCCATTAACTAGCTGGCATGTTTTGGGCCAAATGCCGGCCCATATTTGATCCGGTCCATTAATGGCCTGCCACGTTCCGGGCCTAATAATGGCCCATATGAGATCCGGCCCGTTAAAAGCCTACCACGTTCTGGGCCAAATTACGGCCCAGATCAGGTCTGCCCTTTAAGAGGCTTTGGGCTCAATTATGGCCCATATCAGATTCGACCCGTCAACTGGACACTATGCTTTTGGGCCCACTTGCTAAAGGCACACTTAGTAATTCGGCCTGATATTAGTTTTGGCTTGTTAAGGGCCCGTTTAACATTTTGGCCCTATATTAATTTCGGCCTGTTAAAAGCCCGTCATATAGTTGGGCCTAACTACGGCCCGGTTTGCATCCGGCCTGCTCGTAGCCGATATCTGATTAGGCCAAACAAGGACCGAGAAAATTTTGGCCTATTAAAAGCCCGTGATTTGATTCGCACAATCATGGGCCGAGGTCCATTTTGGGCTGCTGCCGGCTCGTGAGTTGTTCGGCACATTTCAGGCCCAACCTACATCGTGATTGCATGATGGCCCGATTATGTACCGTAATTTTACGGTTTGGCCGGTTTACCGCGAAGACAGGATATATATATATATATATATACAGTAAAATAACTGCAACATCGTGAATAAGAAAAAACCTAGACTATACAATAAAGAAATTACGACATATTACATCCACTGGGCATCAAAGTTCGCCACTATGATAATAAAGCACAAGCAGACAACAGATTACATACACTGGGCATCAAAGATCGCCACCAGTGCAAATAAATATGCCGACAAAATAATATACAAAACTGACAGCACTTCAATAGAGTTCAAGAAAGGTTAGCCCTGCTGGGGAGCTGCAATGCAAGCAGCTGAGCAAGATGATGAGACTGCGCTTGTTCAACACTTATATCTTCCTCACTCTGAAAGATAAACAAGGAGATAGATGACAAGTTTTTCACATAAAAGTATCAGTGCTGACAATTCATCACATTTCTTACTGACGAATAAAGTGACACAGTTTAAAATTGCATTAACACAATATGGTATTGTTCAGGTCAAGACATGGCAGGAAATGACATTGTGAAGGAGTTGGCAGCTTCACAACACCACTGGATTATAGATCAAGAACTCATAAGTATCAATGGTTAGTGTGCTGTCAATTTATCCCATTTCAGATTGGCAAATAAAGAGACGGTTTAAATAATAGTAGAATGATATGACATTGTTCATAGTTAAGACATTGCAGAATATGACATTGTGCTGTAGTGGGTAGGTTCACAACACCACTGGATTACGGATGAAGAACAGAAGCATACATGCAGTGCAAAAGAAGATCACTTGCTCTGTATAGTTTAATTTACATGGTATGAAGAAGGAACTTGGTTGTACAACTAAAACTTAAATTGAGAAGGACAAACTTTTGTTTATGAACTACATAATAAACTTTAAACATGCAATTTGATGCAAACACCAAAAATAAACAGCTGTTGCAGTCATGCCTAACCAAATATATACAACAAAGTTTGAAGGCTTGAGATGGACAAACTTACATTATTGGTGAAGACAGGATCTATAAAGGCCTTGTCCATGCTGATGGGGGGGGGGGGGGAATTCAAGAAGTTTACCACAAAATCTTCTTCATAAGCATTGCCTTTATTCTACATTTTGTTAAGAGTAAATATAGATGTGGTAATATACGAAAAAATGGAGAATATTTAAGATAAGATGAAGAGTGATGCTACATAACCAAGTAGCTATAAATGTAAGTGCAGCGATACAGGCAAAAGGTACAACCAAGAGCAATGCACAGCTAAACTTCTTCAGTACCAACCTTATGGTAAGAGTAAATATAGATCTGATGTGTAGAAAATGGAGGGCAAAGGAAAATAAGTTGCAGAGTGATGGTACATGAAAAAATACCTGTCATTATAAGTACACTGATAAAGGACAACATGTACTTACAAGAACAATGCAGATCTAAAAAACATTGGCATTGGATATATTCTACACTAATGTAACCATTCATACAGATCAGATAATTTGGAGCGAACAATTGATAAGCAAGCTATCATGCATACTGCTGTCACATAATGAACCAGGTATGTATGCAAGTACAGTGATACAGGACAATAGGTACTAACAAGAGCAAAGCAGCGGGCAACATATTTGCGATATGCTGTCGTTCTTTTCAAACCGGAATTCTTCTTCGAGCAGATTTCCTGCAAAAAAGATCCGTAAGGCACATGCGAAAAAGTAGAAGTTCAAATTGTCATGTGATTTCATAGACAATACCTCATCCTGGGAACGAGACCAGTGCATAACAAGGTTTTTCCATTCAATGTCTTCTAAATTTAGCACATGAGACTTCACCGGAAATTCATTTATAGTCTTGCCATCAAAGTGTGATTTCCTCAGGTAACACCGATACTGCTGCAATGCTTCCTTGAAAAGCACAAGCAAGCTTTGCTCGTCATGACTATCCAGATTGACCCTCACCTAGTTACAACAATGTAATGTAAATCATTGATGTGTTCAATCAGCAGAAAACAGGAAAATAATAACCAGGAATAATAGCACTTACATGTAAGTTGGACAGGAAGATGTGAAAATGGTGTTTGTCTTCACAATAATCTTCCCATGATGGGAATATATGCACGTAGTCCCTAACAACATTGAAAGCATTGTCTTTTAAACTGGGAATAAATGGAATGGGTTTCCAATCTACAGGAACTGGCCGTCTCTGCAGTTGGGATAGGTCTTCGGCCGGTGGACTTGCTGTACTTTTTGCTGGAGTGGGATTTTTCTGTGGTACAGCTGGTGCTATGGCAAATGAAATCGGTATACCTTTTGCTGGAGTGCAGGTCCTGTGTGGTGGGGCTAGTGGTGTGGCCAGTGAAGTATGGGTACAGTCTGCTGGAGTCGGTCCTACGTTTTGTGTCACTGGTTGTACAGCCAATATAAGTGGGGTGCTGTCTGATTTCTTCGGCACCACCACATTTTTCAAGGACTTTGCTGGTGCTCCTTCAGGTTCGGCAATCACCCTCTTCCTTTTTGATGCCTGATGCACAAGAACAACATTTGAGTGAAAAACATGGTATGATGACAGATGGAATATGTATTGATAATGGATGGGCATGGCATCTCGACATATATGATGAGTAAACTAAGCAGATGGTGGTCCAACAAAGTAGAAGAAATGCAAGATAACATATGCAAGATACCCGCAATCAATAAAACATTGCCAACTTAGAACAGGCACCTTGATGGGTGAACAGGACAGGCTATCTGCCTTTGACTCCTCGAGGTTAGAATAGTCATTAGGATCATATTCTGAACAAGAATCAACAGGTGGGGAGCGTATGAGTTTCATTGCATCCAGAATGGCACTCAATGCCTTGGTGCCAATTTTGTAAGTCACTGCAGTGTTTAGCTTCAAGAGTGCACTGCTGCTAGTGCGACACAAAGCAGCTACACAGATCATAGTGTAGATATAACGCGGAAAACCATAAGCAGAGTAAAATCAGCAAAGTGGAACTTGTTGGAATATATGTGCTAGTATTGCCGGTACGGCTAGAAAGGCTTCGGATACATGCTCTCTTCAAGTGAAGGTGTGATACTGTTAATATCAGTGTAACTCTCAAAGGCGACACAGCTCCCCGCATTTCCTTGCTATTCTTATAGGATTCAAGTGGGCAGGCCACTACAAATTCTATTCCTATGTTTACAAGATCCTATGAATCAAAGAGGCTCAAAGTGTCCATCACAACCGACTGTATAGACCTCTACACTGCAAATGTCCCTGCTCATCTTCAGTACAGGGAACATACTGTACTACTATCATACTCCCTCCGTTCCAAAATATAAGTCTTGGTAGAGATTTCCACTATGGATCACATATAGATGTATCCAGATACATTTTAGAGTGTATATTCACTCATTTTGCTCCATATGTAGTCCATGGTGGAATCTATACAAAGACTTGTATTTAGGAACGGAGAGAGTACATATTAAAGAAGAACGAAAGAGGAACATGGTAAAGAAGAGCAAGCAGATTTTGGATAATAAAATGTTGGTTGCGCAGTGCCCACACATGATGAACCAGAGCGCATTAAGAATGCAACTCCCAGCTGTCTCGACCATTTCAGGCGGTTGGATGAAGATCCTATGTCTCCTAACCCTTCTTCTTCCTCGTCTCTGATGCTTCCCATACAGAACACCGCACGGGTCGCCGGCCGGACCACCGGCCCCCACCGCATGTGTTCCTCCGCCACCCAGGAACATGGTAAAGAAGAGCAAGCAGATTTTGGATAATAAAATGTTGGTTGTGCAGTGCCCACACATGATGAACCTGAGCGCATTAAGAATGCAACTCCCAGTTGTCTCTCGACCATTTCAGGCGGTTGGATGAAGATCCTACGTCTCCTAACCCTTCTTCTTCCTCGTCTCTGATTCTTCCCATACAGAACACTGCACGGGCCGCCAGCCGGACCACCGGCCCCCACCGCCTGTGTTCCTCCGCCACCCCCACCCCCACCCCCACCCGCATCAAGTTTTCTTCGTTCGGCGAGGCCCCACAAACACCCTAGCCCCTTCGATCGCACTGGCGAACTCCGGCGAGCTCTAAAAAATCGACTGACCCAATTTTGAAATTTAGTCTACTATGATTTAACTAGTGTGGAATATAAAAGGGGAAAACCATAAGCATTGGGAGTATAGTGTTGAGCATGCCATGGCGGATCTGAAGGTGCAAACCGGACAAAGGCAACTTCGCAACCAAGACAAGAAATCAAAGTAAAGCAGTGGCGATCTATTTTCTTGCTGCGATAAATAAGTTGAGCAGATACGAAAGAGTACCGCCTCTGGTGCGGCACCGTGTACGCATCTGTTGAGAATTTGACGGTGCTGCGGTAGCAATGGCTGTCGGCAGCGTGGAAGCAGATCTAGGAGGGTAGACAGTGGCGGCGGGGCGCGGTGGACGAGACGGTCGTAGGAGCGGCACCGGCAAGGTGGACGACGTCGGGGATGACGCGAGAGGACGGGATGCAAGGATCCCGGTCCGGAGCCGTGGATGAGAGAGGTCGATCTCTTGTAATGGACGGCGGCGTCGGGGTATCAGCTCCGGCATGGTGGAGGAGGACGGCGGTGGATGGGGTGGCGGACGGCGGCAGACAGAGGAGGGTGGGTGGAGAGGGTGTTTTGGCGCCCACGGAGTACGAATGGGGAAAAGGGAGGTAGAGAGGAAGGGGGAACCATGTATTCAGGGCGCGCTTGTCTCAAATGCGAGGAAATTTACAAACTTAGCCCCCGTTTCAAATTTCTACTACATCACAACAATATTAGTCGGTTGGGGATAGGACGGTAATCTCGCATACACTGAATATTTGCCGACGAGAGTTTGTTTTTGGTGTCCACCGTGTATGAATATGAATCGGGGAGGGAGTCGATTTCGGCCGAGGACACACTGTGTTTTGGCGCCCACCGTGTATGAATCCGGGTGAGAGGCGGTTACGTCACGTTTAGGTGAAATTACAAACCTACCCCTATCGAAACCTATAGAAATCCAGCAGATAGGCTTTGCGTGGCAGGGATAGGCAGTAATTTCCATCTCACAGATTTTGGTTTCGGGTGGTTACTACGACTTTCCCTGCTTCGTTCAAATTTTGCAGAGTGCACGTTTACCGTGCCAACTCAATTCGAATCCCGTTTGTATTCTATTTTTTTTCCGGGCGGGATCCATTTTCAATTGGAATTACATTCTATATACATCATTTTTTTATATATACTTTCAAAAGCACAACAAAGAATTCTGCTCCTTTATATGTATAATATGATTTGCAAATACAACAATCTCGAAATCTTAAGGTTGAATTCGATTTTTTTTAACCAAATTATGTTGTACTAAAATGTATGGATCAGTAATATCTACATATTAAATAACATAGATGTGTGTGAATTCATATGAGTATGCATGTTTGATAGATCAATTTTGTTTCGAGTATGGATTACATGTATCATCATCTCGAATTCAAATATTTGAATCCCTTTTTTGTTCACTCCTTTCACGCCATCTCTCTCGCATGCATGCTCCTTCAGGTAGCTATCACTCTCTTTTCTCCAGCTCACCCGCACGCTCACTTCATGTTTCTCCTATCCTCGCAAACATGGTCTCTCGACGTCTCCCTTGAGAAGTGTCACACTCTCCCTATCATTATACATTACACAGGTTTCATTATCTCTCACGTCTCTACTGTTCTCTGGTATCACTCGGTACCTAAGCTTTCATTTTCACCACCACACACACATTCTCCACTCGTCTTTCACTTTATCTTTCTCGCTATGGGATTTTCTCACACACCCTATATGTCTCTACATATGACTCATACCACTAAAATTACTCTCTCTCTCTCTCTCTCTCTCTCTCTCTCATGTAGACACAACATTTGTTGCGGTCTCCTTTTCGTCTCCATCCTAGACTGACATTATTCATTTGTTTACTGATCAGACAACCCCGACTACCGTCTCCTCTCTCTTTCTCATAGACACACACACAACTCCTGCTTCCACTCCCCTTCCCGACTACCATCTCTCTCTCTCACACACAAAACTCTCGCTGTCGCACCCCGACTTGTATTTCTCTCACAAACATTTATCGACTAGCTAGCCTCTAGATAGGTTTATACACCCGCACACTCGTGCTTCCACTATCGCATACATGTCTCTCTCCCGCTCCTTGTATCTATGTAGATTTTTCTTCCCTTCTTGAGACACGCCCTCTCAATCGTGCACACACACACTATCGCCTCATTTTAAGCTGATACCTATCGCACACACACTCCTTGTGTCTTTGTCACACATGCACTCCGTCCTCCTCCACTCTCCCTCTCTCTCACACACACATGGGCTTTTTGCAACAACTAGCAAGATGCCCATGTGTTGCACGGAACATCAAGATGCATTTGTATGAGTATTTATCTTGTGGGGGAAAAGGATGAACGAGGGAAGGCCTTATTTGCAAATGTGGAGAGGGATGTGGGTATCTTTTTGCAAAATTGCCATAGTTTCCTTCCTATCCGTCAGATATAGATCGGACAGCCTATATTGCAGGATGGCAGGCACATGATCATCACCAACAATGATTTTTATAAGAGTAGGGATAAAAAATAGAGTTGGTGATGATGGTGGGCCTGTCATCCTGCAATGTAGGTCGTCCGATTTATATCTGACGGATAGGAAGGAAAATATGGCAATTTACCCGCACTCTTCACCACATTTGCGGATAAGGCCTTCCCTCGTTCATCCTTTTCTCCCACAAGATCTTGATGTTCCGTGCAACGAACAGGCATCTTGCTAGTAAGAGTAGATATTAGAAATATACCACTTCTCGAATCTTGAAACCAACAACATTCCTCCCTTATCTCATCAAAACTGCCAAAGGAATATATTTTGAGTGAAACATAACATATTTTTAGTGATATACGTATTTCAAAACTAGACTTTTTTTTCTATCAAATTGGTGAATATGTATTAATCTTCTTTGATCGTGTGGCAACGCATTGGCACATTGCTAGTAGTTATTATAATTTTGTGGACACCAGACAAACGATGGAGTACATATACGAAGAGAAGAAGCGCACACACGCAGTCGGCCTCTTGCTGTCTCGCACACATGCGTGTTACGTAAAGGCGACTGAGGGAGTTCCGGACTAGGGGGTGTCCGGATAGCCGAACTATCATCATCGGCCGGATTCCAAGACTATGAAGATACAAGATTGAAGACTTCGTCCCGTGTCCGGATGGGTCTTTCCTTGGCGTGGAAGGCAAGCTTGGCGATACGGATATGTAGATTTCCTACCATTGTAACCGACTTTGTGTAACCCTAGCCTTCTCCGGTGTCTATATAAACCGGATGGCTTTAGTCCATAGGAAGAACAACAATCATACCATAGGCTAGCTTCTAGGGTTTAGCCTCCTTGATCTCGTGGTAGATCCACTCTTGTAACACACATCATCAATATTAATCAAGCAGGACGTAGGGTTTTACCTCCATCAAGAGGGCCCGAACCTGGGTAAAACATTGTGTCCCTTGTCTCCTGTTACCATCCGCCTAGACGCACAGTTCGGGACCCCCTACCTGAGATCCGCCGGTTTTGACACCGACATTGGTGCTTTCATTGAGAGTTCCTCTGTGTCGTCACCGATAGGCTCGATGGCTTCTTCGACAATCATCAACGATGCAGTCCAGGGTGAGACCTTTCTCCCTGGACAGATCTTCGTATTCGGCGGCTTCGCACTGCGGGCCAATTCGCTTGGCCATCTGGAGCAGATCGAAAGCTACGCCCCTGGCCGTCAGGTCAGATTTGGAAGTTTGAACTTCACGGCTGACATCCGTGGGGACTTGATCCTCGATGGATTCGAGCCACAGCCGAGCGTGCCGCACTGTCACGGCGAGCATGATTTAGCTCTGCAGCCGGATAGTACCCTGGAGGCCGCACTCGAATCCGCTCCAATTTTCAATTCGGAGCCGGCTGCGTAGATCGAGGACGGATGGCTAGACACCGCCTCGGGGGCTGCAACCTCTACAACGATAGAGCCGAACAATGACCTTGTCCCTCATGAAGCTCGTGACTCCAAGGTGTCGGACTCCTTTCCGGACTCCGAATCTCCCGCGCCCCCTCCGATCGAATCCGATTGGGCGCCGATCATGGAGTTCACCGCAGCGGACATCTTTCAACACTCACCTTTTGGCGACATCTTGAGTTCGCTAAAATATCTCTCGTTATCAGGAGAGCCCTGGCCGGACTGCGGTCAGGACGGTTGGGATGCGGACGATGAAGAAATTCAAAGCCCACCCACCACCCACTTGGTAGCCGCTGTCGACGATCTAACCGACATGCTAGACTACGACTCCGAAGACATCGACGGTATGGACGACGATGCCGGAGACGACCAAGAACCAGCGCCGACCGGGCACTGGAAAGCCACCTCATCATATGGCATATACATGGTGGATATCCCTAAGGATGGGAATGGCGAAGGAACAGAGGAGGATGACCCCTCCAAGAAACAGCCCAAGCGCCGGCATCAACGGCGCCGCTCTAAATCCCGCCACAGCAAGAATGAAGATTCCGGCACCGGAGATAATAATACACCGGACAGTGCCGAAGACAACCCACTCCAGCAAGACCCAACGCAGGAGGATGGAGACGCCAGCCCTCATGAGAGAGCGGCAGAAGAAGAGGTGGAGGATTATATGCCTCCCTCTGGAGACGAAGCAAGCCTCGATGATGATGAATTCGTCGTGCCTGAGGATCCCGTCGAACAAGAGCGTTTTAAACGCAGGCTTATGGCCACGGCGAACAGCCTCAAGAAAAAGCAACAACAGCTTAGAGCTGATCAAGATCTGCTAGCCAACAGATGGACTGAAGTCCTCGCGGCCGAAGAGCATGAGCTCGAACGCCCCTCCAAAAGCTACCCTAAACGCAAGCTGCTCCCCTGATTAGAGGAGGAAGCGTATGAACCCGCATCACCAGGAGACAATATGGCTGACCGACCACCCCGTGGTCGCGACAGAGAGGCCTCTAGGCCCTTCACTAGACTCGTACCCTGGCATCGCTCGAAAAGCACAAGGCCACAGGGGAGCGCTCTGGACTTGCGAGATATATTGGAGGATAAGGCAAGACAATCAAGATCGATCTATGGATTGCGTGGGCGCCCCATGGTACGTGAAGACAACCGTCGCGCCGGACACAGTAAGTCCGGCCGGGCCGAACAAAACAGACAAAGCTCTTTTGAGCTCCGTCGTGATATCGCCCAGTACAGAGGCGCCGCACACCCACTATGCTTCACAGATGAAGTAATGGATCATCAAATCCCCGAAGGGTTTAAACCCGTGAATATCGAATCTTACGATGGCACAACAGACCCCGCGGTTTGGATCGAAGACTATCTTCTTCACATCCACATGGCCCGCGGTGACGATCATCATGCCATCAAATATCTCCCCCTCAAGCTTAAAGGACCAGCCCGGCATTGGCTTAACAGCTTGCCAGCAGAGTCAATTGGGAGTTGGGAAGACCTGGAAGCCGCATTCCTCGATAACTTCCAAGGCACGTATGTGCAACCACCAGACGCTGATGACCTAAGCCACATAATTCAGCAGCCAGACGAATCGGCCAGACAATTCTGGACACGGTTCTTAACCAAGAAAAACCAAATCGTCGACTGTCCGGATGCGGAGGCCCTCACGGCCTTCAAGCATAACATCCGCGACGAGTGGCTTGCCCGGCACCTGGGACAAGAAAAGTCGAAATCCATGGCAGCCCTCACATCACTCATGACCCGCTTCTGCGCGGGTGAGGATAGCTGGCTAGCACGCAGCAACAACCTCAGCAAAAATTCTGGCAGTCCGGATTTCAAGGACCGAAATGGCAGGTCGTGTCGTAACAAAAACAAGCGCCACATCAACGGCGACAATAGTGAGGATACGACAGTCAATGCCGGATTCAGAGGCTCTAAACCCGGTCAGCGGAAAAATCCATTCAAAAGAACTACTCCGGTCCGTCCAATTTGGACCGAATACTCGACCGCTCGTGCCAGATACACGGTACCCCCGAAAAACCAGCCAACCATACTGTCGTGGAATTGTCACGACAGATGTCCTTAGTGTCAGGACTTAGTCGCGAGGCCAACACATCTATGTGGTAGCTTGAGAGGGGTTGAGCGGAATCGAGAGACGCAACACAAGACAAGGGTTTAGACAGCTTCGGGCCCCGGGAAACATCATCCGGTAAAAACCCTACATGCTGTTTGAGGCTAGGTCTCATTATCATCACGAGGGAGTCGCCGTAAACCGGCTCTCCTCTAGTTGTGTCTAGCCCTAGAGATTGTTTCTTGCTTGTAGCTTGTCCCTCTTTGGGGAGCCCTGCCCCTCCTTATATATGTTGAAGGGGCGGGTTACATGTGAGTCCTATTAGGATTAGGACTAGTCTATCTCTAATACAAACCGGATACAAGTCCAAGTCTTAACTCCTTGTAAGACAAATACTCCTTATGCCTTTCCTCTTAAACCGGCCCACCATAGTAGGAACCGGCCTTCATGAACCGCCCGTTGGGCCACCAGGTCTTGTCGCTCCTCGCACCCGCCTGCCGGATTACCAATGAGTCGTGAACCGCCAAGTCTCAGCGGGGTCTCAAATAAACCGCCAAGTCCGGCCGGGTTAACTTCCGGCCGGTTTACACCGCGGGGTATATCCCCGACATTAGCCCCAAAGTTTGGCTTGGATTTATCCATGGTAAACTTATACTGCAAAATAAACACTAGAACAAATTTGGCAGGTTGTGCTCCGGGTTAAGAATTCTTGTAGACCGGCACCTGATCGTCCTTAAGTCCTTTGTCATTTCCTCCTTCTAGAAAATCCGGGTCAGTAACCAGCTTCATACTCAAATTGCTGATGTTGGCTTCTTATAGAAATATATTGTGAAGAATAATCCACTTGAGTCGGCTTCCAAAGCGTCGGGTTAAGAAATATTGGTCTTGAAATACTCATCTGATATTCAACCGGTTTGAAGATGCAGAACTTGCCGGTTTTATCATTGCCAAAGTCTGTCGGGTTATAAAAACTGATAATTCCGGGTCATGATTGTTGCCAATGCCAGTTCATGTTTATTGATGACGCCGGGTTGCAGACACAAGGTCGTAATGGTTGGTGACGCCGGGTCAATCCGGTTTGCTCAAAACAGAGAATTTGAAAATAGTTCTTCCATAATAATATAATACCTGTAGCCCCCAAGTCTTGAGTAGAACAAAGTGATGGCTTAAGACTTGTTTCAATATAAATACTGCCACTTAAGAAGAAATCCATGTTGTTCATCCCAGTCACTTAGTAAAAACTGAATACTTCATATTATGTAGCCCCCAAGTGCCGGGTCATTATGCAATAATAAGCAGGGACTTTGTAGGTATAATCATATAGATTTGAGCAATGATGTGTAGCCCCCAAGGGCCGGCTCAGTAAGATAATATTGAGCTGGGACTTGATATATACTTCAATGAAAATAACATCATATGATGTAACCCCCATCATGGGACTTGAATCCACGTCCACAAGGTTAAGAGCCTTGTGCTGTACCAATTGAGCAGTGGACCCTTCAATATAATGAATAAAAAGTTTTGTACCTTCAATTGTTGACAGGAGCAATTGGTAGCCCCCAAGGGTCGACTCATTATAATGTGATGAGTCGGGTCTTCAATAATATGAGCAAAAAATTACTTTGCATTAGCCCCAAGTGTCATGGTGCCTGCTTGCAGCGACATGAGACTTGCATATTTGATGTAATCGCAACTTTAAATAATGTAGCCCCCAAGTGCCGGGTCGTAAGCCTGCAGCAACTCGGGACTATTCCTTCAATTGTAGAAAAAATCATATCTATTGATAATATGATAGCCATTGTGCTAAAGCGACTTTATAAACCTCAATAATACCGGTTATTAATAACCATGATAAAATCCAGCCATGTTGGCTATTCAAGATAATATAATCTGGTATGAAAACCTTATTCGTTCAGTATCATAATGGAAATTCAGCCAAGTTTGGCTATTTAAATAATATCACCCAATGATTTATAAGCGCATGATTCCAATGGCGCAATCCAAATATATACTGGCGACTTATAGTCCCAAGCCAGGCCGGTTTAATAAACACCGGATAATTTTTCATCATATACTGGCGACTTATCGTCTTAAAGCCAGGCCGGTTTAACAAACACCGGATAATTTATCATCATACTGGCGACACATAGTCGAAAGCCAGGCCGGTTTAATAAACGTTAGTGATTTATAATCATGCTTCATTCAACCTGTTTCTGCATACAACAAGTTTAAAGTGTCCTGGCGGTTTACCGCCGGACGGATCATAATGCCCAACATATAACCTGGGTTTATAACCAAGGTTGCACTTAAGAATAATCAAATATGAAATATATCATACCTGTGATATTGAATCACATTGCTGGTTTTACCAACTTTTTGTAGTAAGAGTGATAACCCCAATCTTGAGTAATGATATCTCCTTTCATACTGTGCCGGTTGATGATAAACCGTACCGGGTTGTGATAAACACCGGTTTAACCATATATAATACTGGCGACTCGTAGTCAAACCAGACCGGGCTGATAGTCTCCAGATTATAACTTGATCCTGTATTGACAACTTGTAATTGAAAGTCAAGCCGGGTTAATGAACGTCGGTTTACTCCATAATAGGATGGTAATAGAAAATCAAACCGGGCAGATAGTCTCCGGATTAGGATTTGACCGTGTTCCGCCAATTTGTAATTGACAGTTTGAAACGGATTAACAATGTCGGTTTAAAAATGCAACAAAAATCAAATAACAGTTATGAAAAAATATGGAAGCAAAGGCAATGATAAGACCATTTGCAAAAAGAGGCTTTACTGAGCCGATCAGATGGTGTTACCATGGTCGGACACGACCAAGCTCCCAATAAGGTGTAGCTATGGTTCAAGTCAGCCAGGTCCCCAACTGAAACCGTGGCATTATGCCGATCAAGTGGTGTGGTAATGGTTCGGATTCGACCAAGCCCCCAAGTGACTCTATGGCCTTAGGCCGATCAAGAGGCGTGACTGGTTCAGACTTGACAATGTCCCCAAGTGATTTGGTGGCTTTCGCCTATCAAAAGGTGTTGCATTGGTTCGGACACGACCAAGCCCCCAAGTGATGTTGTGGCACTAGGCCGATCAAGAGGCGTGGCTATGGTTCGGATACGACCAAACCCCCAAGTGATCAATAATATGATAAGCCAATAAGGCATGATACCCATGTTTGGACCGCGCATCATGGCAGCAGGTCCTCTTTGGCACCCTTTAACTTTTTGCAAGAGATAAATCCTTCTTGAACCGGGATTTTGAACCGGATATTGAGAGCTTCAAAGCTTTGTGGGAGACATCTTTCCCTTGAACCGGATTTTAAACCGGAATCCCTCTTTTTAAGCCGGAAATTTTCTGACAGCCTTTAAATTTGCACCAATATGGCGGCTTAGGGTCCTGCATTAGACAACTTTGCAGGCCAAAGTAATTGCTCTTTTAAAGAAGGCAATATATAATATAAAATATATTGGATGGATTTCACCTGATATATCATGCCAGGGGTTATTCACCGTGGAGTTGATACTCACCATGGTGAAGCTGAAATTAATGACGGCCGAGTTGGCCACGGCGTTGTAAACCGAGAGTCGGCTGCGGGCGTCGTAAACCGAGAGTCGGCCGCGGGCGTCGTAAGCCGGTGCGGACGGATAGTCGGCTGCGGGCATTTGTAAACCGGCACGGTCGATTGTCGGTGTAGACAAATGCTAGCAATGTGCTCTCCGTATCTGTGGCATGATAACCACTCTTATAATGAGTAATTTTCCTACACAAAGATCACAAACGAGAGTAATTGTTCTCGAAAGAATGAAGAAATATCATAAAAATTGATCGGATGGATTTCACCTGATTCATCTGGACGATGGACGATCAGTATGTGGCATCCGTAGATAATTTTGCAAAAGATGTTATCCTCCCAAAAACTTCCTCACGTAGATGATCTCCACGGGAATAACAATTCTAGCGGCCAGAGCACTAGTACAGAGAGCGTCCGATGGATTTTTGCACGACGCTTCAGTAAGGCACTGAATTCACTCCTTTCTTTAAATATCGATTGGCCCTTGAGATCCAAGTCAATGTGCTTGATACACAACACGCGTTCATTAGTAATTGATGCATGTGGATAACAATGCTACCACTGCTGCTGAATAATGGTTTTCTTGCAATGTATCAGACTGATCATCAGAGTTGCTTCTCCGGGCACATCAATTAAAAATAGATCTAGTTATCCAGTACCCTTTGGCATCTAGCGGCTGTGTGCCTCCATACAGCGCTCCACCCGGCCGCTCGTCGTGACCATAAGAGCATTAGTACACGCTGAAGCTGAGCATACACACACCTATTGCAATCTTGATAAGGCAGTCAAAGCGCCGGCCAGCGCGACTGCGAGGCCGGCTTGCGGAGAGACCACGACAACGGAGACTCAAGGCCACGGAGGCGAGGTCAACTCAGGGCCGGCTTGAAACTACGGGGCTGACTCGGAGGTGAACGCCACACAAGGCCAGAGGCGGCTCGGCAGCGGCCAGGCAGGTTGGAGCCTTGGAAACGCAGGCGTGGTTTCAGTCAGAGGAGGGCGGGTTAACTCAGTGCTCTGGCAAAGCAGAGGCGAGGCCAGCGGAGATGTAACTGACTAGTAGCAGAAGCAAAGCCGAGGCGGCCGGCGGTTTAGCAGGGCTGGTTATGGCGATTGATGCTGAGCCGAAAGAGACTCGCGGCTCAAATCAAGACTGAGTAGTGGTAGCTCGACGCGGCGCGAGACGCGGGGCGCCGAGACAGAAACGGTGGTGCCAGCACGGCGGAGCCCACAAACTAAACCGGCGGCGGGTCGCGTCGCCGTGCCTCGAGCTTAGCACGCCTGCGCGGACGGAGAAGAGTGGAAGCGGTGAAGTGAGACCGTGCGGACGCGGCGGCTCACGGCCAGCCCAACAAGGCCCATCTTGGCGGTTCATGGCGAGCCCGCGGCGACGACTTGAAGCAGAGCCACAAGTAGAAAAGCGGCGGTTCGGCGACGGCGGTAGCGACGCCAAGCCATAGCGGTTTATGAGGCAACAAAGGCCGCAAGCGGTTTGGCTGCTCAGAATGCATCAGAGGCCAAGGCGGACGGCTAATTCGCCGGCGATAGCTCCTGGAGGCGCGATACAGGACGACGGAGAGTTGTAGGCGCTTGACCGCACAAGGGCACTTGAAGAAGCAGGGCCACTTGACGCCGAGCGCGGGGCGCGAGGTCGACGGAGACACGCCAGTGAGCGGTTGACCCGGCAAAGTGCGACGGCGGTTTGTATCTTGCATCAGACGCTGAGTTTGGCCCGGCAGGGGTGGCTTTTAAAGCGGAGACTCGGACTCGGAATGAAGGCCGGTCACTTGGAAAGGCAACAACTCTGGCTTTCGACGGAATGATAAAATCTGCCGGTGAACTTTTGGCGGAGGTGAAAACCCGCAGGGCAGCGCGCACTTCGGAAAGGCGAGGCCGATCGGCTTGAGGCACGATGGCGACTCCAATCGGACCCGGGTAGAGGGCGGCGCGACTCGAACGGAGGTCGGGCTCAACACAACTCGCAGGCGATGACTGGGCGGATTGTGGCGAGTCCAATGGAAACAACCTGGAAGCGAGTCCGAGTCGGGGAGGCAAGGTACAGGTGGCCGCAGCGGCTCAACAGAGCCCAGCAGAGGCGTACTGCAGCACCGGAGGCAGCTTGGCGGCGGTGGAGGCGCGGGGACCCGCAGCTCTTGCAGGACGAAGGCCGTGGCGGCGGCTCAACAACGGCCAGGCGGGCCAGCTCGAACGGCGGTGACTTGAGGCATAAAACTGAGGGCGGGTTGCAGCCGACGCAGGCCCGTGGTGCAGCGGTCGGCGGGTCAGCCACGGCGGATCGACCACGGCGAGCGGCAGCTGAGGCGGCTGCATTTAACTGAGGCATGCCAGAGCCGGCAAGGCTTCGAGGGCACGGGCGAGGCTGGCCATGACTCGTGGCGGCTCAAGGCCGATCCCAGTAGGGGTGGAGGTCCGGATCGTTGCCTCGAGGCCCAGACGGCGAAGGAGTCCTTGATTGCTACCTTATCCGTTTCCTGGTCGTGGCCTCCGGCCCCTTCTCTCTCTTTCCCTTTTTTTTAAACTTGATCGTTGTGAGCAGACCGAACCTGGCTTTGGAAATTCACGAATAGTGAATCAGCTTTTCACGTGAGATGAACTATTAGGCAATTATTGGCTTGGGAACTTGTGCCTTTGTAGATTTGCCTCTCTTTGTAGCAAACAAATATACCCAAACTGCAACTTGACTTTGTACGACTCGGTCTTTACGCCAGGGAGCAGTATGCTTCAGACTTTTTTTTACTCTTGTTGGCCTTGGCAATTTGATCCTTGCGCTGATTAAACTCGGGTAGGTCTTTGACTTGCAGCAGGGGCGGTGCACCCGATGCAACCCTAACTTTTCTTGAATTTTAACCTTGTATATTCTGTATCGACTGCTCATTGACCGTGGAAATCCTTCGATGCTAGTAGCAGAAAACTTCATAGTGGACCCATGAAAACTGTTGTGGATATGAAGCTTTAGCACCGGTTCCTCATCATCCCGATGATTGCAAACTTCTCGACCCTGAAAAATATCCCTCCAAGAACTCAACACCACCGTGCGCCGGCCCCACGGTGGGTGCCAACTGTCGTGGAATTATCACGACAGATGTCCTTAGTGTCAGGACTTAGTCGCGAGGCCAACACATCTATGTGGTAGCTTGAGAGGGGTTGAGCGGAATCGAGAGACGCAACACAAGACAAGGGTTTAGACAGCTTCGGGCCCCGGGAAACATCATCCGGTAAAAACCCTACATGCTGTTTGAGGCTAGGTCTCATTATCATCACGAGGGAGTTGCCGTAAACCGGCTCTCCTCTAGTTGTGTCTAGCCCTAGAGATTGTTTCTTGCTTGTAGCTTGTCCCTCTTTGGGGAGCCCTGCCCCTCCTTATATATGTTGAAGGGGCGGGTTACATGTGGAGTCCTATTAGGATTAGGACTAGTCTATCTCTAATACAAACTGGATACAAGTCCAAGTCTTAACTCCTTGTAAGACAAATATTCCTTATGCCTTTCCTCTTAAACCGGCCCACCATAGTAGGAACCGGCCTTCATGAACCACCCATTGGGCCACCAGGTCTTGTCGCTCCTCGCACCCGCCTGCCGGATTACCAATGAGTCGTGAACCGCCAAGTCTCAGCGGGGTCTCAAATAAACCGCCAAGTCCGGTTAACTTCCGGCCGGTTTACACCGCGGGGTATATCCCCGACACATACCAACAGAGACTGTTGGGTATTCAAGCAGGCATGCAAGTTAATTGCCGAAAACAATGACAAGGGGCTGCATAGCGATGACGAGGAAGAGACCCAACCGCCGAACAATAGAGGACAGAAGGGTTTCCCCCCACAGGTGCGGACGGTGAATATGATATACGCAACGCACATACCAAAAAGGGAGCGGAAGCATGCACTCAGGGATGTATACGCGATGGAGCTAGTCGCCCCGAAGTTCAATCCATGGTCCTCTTGCCCGATCACTTTTGACCAAAGGGACCACCCCACCAGCATCCGCCACGGCGGATTCGCCGCATTGGTCTTAGACCCAATCGTCGATGGATTTCACCTCACCAGAGTCCTGATGGACGGCGGCAGCAGCCTGAACCTGCTCTGTCAGGATACAGTGCGCAAAATGGGCATAGACCCCTCAAGGATTAAACCTACCAAGACGACCTTTAAAGGCATCATACCAGGTGTAGAAGCCAATTGTACAGGCTCAGTTACATTGGAAGTGGTCTTCGGATCCCCGGATAACTTCCGAAGCAAGGAGTTAATCTTCGACATAGTCCCGTTCTGCAGCGGCTATCATGCCTTGCTCGGACGTACCGCGTTTGCAAAGTTCAACGCGGTGCCGCACTACGCATACCTCAAGCTCAAGATGCCAGGCCCTCGAGGAGTCATCACGGTCAACGGAAACACTGAACGTTCTCTCCGAACGGAGGAACATACAGCGGCTCTCGCGGCAGAAGTACAATGCAGCCTCTTAAGGCAATTCTCGAGTCCGGCCGTTAAGCGGCCGGACATAGCTAAGCGCGCCCGGAGTAACCTACAACAAGACCACCTGGCACGTTCCGAGCATGCGTAGCAGTGCGGCCCCAACCCCAGCCCCTGCAAAATGTCAAAACAGGTCCTTCGCGTACACCATTACGCTCTGAAGATACCATGGGCATGGGGAGAGGGGCACGACCACGATAAGCCCAGACTGCGGCTCAACCACACCAGGGGCTCTCAAGTGTGTCGTTCTTTTTTTTTCTTTTTACCTTTTATTTTTTACCCATAGGACTCCGTTCGTCAGAGGCCCTGTCCGGCAGCAGACCTGCCGAACTCACGATGCAACAGCCAGTGAAGGATAAAGGCTACAACGAATATACAGGTGGTCTCCATTACGAGCATTTTTATGCACCAATCCGCAGCCTACCCCTGGAGGGGGACATGTTTAACAGTCCCATCCCTTGCTTATCGCACTATTTGTATCGTTCTGCAGCACTTATTGAATAAAACAATGCAGCACCTTTTTGCTTATAATTGCATTTCTTTTTCATACATATGTTCATTTACTACATGTCGCATCCGTACACTTTGGTACGGTTAAAACACACCAGGGGCTTATGTTTCCCGCATTATGGTGTGATAAGTCCGAACACTTTCACAAGTGCGGCACCCCAAACTTATAGCATTATATGCATCGGCTCCGAATCATGTCTTGGGTCAATAGTTGGGTTTGCCCGGCTCCCATGTTTTGGTACCTTACGTTCCGTTGTATCGGCTAAGGTAGCACTGGGAGAACCACTGCGATTATGCCCCAGTTGAGCTGGGTTAACGCCTCAGTGGAGAAAGCTAAAACTGACTGTCATGATGAGGCGAGAGCCGGTCGCTGTTCGAGAGGTTTTTGCGAGTCCTTAAAGACTTATGCTGCTTAGAGCGAGGAGCCGGATCTTGTCCGGCCCAAGCGTGGATAGCGCCCCAAATTCGGCCTTCCAAAGACTAGGGGCTTCACCGAAATTTAAAATTATAGAATTCTATGGCTAAGTGAGAGTGTTCAAGCATTATAAGTCCGGTTGCCTTGTTCGCTGTGTTGAGCGCCTCCCTAGATGGACCCAAAAATGGGAACAAGAGTGCTCAAGTTTATCCCGAACACCCCAGCACTCGTGGCATGGGGGCTGAAGCCGACGACTTGCCATCTCTCAGATTTGATAAACAGCCGCACAGAAGGTAATATTTTAAATTAACAAGCGTTGCTTAGCGCATATGAACTAAGTTTTCAGCGCACAGGATAACAAAATACGAGTCTACTCAAAAAATACATCTTTGGAGCACTCCCCCGCAATAGTGCGGGCGCCCTTCAGCACACTCTTATAATACATCTCGGGCGTGTGATGCTCCTTGCCCTCTGGTGGCGGGTCCGTCACAAGCTTCTGGGCATCCATCTTGCCCCAGTGCACCTTTGCGCGGGCAAGGGCCCGACGGGCACCCTCAATACAGGCGGAGTGCTTGATGACTTCAACCCGCGGGCATGCATCCACCAGCCGCCGCACCAGGCCGAAGTAGCTCCCAGGCATGGCCTCCTTAGGCCACAGCTGAACTATGAGGCCCTTCATGGCCTATTCGGCCGCCTTGTGGAGCTCGACCAGCTGCTTCAGCTGGTCGGTAAGGGGCACCAGATGTCCGGCCTCAGCATACTGAGACCAGAAGACCTTCTCCGTCGAGCTCCCCTCCTCGGCCCGGTAGAATGCGGCAGCATCGGACATGCTGCGAGGAAGATCTGCGAACGCTCCTGGAGAGCTCCGAATTCGGGTAAGCAACAGGTAATTAACACTCACATGCTTACTTTGCATGAAAAATGCCTTACCCGCTGCTATCTTCTTCACCGCCTCAATCTCCTGGAGGGCCTTGTAGGCTTCGGCCTTAGCGGCTTTGGCACTCTCAAGAGCCGTTGCAAGCTCAGACTCTCGAGTCTTCGAGTCACGCTCCAGGCTCTCATGTTTTTTCACGAGATCCTGGAGCTCTTGCTGTACCTCCGCCACCCGCGCCTCCTGCTTCTCTCACTCGGTGCGCTCCGCGGCCGCATTGCGTTCGGCCGCGGCCACCGCCTCTTTCAGGGTCGCCACCTCGTTAGTGGCCCCTGCAATACCCACGTTATCCTTGTCATTCTTTTTGCAACCAAAATCCTTTTCTATAAGGTACAATTTTAATAAGGTGTTACTCACCTTCCTTGTCCTCGAGCTGCTTCTTGGCACGGCCGAGCTCGTTCTCGGACCACTCGAGGTTTTCCTTCAAAGTATTGTCCTCCGCAGTCAGTGCGGCAGAGGTCAGCAGCACAGCCTGCAATCACATATTGACATATTTATTATGACTCCTGCATATATCTTTTTAGATCCTCAGTCTGGCTTTTCTTTCCGAACACCGAACCGAGCATCAGGGGCTACTGTCTATGCGGTACCATTTTATACATATTGAAATTCTTACCTCAAAGCCTGTTAGAAGGCTGCTACAGGCTTCGGTCAGCCCGCTCTTGGCGAGCTGCACCTTCTGAATCACCGCACTCATAATGGTGCGGTGTTCCTCTTTGATGGAGGCGCCATTGAGCGCCTCCAGCAAGCTATCCGGCACCTCCGGTTGGACGGAGGCTGCCGGCGTCACGGTCTTGCCCTTCTTACGAAGGGGTCGCCCGCCGAACTCCGGAGCCACTATGGGTTCCGGGGCCGAGTTCGGTGCAAAGTCCGGGAGGTTGTCCCACGACACCTCCGGGGCTCTCTCCTCCTAGTGGGTCCTTTCCTGGGATCCCACCTCGGCATCGTCCGCGTCATGGGGGGTGGAGGCAGTCGGAAGAGAATCCATATCCGACGCACCTAAGGACCCGCTCGATGAAGCGGGAAGATCATCCTTAGGCGGACTGCAGGGTTGTATGCAGCATTAGAAAGACATTATGTGGCGAAAAATAAAAACCTCGAAGTTATTCGGGAGTCCGGATACTTACGATCTCGCCAGGGGCTTGGCCCTTGGAGGCCAGTCCTCGTCGTCATCACTGGCGTTGGCGGAGCAGTCTGGGGGAAGAGTTTTTCCCTTCTTGGACCCCTCGGCCTCCCTTGTTGGGGAGGCCTTCCTTTTCTTCCCTTCCCCTGCTGGGGGAGAGGCTTTCTTCTTCTCCTCCTCACCTTGGTGGGAGGAGTCGCCTCGGATTCATCATCCGATAGCACCTGAAAACGGGAACTCTTCTGAGTGCCCGTGGCCTTCTTCTTGGCCTTCTTCTCCGGCACCACGTGGGGTGCCGGAGCCAGTAGCCCCGTTAGGCGGGCGTTCGCTGGGTCCTCTGGCAATGGGGCCGGACAGATAGTCCGTTCGGCCTTCGCCAGCCAGTCCTGTCAAAGGTAAAGGGAGTTTAGATCCCGCATAGAGTCAAACTATGGAAAACAAGTGGCGAAATCACTTACCTCGTCAGCTGGACGCTGCGAGTGGAATCCACGATCTTCGGTAGCGGATGCGGGAGCCTCGGCGCCTTTGAACAACACCTTCCAGACATCTTCATACGTAGTGTCGAAGAGCCCGCTCAGAGTCTGGTGCTGTGCCGGATCGAACTCCCACATGTTGAAGCCCCGTCGTTGGCACGGGAGAATCCGACGGATGAGCATGACCTGGACTACATTGACAAGTTTGAGCTTCTTGTCCACCAGCTTCTGGATACATGCTTGGAGTCCGGTCAGCTCCTCCGAATCCCCCCAGATCCGGCCACTCTCTTTCCACGAGGTGAGCCATGTAGGGATGCCGGATCTGAATTCGGGGGCCGCTGCCCAATCAGGGTCACGTGGCTCGGTGATGTAGAACCACCCCGATTGCCACCCCTTAATGGTTTCCACGAAAGTGCCCTCTAGCCACATAACGTGGGACATCCTGCCCACCATGGCGCCTCCGCACTCCGCTTGGCTGCCCTTCACAACCTTCGGCTTGACACTAAAGGTCTTGAGCCACAAGCCGAAGTGGGGCTGGATGCAGAGGAAGGCCTCGCACACGACGATAAACGCCGAGATGTTGAGGATGAAATTCGGGGCCAGATCATGGAAATCTAGGCCGTAGTAGAACATGAGCCCCCAGACAAAGGGATGAAGTGGGAAGCCCAGTCCGTGGAGGAAATGGGGAAGAAATACTACCCTCTCATGGGGCCTGGGGGTGGGGATGAGCTCTCCCTCGTCGGGGAGCCGATGTGCGATGTTGCTGGACAAATATCCGACGTCGCGCAGCTTCTGGATCTGCCCCTCCGTGACGGAGGAGGCCATCCACTTGCCTCCCGCTCCGGACATAGTTGGAGAAGGTTGAGGTGAGAAGTGCGGACTTGGGCGCTGGAGCTCGAGTTCGCGGGGATGGATAAGCCAAGGAGGAAGAAGGCGCAGGTAAAAGGGTTGGATCTTTATCCCCTTATATGGGCGGACAAAAACATGTGTCCCCACCGGCCTGGTAAAACTCGCTTATCTCGCAGGCGTCACAATCAATGGCGTGGTTGGGTTACCCACGTCCATATTTATGGGAATCCCGGAATAAGGGGAACACGATCTCTACTTTGACAAGACGTGCCAAGGAAACCGCCTCGCTAAATGTGCTGAGGTGATACAACAAAAACAATTCGAGTAAAGGCTTGGTAATGGTGTGACGTCACGCCACAAAATACGTCAACAGATTTAACTTGTGTAATATTATTCTCTCTACGGTGGTACGTGGAATTTATTTTTGCAGAGCCGGATACTATCCTGGTGTTCACAATCTTCTATAAATTATTCAGAGGAAGAACCCGCCTTGCAATGCTGAAGACAATATGCGCGCCGGGCTCGTCGTCATTGAAGCCTGGTTCAGGGGCTACTGAGGGAGTTCCGGACTAGGGGGTGTCCGGATAGCCGAACTATCATCATCGGCCGGACTCCAAGACTATGAAGATACAAGATTGAAGACTTCGTCCCGTGTCCGGATGGGACTTTCCTTGGCGTGGAAGGCAAGCTTGGCGATACGGATATGTAGATTTCCTACCATTGTAACCGACTTTGTGTAACCCTAGCCCTCTCCGGTGTCTATATAAACCGGATGGCTTTAGTCCATAGGACGAACAACAATCATACCATAGGCTAGCTTCTAGGATTTAGCCTCCTTGATCTCGTGGTAGATCCACTCTTGTAACACACATCATCAATATTAATCAAGCAGGACGTAGGGTTTTACCTCCATCAAGAGGGCCCGAACCTGGGTAAAACATCGTGTCCCTTGTCTCCTATTACCATCCGCCTAGACGCACAGTTTGGGACCCCCTACCCGAGATCCGCCTGTTTTGACACCGACAGCGACATTAACAAATAAACCCTAAAACCCTAGGTGCACGATTGCTGCATTCGCGGGTACCGGGTACGTGGTGGGGCACCTTTGTAGGAATAGTCAGCTCGCATGATAATTTGATCCGTAGGAGTTGATGGTCGGGACCACAGGTGAACGACTTGGAGCGCGGTGGCTCGCCAGTTGCCACAGATCGAGTAGCCACGTTTAACATATCGTTTTTTAGCGGGGTTAAGAGTTCCGATTTTCAATGGCACGTTATAAGTAGTAACTAGATTTTAGAACGATTGGTATGGAGTGAAAATGGAATTCATAGTTCTACGTACCTCCTTGGCGTATGGTTTTATGGGTTTATGTTGTGAGATGTTGAACCTGGTAGTTCTAGGGCAAATACTATGGTTTAGATTTAGATGCTGGTTTTCAGTAATGAAAATCGGAAGGGGAAACCCTTCTTTGATTAAAAAAAACTACTACCTCCATTCTGGTTTACTAGTCCTCATCGTACTTTGGGTCAAAGTTTGTCCACGAATTTTACTTGTAAAATGTGAATGGAAACGAGATTTTGTTATACCCAAACAAAAAAGGACTGGAGGGAGTGATTGCTCTGACACGGACACGACCTCTCATAGCGCAGGCATTGAACCGGCGCGCCGGCCAAGAGGGCCGCACTCGCTGCAGGCCCAGCTGAGCACGCCTCCTCGCCGCGTGCAACCAGTTTAGACTGCCCCGCCTGCCTTCATTGAATCCGCGCGTGTGCCGGCAACACATCCTTCCACGAGCCGGCAGGCATTTTAGAACACAAAAAATGACTAAAATATAATTAAGTTACGCATGGTCTTGACTTGTTGTGCTCGCACTAGTAGCAGGAACTAGTAGAGGTTTTTCTTTATTTATAACTCTCCTCACATTTTTTGGCTTTGAAGTGAATCATGGTTGTGGACATTATGTATGAATGTGCAGATATCTATGAACATGAGTTTGATGTGGAAGTTGAACTTGGAATGTCGGGCTTGCGCGTGAACTATACCATGTCCAATGCTTCGTCTGTTATTGTTTGGAAAGTAATTGCTGTTATTACATGACCCAAAAAAACATTTTGTGCCACATCAGTAGATGCATGGACATCACAACAGGCATGCTGATTGGATAAACATTTGAACCTAGCTATTATGAAGGAAATTTTTTATTGACAACAGTTTTAGATAGCAGGAGACGCCTAGCCTGCTTTGCCTCTGCTAGCTTATTTCTGGCTTCTTCCATCTCTTCTTTGGCTTGGGTGAAGAGAGCATCTGATTACTCTTTTCGCTTCTTCAGGAACTCAGCTACATTCTCAAGGGCTGCTGCACGCTTTCTTTCAACCTTTACTAATGCCACAAGGACACGAACAGCTGACGACTCCACCTGGCTTGTGTGTAATCCAGCATCATCTGGGAATTTGCACCTTGTGTCTAATCCAACATCATTAGGGAACTGGCACCTTATGTGTAATCCAGCCTCATTTTGGGAACATGATCTCGAGGTTGACCATACTTCCCTCCTCGCAGGAACTGCATCCTGACATGAAGTTACTTCTTTTTCAGATCAATACTCAGAGCAACCTAGATCCATTTAGTAGAAGCTAGATAAACTGAACTCGGAGAAGTGAATTCAAAAGGAAAAAAATAAATATAAAAACAAACTACAAGGTGAGAACACCCACTTCCTACATCAAGCTAAAAACCAAAGCATTAGGACGATTAAGACTCTTCTTGTTACACATCGAAGAACACCACGCTTAAGAGAAACAGAAACTACAAGATATACACATCGAAGAACATGAGGCTAAACGAAAGTAATTGAAAGGGTACTACTTACCAAAGCTCGTTTTACAGGTTCGGTGCAACTCCTCTTTAACTTGCCACGTTCCTTGAAGATGTCCCGAATATCCCGTGTTTGGTCTTCATTGCTCCTCTGCATGTTCGCACTCGTGGTTTTAAAATCTCAACATGGCAAGAAAAATATACTACTAGTAATACTCGCGCATCTTGTGGGCAACATTAAAGCACTTGTCTGCCATGTTAAAGCATCTCAAATAGAATCGCAACGCGCGGCGTTTTAAAAAAGCGTTTACAGTGCTGAGATCGAGAAGTAGATACTAGAGAGTAGAGGATAGTTCTCAGCATAGATAGATAAAAAAAAGATAATTCAACTACTCCTCGTCGTCCGACTCCTCCTCGGTGATGTCCTCCTCCAATGTCTGACTGTAGGTGTGAAGATACCGATCATCGTCGGATTCCCAGGGCGACGCTGCTCCTAGCCTGATGTTGAATTGAGCGTCCGCTTTTCGCCTATGCTTGTCCTCGCGATAGGCGGCTCGCTCCGCCCTCCTCTTATCCCTCTCCGCCCTCCTTTGCACGTAGAACTCACGCTCATTGATGATGTCCTGCGGGAAGTGTTGGCGCCACATCGCCATGGCTTCCTCGTCCATCTCGGCAATGCCGAGACGATGCTCCCGCCTCCGGTTGTCGCGGTGATCCTCGTCGTGGCGGCAGAGGCGCGAGCTCCTGCGCCCGCTCCCGCATCGGCACGTTGGCGAAGTTCAATGTTCTATGAGGCCACCGGAGGCACCACATCGGTGCGTCGTACGCGCGGGCGGCCTCGTTGGCGGTGTCAAAATTGTCGAGGTCGAGGCGCATCCCGCGGAACCGGATCTCGGCGGAGAAACCGCCGGAGGGGCGCGCGCGGACGCCGCGGTATCTCCAAGTTTACCGGCGACGCGGAGGCGGCAAAGCGAAAAAGAGCAGGGAGAGAGCGGTGGCGAGGCGCAAAGCGGGGAGAGAGCGGTAGCGAGGCACAGAGCGGTGGGAGGGCGTTGGATTTTATAAAGCGCGCCGGATGCTGCGCGCCAAAACTAGCGCACGCCCAACCGCTTTTTCCCCCGCGCGCGCGATCCTTTCCCAACGTCTCTGCTATCTCTACTCTCTTCTCTACTGTTATATTTATTTTATATTTAATATTTAATATTTACCTCTACTTCCTTTACTGTCTACTTTTTTTTCTCTATACTTTTTTTCTTGCAATATAGGCCGTCCGATTTATATCTGACAGATAGGAACGAAACAAATGGGAATTTTGCAAAAAGATACCCATACCCCTCTCCAGATTTGCAAATAAGGCCTTCCCTTGTGTCGGATTTCGGGTTCCGGCAGACCCTTGAGGTTCGAACTCTGGGGTGCGCACGAAGATCTTTCCCCTACCAGGTCGCGTCTCGAGGCCTCACAAGGAATCTAGGCTAGAAAGAAGAAGACACAAGGGACACGAGGTTTATACTGGTTCAGGCCACCATTGTGGTGTAATACCCTACTCCAGTGTGTGGTGTGGTGGATTGCCTCAGGGGCTGATGATGAACAATACAAAGGGAGAACAACCTCGCGAGGGGCTGTTCTTGAGCTGGTGCGATGAACTCCTTGGGTGAGTTCAGTCGCCTCTCTCTCTAGTTGAAGCGCAATCTGGATCCCCCCTCTACTGTGGTGGCTAGTCCTATTTATAGAGGGAGGTGTCGGTGTCAAAACGGGCGGATCTCGGGTAGGGGGTCCCGATCTGTGCGTCAAGGCTGATGGTAACAGGAAGCAAGGGACACAGATGTTTACCCAGGTTCGGGCCCTCTCGATGGAGGTAAAACCCTACTTCCTGCTTGATTAATATTGATGATATGGGTAGTACAAGAGTAGATCTACCACAAGATCGTAGAGGCTAAACCCGAAGAGCTAGCCTATGATGGTATGATTGTAATTGTGATCGGCCTTCTAAGGACCAACCTCTCTGGTTTATATAGACACCGGAGAGGGCTAGGGTTTACATGGAGTCGGTTACAAGGAAGGAAACACAATCTCCGGATCGCCAAGCTTGCCTTCCACGCCAAGGAGAGTCCCATCCGGACACGGGCCGAAGTCTTGAGTCTTGTATCTTCACGGTTCAATAGTCCGGACATTGTACACAGTCCGAGTGTCCGGATACCCCCTAATCCAGGACTCCCTCTGTAGCCCCTCAACCAAGCTTCAATGGTGATGAGTCCGGCGCGCAGTATTGTCTTCGGCATTGCAAGGCGGGTTCCTTCTCCGAATACTCCAAAGTGATTATCTAACACGTAGACCGTGTCCGGATCTGCAAGATGATCCTTACACACCGCCGTAGAGAGAATGATATTTCACAAATGTGATCTACTGACAACTTTTTCTAAGGACGTGACATGCTATTTCGGTCGGATCATTATTCAAACCGTTTTCCCACAACCAGCTACAGCGCATACTGTGAGGCGGTTTCTTTGACACATGTTGTCAAAGCAGAGATCGTGTCCCCATATCACGGGATCCTCATCAATACGGGTGTGGGTAATCTAACCGCACCGCTAATCGCGGCGAGTGGGAGGAGTACGGGCTTCACCAGGCAAGTGGGGAGGCGCAAAAGACTTTTACCGCCCCTATAAAGAGGTAAGTCCCCTTTCTCTTTACCCACGCCTTCTCCTCCCGTTAGCTCATTCCCCTTTGTTCGAGCCCCGACGCCCAAGTACCCTCTTTCTCCATCAAGGAGAGATATTCCAAAGATGTCCGGATCTGGAGCAGGAGGTAGGTGGATGCCCTCGACCGTCTAGGAGAAGGACATCAAGAAGCTCCGCAGAGCCGGATATCTGGCCCAGAAGATCGGCCACTATCTCCCGCCGGCGGGACAGGTCGTCCCCACTCCGGAACCTTACGAGAGAGTCGTGTTCCTTCCCCATTTCATCCGTGGGCCCAGGTTTCCCCTTCACCCGTTCGTTCGGGGAGTCATGTATTACTACGGGATCGATTTTCATGATCTTTCCCCCAACTCCTTCCTCAATATCTCGACATTCATCGTCGTGTGCGAGGCTTTTCTCCGGATCCCACCTCACTTCGGCCTATGGCTGAAGATCTTCAACGTGAAGCCCAAGGTGGTGAGTGGCGAATACGCCGAGTGCGACGGCGCCATGGTAAGCAAGATGCCCAAGGCTGTTTGGCCGAAAGGCGCTTTCAACGACTCCGTCAAGGAGTGGCAGCAGCAGTGGTTCTATATCACCGAACCACGCGGCAAAAAGTGGGCGGCAGCTCCAGAATTCAGATCCGGAGCTCCATTGTGGCTCACGTCCTGGCCCGAGAAGGGCCCGAACTGGTGCTCGTCTGATGAGCTGTTACTGCTCCAGACACGCATTCAGGGTGTAGTCGATAGGGACGTCAAACTCGTCGACATAGTCCAGGTGATGCTAGTTCGCCTGGTTCTCCCCTGTCAGCGCCGAACTTGTACTCTGTGGGAGTTCGATCCAGCCGAGCACCAAACCCTTCGGGAGCTTTATGATTCCTCCCACAAGGATATCTGGAAGGTGCTCTTCAAGTCCGGCAAATCGTGGCCGAGCCCCGCGGAAGACCGCGGGTATCAATTATCTCATTCTGCAAGCCAGGTAAGTTACAACCACGCTTTGTCTATTCACGCTTCAGCTGGCGTGTCATGGGGGAGACACCTTAATCATGTTTCATTGTGACCCCAGGGATGGATAAAGAAGGTGGAGCGGATACATTGTCCCGCTCCTCTGCCGGAGGAACCGGCCGGACCTCTTCTGACGAAGATGCTGGTCCTCGCGCCTTACGAGGCGCCAAAGAAAGAGGCCTCCAAGAAGGCCAAGAAGACCCGGAGTGGTCTTCGCCATCGTGAGGCTGCGGACGCCAAATCCGAAGACTCCAGCGATGATCCTTCGTCCGAAGACGAAGAGGAGGAAGTAGAGGAGGATGAGCCTCACTCTGATGGCGGGAGGAAAAGGACGGCCTCCACCTCTCTGGAGGCCGGATCGCCCAAGAGGGGGAAAGGTTACCTCCCGGAGGCATCCACCAGGGCTGTCGATAGTAGCCCTGAGTCGGATCCCAGGGCCCAGCCCCTGGAGAAGTCGTAAGTATCCGAACATGCATATGCGTCCGGGATTGTTTTTGGGTATAGTAGTTTTAACTGTTACCATATTTTGCATAGTCCGGCAAGGTCTTGCGCCGACCGGTCCTCGTCGGAGGATTCGCTGGGCTCAGACGCCTTGGCAAGCGAGACATATCTATGGGCCCCTTCCCCAAAGTCCGGGGGTGACACTGAGGTGTCATCTCGACAAGACCCGGATCAGGGAGGACATATCCCTGGTGCCGGATACGGCCCCCAGGACCTCTAGGGTTCCGTGATCGATCGAGCAGCCACCCTTGATGGTGGTGGGCCTGCCTACCCCGCCTGTGTCCTCTGTTCGAGCAGGGCTGCCTAGCGGTCTATCGACAGCGTTGAAGAACGCGTCTATTGTCGATGAGCATCGGGCCCTTATGTGCGCGGTGGTCGAGATGATTCAGTCCGCCGAGAGCGGGCTGAACAAGTCCTGCCTTGGCCTTATAAAGGCTTTTGAGGTATGTTTCCTAGGAAACCTTTGAGGGATTGTCATAGTATAAGTAGTAGCCCCTGATGCACTGTCCGGCGGAGGAGACAAAGCCGGGCAGGGGGTCAAATTCTCTACATTCGTAGGAGCCTTTGTGAATGATGTATACCCTTTATGTGAAAACAGGCGTCTGCGGAGAGGACGGCCGCTTATAACGCGGAAGTGTCCGAAGTGAAGCAGAGCCTTGCACGGGCCGAGGAGGAACTCTGCCGTGTGAAGAAGCAATTGGAAGACAAGCAAGGTATGTTGAAAACATATATCTTGTAGTTTGCTTGATTGAATAGTTGTGCTTAGTGAATTGTATTTGTATTGTATGCTCTAGGAGCGAGTGCTGAATATGCGGCACTAAAGAAAGCTGTGGCCGATGCCAACAAGAAAGCTGCCGCCGATCAGGCGCTTCATGAAAAACACGAGGCCAGGGTCCTCGCAGCTGAGCGGGAGCTCCAGAAAGCTGTGAAAAAAAGCAAAGGCTTAGAGCAGAGTCTAGTAGGGAAAGAATCCGAACTCGCTCAAGCTCTTGAGGCTGCGGAAGGTGCTCGGGAAGAAGCCCGAGGTGCTGCGCGGGACATTCAGGAGGCCCGGAAAGTCGCGGCTGGTAAGACCTTCCATATTCTTAGCCTTTGTACATGATAATGGGAAGAATCCTAAGCGGCAAGCTGAATTCTTATGTTTCCAAGGGCTTTTGCAGATCTTCCTCGCAGCATATCAGGTGCCGCCCAATTCTACCGAACCGCGGAGAAGAAGACTGCGGAGAGGGATTTCTGGTCGCAGTATTTGGTGCCGAACTATCCGGTGCCTTTTATCGATCAGCTGAAACAGCTGGTCGAACTGCACCAGGCGGCCGAACTAGCCATGAAGGACTTAGTTGTCCGGCTGTGGCCTACGGAGCCAATCCCAAGCAGTTACTTCGGACTCATCAAGCGGATTGTGAGTGCCTGTCCTCGACTTGATGCTATCAAGCGATCAGTCTGTATGGAAGGCGCGCGTATGGCGTTTGCCCATGCAAAAGTGCATTGGGGGAGGCTTGACACGGAGAAGCTGATGACTGGGGGGCCGCCGGAGGGTAAGGAGCACCGCAAGCCCGAGCTTTACTATGGAAGTGTACTGAAAGGGGCCCGCCATGCGGCGGACAAGTGTGCTAAAGACATTATATTTCCCTGAGGGCATTTGTGCCGCTTTTTGTAATATGTGATAATGGCATGTTTATTGTATATTGCCTGTTGTGTTTGAACATATGTTCTTCCTATGCGGCTATTTATTGTAAGCAAATCCTAAGAGTTGGCCAGTCGTCGGCTTCTGCCCCCTCGTAAAAAGAATAAGGGGGTGTTCGGGATATATCTGAACACTCTTTATCCCATAGCTGGGTCCTTTTAAGGAGGTGTTTCTCTCCACGAACCAGGCGATCGGACTATAGGGCTTTATTACTCTCACTTAGCCATAGGAATTCGAGTATGGTCGGTGCAGCCCCTAGTGTTCAGAAGGCCAAACTAGGTGCTCTATTGGCGCCTAATCAGAAGACTGATCCATCGCACTCAACATTTATAATGGCGTTATGCGGAATAAATGTTTAAGGATTTTACAACCTCTCAAACAGCTGACCGGCTCTCACTTCATCATGACAGTCGGTTTTCGGCTTTCTCTACTGAGGTGCTCCTCCGGCTGAACCGGGACACAATCGCAGTAGTTCTCCCAGCGCTACCTTAGCCGACGGAATGGAACGTAAGGTACCAAAACATGGGAGCCGGGCAAACCCAACCAATGACCCAAGACATGATTCGGAGCCGATGCATATAGTGCTATAAGTTCGGGGTGCCAAGCGACCGAAAAGGTGGTCGGACTTTATTGCCGTACTGTGAAGCCCGTGGTGTAACCGGGCGAATGCGAAGCGTGGCTGTCTTTTTTGGCAAAGAGGCGTCGGCGATAAACGATGGCCGGTAAGTATTATTTAAGTCTACGCATTGTAGTAGGATGATATGTCTATGTATATGAGTATGATGTATGAAAAGAGGTGTTATTTGGCGGAACCTGTGGTGACCGGACTGGAGGGGGTTGTGAGTGGATCAATATTGAATCCGAACCGCCTTCTGTCTGCATGTTCCTGCCATTGCGTGTCCGGGCTGGTTCCACGCGGCCAATCCTGTTCTGCGTCAACGTTGGTTTGTGAAGGCAAATGTTATGAGGCAGCTGAGTGTCCTCTTGTGGTTAGTCTAAGGGTTCCTTATCGGACCCTGCTGAACCCAGCCGTTATACCGTGAGGTAGCGCGAACTCCTCAATGGGTGTCCGGATAGTTGGCCTGAGTGATTTACCATGTGGGATCTAGTCAACGTGGTTTATTCCATTGTAATGTGGTAAACTACCGCATGGTGGGAAGGTGCCAAAGATTTATTCCTTGGCGTAGCAATTGTGAGTGATCCAAAGACAACCGTTAGGGTGGTGGGCCAATAAAACTTGGCCTTTGCGCCTTACATCTTTTAGGAGATGTTATTCGTGGCTTCATACCCGTGTGGGCTTCATGTGTTATAGAGCCCCTGGACTACTAGGTCTAGAGGTACTGCAATTGACTTGCTGTGGTTTATGTGATCCTGGGCGATCGGCCGTACTGTTATGCTCTGGGGGGGGGGGTTCTTGACTAGGCGCCTCCCCTTATTGCTTCCGGCACGCGACCAACCGCTTTGTTTTGAGGATCCTGCATTCTCTATTGGTATGCTTTGCCGTCCTTCTAGGAGTACCGTGAATTTCGCATGGCTGATCGAGTATGTGGCTCGGGCCGAATAGGTTTGAGCTGCTCTTAGTCCGTTTACCGGACTGGTATTTACTGGACCTGACACCAGTTTCCTTGACTTGACGTTTGTTGCCATTGCACCGAGGCTTGAGGGTGTCTCTTCGTGTATCCTTCTTACTGTCTTGGACCGTAATGATGTGAGGACGTCGGGGTGTGCGCCTTGGGTTCTCCTGCTTGGGTTGAGGTAGCCAGTTGTGCCGTGTATGCTCTTTATTGGGGCTGTTGAGTTCGTACCTTTCAGTGGCCAGTACCTTGGTCCAACTATCCGTTAGCAAGTCTTGGTCAGCTTTAAGCTGCTCTTGCTTCCTTTGCAGGCTCCTTGCCGTGGCCATGAGCCGTCGCTTGAAGCAAACTTGTTCCACTGGGTCTTCAGGTACGCCGAATTCATCATTGCCGAGGCTTGCCTCGTCGTTGGAGGGGGTGTATAATTGTCCCTCTCCAAGTATCCCATCGTGACCGGTCCGGCCTGCTTGAGGGTAGGCTGACCAGGGCTATATTCCTCTTCGGCACCATCTGGACTGCTTTCGTCTCTGGGGCCGGTGTGGATGTGGCGGGGCTTGGAGTGGCGCCGATGATGCACATATTTTGCTTTTCTCCCTGAGGGGTTATCCTCCATTGCCTCACCGCCATTGGTTTCCTTCGGATTGTCCACCATATATATATCGTATGAGGAGGTGGTTGTCCACCGCCCTGTGAGCGGTGGCTCCTGTGATTCTCCTACATCGTCGTCCATACCCTCGATGTCTTCGGAGTCGAAGTCAAGCACGTCAGTTAGATCATCGATCGTGGCAATGAAGTGGGTGGTGGGTGGGCAACGAATTCTGTCGTTGTCTGCTTCCCACTCAAGCCGGACATAGTTTAGCATGTCGCCAAAGAGAGAGACTTCAATAAGTTCAGCATGTCGCCAATGGGCGAGTGCTGAAAGACGTCCGCCGCGGTGAACTCCATCACCGGAGCCCAACCAGGCTCGGCGGGCTCAGGGACGCGCGGACTGGAACCTACAACTGGATATGAATCCGGGGGTCCGGAGTCACAGGCTCCCTAAGAAGTGAGGCCTGTGTTTAGCTCCATCGCCGATGAGGGTACGGCCTGCGGGGCGGGGTCCAGCCCTCCGTCCTTAGGCAACGCAACCTGCCCCGGATTTAGATCCGAGGCTTCTGCTGGGGTGATATCCCGAGCATCGTCTGACATAAGGTCTAAGCCGTGCTCGTCGTGACTATTCGGCGCTCCTGATGCTGGCCTGAATCCATCGAAGATCAAGTCCCCGCGAATATCCGCTGTGTAGTTCAAGTTTCTGAACCTGACCTGGTGGCTGGGGGCGTAGCTATTGATCTGCTCCAGGTGGCCAAGCGAAATGGCCCGCAGTGCGAAGCCGCCGAACACGAAGATCTGTCCGGGGAGGAAAGTCTCGCCCTGGACAGCGTCGTTGATGACAATTGAAGGAGCCATCGAGCCTGACAGTGACGGCACAGAGGAACTCTCAATGAAAGCACCAATGTCGGTGTCAAAATCGACGGATCTCGGGTAGGGGGTCCCGATCTGTGTGTCAAGGCTGATGGTAACAGGAAGTAAGGGACACAGATGTTTACCCAGGTTTGGGCTCTCTCGATGGAGGTAAAACCCTACTTCCTGCTTGATTAATATTGATGATATGGGTAGTACAAGACTAGATCTACCACGAGATCGTAGAGGCTAAACCCTAAGAGCTAGCCCATGATGGTATGATTGTAATTGTGATCGGCCTTCTAAGGACCAACCTCTTCGGTTTATATAGACACCGTAGAGGGCTAGGGTTTACATGGAGTCGGTTACAAGGAAGGAAACACAATATCTGGATTGCCAAGCTTGCCTTCCATGCCAAGGAGAGTCCCATCCGGACACGGGCCGAAGTCTTGAGTCTTGTATCTTCACGCTTCAATAGTCCGGACGTTGTACACAGTCCGGCAGTCCGGATACCCCCTAATCCAGGACTCCCTCAGGAGGCCCTGGGCCTCTTCCCAAATAATGAGCGGGAAGGGCGCCAACAATTGGCCATTTTGAAGGGGAACATCTAGTACACTTATCCAGACTAAAGTTGGTCTTCGACTGCCAAAGAATAGCGGTGACGCCGTCCTGGGCTCCACGATGACTTCCATCCTGCCGCTCTGCTGGTCTTGGTCTTGTTGCACCGAAACGGTAACCTTTGCCTGATGCCTTGGCCTGTGCTTGCCCCCTTTGCACCAAAGGGGAAACAAGGACATTGCGCAGGCCGGCGCCCGCCTAGTGCCCGCCTGGTCTCGATCGTCATGGCTTGCGTCACGGGCTCCTCGCGAGGCGCCTTGCCTTGATCTCTCCGCCTCCTCGCGAGCCTGCCTGATGAGGCTGCTCCTGAGCAAGCTTCCTGTCGTCCGCCCCGCGAGGCTTGGCCCCTCGTGAGGGTCTTGAGCTTGAGCTGATGAAGCTGGGCTGCACTGGGCCTTCGCTTGAGCCACGCCGCAGGCTGCAGGCAAGCAAGTCTGGGGACCCCCGTTCCCAGAACACAGAAGTAGTCCCCGGGCCCAAGGCGCGCCCAGACTTGGCTTAGCAGAGAAGCGAAGGGGCAAGTGCGAAGCGCCGTGGGCCCCAATAGCCTGCGGCCTTGGGCGCTGCATGGCGATTGATTGGACGTGGGCATCTCTACTTCCCCACAATGCCTTGGCAACCGCACGACTTGACAAGTCCCTGCATGCAAAAATGGGTCATGATTACCTCCAATCGTGCTGGCCGGCGGTTGGCCTTCTCCGGCTATAAGTATGGAACGACGCAAGCCCTTTTAGTCCATTCCTTCCTGCTACTCCTTTCTCTCCATCCCTGCTACTCGCCATCCCCATGGCGCTGCCGAAGAGGTTCTCGGCCATGGAGAAGGTAAAGGCTCGTCAGGAAGGGCTTGACTCTCCTCCAACCAAGCGCGGCCGGGGCCGCCCTCGCAAGCATCCCACGACCCCCGTAGTGGCTTCCCGCGGTCGCGGAGGCGGTCCCCTGCACGGCGATGAGCACCCGGTTGCCGATGGGAGGCACGCTGTGGCTACGCGACCCCCTAGGCCGTGCTTCCACTCGGCGGAGGTGCTGCCGGAGTTCGTCGTGTGGTCAGCGGACCCGACCAGCACCTGGCTCCAGTTTCTCCTCTTCTTTGTAGGTGAACTTCCGGCCGGCGCTCCGGGCGGTCTCTGGCTTCAGGTGGACGGTTGCTGCAGCAGGGCCTCCTAGGCTTCGCTAGAGGTTTCCGTCGCCGGGAATGCGGCCCTGACCCTCGGCTGGCAAACGTTTGCCCGCGTGCATGGCCTGAGCCGGCGGTGCACCCTGCACTTCAAGTTCGACGGCGATGCCACCCTCTACGTGAGGGTGTTCTGGGAAGACGGTTGTCGGTGTTCTGGGAACGGGGGTCCCCAGACTTGCCTACCTGCGGCCTGCGGCACGGCTCAAGCGAAGGCCCAGTGCAGCCCAGCTTCATCAGCTCAAGCTCAAGACCCTCGCGAGGGGCCAAGCCTCGCGGGGCGGATGACAAGAAGCTTCCTCAGGAGCAGCCTCATCAGGCAGGCTCGTGAGGAGGCGGAGAGATCAAGGCAGGGCACCTCGCGAGGATCCCGTGACGCAAGCCATGACGATCGAGAGTAGGCAGGCGCTAGGCGGGCGCCGGCCTGCGCAGTGTCCTTGTTTCCCCTTTGGTGCAAAGGGGGCAAGCACAGGCCAAGGCATCAGGCAAAGGTTACCGTTTTGGTGCAACAAGACCAAGACCAGCAGAGCGACAGGATGGAAGTCATCGTGGAGCCCAGGACGGCATCACCGCCAGAGTCTTTGGCAGTCGAAGACCAACTTTAGTCTGGATAAGTGTACTAGATGTTCCCCTTCAAAATGGCCAATTGTTGGCGCCCTTGCCGCTCATTATTTGGGAAGAGGCCTAGGGCCTCCCTCTATAAATAGGACTAGCCACCATAGTAGGGGGGGGATCCAGATTGCGCTTCGACTAGAGAGAGAGGCGACTGAACTCACCCAAGGAGTTCATCGCACCAGCTCAAGAACAGCCCCTCGCGAGGCTGTTCTCCCTTTGTATTGTTCATCATCAGCCCCTGAGGCAATCCACCACACCACACACTGGAGTAGGGTATTACACCACAATGGTGGCCTAAACCAGTATAAACCTCATGTCCCTTGTGCGTTCTTCTTTCTAGCCTAGATTCCTTGCGAGGCCTCGAGACGCGAGCTGGTAGGGGAAAGATCTTCGTGGGCACCCCAGAGTTCAAACCTCAAGGGTCTGCCAGAACCCGAAATCCGACATTTGGCGCGCCAGGTAGGGGTGCGCCGTAATCCTTCTTCCGCCGCCTCGCGTTCCGTCGCCTCGCCGTTCTGATGTCAAGCGACCCGACTGCCAACGCCGACCGCTGGGCGGCGTGGCCCACCCACGCCGTGCCGCCGGCCCAGGGCGACCTCAATCTTGCGCCTCAGGCAGCTCGCGCTCCGCAGGGCGCTGCGGGGCGCGGGCGACGCGGCCAAACGCCACCTGCCCTCACACCACAGCAGGTGTGGTCAGCAGCAAGAGCCTGAAGCCACGCCGCGGCCACAGCACCGCACTCCCGACGGGAGCAGGCGAACTCCAGGGCCACGCTCATGGTGGCCCGAGAACTGCTACGGTGCCGGCTGCTGGAGGGCGGCCGCGACGTGTTGTTAGAGCGAGTAGCCGAGCTCCTGGACGCCGCCGCCTTGGGAGCACCTCCTTTCTGCGTCCAGTTGCCACCCCAGATCCAGGGCGGGCCGTATGGCGGCCCCATACGTGCCCACGCAACTCTGAGCAGACTCCAGGGCCTACTGAACGCCAACCCGTCCGTCAGCACCGGGCGACAAGTCGCGCCGGCCCCATCTCCCGGCGAAGGAGTGCACGCCGCGGCCTTCAGCCTCGGCGGGCCACCACGCCACCACCCTCAAGACAGCGCTCCGAGCCGGACTGCATGGCACATAGGGCACTATGGCAAGGCCCATGTGGCGGTGGCCCCAGAAGCTTATGTGCCCCACATGGTGGATCGAGAGTGCGCACTTGAAGAAGACCATGGCTCGTTCCTCGGGCCAGGCTGGAGCGAGGAGACACCAGAAGCTGAGCTCTTTCAGGAACCAAAAGAGGGCCTCGATGACCGCGCCGGTGGCAGCAAGTATCGGGTACCACTAATTCCTCAGGAGCAAGCTTATGCTAACCATGGGTCGTAGGAGGTACAGGTCGCCGCAGCAGATGGCTGCCCCAATGCTGCAGCCTCTTACCCCTCGGGAAGAGGGCACCGGGGGCTGCAGGAGAGGGGCCGAGATCCGGGTTCGTCCCCGCGGCGCTGGGCGCAAGGTGTTCTCAGGAGGTAGGCCCTCTGCTAGGGAGGTGCCTCAGGGCCTGCCCCCGGCAGAGGACCCGTGGTCGTCGGGGGAACCGCTGGCGACCGCTCTACCCCATTGGCGTCGTCCTTGGCCTCCGGCCGCCGTCAATGGCGGTAGAGTGTGGTGCAAGGCGGGGCCCTCATCTGCCGATATGAAGCAAGGCCGGTACCTATGAAGAAGGCCCAATGCCTGTGAAGCTCACCGCCCATGACACTCTCACGTAATAATGAGTGGGGCTGTACACGCCCCGGAGTCTCCGGAGAGCCACCCTCAGGTCTCGGGGGCTCCCGCCCATGCCCAGTGGCAGCACTTAGCTCCGTGCTGTTGAGAAGACGTCGAAGACTAGACTAGGTGCCGGATGCGGCTTTTTGCCTTTTGCCTTTTCCTCTGTTGTCAAGGTTCTTCGATTCGGGTTTAAGTTGGATTTGAGATTGAGACTTGCGTGTGTTCAGGGAGTGGTGTTTAGTCTCGTTCGAGCAATCTCTCGTGTTCTGGTTTCGGCTTTGCGTCCAAAGTTAGCACCAGCTGCCTCCCCTCGTGAGCCCATCGCGAGCCGGGCCAGGCCAAGCGCGTCTACTATCAGGACCGCTGTCGCCGCACCCTCTCCGGAGGCTCACATCACAGGGTCAATGGGATCGCCCGAAAGACGCTTGAGGCACTGCGGCCCCCACATGCCCTCTCGAGACTCGTCAGGGTCAAAAGGTAAACCAGTTAGCTGACACATCGCTGGGCCAGTAGCCCGGCATAAGCTCACACGCGGCGTTATACTTACAAGGATATTGATCACAAACCTTTACATGAGGGGCTCCCCCTCCCAAAATGCTCTTACAGTCTTCAGGGCCGAGCCCGAATCTCCTTCATGTAGGGTAAAAAACAGCAGTGGCATACGGTCAGTCAGACATGTCACTCACCGCGTCCTACAAGGCGCCTCCAGAGACATCCCTGGCGTCACTGACATCATCACCGCCACCGCCACCACCTCCGTCAGTGCCGGGCTCGTTCACAACGCCACCTTCATCGGCGGCCATGATCACGCCATCGTCATCAGATGCGAAGGCCCGGACGAGGGCATCCATGTTGTCTTCCACCCATTGCGCCAGGTCGCCCCGAATGGCTACGGGCACCGGGGCGATGGTGGTGTCAAAATCGAAGTGGGGATCTCTGTCCTGCAGATAGCTGAAGACACGAGAGAAGGCACTCCCAAGCAAGGCTCGGCTCCTCTCCTCGACAAGCCAACGGGCCCTATCGGAGCGGGTCTCCATCTGTGTCACCACATCCGTGAAGAACTAGATGTTGCCAGCGTAGTTGATCACGCGAGGCTCAGCAACAGCCGCCTCGCAAATGTTGCCCAGGGCCGCATTGGCCCTTTCCCTGAGCGTCTGGAGCATGGGGGCATGCTCATGCTCTAGAGTCTGCCGTTGACGGATCTTGTCCTCATTCCGCTGCGCGACGGCCTCGGCGCCATCGACCCGCTGTTGGAGAAGGAGCAGCTCGGCGCGGGAAGAGACCAGCTCCGCCTATGCTGCGCCAAGGGCGTCTGCGGAGGAGTCCGCACTCCGCGTCACTTTAGCCAGCTTGGCCCTGAGGGCTGTGGTCCTACCCTCAGCTTCGGCCCTGATCATCTCCAGCCTCACTTCATATTCGCGCTCAAGATCCGAGCGAGCTACCGCCACGTGGTGGTCGACCTCTTCTTGGGCTCGGGCTTCCCGTGCGGCGACATCATCCTCCGCCTGCGTCACCAGGCGCTCCCTTGTTTCCAACCGTTCAAGGTCAAGATTGCGCTCGGCGGCCTCCAGCGTCAGCGCCTCCTCGGGCTTCAGGAGCTCCACCTGGTCGACGGAAGCCTCCTTCAGCGACACAAGGGCCGCCTGGCGCAGTTCCACTTGCCGCTCTAGAGAGCTGCTCTAGGCTTGGAACTCCCATGCGCGCTCCTCCGCATCCCTGCATCGTCGGTCTGCTTCCCGGGCCTCCTCGACGGCTTGGGAGCGGGCCTCTCACGAGGCTGCCAGCAAGGCTTCAACCTTCGCGTTATCAAGGTCACGCTGGTGATGTGCAAGGGCGATGGCTACCTTCAGCTTGCGCCTCTCCTCAGCGAGGCGCAGGCCTTCGGCCACAAGGTGTGCATCCTCGCCAGCAAGCTCCGCGCCGATCCGGCTCACCGCATCCGCCGCCTCCTGGAGGAACTCTTGACAAAGGGTGCGATGCTCCCGAGCGCGCCTGAGCACGTCTTCCGCGTCACCGTCTACCACTGGTGTATGCGGAGGGCCCCACGGTGGCATGCCCCCTCCCGGCGTGGGACTTGGGGCTGGTGCCCCAGCAATCGCCGGATGGACCTCTCTGGGAATCCAGCCTGGCGCCGGTCCATCCCCAGAGGAGGTACTAAAGACCGACTTCAGCCAGTCACCATCCACGATCAGAGGAGAAACGCGGGGCAAGCCGGCTGTGCCCCAGGAGGACTCGTGAAGGGAGGACAGCAGGCGCGCAGGCTCGAGGTACCTAGTGGAACGGACCACTTCTCTGACCAGTCCAGTGGTGGGGGTGCTGCTCGAGCTCGGCGCGCCCAGGGCCAGCGGAGAAGACAAAGCTTGGGGGGATGGTTCCCGGGCCGACTCAGCGAATTCGGCAGGACGGGCCCTGAAAGGCCACAATCAGCTTCAGGGATAGTAAGGTAAATGAGCAGAGAGAGAAGAGGACTTACTCGTCCATGGCAAAGTACTTCCTGCGCTTCAACAGGCGGCAAGGGCGATCATCGCCACCCAAGGCCTCCTTCCTCTTGCGGAGGGCCTCGAAGTCTACGCGGAACCGGCTCAAGCGCTCGGCGCAGGGGTCGGTCTATGGCATGGAAGAGGCGTCAAGGTGATCAGTGCCAAGGGGACCGGCCTGGGGGACACCACCAGGCGCCACCTCATGAGGAACGGCCGGGGCCTCGGAAGCCCCAGTCTCGGGAGCCGTAAGCCGCAACTCCTCGCCTGCCACTGCTCCAGGAAGGGCTCCGGGAGATGCCGCCTTCGGGGCTCCGCGCAGCGTCAGCGTCTCAACATCAGCCACTTCAGCTCCCGGCGGTTCTCGTGTCCCCGCTCCATCACCTGAGATAGAGCCGCTTTGGGCGACCGAAAGAGCAACCACAGCGACTGGGTTCTCGCGGGGCCCCGTGAGGCCAGCCGGGTGCAGCCCCCACTCGTCAAACCTGGGCATCTGCCTCAAAAAATCGGCCCTGCCCGAGCAAAGATACAAGAGGGCAGCATCGTGTCGAAGGCTGCCTGGGGAAGGGTCGCCAGTCAGGACCCTGAGCACCGTCCACAGCACTTCAGGCGCCAGATCCTCCTCCTAAAGCCGCATGCGGTCTTTGTGCCCCGCAAAGTCCCACATCCGGTGAGAGTGGCGCTGGAGAGGAGCAATGCGACGTTGAAGGAACTCCTTCACTACCTTGGCCGCCGTCACGTCGAGCGCCCTCAAACTCTGGAAGCGACGCCAGATGAAGGCGAGCCGGGGGCTCACGAGCGTCTCATGATCCCAGCCTGAGTTGAGAACGACAGGTAAGGTTGGGTGCGAGAGCAGGGGGCTGGGCACTCCTACATCCACATACAACCACCGCTCTTTGAACCTGGCCTTAGGAGGAGGAAGGCCGAAATCGATTCCTGAAGCAGCCGTCTCCGGCACGGCGAGGAAGCTCACACACCCCGAGCATTGAGTGGGGTCGCTCAGGCGCAAAGAGAAGAAGTGGCGTAGGAGGGCAACGGAAGGAAGGATGCCCACCATTGCCTCACAAACAAAGGCGAAAATAGCCAGGAGGATAATGGACTCAGGCCCCAAGTGCATCATGTCGATCTGATAATGGGAGAGCACCGCATTGAAGAAAGCGGAAAAGGGGGGAACCAGACCCGCCCACAGGGCATCGACGAAGAACCGGACCTCCGTGACGACCCTATCAAAGGAGGCATGGGATGCAGGCCAGACCGTGGTCCTGCCGCACTCGTTGAAGATGGAGGAAAGAGTAGAACAGACCTTGTTCAAGGCTTCGGGATTGATTATGATTGACCGATCAACGGCGGGGGCCGCCACCGGAGGCGAGCTGGGCGAAGGCACGGGCTTCTTCCCCTTTTCCTTCTTCATTGGCGCCATGGCTGTCACGCCCAATATGCGACCCTATCCAAAAGGAACTCGAAGGTCCCACCAAGGATAGACCCGCATATTGGAACGCTTTTGCAAGGTGGATATCATTACATCAACATTACATAATAGATGGGGATACATACATAAGGCATACAATGCCACTCGAATACAACATCATCATACATCAGAGCAACATCCGACTACGGATGAAACACAAACAAAAGCTCAAACGACATCCACCCTGCTAGCCCAGGCTACCGACCTGGAACCTATCCCCTAATCGAAGAAGAAGCAGAAGAAGAACTCCAAAAGAAGCAAGCATCGCTCTCGCGTCATGATCATCGCATAACCTGTACCTGCAATTGTTGTTGTAGTAATCTGTGAGCCACGAGGACTCAGCAATCCCATTACCATGGGTATCAAGACTAGCAAAGCTTAATGGGAAAGGAAGGGGTAAAGTGGTGAGGTTGCAGCAGCGACTAAGCATATATGGTGGCTAACATACGGAAATAAGAGCGAGAAGAGAACAAGCGGAACGGTCGTGAAGCTAGCAATGATCAAGAGGTGATCCTGAACTCCTACTTACGTCAAACATAACCCAGAAACCGTGTTCACTTCCCGGACTCCGCCGAGAAGAGACCATCACGGCTACACACTCGGTTGATGCGTTTTAATTCGGATCTGGTGTCAAGTTATCTACAACCGGACATTAACAAATTCCCATCTGCCTATAACCGCAGGCACGGCTTTCGAAAGATTATACCCTGCAGGGGTGTCCCAACTTAGCCCATGATAAGGTCTCACGATCAACGAAGGATATACCTTCTCCCAGGAAGACCCGATCAGACTCGGAATCCCGGTTTACAAGACATTTCGACAATGGTAAAACAAGACCAGCAAAGCCTCCCGCTGTGCCGACAAATCCCGATAGGAGCTACACATATCTCGTTCTCAGGGCACACCAGATGAGCAAGACGTCGGGTTGGCATAGACCCTGGTTGCCCAGGGGGCGCCGTACATCGCTCAGTTTGGACCAACACTTAGACAAGCACTGGCCCGGGGGGGGGTAAAATAAAGATGACCTTCGAGAGCGCGACTCCGAAGGGAAAAAGGGCTAGGTGAGGCAAATGGTAAAACCAAGGTTGGGCCTTGCGGGACGAGTTTTATTCAAAGCGAACTGTCAAGGGGGTCCCATAAATCACCCAACCGCGTAAGGAACGAAAAATCCGGGAACATAACACCGGTATGACGGAAACTAGGGCGGCAAGAGTGGAACAAAACACCAGGCATAAGGCCGAGTCTTCCACCCTTTACCAAGTATATAGATGCATTAATAATATAAGAGATATTTTGATATCCCAACATAATCTTGTCCATCATGGGGCAATCTTCAACTTCACCTGCAACTAACAACGCTATAAGCGGGGCTAAGCAAAGCGGTAACATAGCCAATCAATGGTTTGCTAGGAATGGTGTCAAAGGTTAGAGGTCCATGGCAATTTGGGAGGCTTGAAGGGCAAAAGATAGGTAGCGCAGCAAAGCGATAGAACGAAGCAACTAGCATAGCAATGATAGTAGTGAGATCCAGGGTAGTGGTCATCTTGCCTGAAATCCCGCAAGGAAGAAGAACGAGTCCATGAAGAAGATGAAGCCACGAAGATGAACCAAGCGTAGACGAACGAATCCTCACGATCGCAACAAAACGGGAACTATCGAGAAGAAGCACACAACATGGTAAACACACCAAACATGAACAAGACATGATGCACAACAAGCATGATGCATGTCAAAGCTACATGAAGCTACTCATGGCAAGAGATGATGCAAACAAGAGCAACACATCAAGACAAGTTTAAATGAGGCCGGAAACAACATATAACAATTCCGGTAAGTCCTCATATGCAAATTTTGAAATTGGTCCAGATCTGAATAAACCTTATGTTCAAGTTGTTAAACAGCAAGTTAAGATGCACCAAGATGATCTACACGAAATTCTAGTCAAGTTACATATAAAGTTCATTTAATTCGGAGCTACGGTCTAGAAGATATGAGCAAAACAAGTTAAACATGGCATTGATGCAAAAGCATACAAACATCAAGCAAACACCTCAAAACAAGGATGCAACATGATAATATGAAACTACATGCAAAATCAAGCAAGTTTCATATAGAGCACACTCAAAATGGAGCAACGGTTGAACACACACACATGAAACAAGTTATAGCAACAATCTGTCCAAAACAGCAACTAGGCATATTGCAAGCATCAAAACAACATGCTACAATACCACAATATGAAAACAAGACATGGGCATGATGTACAGGTAAAGCATAACAAAACATGAACACTGAGCTATCTCCAGAAATCACTAGAACATGCTCAAACACACATGGCAAGATTGCAATTAATAACAGTTCAGACTTTGGAGAAAATAACATTAGGTTGCAATGTTTAGAGCTATCAAACAACATGCTACAGGAACTTATCATGGCAACCAAAGGCATGACATGAATCTACTAAAAGCATAGAACAAAAGTCCCTTACTGACCAAGAGCCGAAAAGGCACAGAAAATATGATGGCACCCATGTAAACATGGCAAGTTATATTACAGATTCGTACATGGCAGGAACAACAATAAGTAGGCATGTTTATGAGCTTGAACCACTCACCACAGAGCAATACATGGCATGGCAAGGCAACCAACAGCAAGAAGACATGTTTATGAAGGTAAGCATGGCAATGTCAAGTTCATAGGGTGCATGGATCACTAACAACAATCATGGCAACATTGCACTTCATGTTAACAGGCTGACAGCAACATCATTTAGCAACTTTGGAGCAAGATATGAACAATCTACATCAAGCTATAAATGCAACCAGGGGCATGGATTAATAGCTCATAACCATATGTACAAAACATCCTTATTGAAGTATCTCAAAATAAGCATGGATCTCTCTGTAGCATCAAGTTTACATGGCATAAAAATAACAGCAGAACAGGGACTGAAATCAGCAACATCACGAGGCCTAGTTTACATGCTTGTGCTAGTCACGAAATTGATCACAAAAATACATGGCATACACCCCTGGAAAGATGGAATGGCATAGATCAAAATACATGTAGACATCAACCTCATAGGATGCACACATCAAACATGGCAAAAATGACAAATGAGCAAGTTATAACAATTTCAGCAGATTAACAGCAACATGCACTCTTGCAACGATGATTCAGGCATCAACATTAACTCAAATGAACATGATGCAATGGAATGAAATGAAGTACTCGTTGAGACGAACAATTTGACATATTACACGCACGAAACGGAGTAATATGCACAGAGTTATGATGCGATGAACATGGCATGAAAATATGCAGATCTGGGGACTTAGTGGAATTATACCCTCGCGAAGAAAGTCAACGGCCGGATCGGGATCTCGCCGGAGACGAGGTTGACGGCGGCTGGGGCTTGCCGGAGCGCGGTGGAGACGCCGGCGTGGTCGGGGAAGTCCGGAGGGAGTTGGGGCCGGCCGGATCCGAGCGGTGGCTCGCCAGATCCGCGACGAGGCGGCTATGCACGGCGCGGGAGGCGGGAGGCCGAGGGGCGGCGGCTCACGAAGCTCCGGCGCGGAGCTCATGGCGGTGGGGCGGCGCGGACCGGGCGGAGCGGGGCCCGGGGCGGCGAGCTGCGGATGGCGGCGGGGCGAGGCGCGCCCGGTGACGCTCGGCGACGGCGAGGGAGCGCCCGGGCGACGCGGTCCGGCGGAGAGCGGCGGCAGCGGGTGACAGGTGGCGCGTGCCGGTTGGAGGAGAATGGCGGCGGGGATGATGTGGCGCGACGCCATTGGTCGGAGCGACGTGGAGGGCGTGGTGGACATGTCCGACGGGGTGCGGAAGCGTTCGGTGGCTGCGGGAGGAGCTAGACTAGGGTTTAGACCGAGAATTTCGGAGGGGGAGGCATTTATATAGGTAGAAGGAGGTGGGAGTGTCCAAATGAGGTGCGGTTTTCGCCCACACGATCTTGATCGAACGACCGAGAAGATGGAGGGGGTTTGGATGGGTTTTGGGCCACTTTGGAAGGGGTGTTGGGCTGCAAAGAGAAAGGGGGGTTTCGGGCTACGCGGTTAACCGTTGGAGTATCAAACGACCTCCAAATGGCACGAAACTTGACAGGCGGTCTACCGGTGCTATACCAAGGCCGCTTGGCAAACCTCGGGCCATTCCGAGAAAGTTTAACACCGCTCACAACAGGAGACAAAAGGGGAACGCCGGAGGGCATAGGAGTGCCGGATCGCGAAACGGACAACGGGGAAAAGGCTCGGATGCATGAGACGAACACGTATGCAAAATGAAATGCACATGATGACATGGCAAAATGCAACACGCAAGCAAATGACATGGCAACGACAACGAATAACTGACAGACACCTGGCGCATCGAATCCGGGGCGTTACAACACTCCTCCACTAACAAGAGATCTCGTCCCGAGATCTTAGGACCGAGACGGAAGGGTAAAGGGATGAGGTGAAACAAGAACTCAAGAGAAGAAGCAAAGAATCGAGAGCACTCGAGAATAACAGAGGAACGACGAGAATGACGAGAATCAAAAGCTCACGAAATCGGATAGACTATGAAACGACTCCGGTTAGAACGAGATAAGAAACGAATAAGACTGAAAGGATTTAGGCAGCACTCCGGCTGAAACATGGAGGAATAGAACACGAACTTGAGAAGATGGAATGACACTTGGCGAGAAGAACAATGCAATGCCTCCGGAAGAATTGAAAGAATTGAATGAAAAGAACTTAGAAGGAAGGATTGAACGGAGTTGTTGAGAAAATCAACAACGAAAAGAAACTCAAGATCAAAAGGTGATAACCGACCACAAACGGAAATTATTGGATAGCTTAGAAGAATGAAGAAATGCAAAACTTCACTTCAAAAGAATATGGAGAATTAATTGCACTTCGAGACGCGAGAAGAAAAGATAGTTGAACTCCACCGACAAGAATCCTTATGAACTCTTGAGAGAATGAATTAAATCATGACGAACCACCATGAAGAACTCTGGTGACAAAAAGATGATGAGATAGAATGAAGGATATAAGAATAAGATGAGCCTTGCGATGATTCCGATGGGGGTTCCGACGAGATGGCCAAGGAAACTTTGAACTCCGGGAAAGAAAAGATGAAAAACACTTGGAACTAGAATTTATTCATTAAGAACAAACTCCGTAGGAAGGGATTAATCACTTGGATGAAATAAGAATAAGATTTATGTTATGTGTATCCTCCATCAAATAAATTGATGACACCGGATTTGCATGCAACTTATTTCTCTTGAGAAAGATTAAGGGGGAATATAGCGCAAAACTTGAGAAAGTCTTCATGAACCACCGGTAGGATTGGAAAGAACAAATGAATTAATATTATAAACAAAGAAAAAGAATCTTGAACGAACCACCGTTAGAATTCGGAAATGACTGACTAACGCGAATGAATCACCGGGAAGAATTAGAAGAACCAATATGTTAGAGGGGATTTAGATGCAAAAGAACGAAGAGATAATGAGCTGATTAAAGAACACTTGAACGAAGCACCGGGATAAATAGAGAACGATAACTGGAATGATGGCCTCTGGTGAAAAGAAATAGTTAAACAACTTTTGAAATACTCCGGGTAGGTGAGAAAAGAACAACTGGCAAATAGAATAATTTGAGAGGATAATATGAAGCTAGAACCATGAAACTTCGAGAGAACGTACAAGGTTTAAGAGGAACTCTTCTTTGATCTTCAAATGACGACGGGAAACACCACCAAAATACTGAGATACTCCGGTAGAATGAAAAGCGAAGAGGTTGAGCCAACAGTGAAAAGAATTTGAACGAGATCTTGGAAAAGCATCTGACTGATGAAATCATACTTACGTCACACCTAAAAGAATTGAGAATCACTCCGGGGGAATTAGAAGAGTCAGGTAAGATCCTGGGAAAAGACCTGTGGGTTAGGGCCCACTGAAGAGATAACACCGTCGGAAAGGATTGTTGAACAGATAGATGATGCACCGGAACAATTGAAATATTTAAATGAGGTGGCAACCTCGAATTAATTGTAACACAAACGAATCTCCTGAGATGTCTTGAGCTCCGAAATGATAAACTGGCGAGAGGCGAACGAGCAGGGAAAACACTTGATCCGAGGGAAAAGAATGTGATCAACCCGAAAAACTTGAATTGAGTCCACCAGAGAAGAGATGGAGAATGTCGAATAACATGAGAATTCACCGGTAGAAATGATTGAGGGAAGCCTGACGAGGCTCCGTACGAATGAAAATTGATGCTCGAAACAGACTCAGGCTCCGGGAAGAAGAGGGTGGGAGGGCGGGAAAACAAAATCAACTTGGAAGGGGAAATCAACGAATATCTTGAAGAGAAAACACCGGTTGAAATCATTGAGTAAAGAAGGCAAAGACTTCACACGAGTAGGATGGATACTCGTTTATGGACTCCGGTTCCGAGAAGAAGAAGGGTGGGCGGGTGGGAAAGAAAACAACTGAGGATTGGTATTGCAAAAATAAAGAGGTCGAAACGACTTGACGAGAGGATGCACCGGATCAAAAGAGCTAAGAACCAACGATCGAAAAACTAACTACGTGATCCTAAAGAAAATTTGAAGGGGAAGAGGAGTAATTCAAAACACCTACGTTAAGATTTCTCACCAGAGCGACGAAGGGGCTGAGGAGTAAAAAGAATTCCTACTCTCCCATATAACTAGACTCCGAAAATAGTTTTCTTCTAGACTCAACAACGGCCAAACTACACGATCAATCAAGGGGGCTCCTAGGGTCGGTCGAGGCTCTGATACCAACTTGTCACGCCCAATATGCGACCCTATCCAAAAGGAACTCGAAGGTCCCACCAAGGATAGACCCGCATATTGGAACGCTTTTGCAAGGTGGATATCATTACATCAACATTACATAATAGATGGGGATACATACATAAGGCATACAACACCACTCGAATACAACATCATCATACATCAGAGCAACATCCGACTACGGATGAAACACAAACAGAAGCTCAAACGACATCCACCCTGCTAGCCCAGGCTGCCGACCTAGAACCTATCCCCTGATCGAAGAAGAAACAGAAGAAGACCTCCAAAACAAGCAAGCATCGCTCTCGCGTCATGATCATCGCATAACCTGTACCTGCAACTGTTGTTGTAGTAATCTGTGAGCCACGAGGACTCAGCAATCCCATTACCATGGGTATCAAGACTAGCAAAGCTTAATGGGAAAGGAAGGGGTAAAGTGGTGAGGTTGCAGCAGCGACTAAGCATATATGGTGGCTAACACACGCAAATAAGAGCGAGAAGAGAACAAGCGGAACAGTCGTGAAGCTAGCAATGATCAAGAGGTGATCCTGAACTCCTACTTACGTCAAAGATAACCCAGAAACCGTGTTCACTTCCCGGACTCCGCCGAGAAGAGACCATCACGGCTACACACTCGGTTGATGCATTTTAATTCGGATCTGGTGTCAAGTTATCTACAACCAAACATTAACAAATTCCCATCTGCCTATAAATGCAGGCACGGCTTTCGAAAGATTATACCCTGCAGGGGTGTCCCAACTTAGCCCATGATAAGCTCCCGCGATCAACGAAGGATATACCTTCTCCCAAGAAGACCCGATCAGACTCGGAATCCCGGCTACAAGACATTTCGACAATGGTAAAACAAGACCAGCAAAGCCTCCCGCTGTGCCGACAAATCCCGATAGGAGCTGCACATATCTCGTTCTCAGGGCACACCGGATGAGCAAGACGTCGGGTTGGCATAGACCCTGGTTGCCCAGGGGGCGCTAGACATCGCTCAGTTTGGACCAACACTTATACAAGCACTGCCCCCGGGGGGGGGGGGGTAAAATAAAGATGACCCTCGAGAGCACGACTCCCAAGGGAAAAAGGGCTAGGTGAGGCAAATGGTAAAACCAAGGTTGGGCCTTGCTGGAGGAGTTTTATTCAAAGCGAACTGTCAAGGGGGTCCCATAAATCACCCAACCACGTAAGGAACGCAAAATCCGGGAACATAACACCGGTATGACGGAAACTAGGGCGGCAAGAGTGGAACAAAACACCAGGCATAAGGCCGAGTCTTCCACCCTTTACCAAGTATATAGATGCATTAATAATATAAGAGATATTGTGATATCCCAACATAATCCTGTCCATCATGGGGCAATCTTCAACTTCACCTGCAACTAACAACGCTATAAGAGGGGCTGAGCAAAGCGGTAATAGAGCCAATCAATGGTTTGCTAGGAATGGTGTCAAAGGTTAGAGGTTCATGGCAATTTGGGAGGCTTGAAGGGCAAAAGATAGGTAGCGCAGCAAAGCGATAGAACGAAGCAACTAGCATAGCAATGATAGTAGTGAGATCCAGGGTAGTGGTCATCTTGCCTGAAATCCCGCAAGGAAGAAGAACGAGTCCATGAATAAGATGAAGCCATGAAGACGAACCAAGCGTAGACGAACGAATCCTCACGATCGCAACGAAACGGGAACTATCGAGAAGAAGCACACAACATGGTAAACACACCAAACATGAACAAGACATGATGCACAACAAGCATGATGCATGACAAAGCTACATGAAGCTACTCATGGCAAGAGATGATGCAAACAAGAGCAACACATCAAGACAAGTTTAAATGAGGCCGGAAACAACATATAACAATTCCGGTAAGTCCTCATATGCAAATTTCGAAATTGGTACAGATCTGAATAAACCTTATGTTCAAGTTGTTAAACAGCAAGTTATAATGCACCAAGATGATCTACACGAAATTCTAGTCAAGTTACATATAAAGTTCATTTAATTCAGAGCTACGGTCTAGAAGATATGAGCAAAACAAGTTAAACATGGCATTGATGCAAAAGCATACAAACATCAAGCAAACACCTCAAAACAAGGATGCAACATGATAATATGAAACTACATGCAAAATCAAGCAAGTTTCATATAGAGCACACTCAAAATGGAGCAACGGTTGAACACACACACATGAAACAAGTTATAGCAACAATCTGTCCAAAACAGCAACTAGGCATATTGCAAGCATCAAAACAACATGCTACAGTACCACAATATGAAAACAAAAGACATGGGCATGATGTACAGGTAAAGAATAACAAACCATGAACACTGAGCTATCTCCAGAAATCACTAGAACATGCTCAAACACACATGGCAAGATTGCAATTAATAACAGTTCAGACTTTGCAGAAAATAACATCAGGTTGCAATGTTTAGAGCTATCAAACAACATGCTACAGGAACTTATCATGGCAAACAAAGGCATGGCATGAATCTACTAAAAGCATAGAACAAAAGTCCCTTACTGACCAAGAGCCAAAAAGGCACAGAAAATATGATGGCACCCATGTAAACATGGTAAGTTATATTACAGATTCATACATGGTAGGAACAACAATAAGTAGGCATGTTTATGAGCTTGAACCACTCACCACAGAGCAATATATGGCATGGCAAGGCAACCAACAGTAAGAAGACATGTTTATGAAGCTAAGCATGGCAATGGCAAGTTCATAGGGTGCATGGATCACTAACAACAATCATGGCAACATTGCACTTCATGTTAACAGGCTGACAGCAACATCATTTAGCAACTTTGGAGCAAGATATGAACAATCTACAGCAAGCTATAAATGCAACCAGGGGCATGGATTGATAGCTCATAACCATATGTACAAAACATCCTTACTGAAGTATCTCAAAATAAGCATGGATCTCTCTGTAGCATCAAGTTTACATGGCATAAAAATAACAGCATAACAGGGACTGAAATCAGCAACATAACGAGGCCTAGTTTACATGCTTGTGCTAGTCACCAAATTGATCACAAAAATAAATGGCATACACCCCTGTAAAGATGGCATGGCATAGATCAAAACACATGTAAACATCAACCTCATAGGATGCACACATCAAACATGGCAAAAATGACAAATGAGCAACTTATAACAGTTTCAGTAGATTAACAGCAACATGCACTCTTGCAACGATGATTCAGGCATCAAGATGAACTCAAATGAACATGATGCAATGGAATGAAATGAAGTACTCGTAGGGACGAACAATTTGACATATTACACGCACGAAACGGAGTAGTATGCACAGAGTTATGATGCGATGAACATGCCATGAAAATATGCAGATCTGGGGACTTAGTGGAATTATACCCTCGCGAAGAAAGTCAACGGCCGGATCGGGATCTCGCTGGAGACGAGGTTGACGGCGGCTGGGGCTTGCTGGAGCGCGGGGGGAGACGCCGGCATGGTCGTGGAAGGCCGGAGGGAGTTGGGGTCGGCCGGATCCGAGCGGTGGCTCGCCAGATCCGCGGCGAGGCGGCGGTGCACGGCGCGGGAGGCGGGAGGCCGAGGGGCGGCAGCTCACGAAGCTCCGGCGCGGAGCTCATGGTGGTGGGGCGGCGCGGACCGGGTGGAGCAGGGCCCGGGGTGGCGAGCTGCGGATGGCGGCGGGGCGAGGCGCGCCCGGTGACGCTCGGCGACGGCGAGGGAGCGCCCGGGCGACGCGGTCCGGCGGAGAGCGGCGGCGGCGGGTGACAGGTGGCGCGCGCCGGTTTGAGGAGAACGGCGGAGGGGTTGATGTGGCGCGACGCCATTGGTCGGAGCAACGTGGAGGGCGTGGTGGACATGTCCGGCGGGGTGCGGAAGCGTCCGGTGGCTGCGGGAGGAGCTAGACTAGGGTTTAGACCGAGAATTTCGGAGGGGGAGGCATTTATATAGGTAGAACGAGATGGGAGTGTTCAAATGAGGTGCGGTTTTCGCCCACACGATCGTGATCGAACGACCGAGAAGATGGAGGGGGTTTGGATGGGTTTTGGGCCACTTTGGAAGGGGTGTTGGGCTGCAAAGAGAAAGGGGGGTTTCGGGCTACCTGGTTAACCGTTGGAGTATCAAACGACCTCCAAATGGCACGAAACTTGACAGGCGGTCTACCGGTGCTATACCAAGGCCGCTTGGCAAACCTCGGGCCATTCCGAGAAAGTTTAACACCCGCTCACAACAGGAGACAAAAGGGGAACGCTGGAGGGCATAGTAGTGCCGGATCACGAAACGGACAACGGGGAAAAGGCTCGGATGCATGAGACGAACACGTATGCAAAACGAAATGAACATGATGACATGGCAAAATGCAACACGCAAGCAAATGACATGGCAACGACGGTGAATAACTGACAGACACCTGGCGCATCGAATCCGGGGCATTACAATGGCAATGGAAAGAGGGGAGAGCTCGAGCCGGATTGGAGGCGGAGGTTGGAGCTCGAGTAGGAAGGAAGGGTAGGAAGTGTGCGAGCAGCGAAAGGGGAACAACTATGTGCAACCAAGGGTCCGCCTAACCGGGCGCGTAATGAGGCATCATGGGGAAGCGAAGGTGCCCACGTCCAATCAATCGTCACGCGGCGCCTAAGGCCGCAGGCTATTGGGGCCCGCGGTGCTTCGCACTTGTCCCTTCGCTTCTCTGCTAAGCCAAGTTCGGGCGTGCATTGGGCCCGGGGGCTACTGTCGGTGTTCCGGGAACGGGGGTCCCCAGACTTGCCTGCCTGCGCCCTGCGGCGCGGCTCAAGCGAAGGCCCAGTGCAGCCGAGCTTCATCAGCTCAAGCTCAAGACCCTCGCGAGGGGCCAAGCCTCGCGGGGCAGACGACATGAAGCTTCCTCAGGAGCAGCCTCATCAGGCAGGCTCGCGAGGAGGCGGAGAGATCAAGGCAGGGCACCTTGCGAGGAGCCCGTGACGCAAGCCATGACGATCGAGACCAGGCGGGCGCTAGGCGGGCGCCGGCCTGCGCAGTGTCCTTGTTTCCCCTTTGGTGCAAAGGGGGCAAGCACAGGCCAAGGCATTAGGCAAAGGTTACCATTTCGGTGCAACAAGACCAAGACCAGCAGAGCGGCAGGATGGAAGTCCTCATGGAGCCCAGGACGGCATCACCGCCAGAGTCTTTGGCAGTCGAAGACCAACTTTAGTCCGGATAAGTGTACTAGATATTCCCCTTCAAAATGGCCAATTGTTGGCGCCCTTCCCGCTCATTATTTGGGAAGAGGCCCAGGGCTTCCCTCTATAAATAGGACTAGCCACCACAGTAGAGGGGGGATCTAGATTGCGCTTCGACTAGAGAGAGAGGCGACTGAACTCACCCAAGGAGTTCATCGCACCAGCTCAAGAACAGCCCCTCGCGAGGCTGTTCTCCCTTTGTATTGTTCATCATCAGCCCCTGAGGCAATCCACCACACCACACACTGGAGTAGGGTATTACACCACAATGGTGGCCTGAACCAGTATAAACCTCGTGTCCCTTGAGTGTTCTTCTTTCTTGCCTAGATTCCTTGCGAGGCCTCGAGATGCGACCTGGTAGGGGAAAGATCTTTGTGCGCACCCCAGAGTTCGAACCTCAAGGGTTTGCCAGAACCTGAAATCTGACAACGGTCGCCGTGCTGGGTGCTGCCCCAAAGACGATGACCGCGGCCATGTGCCTAGCCCCGGCATTGATCAGGATGAAGATGGCGGCAGGCGCATGGTAAGCGGCGCTCGGTGCTTGCCAAGCTTCGGCAACTCTCCTTCGGACAGCAGGTCCTCCAGCGGTGGCCGCGACCAGCCCCCACGCCGTCGCGCCCGCCTGGGGGAAGGTAGTGGGTCAGTCCGCCGTCACGCCTCGATGAAGCGAGAGGAGGAATCTGACTGAGCTCCGGAGGCAGTACGAGTCCTCGCCGCGAGTTGGTGCCGAGAAAGTCGTGCCTATTTTGTTTTTCTTCCTTCCCTGCGCAAAAACAAAGTAGTATAGGGCCCCGCTGGGGCGTTTTGACTGTTGCTATTAATTATCGTGTTGTTTCCGCTATTTCCGTGCTGTGTTCCTGTGCCGCTTGCCCGTGTGTGAGAACTACTTAGCTCGGGGAGGCTTGTCGCGGTCCTCGCCTCCCAAGGCTGAGGCCTCGCCGTGCGCTTCATGCCCTGCAAGGATTAGTCAAGAGGGGTAGCTTCCGGTCTCGATTGTGGTGGTGATCGACCCAGGTCCTGTGCTCGCGCCGCGACGCCCGTGGGGCACAGATTGGGAAGGGTGCTCCCGCAGCGGACTCGGATAGGTAAGCTTCAAACGACCGGGGCAGAAAACACTCACGAGTGTGCCTGCGCAACTCCCTCGCGAGACTTGCGCGAGAGAAAATGAGGCAAGTGAGCGAAAAAGACAAAGAGTGACAAGCTAGGGACGACAACAGCTTCAATAAAACTTCAAATAGGAACGAACAAGCCAACTGCAGAAAGCAAATGAAAAAGCCGCGTCTGGCACCTAATCTAGTCTTCGGCATCTTCTCACCAGCGCGGAGCTAAGTGCTGCCACTAGGCTTGGGCGGGAGCCCCCGAGGCCCGAGGGCGGCACTCCGGAGACTCCGTGGCGTGTACAGCCCCACTCATTATTACATGAGAGTGTCACAGGCGGCGAGCTTCACAAGCATTGGCCTTCTTCACAGGTACCGAGCCTTTTCCAAAAAGCGGCAGCTTCACATGCATTGGCCTTCTTCACAGGCACCGGGCCTTTTCCAAAAAGCGTCAGCTTCACAGGCATTGGCCTTCTTCACAGGCACCGGGCCTTTTCCAAAAAGCGGCAGCTTCATAGGCATTGGCCTTCTTCACAGGCACCGGGCCTTGCTCAGGGTAGAACCTTCGGAGATGTTGAATGTTCCACGCGTTCTGGATGGGTACCCCCTCCTGGGTCTCCAAGCGCGCGGAGCCGGGCCTGGAAACATGAACAACCTTGAATGGGCCCTCCCACATGGGAGAGAGCTTGTGCAACCCCTCCCTGGAGAGGACCCGTCTGAGCACGAGGTCCCCTACCTCAAGAGTTCTGGGGTGGCAGTGGCATCGTTGCAGCGCCTGTTGATACCTTGCCGCTCGCAGCGCGGCCTCTCGACGGCATTCCTCCCCCAGCACGAGATCCGTCCCCCGCATGGCGTCCTGCTGCGTCTCGTCGAATGCCAGGACCCGTGCGGAATGACGCCTGACCTCGTGAGGAAGGACGGCCTCAACTCCGTAGACGAGGAAGAACGGGGTTTCGCTAGTCGACTTGGTCGCGATCGTGCAGATAGACCACATCACAGACTGGAGCTCGTCGTACCAGCCCCTGCCGCAGGCCTCCAGCTTCTTCTTGAAGGTCCGGGTTTTGAGGCCCCTCAGGACTTCCGCGTTGGCTCGCTCAGCCTGTCCGTTTCTCCGAGGGTGTGCTACCGAAGCGTAGCATATCTGCATTCCAAGGTTAGCACAGTATGTTTTGAAGAGATTGCTGGTGAATTGCGAACCATTGTTGGTGATGATGCGGTTAGGCTCCCCGAATCGGCTCACGAGGCCCCTGATGAACTTGACTGCGGAGCCTGCTGGAATGGTGCGGACAACTTCCACCTCAGCCCACTTGGTGAACTTGTCCACGGCAACATAGAGGTAACGATAGCCCCCTAGCGCTCGAGGGAACGGGCCCAGGATGTCCAGCCCCCAAACCACGAACGGACATGTGAGGGGTATGGTCTGCAAGCCCTGAGCTCGCTGATGGATCTGCTTGGCATGGAATTGGCAGGCTTCGCAAGCCTTCACCAGCTCGACGGCGTCGTTGAGCACTGTGGGCCAGTAGAACCCGCTGTGGAATGCCTTCCCAAAGAGGGTTCGTGATGATGAGTGGTGCCCACAGTCTCCACCGTGTATGTCTGCCAACAGCTCCCTTCCTTGCTCCCTGGAAATGCAACGTAAGGACACGTCATTTGGTCGCTTCCGGTAGAGCTCTCCGTCCTTGACGCAGTAGGCCGTGGCCTGCCATGCCACACGCTCCGCGTCCTCTTCCTTCTCTGGCAGGGTCACTTGCATCAAGTAGTCCTTGAAATCTATGGTCCAGCATCCTTCCTGAGGTTCCAGCACCTGGAGCAAGCGTGCCCCTGAGGCCGGGCCACAGGCCGGGGCTCCCGAGGCGGGCGGCTGAGGGAGCTCCTCCCTAGGTTGTGCCATGCTTGATAGCGATGGTGCCACCAAGGGTTTGAAGAGTCGCTCCTAGAAGACGCCAGGCTCTTGAGGCAGCCGCCTGGATGCCCTCTTGGCGATGTCATCAACCTCTTGGTTGGTGCCGCGGGGCACGTGCTGTAACTCCAACCCCCAAAACTGTTTCTCCATCCTGTGGACCTCCGCGAGATACGCTTCCATGTGTTGTTCCTTCGGCTCGTATACTTTGTTGGACAAGTTGACGAGGAGTTGCGAATCGCCCTTGATGGTGATTCACTTTACCCCCAAGGCGATGACAGCCTTCAAGCCCGCTATCAGGCCCTCGTATTGTGCTATGTTGTTGGAGACCTTCTCCCCATGCTGGAAGCAGAGCTGCACGACATAGTAAATCTTGTCCTGAGTGGGGGATATGAGCACTGCGCCAGCCCCCGCGCCCTGCCGTGAGAATGCTCCATTGAAGTACATCACCCAGCCGTCCGGCGCTTCACTTCCCGGGGAGAGCAACCGGTCCTCGCCCGTTTTGAGCCCCGGTGCCTCTGTCCATTCCGCCACAAAATCTGCAAGCGCAGCTCCCTTAATGACCCTGGTCATGCTGAATTCTAGCTGGAACGCTTGCAGTTCGATGTTCCATTCGGTGACCCTCCCAGCCGAGTTGGGGCTCCTGAGTACCCTTTTTAGGGGGTAGGCCGAGACGACCTTGATGGGATGGCCTTGAAAGTAGTGTTGCAGCTTGCGCGAGGCCACTAATAGTGCAAGGAGGAGTTTTTGGGGCATGGGGTACCGCGCCCTCGCGTCCCGCAGCACCGCGCTGACGAAGTATACCGGGTGCTCGACGAGGTTGAGGGTGCTGGCGCGGCCCGCGTCCTCTGGAGACGGAGGTACCTCCTAAGACGACGTGGCCCCTAGCGCTTGGTCGCCTGAGGGGGCCTCCTCCGCTCCAGGTGCGTTCCCCTAATGAGGCTGATCCTTTTCTGCTGCGGTCGTGGGCTTCGCGAGGCCTTCCTGGCCTTGCTCTGCTTCGGCCGGGACTGTGGCTGCAGCCGTGGTCTGGCGCTCCACTCTAACTGCCACCAGGGCTGCGCAAGCAGAATAGGGGGTGGCTGCAAGGTAGAGCACCAAGGGCTCCCGAGGGCGCGGAGCTACCATCACCGGGGGCTGGTAAGGTACCTCTTGAGATCTTGGAATGCCTTGTCGGCCTCTTCAGTCCATTCGAAGGGGCCTTTCTTTTTCATCAGCTTGAAGAAGGGTAGTGCTTGCTCCCCCAGCTTGGAGATGAAACGTCCTAACGCGGTTACATGCCCGGTGAGCTTCTGCATTTCCCTGAGGGTCTTCGGCGGGCTCATGTCTTCGACTGCCTTGACCTTCTCTGGGTTGGCGTCGATGCCCCTGTGGGACACAAGGAAGCCCAGGAGCTTGCCCGAGGGGACTCCAAACACACACTTCTCCGGGTTGAGCCGCAGGTCCACTTCATTGAGGCTCGCGAAGGTTTCTTCCAAGTCCTGTATCAGGGTTTTCACCTCCCGAGACTTCACCACAATGTCATCGACGTAAGCTTCAGCGTTCCTCCCGAGCTGTCGGCCCAGGGCGATGTGCATCAGCCGCTGGAAGGTCGCGCCTGCGTTGCACAACGGGTAATGGCATGCAGGTATAGCAGTACACTCCACACGGGGCCAGGAAGGCCGTTTTATCCATGTCGTCAACCGCCATCTTGATCTGATGATAGCCCGAGAAGGCATCCATGAAGCATAATAGGTCACATTCAGTGGTAGAGTCGATGATCTGGTCGATGCGAGGGAGCGGGAATGGATCCTATGGGCAGGATTTGTTGAGGTTGGTGAAGTCAACACACATGCGTTCCTTTCCTCCCTTTTTTGGCACGACAACAGGGTTGGCCAGCCAATCAGGGTAGCGGACCTCGCGAATGACTCCCGCTGCTTCTAACTTGCGGGTCTCTTGGATGATGAAGACCTGCTTTTCAGTGGACTGCCGCCTTGCCTTCTGCTTCACGGGGCGCACGTTGTGGCACACGTTGAGATGATGTTGAATTACATCCCTCGGGACCCCTGCCAGCTGATTAGGCTCCCATGCAAACACCTTCTTGTTCGCACGCAGGAACCTAACCAGGGCCTCCTCCTGCTCAGGCTCAAGGTTGGCGCCTATGGTGAAGGTAGCGCCGGTGGGTCCATCCTCCTCGACCGGTACCTGCTTGGTCTCCGCCTTGTCCTGGCTGAATAGCTGCTTCTTTTTAGCTGGCGCAGCCCCCTCGGGCTCGAGGACATCTGTGCTGGCGGATTGCGCCATCGCGGCCGTCTTGAAAGCAAGCTTGAGCGCCTGCAACGCATCCCCGGTATCTCCGGACACGGTAAGGACGCCGTTGCTCCCGGGAATCTTCATGAGGTTGTACGCCGGGTGAGTCGCAGCCATGAACCGAGCCAAGGCTGGGTAGCCGAGGATTGCGTCCTACGGGAGACTGATGGGGGCGATGTCAAAGTCGATCAGCTCCGTGCGGAAGTTGTCGTAGGTGCCGAAGGTCACCGGGAGGCGGATTTGTCCCAAGGAGCCGGTGGAACCGCCTCGACGCCCTGGCGGCACATGGAGGAGGCTAAAGGCTTCCACCGAGAGCATGCTGAGGCCAGCACCACCGTCGACGAGGGTCCTGGTGATGGCCACTTGGCAGATGGTGGGGGTGCATAGCATCGGGAGCACGCCCGAACAGGCTGGGTTGGAGGGGTGATCATCCGAGCTGAAGGTCAGATTGGCCTTGGGCACCACCCAGCCGGCGGGGGGGGGGGGGGGGGGGGGGGTTCTTGGCGCTTGGAGGCGGTGCCGATCTGGCGGGTGAATGGCTTGACGTGGCGGCTCAAGGTGGTGCCTGTGAGCCGCCCAGGAGAGCTGCGACGATCGGGGGCACTGGTACGACGTAATGGGCGAGAAAGAGGTTGCGCAGCTCCCCCCAGGAGGTCACAGAAGCCGTCGGTAGGTGGAGCAGCCACATGCGTGGAACGCCGACGAGGGCCATGGGAAACCAATTGGCCATCATCCTGTCGTTGCCCCCAGCCTTGAGGATGGCCTCCTCATACGCTAGCAGGAAAACCAGCGGATCTGTCGCAGCGTTGTAGTGTGGCGACATCTCTGGCTTGAACTTGCGTGGCCACTGCACCTGTCGCAAGGCGGGGGCCAAGGCTCGGAGCCCCCTGGCCCCAGTGCTGGCATCGGCTGCCGGAGCGGGCGGCGTGTTGTCCGCCATGAGGGCAAAAAGCGATGTCGGTGGAGAGCGAGTCGACGGAAGGGAGAACTTCGGCGCACCCCTACCTGGCGCGCCAAATGTCAGATTTTGGGTTCCGGCAGACCCTTGAGGTTCGAACTCTGGGGTGCTCACGAATGTCTTTCCCCTACCAGGTCACGTCTCGAGGCCTCGCAAGGAATCTAGGCTAGAAAGAAGAACACACAAGGGACACGAGGTTTATACTGGTTCAGGCCACCATTGTGGTGTAATACCCTACTCCAGTGTGTGGTGTGGTGGATTGCCTCAGGGGCTGATGATGAACAATACAAAGGGAGAACAGCCTCGCGAGGGGCTGTTCTTGAGCTGGTGCGATGAACTCCTTGGGTGAGTTCAGTCGCCTCTCTCTCTAGTCGAAGCGCAATCTGGATCCCCCCTCTACTGTGGTGGCTAGTCCTATTTATAGAGGGAGGCCCTCGGCCTCTTCCAAAATAATGAGCGGGAAGGGCGCCAACAATTGGCCATTTTGAAGGGGAACATCTAGTACACTTATCCAGACTAAAGTTGGTCTTCGACTGCCAAAGACTCTGGCGGTGACGCCGTCCTGGGCTCCACGATGATTTCCATCCTGCCGCTCTGCTGGTCTTGGTCTTGTTGCACCGAAACAGTAACCTTTGCCTGATGCCTTGGCCTGTGCTTGCCCCCTTTGCACCAAAGGGGAAACAAGGACACTGCGCAGGCCGGCGTCCGCCTAGCGCCTGCCTGGTCTCGATTGTCATGGCTTGCGTCACGGGCTCCTCGCGAGGCGCCCTGCCTTGATCTCTCCGCCTCCTCGCGAGCCTGCCCGATGAGGCTGCTCCTGAGGAAGCTTCCCGTCGTCCGCCCCGCGAGGCTTGTCCCCTCGCGAGGGTCTTGAGCTTGAGCTGATGAATCTAGGCTGCACCGGGCCTTCGCTTCAGCCACGTCGCAGGCCGCAGGCAGGCAAGTCTGGGGACCCCCGTTCCCAGAACGCCGACACCTCGTTCATCCATTTCTCCCACAAGATAAACTACTCATACAAATGCATCTTGATGCGTGCAACACATGGTCATCTTGCTAGTTCTAAAAACATTTCCATCATTTGCCACTCTACTGGTTGCAGATGAAAAACCTACCCAAGCACAATGCAATACAAGAGCGATGCACAATTACAAGCTGATATTCTGTTGGACAATGGAGGCTATAACCAATTACTTTTACGGGAACAATAGCACCCCGGAAATTTGAACGGTAGGTATGAACAAAATTGGAATTGCACATGTACTGCTAAGTGATTCAATACACACATTACCAATCGAGGAGGAGAACGATGGTCGCGGCGGCCTCTATGAGTCATGGTCAGCAACGGGAGTCAGTTTATTGTCCACGACGGTGGTACTTCTGCACTTGGCGCCGGCTTCCGGGAAGCAGATCCGAGACCGTGGAAGACGATGCCGGGGAAGAGGCTCCGTGTACGACGACGACGGTGGACCGGCTCCAGTGCGGTGGATGAGTGCGCCGATGTAAAGGGGAGGAGCACGAAGGCTACGGTGCCATGGAGAAGTCTATTTTGCGGCGGGGATAGAAAATGGGGAGTATTCAGGTGTACTACTCTGGGTACCGGGGTGGGGTTGGCTGGGTAGGGTGAACCTGAAGTTACAAAAACAGCCCACTACCAAGCGTCATCCATAGGCTTGTTCCGAAGGCTATGATGGTAACTTCCCACTGCTCGAATCAGGGTCGCGGGAGATTTTCCCGCCGACCTGAAAATTTTGTGACACTGGACTCCCCATGTGGCGTGTTGAGTGATTCGGCTAAGCAACTAGCGAGTAGTAGTAGTAAACTCTGCATGTTAGGTTTGACCGAAGTCAAACTTCCTAAAGTTTGACCAAGTTTATAGGAAAAATATAAACATTTACCATAACAAATATGTATGATGTGAAAGTACATTCAATAATGAATCTAATGGTATTTATTTGTTATTATATATGTTAATATTTTTGTTATAAGCTTTCTGAGAGTTTACAAAACTTGACTTAGACCAATGCTAATACGCGGACTTAAATAAAAACGGAGGGAGTACACATTTGTTTTCTAAGTTTGTAGTGAACTAATCATTTGTTGAAGTTGTGACATAAATATATTAGGCTATTGACTTCGAATGTATCAATAGTTACAATCATTGTCGAATCCCAAGATGTATACAAGGTCTATAGTACTTCACAACATGCTCAAACTCACATAATCCCAGTCAAATTAGAATCTAAATGCATTTCATAGTTATTACTTTGTAGGATGCAACGAAAACAACCATAACTCTACATCAGCCATTATAGAAGCAACATTTTGACATATCCCAATGTGTGAATGAAACGTGCAGAGAGAGCTTTTGAAGATGGAGCAGATAGGGTGGGAAAGATTTTATGTATGTGGACGAGAGAGTAGGAGACAAATCTAACGAGACAGAGAGAGAGAGAGAAAGAGAGAGGAAGAAGTTAGGTCTGTGAGAAAGATGGAGACATGTAATATACGTGTGATGCATGTGCATCCGGATTCTGTGTACATGTAAGGAGAAGAGACAACATGTTTGATGAGAGAGCTGGAAAAACATGGATGAGAGGGGAAGGATCTCCTGGGTTGAGGGATTGACAATTTTGTGCGGGGGAGAGAGGGATTGGTAATTTTGTGCAAGAGAGAGAGAGAGGGTGGGGGAGGAGTCAGTCAGCCGTCGTCACATCACCCTGCTTCCAAATGACCCCGCATTCTCTAGCGCGGTGTGGCCGCCGTCTTTGATCTGCTCGATGCCCTCTTTGAAGATTGAGGTGTTGTGCATGTTGGGGTGCAAAGAAGCACAAGCGAGAGTGGTCGTCGTATAACCTTGGATGGGGATGAATTGTGTGCTCGGGGGAGTGTGTGTGTGTGTGTGTTGTGCTGCGTGTCTCTCTCTCTCTCTCTCTCCGTGTGTGTGTGTGTGTATGTGTGTCATATATTGAGAGAAAACAAACCTAAGGAGAGAAATGGGTATTCACAAAGAGATTGTGCGGGCCTTGAGGTGGGCAGGGGCCGGGTGAGGGTGTCAAAATGTGCGCGTTGATGCATGTGTTGCATGCAATCGTGCGAGGGACGGACGAATCGAGAGAGAGGGTTGTTGTGTTACGGATGATCCTCTCTCTCTGTGTGTCTCTCTGTCTCTCCCTCTCTCTCTCTCACACACACGCGCACACGCACGCACACACACACACACAAGTAAACTAGAAGACCGTTCTCTCATGTACACACAACGTATCGGCATCTGTCTATGTCTCACTCATGCATGATCATTTGCACATTCACACCTCTCTATGTCTGTATCACACGCACACTGTCTCCACATTGCCCTTCCGCCATAACACAAATATGGACACATACACACGTTCTCTCTCAGTCACACACACAAAATCAGTATTAAAAAAACTAGGGCGCACCTAAAACGTCCAAATCCAAATAAACACGAACTAGAGCTAAAAATTCAAATATATGGAAATATTGCAGCGTCAAGAACTTTCCCAGGAAAAAAAAGTTGAGTAATATTCGAGGATTGTTTTCACACACACAAAAGGTTTGGTGGATGTCCTTTGAGCATGACACGGTGACGCACCGTTCGATCGACCGCGCGGCCGCGGTTCACGCGCTTGCACAGGATTCCGTATCGTGGTTGTGGCACTAACTAATAAAAGCGCTGCCTAAGTCTAATGTTTACGTGTACTAGTATGGTTTTCTTTTTAAGTTTGACCAACCTTATATAAAACCAAAGTAAGCTCCCACACGCACACTCATCAATATGCTGCCGCCGCCGTTGCGCATGCCGGCGCCCGCCTGCTCCGGCCAACAATTTCTCACCCATCACCGCCATGTCGCCGCCATCCCTGTGCCATGAAGCCAAAGGCTCGCCCGCTCACGTCATCTGCAGTCCCTCCTCGCGATGCCGCCGCGCTGCCAAGCACGCGAGCAGCTGGTGGAGCCGCGTCTATGCATGTAGCGTACAAAGAGGAGGGCGAGCGTGTGCACTAGCACGCCGGCGAGGAGGAACTAGCGTGTCATTATCGTCTCCGCCCACGCGGAGGAGGCGCGCATGGTGGCTGTCGCGGCGGAAGCCGGTCGCGCGCGCGTCGAGCCCGCAAACCGGGTGCAGACACGGAATCTACCTTCGAGACCTTGAATGCCATGTGGATCCTGCAATCTGAAGGAGCAATTTGGGTCGGTCGACTCATGTGAGCCGTTTGATGCAACATGGATGGCTTGAAGGGCTTCTTCCACCTCTTCAGCTGTCTTCTTCCTTCGCTCCGTCGAACTTATTTCACAAATCGACTGACCCAAATTATACTACTAGTACGAACGTAGTAAGTAAAGTAGGAACACGAAGATACGAGCAGTAGTACCAACTGCAAGAAGAACAGTAGTAAGACATAGTACTAGTACTACTGTATGTACTAAAGAGTCAAATAACGAGGAAGAACATAAACATAGTTCTGCTGGGGCCTCAGCACAACACACCCTTGAAAATAAACTAAGAAACTAGTCCGCTTGACACTGCAGTAGAACCAGCATGAGCGACGACACTGCCACCTACTCGGAGTCTGAGTTCATGTCCTCGACTTCGTTCTCGTCCCTCTTCCTATTCCTCTTCGCCGACGCTTCTTTGCTTGAACTGGACACTGGGCTCTGCTTCTTCATCCAACCCTTGTAGATATTTAAACAAAGGTAGGCATCCGTTGCTGCGTATAGGATGTGATCTTCATCTAATGTCTTTGACTCCCATGCATGATGAAACTCGCGATGAGGTTTCTTCAGTTTAGCAAATGAAGGATCAATCATGGTTGCTATCAGGGTCAGCACTGAAGGTTGAGAGGAGGACACCAGGCTTGCCTTCTGGAGATCGAAGGGCTGGCCTACAACGAGACCTATCCGACGCAGGACATCCCTGTCATTCTTAAAGCCTACAGTAACAAATTTCACTCTTTTGTCCTTGAGGAAGTTCTTAAAATACTGGCACTCAACGTCGGCATGGCATATGTGGTAGACCAAGCAAACATTATATACGCAAACCTGGATCACGGCGGGCTTCTTCCTCTCTTCGTCCTTTAGATCGTTCTCTCGTCCCAGGACTGTGGTGTACTCAACATCTAGCCCAGCGACCCACTCATTCGTTGAACTGTTGAACATGCGTAGGAACCGAGCAAGCCATGCTTTCACTATCGCGGATCCACGTGTGTAGATGACAATGAACTGATCGTCGGTGATGGCTCTAACCTGGTACTCAGCGGCGGCCATGGAGATTTGGGAGGCCATGGATTTTGGAGGAGGGTTAGGAGAAGTTGAACTGTTTTACCCCGCAAAAAAATTGGGAGCGAACTAATGTGAAAGGACGGGATGACTGGGAGCGAACTGTTGTAAGGTAGAAGACGGGGACGAGTAGGGCGTGCGAACAGCGTGGGGTTGCTGGCTTGCCCGATGGATAAACGGCTGCAAGCCCCCAAAGAGTTCTCAAGAACTATGCGGGACCCACTAGATGTCATGTCTACTAGACCCATATCGTAGGCCTGACGGTATAGCTTCTGCCTGTTTGCACACCATGCCGGCACGTGGATGTAACTTCACTTAATTCCATCAACCGTTGCGCCTCCCACGACCTTCGCCTCCCTCACACGGTCGCGCCCTTTGAGACTTCGACCGGCTATAAATGAGAATTTTTTTGCCTACTCTGCATGCATGATACTCCCTCTGGTCCTTTTTACTCCCGTCAACCGTTTGCAAAGTGTTTGACCAAATTTATACTTTTTTTAACACCACCTTATATTAATTAACCAGCCACACCAGTACACTCATTCGATACAATATTCACCACACATGGCGATACGTTATTTACAAGAATACCATCTAATGTATTGTCAAAGCTATACTTAGCGATTAAGTATGCCACCTTATTGGCCGAATGGCTAATCTTTGAAAATTGAAGATTGTCGATCAACTTCGAGATGCTCAACGCTTTCATCTTCAGGTCACGCATAGCAGACCTGTCATAGTCCCCCGATGCAAGAGACGCTACCACAAAAGCGCAATCAGTCTCTAAAATTACAGGATTATGAAGAGAAATACCTATGTAGAGACCGGCAATGCAAGCCCTAAGCTCCGCTTCCTCCACGCTTTGACAGGCATCAATGAAATCACACGACCAAATTTATACTAAAAATATCAATATCTACAATACTGATTATAATGAGTATAAGAACTACGTTTTATAATGAGTGTAAAATTATTGATTTGACATTGTGAATGTTGATACTCCCTCCGTCTAGGTGAGTAAGTCATCTTAGGCTGTGCACCGTGACCAAGGAGGAGGGGAAAACGAGAGACATTAATGTTTATTTGCTAATTAATATTATTGCATGCAATGAACTAACCACTGCATGTCATGTTTGATAGTCTCAAGTCATTAAAAGCATGCACACCCTCATCTCTTATTGGTTGACATGTCAAGAAACAAGAAACGAGGTAGAAGTTAATGCACCGCTCCTATGTGTTTTGGGATTATTTGGTTTTCGTAAGATGACTTACACACCTTGACGAAGGGAGTACATTTTTCTATAAGTCTGGTGAAAGTAGAGGTACATTGACTTCAGACAAAACTTAAATGCACAATGCAGACTAGTTCCTCCGTCCAGGTGCGTGCCATGTCCTATCTTGTCATCACAACAAGGTTAGCTATTAGAGTACCACTACCTCCCTTCTAGTTTAAAGGGCTCGATTAAAAAATTTCACCTACTCTTAGCAAGATAGTAGAGATGGTGGAATAGTTTTTGAAGTCTGCAAAAGTACTCAACTAATGCTGTCGTTCTTCACAAAAAATGTGTTTACCAATGCATGCATGAACACTAGTTACTCTAACCCCCCTCTCTTCTTTAATTCATTGCCACATCAACTTGTTTTCTATTCCCGTGTGCATGATACTAGCTAAGATACCACCATTATGGCCAGCCTTAATCATCGCATGCAATAATTTAGTGCACCTTGAAATATGAACATGTGTGGGGCGTGTATGTTTTTAATGACTTGAGACTATACCTAGCCCGGCATGCAAGATGACTTATTATGCACCATTCCCCATACCTGCAGGAAGCCCGTTCGTCTCCAAATCTTTTCCTATCCACGTGTGGAAACAATATGCCTGACAAACTCTCCTTCTCCCTCCAGCGGTCCCACCACTCCACCCCGTGTGAAAAAATCTGCATGCATGACTCTCCTCCCCCCACGCTCGTCCAATCCGTTATGACCAGAAATATTTCCACCCCTTCGTTCCCCCATAATTTACTCCAACAAATATGCCCACGTAGTTGTTACTTAACTGCAGGTGCATTGGGTCACTGACATATGGGCCCAACAGGGGCTGGCCCACATGTCAGTGACACAACTGGACCTGCAGTTAAGTCAGTGCAGCTCAGTCCATATCTTACGTATGTCTGCCATTGCTCGCTATAAATACTATGCCTCCCACGACATCGCTATCTCCTCCCCCTCATGTTCACGTTCATCGCTATCTCCTCCCCTCCCTCTCACGTCGACTACCATGGCATCGCCCCTCCCAAGCCCTAGGAGCCCCTCGCTGCACCGCGTGGATGGTCACGCGTCGCTGTTCCATTCCTCGCCGCCACTAGTCAAGGAGGACGCGTCGGTGTTCCGCTCCTTGCCACTACGCGATGCATCGCCGTTCCGTTCCTCGCTGCCACTAGTCGAGGAGGACGCGTCGGTGTTCTGCTCCTCGCCGCGACGCGACGCGTCGCCGTTTTGTTACTCACCACCACTAGTTGAGGAGGACGCATTGGCGTTCCGCTCCTCGCCGCGACGCGTCGAGGTGGACGCGTCGGCGTTCCCAATCTCGCCAGCACGCGTGTCGGAGGACGCGTCGGCTCCCCGCTACAAGGAGAACGCTGCACCGCCCGCTGAGCCCCCCAGCCTTGAGGAGCTTTGGAAAGAAATGGATGTCGCCTTGTGGGAGGCTTTGCCTCCAGCAGAGCGCGTCAAAATAGAGGCGGAGAAGAAGGCCGAGGAAGAGAAGCGCACCACGGAACAAGCTGCCTGGGTATGTCGCGTCCGAGAGAGTCAGGCAATTGGCTCTTTGCCAGAAGGCTCGTGCGAGGGCCGTGAGGGTGGTGGAGGACGCCCGTGCCGACGCCCTGAGTGCAGTCGGGCCCAAGCACCTCATCTATGCTTGGCGGTACGTGGACCGGGTGCACGCTTCCAGCGAGGAGGAGTACCTGTTGGCGCCGGATCACCACACCGGTGAGATCGCGCTCGCCCGCCGACAAGCCGCCAATCAGCACCTCACGAGTTGCGAGGCTGAGGAAGAGGCGTTGTGTCGGCACGCTGGGAAACGACCGCGCACCAGGGCACTCGTGGCGCGCCACAAGCGCTCCTGCGAGCGCCGTGGCTTTTAGGAGGAGTATAATTTTTTGTTTCGTAAGGCGATCTCATTAGTTTTGGGACGGAAATGATAAATCCCGAACGTTCAGGAATCTTTAGCGTCCTTAATTAAGTATGTAAAAGGGAAAGTTTGGAAACCTTGTGTATTCATACGCATTTTGCAAGTACGTGCATATAGCACAAACTTTACTATATACTATCGCACTACATGTCTCTCTCGATATATGCTTGCAGACTGTGCTACTCCCTCTGTCCAGGTCAATAAGTCAACTTTGGTTGTGCACCGTGACCAAGAAGGAGGGAAGACTTATACACCTAGATGGGGGGAGTACTACTATTACTTATTACGTGCAAATGCACGTTTTAACATTATGATGCGGTTTTTGTAAAAGTAGAAAAACAACACTAGTCAAGCTTGTGAAACAATTCAATGCAAAACAAATGCAAAAATGCTCGTTTGATTGTTTACTTTTAGCTTCCTTCTCTGTGGTTATTTCTCTGTCGTACATTGTACGGAGTATCTCACTGGTTGGAAAGGCATGCAAATTCCCAAACCGCTTCCTACACCCTGTATCGAATTTTTTGCCTAACAAGTTATGCCGTGCAATTGGAATTCCAACTTGAGTACTACTACTAGTAGGAGTACCAGGGGCCAGTTATTTTAGGCTTATGGATTAGTAATCCCATAACTACTACCTCTGTCCTGGTTTATTGGTCCCCATTGTAATCTGTGTCAAATTTTGATCATAAATTTAACTAATGAAATGTTAATGCATGTCACATGCACTACTCCATCCGTCTAGGTGAGTAAGTCATCTTAGGCTGTGTACCGTGACCAAGGAGGAGGAGAAAACAAGAAACGTTAATGTTTATTTGCTAATTAATAGTATTGCATGCAATGAACTAACCACTGCATGTCGTGTTTGATATCTCAAGTCATTAAAAGCATGCACACTCTTTATCTCTTATTGGTTGATATGTCAAGAAACAAGAAACAAGGTAGAAGTTAATGCTCCGCGCCTAAGTGTTTTGGGATTATTTGGTTTTCGTAAGATGACTTACACACCTAGACGGAGGGAGTAACATTTTATCAGTTAAATCTTTGGTCAAAATTTAGCACAAATTACAATGGTGAGGAATAAACCAGGACGGAGTAGTAGTTTAGAAGCCCAAATAAATGAGTGAGGCGCCTTATTGTTACTCTCCACTGTGACTAGTCTTATGGGAAAAACTAGCGAAGCTGCCAAAAGAACTGGCCCTAGGAGTAGTAGCTAGGGATCGAGTGTGTGAGATGAACCGGAGAAAGTAAATGCAGAGAGATGAAATGCAAAAAAGACGGAGGGATGTGATGGTTGTTTGTCCGTTTATTTTACCAGGTCACTTATTATTGGGAGTGGTTGGGTTTTGTGATATGACGGCTTTACTATCGCACCACGAGCAGGGTGAGAGGTGAGACTCCCGTGCAGCGCCGCCCTCTACACTTGTACTACATCGGTCGTGGTTTATTAGTCCCCCATTTAATTTGAGTGAAGATTTAACTGACAAAATGTTAGTGCATGTCAACAAAAACTATATCGTTGGATTCATATTTGAGCATAGTTTTGAATGATATAATTTTAGGTGACATGCATCAGCATTTATCGTATTATATATAATGTTAGTTCAATTTTTGGTCGTACTAATCTATAGTAGTAAGGTGCCCGTGCGTTGCACCGAAGAGTGAAATGCATTGATCGGGGAGTTGTTTATTTTGACAAAGGATGTGGGGGTAATCTCATGTGTAACGGGTATCGATGGGTTTCTTCGGATATTATTTCATCTCTAGAGCTCACAAACATCCGGGTGAAATAGATAAAAAGGTATCTTTTGCAAACAAAAGCGTTCAACTGTTCAACCTGCATCCAAAACTTGTGAAGAAATAACTCTTATTGTGCTTTGCAAGAAATGATCTTTAAGAATTAGTTTTTGAGTATCGATTGTTATACATGTTGGCTACAAATGACATGACACTTTCTTATAGTCAACAGTTGGCTATACTATTAAGTAATATTAACCATGCCCTTATACACCTAGACGGAGGGATTAAATCAGGATGACTTGCAAGGGGGCAGAGGAGATGTAAGAAATGGTTCATCCTAAGTCTTTCACCAGTATTGTAGTAAAAACTCATACATGGAAGATTCTAGACTAAACCATAAATGGATACACTTTTATTCATGCGCGATACTCCAATAGAGCAAGATCCTGCATGGAAGTCTCCACATGCTTAGACAATGGATTACATTGAGCGAAGACTAATGATCAACATTTAACTTGATAATGCATATGTCCAGGTGAACCTCCTTGGAGTCCCCGTGCACCGCGTCGGCGGGTAAAGGATGCCATGGGTTTTCCAAGTCCACATTGGCGGGATAGTCCCAGCTCCCCAGAGTCCAAATCCGTTCGATGAGGCTGGTGTCACCGCCCACGTGACCCGGAGGGGTAGTAACACTGACCATGCACCCGTACATCGGCCTCGTGTTAGTGTCAGCGTCAGCGGCGTCGCCCCTGACACCCATTACAGAGACGGGGCAGTGGCCTGCGTGGGCCTCGCCGGTGCCCACGATCAAGAGGAAGACACTGCCGTCCTCCTCCAAGACTAGCAGGCGGCGGTGATCCTCCAGCGACTCCGGCATGGTGAACGGGTAGCACGTCTCGTACTTGATTTTCTCCGCCAAGGGCCAGCAGTGACCGCTGCACGCATCCGTGAGGTGATGCACCATGTCTGCCGGCGAGCCACAAAATGGCATCGGGCACTCATAGTAGTGGACTAAGGGCTCCTTGGAGGCATCGACCAGGCCGTCCATGAAACCGGAGTGGCTGTAGGGGACGTTGCGCCAGTTGAATATATGAGCAAGTTACTACGAGATTTAATCCAAATAAGCACAAAATAAATCATGACGGCTATAACAGAGATGAAACTAATCATGTGGACTAGCATAGTAGTAGGATACATAGTAGAAACATGAATTCTACCACGATTTCAAACATGAAGGACAGAAACACATACGGTGCAACGGGAGCAGCACCGTTGGCATTGAGGTTGTCGTACATGTCGTTGAGGAAGAGGTTGCCGAGGTCGGGGAAGAAGTCATCGTCGGTGAAGTCGTGGCTGCCAGCAGTCGCGAGAGTGCGCTCCCCAAATTTCAACAGCGCCCGCCGAATGGAGCGCAGGAGGGAGTGGCTGTAGGGGACATTGCGGCCGCTGAATGGAGCGCAGGAGTAGCACATGAAGCAGTAGATGGTGTCCTTACTAGTACTCCCTAGTCTCTATCTATCTATATCTACTCTTATAGAAAACCGAGTTGGTGATGATGGTATGCCTGCCATCTTGTAATATAGACCGTCCGATCTATATCTGACGGAAGCCAACCATGACAATTTTACAGAAGATACCCGCACCTCTCTCCACATTAACAGATAAGGCCTTGCCTCGTTCATCCTTATCTCCCACAACCTCGTGCTCCTCCCTATGTCTCTATCTCTACTACTCTTCTTTGTTTTTTTATAACAAATCGAATAGTGTTGCGCCATCCGCTGCACGCTCGGCTGAACACGCCTCCTCGCCTCCACCATCACCAACTGAGTCTTTTATAGGAGTAGGAGTAGAGAAAAAACCGAGTTGGTGATGATGGTGTGCCGTGCAATGCATGGGCATCTTGCTATTTTTTTGCATATAAGTCCAAACACCACGTAGACACGGTCTTTGAGCATGGTTCGTAGTCGTTCCATGCTCGGGCATTGAAGTTTGTAACTATTTTAGATTAGAATATACTACTCCTCCGGTGCTAGTAGTAGAGTAGAGTCCTACTCTACTACTCTACTCAAGCAAGTTAGGGCATAGTACTGTAGTAGGTACTGTAGGGAGTACCAGTACTGTGATCAATCAAGCAAGTTATCTGGCATCAATATGACCCTACGCTGTTGGTATGTGTCTCATAAGTCAAGTGGCGTGCTGTAGTCATCATCACCTGTCCACTTCCCGCAGCACATATTCGCTTCTCCATCTTTGTCCGCACATAATCTCATCCAATCTTCCATCCCCGCTAAGGCGCCTCCCCCCTCGTCTGAAACCCAAGCACTATGTTAGGACCCCGACTCGATGCCACATAGATCTAGCATGTAACACTTCATATCACTTTGCGGCCTCACGCACGGTATTCCCACGGGTGTCGCCTTACCTTTACCCGGGACCATTTGCGCCTTTTGGCACACGTATATGACAGTGTCGCTAGCATCCATATGATAAGGAGCCCGGGCTGACATGGCTAGTCGTAAACCCAAAGTGGCACAAACTTACGGGGACAGGCATCCATGACCCAGCATCGAACGTGTCGGTCATCAGCGAGTGAATCCAGGCTGTAGCACTGGGCTAGCAGGACTCCGGTGAACCGGGCTGTAGCGGGCTAACAGGACTCTGGTATTCATCGCGTGACATTTCCCCGAAGGGACAGACACAGGAACAAAGAAGGACACATGCCGGCCAACCTAAGTGTTCCGGAGCAGTAGCAAGCTACCATGGCTCGGTGGAAACACTAGGAGACATTTCCCGGTAAGAGAGGCTACTGAAGATAAACGACTAGATAGTCAGATCCCACACATACCAAGCATTTCAATAACATACACACAATATGCTCGATATGTGCAAACACAACATGGCATCACAACATGACTCTATGACTCAAGTAATTTAATCAATAGGCTCCGAGGAGCGAGATATTACAAACATGGGTCTCATGACCCAACAATCAGAGCATACAAGTCAAAGCACAAGCGGAAGCTATCATGTCTGAGTACAGACATCTATAAATGAAAAAGGCTGAGAAGCCTGACTATCTACCAGATCCTGCCGAGGGCACAAGATCGTAGCTGAGGTAACAAGCTAAACGTCGAAGTCCACGCGGAACTACTAGCGAGACCGAAGTCTCTCTGCAAAAACATAAATAGGCAAACGTGAGTACAAATGTACCCAGCAAGACTTACATCAGAACTAACTACATATGCTTCATTATCAACAAAGGGGATGGTGGGGTTTAACTGCAGCAAGCCAGCTTTGACTCGGTGGCTATCCTGAACTACGACTGCAAGTAACTCTTTTGAGGTGGCGCACACGAGTCCACATATTCCCCATATCAATACACCACTATGGAATCGCTCTCGTCTCCCTACGAGAACGCCATCCATAGCACTCACGCTTATCTTGCGTATTTTAGAGTATCCACTTTCACTTGTCTATGAACTGATATAAGCAACCCAGAAGTCCTTTTCCGCGGACACGACTATTCGAATAGATGATGATAACCCTGCAGGGGTGTACTTCTTCATACATGTTTCCACCACATAGCGTCTGCACACGACATGTGCTCGGCAGACTTCAAGCGAAAGCCGACGTGGGTGTAGACCACGACCTACCTAAACACTCAAGTCTCTAGTCCAGGTTTATCGCCTATTCGGGTTCCATCCATGAGGAGATCCGGCCGGAGTTTCGCTCACACCCCCAAACGATGTGAACAGGGTTCCGTGACACCAAACGGGCGCCCGGTTTACCCGGCCACGTGCCTACCGCATCACAGCCCACCCCTACGGTCAGCGCTGTCCACGGCCTCCAGCATACTACAAACACCAGAAACTACTTGCAACTCCTGGACAGAGGACAAGGGTGAATAAGAAGTCGAGCGGGGTCATATTTCAGGGCCCAATGTATGGTAGTAGCTGAATCATGGATCACAAACACAGAACTCAGTTCCTGAGGACGGCTACAATGAGACAACCCACCATGTACTCCTACATGGCCTCTCACCGCTACCTTTACCAAATCGTGTTCACACACTTAGCTCACACACAGTAGGACATGTTCACACGCCTCTGATTCATCCCCAATGAATCAGACCTGACTCAACTCTAAGCAGTAGCAGGCATGACAAACAAACATGAATGAGTAGGCACAACAGGGCTCAAACAACTCCTACTCATGCTAGTGGGTTTCATCTATTTACTGTGGCAATGACAGGTCATGCAGAGGATGAAGGGGTCTAGCTACCGCAGCAAGTAACAGATGAATCGGTGTTGTCCTAATGCATTAAAAGAGAGCAGGAGCGAGAGAGTAGGATTGTATCGGAATGAACAAGGGGGTTTTGCTTGCCTGGCACTTCTGAAGATAACATTGAGTCTTCATCAGTGTCAACGATCACATCATCGGTACACGTCTATCGAGAGGGGACAAATACCGGCAAATACAGAAAAGACACGATCAATGCAATGCACAATATGATGCATGCTATGACATGGCAATATGAATGTGTTTTGGGCTAATGCACCTAAAACCAGATTAAATGAAGTTGGTTTGAATACAAGATTCAAATTCAAACTCCGTATGTGGTTATTTAAATGTCATTCACTTCATTTGCCCTAAACAGTAGTGATAAGTTGTTCTAACATGCATGAAAATGGTACAGATGGATTCCTTGAATTTTTCTGATAATTTTTCATATATAATTTATTTAATTTGGAGTTACGGTTAATTTTCTATGATTTATTGAAGTTTTAGGCATTTTCTGGAATTTCAGAGTTAAATTAAATCCAGAAATGATTATGGCGTTAGCACCACGTCACAGTGACGTCAGCAGGGTCAACCGGGCCGGTCAGGGTCAAACCTGACGTGTGGGGTCCACACGTCAGTGGCACAGGGGCTAATCCCGCGTTGACTCGGGCTTTGACCCGCTACGGGGCCCGCTGTCAGTGTCTGTGGGGGTGTTTAGCATGGTCATTAGCGACTAAGTAAGTGCGCCACATCGGCGTCACCGGAGACCAGCCGGCGGCGACCACAGGACACGGCGGGGCACGCCGGACTTGCGCTAGGGGCATCGGATCGATGCGCCAAGGGCACCAGGAGGTAGCCCGCGCCCGTGCGCATCTAGGGGGACCAACGGAAGGTGCGGGGGTGGCCGGAATCAGCAACGGCGGCGAGCGAGGCGGCGGCCGGAGCTCGGGCGAGGTCGGGGTTGGCGTTCGGGGGCACGGGAGGGGAAGCTAGTGGCGGCTACGGGCTCCTGGAGACGTGTTGAGTGCGGTGGTGTGCTCGGCTTCGAGCTGCAACGGCTCCAGCCACGGTGGTGACGAGGCACGGCGGCGGCGAGCTCTCGGGTCCGGCGGAAGCAATGGCTAGAGCGGCCCAACGGCATGGGAAGAAGAGGGGAACGGTTCAGTGGCTCACCGCGAGTCCAACGAGCGCGAGGGCGAGGCCGGGGACGCTCTGTGGCCGGCGAATCAAGCGACGACGGCCGTCGGTGCAGAGGAAGAAGATGGCGTCGGTGACGGCGCTCCAGGGCGTCCGGCGTCTTGTGGCTCCGTGGTAGGGACGGGAACGTCACGGCGGAGCTCGGGGGCGCGTCGGAGAGGCGAGGGAAAGGCGGTGGCCGCGGTGGTTCTCGTCAGCGGCGACGGCTGCGTTCGGGTTCGGGCGAGAGAGAAAGAGCAGAGGAGCGGGGCCTCGAGGAAGAGTGAGAGGGGTCCGAGGGGGTGGCGTGGCGTCTCCGGGCGTCGAGGAGGGAGGCAACCAGGCAGGAGGTGGCCAGGGGGGAAGCAGGAGGTGGCCGAGGCCTCTCGGGCGCGCGCCACGCCTCTGTTCGTCCTCCTGGCAGAGGAGGAAGAAGACAAGGGGGAGGAGGTGGGCTGGGCCGGCCAGATGGGCTGGCCAGCTGGGCCAGTTCTGGTGGACTGCACGGGTGAGGCCAGGTAAGCTGGGCTTCTCTCTCTCTCTCTCTCTCTCTCTTTTTTTTTACTCTTTTCTATTTTTGTTCTGTTTTATTTAATTGGCACTGAATTTTAATTCAAACAGAATTTGAAAACAGTGCCTAAACTTCCCTGGATATTTTTTAAGTCACCTAATGGACTTCTCCACACATAATAAAAATATCTCAGGTCATTTGAAAATATATTCATTATATATTATGAATATAACTCCAAATTCAAATAAAATATTGATTTAAAATCAGAGCCCAATAATTCCTTAGAAATGTGCCAAAATTTTGGTTTGATATATAACTCTTGCCAAAATTGTCAGAGCTATTTCTAGGGCATTTTGGATTTACTGATTGCAATTTTAGGGTTTCTTGCCCCTCTTTTATTTAAGTTTTGAGGCTTCTGAATTCCTCAGTTCAAATTTTATTTGAAATAAAACATGATGCTCACAAGAGGTCTAGCCTAGTGCATTACCAGAAGCTAGGGATGTGACAACTCACCCCCACTAAACAAGAATCTCGTCTCGAGATTCAAGCGTAGGGTAAGGTGAAGGGTAACGCGGACTAGTATAATCTTCACGATCCAGGGTGCACTTCATAGGAACGTTGATTCGAACACCATCTTTGTCTTGTCGTCTTGCTCTGAGAACTCCAGCTAATCATGAAAAGAAGAGGAAAGGAAAACTCTAGAAGGATCGGTCTTCTCGAAGGTCGAACAACTCAGGATTAACTCACGGAATGAGACATAGAACCATCTCTCGGTTGAGACACGAGATACACATCAAGAGGGGGGGGGAAAGAAACGGATGACGAAGGTTCACTAGGTAGACAACAATTCCACACCTAAGAAGGTGGTAAACGATTGTCAACGTAGCGAGGAGTTGAGTTGCCATGATACCACGACGAAACATCCTGGAGGAGGGTGATTCGTAGATTATTATCTTAAGTGGCAAAAAGAATTACTTTTGATTCAGAGATCATTGGAACTCTTTATACCAGCCTAAGGTAATCACAAGCGATCATTTGGAGGGGGTCGGTAGAATGGCATACTCGGACTTGGATGATGTGGATTACCTTGTTGAAGACAACGTAATGGATGAATTTGCTTATCACCGGAGATGGAAGAGACCCGTGGTAGAATGGCACATTGGCGGTGCAAGCTGGGAACAAAATGCAAATGCTGGGAATGATTCTGGTAACTGGGGAAGAACCCAACAATAAAGAGTGAATTCACTGTTGGAGTGGTTATAGCATAACCGAAGAATCTGGGGCAATCCCAGCTAGTGCCGATGATAAGACGTAGCGCTTGTGCGTGCTCTCAAGAACTTAAGCATTTCCACATTCATCAAGGTTTTACCAACATCCGTGTCAAGGGTCCGGTAGCACAACTTACTACCATGATGAATGGTGATGGAGGATGCAGATGCAAAGGAAGATAACACTTTCTCAGTTTTCACCTTAGCGAGGCCAAGGAAACAAAATCTGGATGATCGACCGAGAGACATTTAGCACTCCGCTTCTAATGTTCTCCTTGACGTGCTAGTGTATCCCATTCATAGATATGGTTTGATAACTAGAACATCAAGTAAAAGGTCGGACATCGGGAACACAATAATCATAAGGCACAACTAGGAAGTAAATCCTACGAAGTCCTTATGGGAAGGTGGCCAACTGCTTCAATCAAGATACCACAATAATAGGTCCTTCGGCTGGGTGGTGCTGGCCACGACATCCACTTTACCGGTTATCGAGGGACCAATATTATAGTTCTTGGGAAATGTTCCAAACCATCATATCTGCCTGAGATTCAGATCTGGTTGGTGTCAGGATATTCCAGACTCATCGAGTCTAGGAAGAAAATGAAAGTTTGCAACACAAATCGACGAGATGACGTTGCGGGATTCTCGGGAGATGAACTACGATAGCAAGCTCCAAAACATGAGCTGGTTCTGCTACAAACATGTGAACATGTTGTCCAAGACAAGCATGATCACAAGGTAGTCTTATAATAAAACACTACCGAGTTCAGGAGGGGGAACCATCATTAATGACATCGAAGTCTCCACGCGTGGAAGTCCAAAGAGTTCACCTTGGACAGACTCCTTTATCTTTGAACAACTCAATCAGTGGCTTGGTGTGCTAGGATATACATATAGAATGGAGGTTGCAAATCTCCAGACCACAGAATACTTCGCACGTATGCATGACTGACTTGGGATGATTCCAGAGGAAGCAAAACTAACTTTCTCAAATTCACGGCGGCATCTTTCACCAAATGCACGTGTATAAAAGGAAGTCACTCCTTTCATCAACAAATACTTCATGAGCTAGCATGAAGAAAATGCTTTCAAAAGTTTCCAACACTAGCTTAATGTCCAACAAAATTATGGAGGAGATAAGGATGTTGTCAATGGGCTCAACAACAATTCATCTGGGTTTCCTTTTAAAAGGAATTCCATAGTTAAGTGAACAAGTGATAGCATTGGTCAGGCCAAAGATGTAATGGTGTATGCTCGAGGGATCAACCACGAACAAGACAACATTACGAGCATCATTGGTATTGATTTGATTTGACGATAGCCCACACTCAAATCAAAGGATTGATAAGGCAATAGGTCCAGCAACTGATCACAGGGACCAACCGATGAAGATATCATCTTTCTTCAACACACACTACACAAGAATATCCCTTTGGAACGAACTAAGTCAGGCAAGCTTTTACCTTCCAACTCTCCAAGTTGTTGTCTAGCTTAACCAACTAGCTCAGGGATATCCATCACAGATTCTTGGAGAAAGGGTGGTTTACAATAAACCAACTTGATCACGAGCTCAACATAGCGGTCAGGTGACAACCTGGTAGTACTTCCGAGAAGATCTTCGGAAAATCACGAACCACCGATATGTTACTAAGCTCGAGAACAATCTTGCTTTTCGGGGCAAGATGATATGATCAAGTGAGCGAGGGCTTGACAAGATCCTAATTCATCAATCGAAGGGTGCACCGAAATAAGGACTAGGTAGCACGATCAGTCTTAGAAGGATGATTCAAAAACCAACATACTAAGAATGAAATTATTATCCTTTAACTACCAAGCAACGAGGTTGCTGGGAGTATTGATCTCACACATCACAACTCATTTGTCGGTATTCCGGTTGCATCAACACGAGGGCCGAGGAATGACTAATGATGGTGAGAAGTATCACTGTACCAAGAGTTCATAGGATGGTGTGCAATTCCTATAACAATCTCGATATAGAATAAGGTAATACTCCAAGGTAGAACAGAACCAAAAGCTGGATTAGCAATTAGATCTGCGGAGCACAACTTCTTTGACCCAATCCTGGATATGGAAGAGGTACTGGAGTTTGTTTCTCCAAGTCATTCAGGACAGAATGGCTTGACGGACCACAAGAGTAATAGGCATCGATAAACGAACGCACGCATACTCTTGACTATCAATTGATAGACGAGGGTCAGAATGCAACTACGGAGAACAACTCAAAGGAACATATAATTTTCTGAGTTGTGGATGCATAGATTAGTATGTCGAACCAAGTTCAACATATTTCTTCCGGATAACCCATGCAGAAAGGTAGAACTGGCAGAGTCACGATTTATGAATGGAGAACTCCTCAAGAGTACTCTAATTGTGATCTTTTGATCCAATAAACATCTGCCATAAGCGGTTCATAGTATTTGGAAGAAGGAAATACCACGGACCTCGAGGACTATCGCAAAGTTACTAATATCCTGAAGGAACTAGCAAACACTATCAACATGAAGTAAGTAGAGTGAATCTCGGGTTCAAAGCCCAAGGAATAGAATACCTACTACTAAGTGGCATCACGGGATGCTTTCGAGAATAAAAGCCAGAATCATCACACTGGGGATCACAAAACATTGCTAGATTACTAGGTGACTCCCTAAACACCTAGGGCCATAATAGTATCTCCAACATATATGTCAAGGTAACGGAGTACCTCAACTCACTGATTAGTGTGGTTAATCTGGCCCATGGGAACATTGAAACAGGAAGAAAGGATTTGCAATTGCATCAGACTACTTAGAAACCTGGGATGACTCGGACAGCATAACGGCTGTAAATGCTCAGAAAAGATTTGAGACATTCACAAAAATGGTGGCATAACCACTCAGAAGCACAATATCAAGGTCTCGAGATCAATAATTAACATACAGAAGTAGTAGGAACTGAAACGAGGCTTAAGTCCAACAATCTTATAAGTCTACGGATTAGTAACACGTGATCCTGATGGAAAGAAGAGATAGCCTAGTTCTTAATCCCCGCAGGAAAGATAAGATGACTCAGATCAGAAGGCATAAGGTATAAGGAGTAAAAAGAGCCTTACGTTCCATCCCACAATCAATTCCCTTATATAACTAAAGAATTTCTAGACTCAACTTCGACCAGTTTGGCTTGGTAATCCTACAGGCAGTCAAGCTCTGATACCAACGCTGTCAGGACCCCGACTCGATGCCACATAGATCTAGCATGTAACACTTCATATCACTTTGCGGCCTCACGCACGGTATTCCCACGGGTGTCGCCTTACCTTTACCCGGGACCGTTTGCGCCTTTTGGCACACGTATATGACAGTGTCGCTAGCATCCATATGATAAGGAGCCCGGGCTGACATGGCTAGTCGTAAACCCAAAGTGGCACAAACTTACAGGGACAGGCATCCATGACCCAGCATCGAACGTGTCGGTCATCAGCGAGTGAATCCAGGCTGTAGCACTGGGCTAGCAGGACTCCGGTGAACCGGGCTGTAGCGGGCTAACAGGACTCTGGTATTCATCGCGTGACATTTCCCCGAAGGGACAGACACAGGAACGAAGAAGGACACATGCCGGCCAGCCTAAGTGTTCCGGAGCAGTAGCAAGCTACCATGGCTCGGTGGAAACACTAGGAGACATTTCCCGGTAAGAGAGGCTACTGAAGATAAACGACTAGATAGTCAGATCCCACACATACCAAGCATTTCAATAACATACACACAATATGCTCGATATGTGCAAACACAACATGGCATCACAACATGACTCTATGACTCAAGTAATTTAATCAATAGGCTCCGAGGAGCGAGATATTACAAACATGGGTCTCATGACCCAACAATCAGAGCATACAAGTCAAAGCACAAGCGGAAGCTATCATGTCTGAGTACAGACATCTATAAATGAAAAAGGCTGAGAAGCCTGACTATCTACCAGATCCTGCCGAGGGCACAAGATCGTAGCTGAGGTAACAAGCTAAACGTCGAAGTCCACGCGGAACTACTAGCGAGACCGAAGTCTCTCTGCAAAAACATAAATAGGCAAACGTGAGTACAAATGTACCCAGCAAGACTTACATCAGAACTAACTACATATGCTTCATTATCAACAAAGGGGATGGTGGGGTTTAACTGCAGCAAGCCAGCTTTGACTCGGTGGCTATCCTGAACTACGACTGCAAGTAACTCTTTTGAGGTGGCGCACACGAGTCCACATATTCCCCATATCAATACACCACTATGGAATCGCTCCCGTCTCCCTACGAGAACGCCATCCATAGCACTCACGCTTATCTTGCGTATTTTAGAGTATCCACTTTCACTTGTCTATGAACTGATATAAGCAACCCAGAAGTCCTTTTCCGCGGACACGGCTATTCGAATAGATGATGATAACCCTGCAGGGGTGTACTTCTTCATACATGTTTCCACCACTTAGCGTCTGCACACGACATGTGCTCGGCAGACTTCAAGCGAAAGCCGACGTGGGTGTAGACCACGACCTACCTAAACACTCAAGTCTCTAGTCCAGGTTTATCGCCTATTCGGGTTCCATCCATGAGGAGATCCGGCCGGAGTTTCGCTCACAGCCCCAAACGATGTGAACAGGGTTCCGTGACACCAAACGGGCGCCCGGTTTACCCGGCCACGTGCCTACCGCATCACAGCCCACCCCTACGGTCAGCGCTGTCCACGGCCTCCAGCATACTACAAACACCAGAAACTACTTGCAACTCCTGGACAGAGGACAAGGGTGAATAAGAAGTCGAGCGGGGTCATATTTCAGGGCCCAATGTATGGTAGTAGCTGAATCATGGATCACAAACACAGAACTCAGTTCCTGAGGACGGCTACAATGAGACAACCCACCATGTACTCCTACATGGCCTCTCACCGCTACCTTTACCAAATCGTGTTCACACACTTAGCTCACACACAGTAGGACATGTTCACACGCCTCTGATTCATCCCCGATGAATCAGACCTGACTCAACTCTAAGCAGTAGCAGGCATGACAAACAAACATGAATGAGTAGGCACAACAGGGCTCAAACAACTCCTACTCATGCTAGTGGGTTTCATCTATTTACTGTGGCAATGACAGGTCATGCAGAGGATGAAGGGGTTCAGCTACCGCAGCAAGTAACAGATGAATCGGTGTTGTCCTAATGCATTAAAAGAGAGCAGGAGCGAGAGAGTAGGATTGTATCGGAATGAACAAGGGGGTTTTGCTTGCCTGGCACTTCTGAAGATAACATTGAGTCTTCATCAGTGTCAACGATCACATCATCGGTACACGTCTATCGAGAGGGGACAAATACCGGCAAATACAGAAAAGACACGATCAATGCAATGCACAATATGATGCATGCTATGACATGGCAATATGAATGTGTTTTGGGCTAATGCACCTAAAACCAGATTAAATGAAGTTGGTTTGAATACAAGATTCAAATTCAAACTCCGTATGTGGTTATTTAAATGTCATTCACTTCATTTGCCCTAAACAGTAGTGATAAGTTGTTCTAACATGCATGAAAATGGTACAGATGGATTCCTTGAATTTTTCTGATAATTTTTCATATATAATTTATTTAATTTGGAGTTACGGTTAATTTTCTATGATTTATTGAAGTTTTAGGCATTTTCTGGAATTTCAGAGTTAAATTAAATCCAGAAATGATTATGGCGTCAGCACCACGTCACAGTGACGTCAGCAGGGTCAACCGGGCCGGTCAGGGTCAAACCTGACGTGTGGGGTCCACACGTCAGTGGCACAGGGGCTAATCCCGCGTTGACTCGGGCTTTGACCCGCTACGGGGCCCGCTGTCAGTGTCTGTGGGGGTGTTTAGCATGGTCATTAGCGACTAAGTAAGTGCGCCACGTCGGCGTCACCGGAGACCAGCCGGCGGCGACCACAGGACACGGCGGGGCACGCCGGACTTGCGCTAGGGGCATCGGATCGATGCGCCAAGGGCACCAGGAGGTAGCCCGCGCCCGTGCGCATCTAGGGGGACCAACGGAAGGTGCGGGGGTGGCCGGAATCAGCAACGGCGGCGAGCGAGGCGGCGGCCGGAGCTCGGGCGAGGTCGGGGTTGGCGTTCGGGGGCACGGGAGGGGAAGCTAGTGGCGGCTACGGGCTCCTGGAGACGTGTTGAGTGCGGTGGTGTGCTCGGCTTCGAGCTGCAACGGCTCCAGCCACGGTGGTGACGAGGCACGGCGGCGGCGAGCTCTCGGGTCCGGCGGAAGCAATGGCTAGAGCGGCCCAACGGCATGGGAAGAAGAGGGGAACGGTTCAGTGGCTCACCGCGAGTCCAACGAGCGCGAGGGCGAGGCCGGGGACGCTCTGTGGCCGGCGAATCAAGCGACGACGGCCGTCGGTGCAGAGGAAGAAGATGGCGTCGGTGACGGCGCTCCAGGGCGTCCGGCGTCTTGTGGCTCCGTGGTAGGGACGGGAACGTCACGGCGGAGCTCGGGGGCGCGTCGGAGAGGCGAGGGAAAGGCGGTGGCCGCGGTGGTTCTCGTCGGCGGCGACGGCTGCGTTCGGGTTCGGGCGAGAGAGAAAGAGCAGAGGAGCGGGGCCTCGAGGAAGAGTGAGAGGGGTCCGAGGGGGTGGCGTGGCGTCTCCGGGCGTCGAGGAGGGAGGCAACCAGGCAGGAGGTGGCCAGGGGGGAAGCAGGAGGTGGCCGAGGCCTCTCGGGCGCGCGCCACGCCTCTGTTCGTCCTCCTGGCAGAGGAGGAAGAAGACAAGGGGGAGGAGGTGGGCTGGGCCGGCCAGATGGGCTGGCCAGCTGGGCCAGTTCTGGTGGACTGCACGGGTGAGGCCAGGTAAGCTGGGCTTCTCTCTCTCTCTCTCTCTCTCTTTTTTTTTACTGTTTTCTATTTTTGTTCTGTTTTATTTAATTGGCACTGAATTTTAATTCAAACAGAATTTGAAAACAGTGCCTAAACTTCCCTGGATATTTTTTAAGTCACCTAATGGACTTCTCCACACATAATAAAAATATCTCAGGTCATTTGAAAATATATTCATTATATATTATGAATATAACTCCAAATTCAAATAAAATATTGATTTAAAATCAGAGCCCAATAATTCCTTAGAAATGTCCCAAAATTTTGGTTTGATATATAACTCTTGCCAAAATTGTCAGAGCTATTTCTAGGGCATTTTGGATTTACTGATTGCAATTTTAGGGTTTCTTGCCCCTCTTTTATTTAAGTTTTGAGGCTTCTGAATTCCTCAGTTCAAATTTTATTTGAAATAAAACATGATGCTCACAAGAGGTCTAGCCTAGTGCATTACCAGAAGCTAGGGATGTGACACACTAACAATGGCAAAATCGAGCAGCATCCGCCAAAAGAGTGGCTGGAATTCGCTCCCCACAGAGGTAATCAAGATCATTGTTTCGCGTGTGGACAATCTCAGTACCATGCCGCTCGCCGCGTGCTCGTCGGGGCTGTACCGTTTACTCAAAGCCCTCAGGCCGGAGCTTTTTAAGCCAGCACGTTGCTTGCTGATGCCGCCTGATCTTTAGAAAACAGCGTGTCACGCAGCATAACGACCGTAGGGTGGCGAGCATCAACCCCCTTGACTGTGATCCAATCCCCGTCAGCCTCAACTACATTAACAGTATGTACTGGGTCAACATGAACACGTCTTGGATGGTGCTCGTCGACAGTCGCGGCAGCTGGATGCTTGTGGAGGTCTACACCCGACGATTGATCCCCCTTCCTTCGATTAACACTGCACTGCTTTGGCACCACGGCCCAGAATACTCGGAATCTTACAGTAGCCAACATGATACCAAGTTTGATTTGCTCAAGGTTGTAATCTGCCAAGTGCCCACAAGATCTGCGAATTATAAAGACTTCAGTCTAATTGCATCCTTCAACCGCGGTCTCGCCTATCTGACAGGTCACTGCGGTAAGTGGATAAATCTGCACGTCCATCACAGGATCATACATCCTCATGGTTCTCTGATGCCATTGAACACAAGGGCTTCATTTACGCTGTCGATTCCTTCTATGGTTGAACGTATTGCTGGCCTACTCCAGTCATCGCTACAAATGGCTGTTACAGTAGTATGTTACTTTCCTATGATATCATGATGGCTTGCTTATATTACTGTCAACATTTACTGAAAAAATATTCATGCTCATAACATGATGTTCTTAAGATTGACTAAATCAAGAGCCCTTTTTTATTTGACTCCAACTTGATATGATGTTGTAGGCCGCCTGGTGTCCCTACCCTTCCTAATCCCAGAACCTTTCAAAGAAAAGTGGCATGGCAGTTGCAGGTGGTTCCTGGCTCGATCAGACGACGGCGAAAGATTGATGATTGTTCGCACGTACCGGATGTGTTGTTTCGTGGAATACAATCATAGTCACTGCAAGGTCTTTGAGCAGGATCCCAGCTTCTCTGGGCCTTCAGGAATTTTTGACTGGAGGCTGGTAAGTAGCCTTGGTACATGCTCTCTGTTTGTCGGACTGAATTATCCGATTAACCAGGAGATAACCGACGGCAAGGATCATGATGGCAGCGCGGTTTCGTTCATTAGGAAAAACTGTGTGTACACAGCGTACCATGCGTCTCTGCATGCACCATACCCTGATATGTGCCGCCATGCTCTGCAGCCCAAAGTAGGAGAGAGGGTCGCAAGTATCAGACTTCGACCTGCTGGCTGGAGTTTCCCCCGTCAGGCACCCATCTGGTTCAAGCCGTCAGCCAATCTCCACAGCTTAATAAATAGTAACGTCTAACTGAGCCAGTTAGTTAGATGCGTACACTTGGTGTAGTAGGATCTTTATTTAGTTTGATGCATACACTTGTTATTTTTTGGTAGCCCTTTTGTAATGATGGGTGATGTTTGGTTTGGAAGAGAGAGATGTGTCTTCACTCTTCTGGCCTGCTTACTGCTTCTGTTGCACCCCCAGCCCTGGTTGCTGCTGCTGCTGCTGTTTTCAATGTACAATCAGTAGTATATTTCATCTGTTGGTTGAATAAATGTGTTGTTAGAACGACAAACACACTGTTTTGGAAGTCGTTGCATGGTTCGATCCTTTAGTGCCCCGTGCCGTATGTAGCTCATACTATTTTTCGTATGAAACACATTTTCCACTTGTTGATAACATGCAGCCCACTGATGAAGGCCCAATAGAGAATCCCATAATTAACTGGAAGGGGGGCTCTCACATGAATCCGGCCCAGGTACATGCTCATGGTCCCCTAAACATAAAAAAGTAAATAAATAAATAAAGCTAAATGCTCATGCACCAGTTCTTTGGGAAAATAGGTAGCCCAGTATTTCTTTTTGTAGAATACCCAAGCTAGGCCTATTTGTTTTCTTTGAATTACTAGGCTGCAAATCTTTCAAGACAAGGAGGGATGCATTCCGTCCTGGCCAAAGAGTATGGTCAATGTCTGTTAAAAGTAATATCAAAAGGGGTTGAAAATTCCAAAAAAATTATAGCAAATGGGATATTAGTTTCTTTTTTTGTTTTTGTTCTTCAATGATATCTTATACGTATTTCATTGGATTTAACATGACATAGTACTTATTTATTTTTAAATTTGTTTTAGTATGGCTATTAATTTTTGGATTAAAAATATTTCATTCCCCAGCAAAAATTTGCGAATTTTCAAAATTTCCCACATATTTAGTTAATTTTTTGACCCTGGTACTAACCAGAAAATGGCCAGCAATTCTAATAATGGAAAACGGGCTGCAATAAATTCCATATGAATTAGAAAATGAGTAAAAGTTATAAAAATAATAGCAAATGGGTTGTACACGCCACAGATTTCGAGGCTGACTTGTTTACGCAAGGCTTTGTCAGTGAACACACGATTCTAGCAGCAGTGGCTGTTGGATGTCCATCCAACGACCGACGTGCTTCTTCAATCTCTGATCTTCCTGCTCCAGCCGCCTAAACTAGCGCCGACGGGACTGCCTGCTCCCTCCTCTTGTGGCCCACTGTGATGTCGCGCAAGCTTCCTCGGCCCACCCTACTCCCTCCGCTGGCCTGGCCGCACGCAATAGACTGCCTCCTTATTACGCGAAAAAATGATTCATCCCACTGATATCTGGGGCGCACCGGCTGGGAGGCTGACCTGTGGGCCTACTAAGTTGACGCGTACGCAGGGCTTGTCAACTTAGTCAACAAACGATTCTAGCAGTAGTAACCGTTGGATTTGAATCGAACGGTCTTGCTGCTTCTTCAATCGCTGCTCTTCTTGCACCAGCCGCCCAAACCAGCGCCGGGGAGACCGCCTGCTCCTGCCTCTAGTGGCCGGCTGTGCTAGCGTTGAGGCCTCATCGCCCCCTACTACTCCCACCGCTAGGCAGGCCCTGCAGCGACGGCAGCCTCACACCACAGACGAACCAGTGAACTCTCGTACTCCTCTCCGCGTGGGCATCCACTGCCGCGTCTTCCCTGGCTCCGCGTCGCCCCCTTCCTAGGCCTCGCCGTCTTCCACCGCCTTGGTGCTCTCGGCGCGGCGTGGTCAATGTGGTCAACGACATTCCATTGGAAGAGTACTGTACGTGGAGAGGCTGACAGCTGGGTCCACGGCCACAACCCAATTTTTTTGTGATTTGCCAAGTAAGTCGCTTTGTCAGGCCTGTTGGGCTGCAAATCTTTCAAGACGAGGAGACCTTTCATTCGGCTGGCGAGAAAATGACCCATAAGTAATGAGAAATGGGTTGTACATTTTTAAAACACATCAAACCGGCAATTAGTTTCAAATAACTTTTTTTTCATTTCGAGATTTTAAATTACATTAATTTTTATGCATGGAGAATTTGTTGGATTTTATATTGATATACATTTATTTTTAAAATCAGTTTGAATGTGAGTCGAAATTTCGGGATTAAAAACAGTTCGGACCGCACCGAAATATGCAAAATTTCGTATAATTTTTAAACCGTGGCCAAAATATGGGCTGTAATGCTAACAAAAAGAATATGGGCTCCAAAAAACCTTAAGAATTAGCAAATGGGCTGTAAATTATTAGAAATAATGGCAGATGGGTTGTATGTTGTTTTCCACAGATTTGTGGCTTTCCTAAAAAAGGTTGATGCACAAGCAGTGACTGTTGGATGTCCATCCAACGGCCGTCGTGCTTTTTCAATCTCTGCTCTTCCTGCTCCAGCCGCTCAAACAAGCGCCGGCGGGACTGCCAGCTCCCTCCTCCCCGCGGCCGGCTGTGCTGCCGCACATGCCTCACCACCCCACCGTACTCCCATTGCTGGCCTAGCCATCCCTCTACTCACCCACACCTGCTGTTATTCACCGGCGACGGCAGACGAACCAGTAAACCCTCGTACAGTCGTACTCCCCTCCATGTGGGAAACAACTGTCGAGTCTTCCCTGCCTCCGTGTCGTTCCCTTCCTAGGCCTCGCCGTTGTCCACCGCCCTGGTGCTCTCGGCGCGGCCTGGTCAACATGGTCAATGACCGACATGCATCTGAAGTGGACTGTACGTGGAGAGGCCGACAGCTGGGTCCACGGCCGCACGCAAGGAAATGCCTCCTTATTACGCGCAAAATAATGATTCCTCCACCTGACATCAGGGATCCACCGAAAGGGCCTCTGTATTTCGTGAAAAAAACGTTACCGCCGCTGACAGCTCGGACCCACCAGCTATATCTTCGCACTCAAGGAAGTGCCTCCTTATTACGCACAAAAAAAATGAATACTCCCCCTGTTAGCTGGGACCCAGTATAGTGGCAGGCTGACTTGTGGGCCTACTAAGTTGACGGGGACGGAGGACTTTGTCAACTTAGTCAATATGCACGATTCTAGCTCCAGTGATCGTACAATGTTCATCCAACGGCCGTAGTGCTTCTTCACCCTCTGGTCTTCTTGCTCCAGCTGCCCAAACCAGCGCCGGCCGTGCCTCGTGCTCCTGCCTCCCGTGGCCGGCTGTGATGCGGCGGAAGCCTTACCGCCCCTACTACTCAGGCCATCCCTCTACTCACCCACACCCCCTGTTATTCTGCGGCGACGTCAGCCTCACACCGCAGCGAACCAGTGAACCCTCGTACTCCTCTACGCGTGGGCATCCACTGCCGCGTCTTCCCTGGCTCCGTGTCATCCCCTTCCTAGGCCTCACCGTCGTCCACCGCCCTAGTGCTCTCGGCTCGGCGTGGTCAACGTGGTCAAGGAACGGCTTCCATCGGACGTGGACTGTACGTGGAGAGGCTGACAGCTGGGTCCACGGCCGCAGCAAGGAAGTGCCTCCTTATTACGCGCAAAATAATTATTCCTCCACCCGACAGCGGGGACCCATCGGACGGGCCATCGTATTTCGCAAAAAAACATTTCCCCCTGACTGCTGGGACCCACCAGCTACACGTTCGCACGCAAGGAAGTTCGTCCGGGCAAAAAACGATTCGCCCCCCTGACTGCTGGGGCCCACCAGCTACATCTTCGCATGCAAGGAAGTGCGTCCGGGCAAAAAGACGATTTGCCCCCTAACTGCTAGGACCCACTAGCTACATCTTCGCAGGCAAGGAAGTGCTTGACAGTCGGGACCACCTGGTCGAAGCGTACGTAGCGTTGTCATTCTTGTCGCAAACGTGTACGTACATATACACTGGTGGATGTAGAGGCGCGCAGATGTCGCAGTAGAGGCGCGCACGTAGCATGTACACGTACGTACATCGACCAGGGTGCAAGAAAGAAAATACGGCCACGTATGTGTACATACGAGCGGGGTCTCAAACACCTACTCGCGCATATGTACGGCGAGGGCTCGTGTACATGGCTAGGTCGGAACAGAGAAACAGCGTCGTCGTCGTGTTCATGGGAGGCAACGGAATGTGTCGTGTTCATGGGGAGGCAACGGAATGCGTCGTGTTCACGGGGAGGCAACGGAATGCGTCATGTTCATCGGGAGGCAACGGAATGCGTGGGAGCCAAGCGGCTGGGTCGGAACAGAATGCGTCATCGTTTTCATCGGGAGGGCTTGGACGGAGCAGGCGATGGAAACGAGGCCTGGAGTACCGCACAATAGAGGAAACGGCCTTGTGTTCGAACGGCCACGTTCGAAACAGGATCCTGTTCATCGGGAGGGGTGTGGCGTACCGCAAAACGGAGGAAACGAACCCAGATAGGTAGAATGTAGGTGCTTAATATAACTAGTTTATTTATAGTAAGTGCTTAATGTAACTAGTTTATTTATAGTAAGTGCTTAATAGAACTAGTTTATTTATAGTAAGTGCTTAATAGAACTAGTTTATTTAGTAAGTAGTTAATAGAACTAGTTTATCACTTTGTGATCGAATAATGCTATATGAGATTTGATTATCTAAAATTTTACTCGGTGGAATATGTAGGCTTTGTGCAGTCATGTCTCCTTGGAGTGATCGTCATTCGAGCTACCTCTACTTCCTCTACACCCGAGTTAGTGAGCTAAAAGTCCACCTTCTCTTTATCCACTCCTCGGTGTGTTGAATACAGTAGAACTAGGGTATATAGTCGGTGGGTTCATGTGCGGATGCTTATGATAATTGATCCAGATAGAATTGCAAGTTTAAGCATCATTGTATGTGTATGAACATCTTTGTATTGCTGGGAAAAGCCGAGTGGCCTATGTTTCGCCGGAGTGTTGATTCATTTCCGTTCTGGCAAATTTCAGGCGCTCGATATGTCCTATTTTAGCAAAGGTCATGCCGGATTTTTTTCCGTGAATTTAAGCATGACTTGTGTTAGAATATGTAGGAAATATCGAGTGCCCCGGATTTGTGTGTTGTGTTTCTTGGTAGTTGCCTTCGATCAATTTTCAATTAATGTTTCAACTATGAACATAGGAAATGTCTGACGCGAAAAGGATTTCGGTATGTGCGAATATTGTGAAGACGAGCGCTGCTTGTGCGACAGACATTTCCTAGTTGATGATAGGAGCTTCAGCATCAAGCTGGACGAGAACTTCGAAGTGGATACAGTAAGTCACAGCGACAAGTCTTTTTTCATAATTAAGCATGATTTCTGCTTCTTTTGCTTCAACTTGTAAATTTATTTATTTTACTATTCTACTAGCGTATCTCCTGCCATGCAAGAATTTTTGTCTTGGATAAGATTGGTTTCAGTCCTATGAAAACTATAGAGGCAAATAGATTTCACTTGAAGACCGAGCATGGTTATACTTTCGACGCAAAATTATACAATGCAGACACCTACACGTATTTTGAGTGCAAAACTTGGAGAGCACTATGCAAGGCTTATGCATTTGAGCTTGATATGCTTATTACCTTTGATATTCATCCGGAAGATAATATTGAGGGCAATATCAACATCTGGGTCGATGTGCAGACGCCTCCAGTTCTACCATTATGTGAGTTTCTCAACCATATTTATGTCTTGGATATTGTTTATTCAAAAATAGTTAACGACTAATTTCTATTGACAGCTTATTTCCAAAGCAAACATGTCCGTCGCTTGGTAGACATGACCTACTACTGTCTCGAGGCTGAACTAAACTGTGAGGAGATAACTCATTATGTTTCATGGCCTGAGGATCTTGATGCTGTCAAGACAAATTATTTTCCTGGACTTGAAAATCTTAGTACTCAAAACGTGCGACCAATAGTTTTCGCATTTAACTACAGTCACATCTATTTAGGAAAGATGGTAAGATTTTTACTATTTGTCCTTGGTGCATCTTTTGCATACATTATTTTTAAGCTAAACTTCATTAATAAGTATGTTACTACGATGTTCTTCAATAGGGACTCCCGATGGTAGTTGTGCCACATTAGATCGAGCCTAAAGGTCGCATGGCAATGGTTAGCTTACGGCCAAGACATCCTACATTGCACATGGGTGCATCCAGGATTTCTAAAACCGATCAAGTCTTAATAGTGAAAGACTGGAGCAAAATTGTGAAGGATCGCAGAGAAATACTAGGGGGCAGCAATCAAAAGCGCAGCCCACAATTAGGAGACAGGTTCACCTGCATGCTCCAATATGATGAATCAGGACTGCTACACATGTCCTATGCTATTTTACCTGAGAGAGAGCAGCAGGAGTGATTAGCTAGCTAGAATGAGTTTGAAGATGATGATGTGCTACACTTTGACTATGATGATTAAATAGCTAGTGTTGGTGGTAATGACTATGATGTTTATTATTAGCTAGTGTTGGTGGTGATTAGATAGCTACACTATGACTATGATGAGTAAATAATGGTAATGACTCTGATGATTATTAGCTAGGGTTGTTGGTGATGGTATGATGTAAGAGTTTTTATATTAATATGATGATGACGACGAGTTATTATATCATTGGGCGAAAGAACCGCAGATTAGTTTCAAGTGGATGGATCCTAAGTGATCAAGTCATGGATTATCGTGATAATCCATGACTTGATCACTTAGGATCCGTCCACTTGAAATTAATTCGCAGTTCTTTTACCTAGTGATTTAATAACTCATTATGATGTAAAAACAATCTCTAAATTGCTACTGTATGAAAACTTGTATAAAGGTGTATGAATAACGAGATATGTTGGGGATATAACTGGTGGGTATAAACCGCGCAGGAGGGGCCGGTTTATCCTCAGAGAGATTGCCAATATTGAAGCCCATGAAGTTATAGAAGACGGCGACTTAAGAAGGAAACTTAACAAGGGAGCCCAAGGCCCAGAGGCGGGTTAGGGACCATAGGCATAAACCGCCATATGATGTGTAACTTGTGTTGTAAGGTAGGAAAGAGTAGAAACCGAGCCGGACACGTGTATGAGTCGGCGTCGGGATTCTATAAACCGCCGGGCATCAACCTCTGTATATAAAGGGACAACCCGGCGGCGGTTCAAGGACAATAAACAACAACTCGAGAGCCAGGCAAAGCGGATTCGCTCCCTGGTCATCGAAACCCCATCAATTCCACCACAACTGGATCGTAGGCTTTTACCTTCACCGCAAGGGGCCGAACTAGTATGAACTCCCCGTGTCCTTTGTCCGATTTAACCCCTTTAAGCTAATCTCGTTGCGATGGCTCCACGACTAAGTCCTCACACTATGACATCTGACGTGACAATTCCACGACAACATAAAAAAATAGAATACAGAATAATAGTAGTAGCGCGGGCAGTGAGACGCGCTACTAGTAATTACCAGTAGCATCTGTTACTCCACGCGCTACTACTAAGTAGATATACCAGTAGCGCATGTCAACACACGCTACTGCTAACCTTTAGTTGTAGCGTCGTATTAGTAGCGCAGTTACCCACACTACTGATAGGCTAAAAACCCGCGCTACTGCTAGGCTTTTCCCTAGTAGTGTGTGTGTGATACGTGGCAAACAGGTCCGTAATCAGAAATGTGTGTGAAGACCAATAATAACATAGACGATTGTTGTTAATAAGCCATGTGATTTGCTCTGTCTACAGAAGAATAACACACACATATATATAACTGAAATAAACATCCAATTACAAAGTGACTATACAGATCATTCTCACACACCTCAATAAACAATTGCATGCATTCTAAAGTAGGAGAAATGATCATCTAGTCATCTACTTCTTATGACGCTTGATACGTCTCCAATGTATCTATAATTTTTGATTGTTCCATGCTAGTATATTACCTGTTTTGGATGTTTATGGGCTTTACTTTACACTTTTATATCATTTTTGGGACTAACCTACTAACCGGAGGCCTAGCCCATATTGTTTTTTTTTTCTATTTCAGTGTTTCGAAGAAAATGAATATCAAATGGAGTCCAAAAGGAATGAAACCTCCAGGAGATTTATTTTTGGAACAGAAGCAATCCAGGAGACTTGGAGTTGAAGTAAGGGAAGCTTGGAGGTGGCCACGAGGCAGGGAGGCGCGCCCTACCCCCTGGGCGCGCCCCCGCCCTCGTGGGCCCCTCGTTGCTCCCCTGACTGACTTCTTTCACCTATATATGTCCATATACCCTAAAACATCGAGGAGCACAATAGATCGGGAGTTCCGCCGCTGCAAGGCTCTGTAGCCACCAAAAACCAATCGGGACCCCGTTCCGGCACCCTGCCGGATGGGGGATCCCTCACCGGTGGCCATCTTCATCATCCCAACGCTCTCCATGATGAGGAGGGAGTAGTTCCCTCGGGGCTAAGGGTATGTACCAGTAGCTATGTGTTTGATCTCTCTCTCTCTCTTGTGTTCTTGATTTGGCACAATCTTGATGTATCGCGAGCTTTGCTATTATAGTTGAATCTTATGATGTTTCTCCCCCTCTACTCTCTTGTGATGAATTGATTTTTCCCCTTGAAGTTTTCTTGTCGGATTAGGTCTTTAAGGATTTGAGAACACTTGAAGTATGTCTTGTCGTGCTTATCTATGGTGACAATGGGATATTCACGTGATCTACTTGATGTATGTTTTGGTGATCAACTTGCGGGTTCAATGAACTTATGCATAGGGGTTGGCACACGTTTTTGTCTTGACTCTCCGGTAGAAACTTTGGGGCACTCTTTGAATTACTTTGTGTTGGTTTGAATAGATGAATCTGAGATTGTGTGATGCATATCGTATAATCATGCCCACGGATACTTGAGGTGATATTGGAGTATCTAGGTGACATTACGGTTTTGGTTGATTTGTGTCTTAAGGTGTTATTCTAGTACGAACTCTATGATAGATCGAACAAAAAGAATAGCTTCGTGTTATTTTACTACGGACTCTTGAATAGATCGATCAGAAAGGATAACTTTGAGGTGGTTTCGTACCCTACAATAATCTCTTCGTTTGTTCTCCGCTATTAGTGACTTTGGAGTGACTCTTTGTTGCATGTTGAGGGATAGTTATATGATCCAGTTATGTTATTATTGTTGAGAGAACTTGCACTAGTGAAAGTATGAACCCTAGGCCTTGTTTCCTACCATTGCAATACCGTTTATGCTCAGTTTTATCGCTTGCTACCTTGCTGTTTTTATATTTTTTCAGATTACAAATACCCATATTTATCATCCATATTGCACTTGTATCACCATATCTTCGCCGAACTAGTGCACCTATACAATTTACCATTTTATTGGTGTGTTGGGGACACAAGAGACTCTTTGTTATTTGCTTGCAGGGTTGCTTGAGAGAGATCATCTTCATCCTACGCCTCCCACGGATTGATAAACCGTAGGTCATCCACTTGAGGGGAATTTTCTACTGTCCTACAAACCTCTGCACTTGGAGGCCCAACAACGTCTACAAGAAGAAGCTTGTGTAGTAGATTCAAATAATATTCATAGATAAGCTGATCATAAATCCACAATTCATCGGATCTCGACAAACACACCGCAAAAGAAGATTACATTAGATATATCCCAAGAACATCGAGGAGAACATGGTATTGAGAATCAAAGAGAGATAAGAAGCCATCCAGCAACAAGCTATGGACCCGTAGGTCTGAGGTAAACTACTCATGCTTCATCGGAAGGGCAATAGAGTTGATATAAAAGCCCTCCGTGATCGAATCCCCCTCCGACAGGATGCCGGAAAAGGCCCCAAGATGGGATCTCATGGGAACAGAAGGTTGCGGCAGTGGAAAAGTGTTTTCATGTATACTTCTGGTGGTTCGGGAATATATTTGAATATATAGGAGGAAGGTCTAGGTCAGGGGGTGACCGAGGGGCCCACAAGGTAGGGGGACGCACCCTACCCCCTGGGCACGCCCTCCACCCTTGTGGCCACCTCGTGGCTCTTCTGACTTGCACTCCAAGTCCCCTGGGTGTTTTCTGGTCCAAGAAAAATCATCGTGAAGGTTTTATTTCGTTTGGACTCCATTTGGTATTCCTTCTCTGCGAAGCTCAAAAACAAGGGAAAAACAGAACTGGCACTGGGCTCTAAGTTAATAAGTTAGTCCCAAAAATAATATAAAATAGCATATTAATGCATATAAAACATCCAAAACAGATAATATAATAGCATGGAACAATAGAAAATTATAGATACGTTGGAGACGTATCAGTATGTACCATGGAGAAGTTGGAATACAGTAGATATTACACCAATATAAATTTAGAATGAGTTCACAACAGTATCTAAAGTGGTGATTTGCTTTATTATACTAACGGATATTATGAGTTTTCTATTGAGTTTTCTGTTGTGAAGTTTGCTAATTTTGGGTAAAGATTTGATGTACTATGGAATAAGGAGTGGCAAGAGCCTGAGCTTGGGGATGCCCAAGGCACCCCAAGGTAATATTCAAGGACAACCAAGTATCTAAGATTGGGGATGCCCCAGATGGCATCCCCTCTTTCGTCTTGAAAGAACATGCGGTGCCCCCATGTTTGGTTTTGGTAATTCATGACAATCTCTATAGACTAATGGTTGCCTTGAGTTATATTTGAAGATTTTGTCCATGGGCTTTTTTTGAAGTCCATGTGTTGGTTTCAAGGTGTTTATGAGTTGACCAAGGTGCTATTAAGGAATTATCCAAAGATTGGTCATGAGAGTGTTGAGCTTATTGCAAGCATGTTTTGAAGAAGAAGATTGTGTGATCATTCATGTTTACCTTCAAGACATCATCCAAATGAAGAGAGTTGGAAAGATTCAAGATTGATCAAGACTAAGTCAAGAGTGAATCAAGTTGATCAACTCACAAAGTATAGAAGATGTACCGAGAGGGATCAAGTGATCCCATGGTATGGTAAGCATTGTCAATTACGTTGTGTGTACTGACCCATGGTCTTCGTGAGAGTTCTTTGTGGGGTTAGGATGCGGTGTGCAAGTTCAAGTGATGCATCACGAAGAGATCAAGTGCTTGAATCTTGCTGCCCATTGTGGTGACAATGGACTTGTGAAGATGAGCCAAAGAGTGGCTCACCCATAGTGGACTATGGGGGAGCAATCATCTAGTCTTCATCGAGCCAACACAATCAAGAAAGGTGGTCCAACTTGAGGGAGTCAAGATCGTCATCATCTAGCTCAAGTGGACCATGTGCAAGGCAAAGGTTTTCCCTTGATAGGTTTTCTATTTTACAGGCCTCATGGTGGTAGTTGGGAGACCGGGTTATAGGATCGTTTGCCGTACTATCAAGGGGGGCTCTCAAGTTGGTAGCTTGATCGTATCGTTAGTAGAGAGCTCAAACCATTGCATCCTTGCATCTTGTTTCTTGGTTCTTGTTTGGTTCTCTTTGTGAGTCTTAGAGCTTATGGTCATCTTGATGACAAGCTTGAGTTCATCGAAAACGGAGTTCGCATGCGTCTTCTATGATGTTTTCGGTGTTGGAGGTTTTACCGGTCTTATCCGAGAAAGGGTTCTCACCATTTTCTTATGGGCCTTTTCTAATTTGCTTATTATTGATATTTATTTCAATATTGGGTTAGCCCTTATCGCTAGCTTTCCAAGAAACTTGGTTTCATCGAATTCGGAGTCCGTTTGCAAAAGTTGTGGTAGTTTTGGTGTTCTGAAAAGGCTGCGGCGGTACTACCACGAATTGGAGCGGATGTAATTTTTTACTACCACTCCAGAGCGGTACTACCGCGGCTCCTACAGCGGTAGTACCGCTCTGGACCAAAAACTCGTCCCAAGTCCTGCGGTGGTAGGCCCGGATGTAATTTTTTAGTACCGCTTGCAAGCAGTAGTATCGCTACGCTTAGCAGTAGTACCGCTACCCCTAGCGGTAGTACCGTGAGGTCAAGCGGTACTACCGCTCCAATGGTTCTTCTGGCCTTTTTGCCTCCTCGCTGTTGTGTTTCGAAGGGGTACTACTGCCCTAGCGGTAGTACCGCTCCTTGGAGCGGTAGTACCGCTCTGTGCGGGCTGTGAGCATAATGGTTGGATTTTTCCCCACCTATAAAAGGGGGTCTTCTTCCCCATTGAACCTCATCCCTTGAGCTCGTGTTCTTCACCCATTGTTGACCTTCTTCGAGCTTGCTAACTCTCAATCCCACCATGGATTCTTGCTTGTTTTTGAGGGAAAAGAGAGAGGAGATCTAGATCCTCATTTCCACCAATCACTTTCTCCTCTATGTGAGGGGAACCCCTTGGATCTAGATCTTGGAGTTCTTGGTGTTCTCCTTCTTGTTCTTCCTCTCATCTTCCTCCCTAGCATTAGTTGCTTCGGTGGGATTTGAGAGAGAAGGACTTGGGCACTTCATGTAACCTTGCCATTGCATTTGGTGCATCGGTTTGAGTTCTCCACGTGATACGTGGAAGTTACAAGTTGAGAAGCTTATTACTCTTTGGCTGCTTGGTACCCTTGAGCTTGTTACTCTTGGGTGTTTGGACACCCTAGAGCTTGTTCCTCTTGGGTGCCTTGGCGCCCTAGACGGTTGGTGTTGTTCGGAGCTCAATCATTGTTTTGTAAAGCTCCGGGCAAGCGTCGGGGTCTCCAATTAGGTTGTGGAGATAGACCCGAGCAATTTGACGGGTACTGGTGACCGCCCCCAAGGGTTGCCAAAGTGTACGGGTTCGGTGACCGCCCCCAAGGGTCGCCATTTGTACGGGTTCGGTGACCGCCCTCAAGGGTCCCTTAGTGTAATCACGGCATCTTGCATTGTGCGAGGGCGTGAGGAGATTACGGTGGCCCTAGTGGCTTCTTGGGGAGCATTGTGCCTCCACACCGCTCCAAACGGAGATTAGCATCCGCAAGGGTGTGAACTTCGGGATACATCATCATCTCCGCGTGCCTCAGTTATCTCTTTCCCGAGCCCTTTACTTATACACTTTACTTTATGATAGCCATATTGTTCTTTGTCATATATCTTGCTATCACATAGTTTCTTATCTTGCTTAGCATAAGTTGTTGGTGCACATAGGTGAGCCTAGTTGTTTTAGGTTTTGTGCTTGACAAATTAACTGCTAGGTTTATTCTGCATTTGTTCAAGCCTTAACTGTAATTATTTTAAAGCGCCTATTCACCCCCCCTCTAGGTGACATCCTCGATCTTTCAATTGGTATCAGAGCCTCGTCTCTCTTTGTTAGGCTTAACTGCCTAGAGAGTAAAGATGTCGACTAGGGGATTAGGATTCTTTGACACTCTTAGTTTCGATGGCACAAATTTTGATGTTTGGGTAATTCGCATGCTTAACCTCTTTAGGGTCATGGACCCAAATTTAGAGCGAATTGTAGATATGGGTTTTTCTCCTCCAAAGGATCCCCAAAGATTATCTTTAGAGGATGAGAAAAACTCTTATCTCAATGCTCAAGCTTCTAATGTGCTTTTCGATGCTTTGAGCAATGTAGTTATATTTCAACTCATGCCGTTCCGGGATGCTCATGAGTTATGGACAAAGCTTCAAGATAAATATGGTGTGTACAATATTTGTGGGGATGATTGTTATCCCTCCTCCTTCGGCCATGTTGCCTTCTCAACTTCTTCTACTTCACCTACATGTGGATTGCCACAAGGTAATTCTAGGGTGAGTAGTGGTGGTCATTGCAATGATGATAGTGTGCTTGTTCTTGGTGATTCTTCATCACTATCTTATTGCAATGGTCCTTCTTTGGACTTTAACACTTCGAGCACCTTACATGTTTCAGATGCTCGTGTTGGTTGTCCTTGCATATCATGTAGAAATTGCTTGCTCAAATCTCATGATTATATGCTTGCTATGTCTTGTTGCCATGATAAAAATGTATCTATTTCCTTGAGTTGTTGTGCTAACAATGTAGAGGAAACTCAACACTCCATGGAACAAGATGTGGTCTTGAATGGTGCTTCAAGGGATCCTACATCATCATCTATTGCATTTTGCCTTATGTCCAAGGCCTCAAAGGTATCTCCTACTTTGAATCCCAATATATCTTGTGATGATATTGATGATGGCAAGAATGATGATGATGTTGATTATGATGAAGGGAATGATAATGTTGCCTCCTTAAAAATTAAGGGGGAAATGCTTTTTAAAGCTCTTCATAAAAATAAAATTGCTCGTTCCAACTTCATGGAAATTATGTCCATTGCCATTGAGGGCAAGAAATATATTGAGGAGTTGGAATCTCATCTCGAGGAGCATGAGGTCACCATTGAGAAAATGGAAGGTCATGAGCGTGATTACGCTAATGAGATTGCGGACCTCTCTCAAGCTCTTGAACTTGAACAAACCACCAAGGAATCTCTTGAGGAGACTTTTGCTCTAGAATTATCTAGAGTAAGGGAATCTCGTGATAGAGCTCTTGAGGTGGCCAATGATTTTGAAACTAAAAATGAGGAGCTTGAAGTTGCGCATGCTAAACTCCTTGAGGACTTTGAGCACCTCGAAAATGGCTCAAGGGTCATTAAGAGTGAGCTCATCAAACTCACCGAGTCTCATGCTCAACTTAAAGCTTCATATTCAAAAGAGCTTGCCAAGTTGTCTTCTCCTCTTGTTGCTAATGATGATGCTTGTGCTACTAACTCTATCTCTTGTGAAGCATCCATATTGAAGGAGAATGTTGAGCTACGGGCTCAACTTGAGTTGCTATCTAGCAAATATGGGAAATTGGAAGAAAGTCATGAAAAGCTCTCAAACTCTCATGATGATCTTCTAGTATCCCATAATGTGCTAAAGATAGCTCATGAGGCCATGCTTGCTAAGGTAACATCTAGTGAGCCTCATGTGGATACTAGCACTACATCTAGTCAAAGTGCTATATTGCCATGTGCTAGTCCTTGTAATTCATCTACTCACAATGTTGGTACATCTTGTGATGAATTGCTTTCCTTGACTAGTTTCTCAAACGATGAAGCTTATACTTTCTCTAGTACTTGTGTTGAGACTAACCATGTAGAGGAAATCAAAGAGCTCAAGGCCCAAGTCACTTCTTTGAAGAAAGACTTGGAAAAGTGTCATGAAGGGAAGGCCACACTCAACAATATCTTGAGTGTGCAAAAATCCCCCAATGACAAAGGTGGACTTGGATTCAACTCCAATAAGAAGAAGAAGTCCAAGAGCAACAAGAAGAAGGGCCAAAAACAAGTCAAGAATTCGGCCAAGATCATTTGCTTCAAGTGCAAAATTGAAGGGCATCATGTTAGATCTTGCCCTTTGAAGAAGAAGGCCATTAGTGACAAGCAACAAGGGAAGCGGCCACAAGTTCACTCTCATTCTCAATCTCAAGTTGAGAAATCAAGTGAGAAGAAAGTAAAGAGTAGACGTTGCTACCTATGTCGTGAAAAAGGTCACGTCGCTTCTTCATGCACAAATGGTACCTCATCCAACCCAATTATCATTGATGATGTCTATTATCTTGGGAAGGATAAGGTTGGCAATGTGTTTGCCAAGTTTGTTGGTACTCAAAGTGGTTTGAAGCAAAGAACCATTTGGGTAGCCAAGCCTATTGTGACTAACCTCTTAGGACCCAACTTGGTTGGGGACCAACTAGCTCAAACTTGATCAATAGGTGTTGTTGGAGGGCATTGGACACTTGGCTACATTATGAAGAATTAAGGGGACTTCATCACTCTTATTGCCTCAAGCCAAGTCAATTGAATCATCAAGCTTATATCTTATATCCAATGTGCCTCCTTGCGGTAACTTGTACTTAAATTGTTTACATTGAAAGTTACTTGCCCACTTGCATGTTTTGGTTTTGTTCCTTGCATGTGTTTGTATATGTTGTGCTTCCAACTTGATTATCTTGAGCAATCAAGTATGTGTGTGTTGGTTTGCACATCATGTATGTGTGTGTCATGCATTGAGCCTTTTGCATCTTGTTTATTTCTTAGTTGGCTCTTGTGAGAGATTAATGGAATATCCCATTATGGGGGAGTGATGTGCTTTGTGCACCTCACAATCCTATAAATGTGTGTACATGAGTAATACAATCTAGTATTGATATTTCAAGATTATCTAGTTGCTATGTGGTATGTCTTCTCATGAGAAATTCAAATTCTAAATTGTCCATTAATTATCTCTTGTTGGATCCTCTTATTGCCTCTTGTTAAGTTTTCTTCATTGGTATCACATTATGGGGGAGTAATATGCTATGTATATTACTAGCCTAGAAAATGTGTACATTTGAGATTTTGTCACCTAGTGTTGATATTGTAGATTATCTTGTTCCTAGGTGGCATGTTAGCTCTACAAGTTGCAATTTGCTTGTGTTTGGTGTGAAGATGATGTTGGATATCCTTGCTATCTACCAACGGGAATTATTTCCAAATACTTTTGTCTTATGACAATTGGTACTCACTTATGTGTGGTAGAAATTATTGATCATCTTTACATTGGCCTTTGCTTTTATTTGCCTTATCTCGTGCCTAGGATTGTGTCAACTCCCATTGTTTTCCATACCACTTGTGGATCTTGTTATTTTCTTGATCTTGTTTAGTGTTTTCTAGATATAGTGAAAGTGGTGATCCCACCTTGTGCATTTTGTATTCAAATGCAAATTCTCTATAATGCACTAGTCTTGGGGGAGCTATCCTATTTTCTATAAAACACTCATCTTGTGATCCATATTAAGTGTGTGTTGGTGGATGGCAAGTCGTTTCTTTTGGTACTTTGTGCCAACATGAAACTTTGTAGAGAGCTTGGTTTGTTTGGAACCATCCTCTCCTTTGGGAGTTTGACATCTTTTTTGTGTGTTCCAATGGATATCTCATTCCTTGATGTATCTTTTAATGATATCTTCCAAGTGATGATTTCTCCATTTGGTATCCTTTTCACTTGGTTTTTCCTTTTATTTTGGTATCGGTTCTTGAAAGTCTTGAGCATGCATTTTAACTTCATGTAGTTCCTTTGGCATGTTTTCTTTCTTTGACCCAATATATAGGGGAAACTCCACCAAGTCTCAAATTGGATGAGATGTGCATGAGATTCATTTTCATATCTATATGCACACATCTATGTGGAGTTTGTCCTATGTATTGTTGGTTCTCTAACTCTTTGGTCCCAATGAGTTTGGGTACCATTTTGTTTGTGTTGTTGTTCTAGGAACAATTGGAGATGCATTGGATACTCGGCTCATTCAAAAGGAAGGTGTTGTCACCATGTGCTTATTGGAGTCAAGCTAGGATGATCAATGAACTACTTTCTACCTTCAATTGGTATCTACTACATCCTTCCAATGCTATCTCGGTAACAAGTATCATCATCTACTACATGCACACATTATTGCATCAATCGTGTGTAGATTGTATCATGGCATGTTATTCTTTCTTTCTTGTGATACTTGTTTCCTTTCTCAAAGCATCCCAACAATGATCTCTTGTTGCTAGTTGTGATGTCTTTGATGGTTGTGTGGTAGGAATTCATTTATATACAATAAGACCATATCTAGCCTTGGGCTATGCTTCCAAGCACATATCTTATTGGTATATGTATGACTTCCTTTTGGATATCTTGTTCCTTCGTGTTGTAACTATTTCGGGTGTACATCCTTCTTTGTAGATATATATCGTCATGATTTCGTCTACCTAGACCCTTATACACTTGAGAGAAATTACATCTCTAGATGATATCCTTTCTTTCACGTCCACCTTGTCTTTCTTATGTTATTTCTTTGGTGGCTCTGTGAAAGCTTTTGCCTTGAGTGCGTGTCTTATCTCGTTGCATCTTGATGCACTCTTGTGTGGTGAAGATTATTTTCCTCATGCTTGTCTTGACGAGGCTTTTGCCATCTTAATTGGTATCCCCTGTCTTGATGATGCTTATGCTTTCTATCTTCACCTTGGGTTGTCACAAGTGTTGGTTATTCATTTTGCATATTTAGTGTTCTTGTGAACCCATTTGCTTAGTTGTGTGTGAGAATGAAAGGCTTTGCACCGTGTATCTCATTCATTCGAGACTATGTTGATGCTTATGCTCATCCGTATATTAGTCTTCTCATGTGCTTTGCCATGACTCACACACATCATTTTGGTTGAGCCTATTCTTAAGTTGCCTCTTTTACATGTTGCTCAACCATGTGTTTGTTGCAAGTGCTAGGCTTAGTTTCCTTTATGCTCACTTGCACTTGTTGTTTGTTTCTATTGATTTTGGGGGAGCTATGATCCTATTTGTGCACTTTGTATCCAAATACAAAAATTATTATGTGTGCACAAATCATGGGGAGCTTCTCTAGCTTATTTAGAATACTCCTTTGCTCATATCATAATATCCTTCATTCATGTGGCTCATAGGATCTTTGGTCTAGTTGGTTAAATTGATATCTTTTGATTGCTTGCTTCAATTGGTATCTTTTGATTGCTGGATTTCTTGTTTCTCTCTTTGTTATGTCTTTGTGGCATATCATTCTTTTGCAATCTTTGGCCTCAATATAGTTTGTATTCCTCCAAGTATTTACCATTGGATATGTGTATTGCATTCCACTCTCTTTTTGAGAGATACACAATTTATGGAGGGAACACTCTTTATATTGGCCTTCTAAGCTTTTCACCCATTTTGGCAATCGATGCCAATGGGGGGAGGAGTTTCAGAGAGTTTTGTGGAGAAGTCTTCAGAGTTTTCTCCTTGCTTTGGTTTTGGTTTCCTAAGCATTTGCATCCCATTCTCATGCATCATTGGTTGTTGCATTGCATGGTGATGCATAACTCTTTGTATAAACTCTCTTGGAAAGTGATTGTCATCAATTACCAAAATGGGGGAGATTGAAAGAACATGCGGTGCCCCCCATGTTTGGTTTTGGTAATTGATGACAATCTCTATGGACTAATGGTTGCCTTGAGTTATATTTGAAGGTTTGTCCATAGGCTTTTTTTGAAGTCCATGTGTTGGTTTCAAGGAGTTTATGAGTTGACCAAGGTGCTATTAAGGAATTATCCAAAGATTGGTCATGTGAGTGTTGAGCTTATTGCAAGCATGTTTTGAAGAAGAAGATTGTGTGATCATTCATGTTTACCTTCAAGACATCATCCAAATGAAGAGAGTTGGAAAGATTCAAGGTTGGTCAAGACTAAGTCAAGAGTGAATCAAGTTGATCAACTCACAAAGCGTAGAAGATGTACCGAGAGGGATCAAGTATCCCATGGTATGGTAAGCATTGTCAATTATGCTCTGTGTACTAACCCATGGTCTTCGTGAGAGTTCTTTTGTGGGGTTAGGATGCGGTGTGCAAGTTCAAGTGATGCATCATGAAGAGATCAAGTGCTTGAAGCTTGCCGCCCATTGTGGTGACAATGGACTTGTGAAGATGAGCCGAGAGTGGCTCACCCATAGTGGACTATGGGGGAGCAATCATCTAGTCTTCATCGAGCCAACGCAATCAAGAAAGGTGGTCCAACTTGAGGGAGTCAAGATCATCATCATCTAGCTCAAGTGGACCATGTGCAAGGCAAAGGTTTTCCCTTGATAGGTTTTCTATTTTACCGGTCTCATGGTGGTAGTTGGGAGACCGGGTTATAGGATCGTTTGCCGTACTATCAAGGGGGGCTCTCAAGTTGGTAGCTTGATCGTATCGTTAGTAGAGAGCTCAAACCATTGCATCCTTGCATCTTGTTTCTTGGTTCTTGTTTGGTTCCCTTTGTGAGTCTTAGAGCTTATGGTCATCTTGATGACAAGCTTGAGTTCATCGAAAACGGAGTTCGCATGCGTCTTCTATGATGTTTTTGGGTTTGGGGGTTTTAACCGGCCTTACCGGAGAAGGGTTCTCACCATTTTCTTATGGGCCTGTTCTAATTTGCTTCTTATTGATATTTCTTTCAAGATTGTGTTATCCCTTGTCGCTGGCTTTCCAACAAGCTTGGTTTCATCAAATTCGGAGTCCGTTTGCAAAAGTTGTGGCAGTTTTGGTGTTCTGAAAAGGCTGCGGCGGTACTACCGCGAATTTGAGCGGATGTAATTTTTTACTACCGCTCCAGAGCGGTACTACTGCGGCTCCTATAGCGGTAGTACCGCTCCGGACCAAAAAATCGTCCCAAGTCCTGCGGTGGTAGGCCCGGATGTAATTTTTTAGTACCGCTATGCTTAGAAGTAGTACCGCTACCCCTAGCGGTAGTACCGTGAGGTCAAGCGGTACTACCGCTCCGACGGTTCTTCTGGCCTTTTTGCCTCCTCACTATTGTGTTTCGAAGGGGTACTACTGCCCTAGCGGAAGTACCGCTCCTTGGAGCGGTAGTACCGCTCTGTGCGGGCTGTGAGCATAACGTTGGATTTTTCCCACCTATAAAAGGGGGTCTTCTTCCCTATTGAACCTCATCCCTTGAGCTCGTGTTCTTTCCCCATTGTTGACCTTCTTCGAGCTTGCCTAACTCTCAATCCCTCCATGGATTCTTGCTTGTTTTTGAGGGAAAAGAGAGAGGAGATCTAGATCCTCATTTCCACCAATCACTTTTCTTCCTCTATGTGAGGGGAACCCCTTGGATCTAGATCTTGGAGTTCTTGGTGTTCTCCTTCTTGTTCTTCCTCTCATCTTCCTCCCTAGCATTAGTTGCTTTGGTGGGATTTGAGAGAGAATGACTTGGGCACTCCGTGTGCCCTTGCCATTGCATTTGGTGCATCGGTTTGAGTTCTCCACGTGATACGTGGAAGTTACAAAGTTGAGAAGCTTATTACTCTTGGGTGCTTGGTACCCTTGAGCTTGTTACTCTTGGGTGTTTGGACACCCTAGAGCTTGTTCCTCTTGGGTGCCTTGGCGCCCTAGACGGTTGGTGTTGTTCGGAGCTCAATCATTGTGGTGTAAAGCTCCGGGCAAGCGTCAGGTGAGGGAGTCCTGGATTAGGGGGTATCCAGACAGCCGGACTATGTACATCGTCCGGACTATTGAAGCGTGAAGATACAAGACTCAAGACTCCGTCCCGTGTCCGGATGGGACTCTCCTTTGCGTGGAAGGCAAGCTTGGCGATTCGGATATTGTGTTTCCTTCCTTCTAACCGACTCCATGTAAACCCTAGCCCTCTCCGGTGTCTATATAAATGGGAGAGGTTGGTCCTTAGAAGGCCGGTCACAATTACAATCATAATCATCATAGGCTAGCTCCTAGGGTATAGCCTCTATGATCTTGTGGTAGATCTACTCTTGTACTACTCATATCTTCAATATTAATCAAGCAGGAAGTAGGGTTTTACCTCCATCAAGAGGGCCCAAACCTGGGTTAACATTATGTCCCTCACTTCCTGTTACCATCAACCTAAGACGCACAGATCGGGATCCCCTGCCCGGGATCTGCCGGTTTTGACACCGACATTGGTACTTTCATTGAGAATTCCTCCGTGTCGTTGCTGTAAGGCTTGATGGCGCCTTCGATCGTCAACAACGCGGTCTAGGGCGAGACTTTTATCCCCGGACAGATCTTCGTGTTCGGAGGCTTCGCAATGCGGGCCAATTCACTTGGCCATCTGGAGCAGATCGACAGCTACTCCCCTAGCTACCAGGTCAGGTTCGGAAATTTGAACTACACGGCCAACATTCGCGGAGACTTGATCCTTGACGGATTCGGGCCTGTGCCAGGAGCACCGGATAGTCACGATGAGCACGGCTTAGACCTGCTGTCGGACAATGCTCGGGATATCACCCATACAGTAGCCCCGGACCTAAATCCGGAGCAGGCTGCCTTGCCTAAGGATGGAGGGATGGACCCCGCCCCGCAGGCCGCACACTCATCGGAGGTAGAACCGAACACCAGCCTCACTTCTAAGAAGGCATGTGACCCCGGACCCCCGGACTCGTATCCGGATGTAGTTTCCGTTCCGCACGCTCCCGAGCCCGCCGAGCCTGGCTGGGCTTCGGTAATGGATTTACCGCCGCGGATATCTACCAACACTCGCCCTTTGGCGACGTGCTGCACTCATTAAAGTCTCTCTCTTTGTCAGGAGGCTCTCGGCCGAACTATGTCCGGCTCGAGTGGGAAGCAGACGACGAAGGAATTCATTGCCCACCCACCACCCACTTCATTGCCACGATTGATGATTTAACCGACGTGCTTGACTTCGACTCCGAAGGCATCAATGGTATGGACGACGATGCAGGAGATGATTCAGAATCTCTGGGGCGCTGGACTACTACCTCGTCACACGATATATACATGGTGGATACGCCCAAGGAGGATGACAGCGACAATCCGGAAGATAAAACCCCCGGGCAAAAGCCAAAATGACAGCGCAGACGCCGCTCAAAGTCCAGCAACAGTAAAAATAGCGACAAGAGCGCAAGAAGGATGGACATACCAGTAAACTCTGAAGGCAATAACGACCGCATGGACCCAGCGATGGAGCAGGACGAGCCAGGTCACGCCGAACCGAGTTCGGAGCAGACACCCGATCACAATGATCCCGAGGGACGAGTTCATCAAACCGCCCCAGGACAAGAACACAGTCCGGACGATGATGCATTCATCATTCCGGAAGAACGTGTGGAATGAGATAACATCCACAGAAAGCTTATGGCCACAGCAAGAAGTCTAAAGAAGCAGAAGCAACGGCTCAAAGCCGCACAGGAAACGCTCAATCGCAGATGGAATAAAGTGCTAGACACTGAAGAAAGATACGGCGACGATCGCCATACAAAGACCTATCCAAAACACAAGCTACTGCCAGAATTCAACGATGAGATTGTTCCACCCAAGAGCAATACGACCAGGAGGCCACACGTACCACTTCATAACCGCAACAGAGCGGCTACCGACACCGCGGACGATCTACGAGAGCACCTGGATAAGAAAGCCGGCGTGGCCAGGTCCATATACGGATCTAAGGGACACACCCCAGCGAGGGACTATGGTCACCAAAACGATCATACCAACCAAATACCAGTTTGGAATAAGCACCGGACACAACAACAGTCGATGGCATGCCACAGCACGTCCAGATATAGAGGGGCTGCTCACCCCCTGTGCTTCACCGAAGAAGTACTGGACCATGAATTTCCACAGGGTTTTAAACCTGTGAATATAGAGGCATACGACGGAACGACAGACCCAGGGGTCTGGATCGAGGATTTTATCCTACATATTCACATGGCTCGTTGGGATGACCTCCACACCATCAAATACCATCCCCTCAAGTTGAAGGGACTAGCTCGACACTGGTTGAAAAGCCTCCCCGAAAATTCAATTGGGAGTTGGGAGGAACTCGAGGACGCTTTCAGGGCCAATTTTTAAGGGACTTATGTCCGGCCTCCGGATGCAGACGATCTAAGTCACATAATCCAACAGCCCGGAGAGTCCGCCCGCAAGCTTTGGAACAGATTCCTCACTAAGAAAAATCAAATTGTCGATTGTCCGGATGCCGAAGCCTTAGCAGCATTCAAACACAGCATCCGCGACGAGTGGCTCGCTAGACATCTCGGCCAAGAAAAGCCAAGGACAATGGCAGCCTTAACAAGCCTTATGACCCGCTTTTGCGCGGGTGAAGATAGCTGGCTAGCCCGTAAAGGTACCAGCGACCCCAGCACATTCGAAATAAGGGATGGCAACGGGAAGCCACAGCGTAATAAAAACAAACGCCAAAACAAGGAAGAGAGCCCGGACAATACAATGGTCAATGCCGGATTCAGGGGCTCTCAACCTGATCGGCAAAAGAAGCCATTCAAAGGCAGTAAAGAGGGACCGTCCGGTCTGAACAGAGTCCTGGACCGACTGTGCCAAATTCATGGCACCCCCGAGAAACCTCCGAACCACACGCATAGAGAATGCTGGGTCTTCAAGCAGGCCGGCAAATTAAATGCCAAACACAAGGGGAGGGAAACACCAAGTGAAGACGAGGACGAACCTCGCCAGCCGAACACTGGGGGACAGAAAAAATTCCCACCAGAAGTTAAAACAGTAAACATGATCCGCGCAACTCACACATCAATGAGAAGGCACGAACGTGCGCTCAGAGACGCATACGGTACAGAGCCCATCGTACCCACACCTAACTACTGGACGGCTTGTCTGATCACCTTCGATCATATGGACTGCCCAACTAGTATTCGGCGCAGAGGATCAGAGGCCTTGGTGCTTGACCCAATAATTGACGGATACCATCTCACCCACGTCCTCATCGATGGCGGCAGCAGTCTCAATTTAATATACGACGACACTGTCCACGGGATGGGGATAGACCCATCCAGAATCAGCCAAAGCAACACCACCTTTGAAGGGGTGATACCAGGCGTAAAGGCCTATGGCAGGGGCTCTGTCATGCTGGGGGTAACATTCGGCTCCCCAGGCAACTCCAGAAGCGAAGAACTACTCTTCACCATCGCACCCTTCCAAAGTGGCTATCATGCATTGCTTGGAAGAACGGCCTTCGCCCGCTTCAACGCAGTACTGCACTATGCATACCTTACACTCAAGATGCCAGGTCCACGTGGCGTCATAACCATTAACAGAAACACAAAGCGCTCTTCACGCGTAGAGGAACACGTGACAGCCCTAGCGGCCGGACTATAAGCGGCCTCTAATATCAGAAATTATGATTGGTCATTAAGACTACAGGCGCGGTTAGACGAGTCCGGCAGCCCGGATAAACCAGGGCACCGTATATGTAATCCATAGAGGACACCAGGGGCTATAAATATTTAATACAGCCCCACACTTGGCTCAACCTTATTGGAAGCCCAACATCTTACACTTTTACTCCATCACATACTTACGTTGTACTCTCCTACATGAGTTTTTACAGACAACATTCACGCGATACCCTTCCAGGATACGGCACAATGGAGACAAAGGCGCAGACGTGCAGCAGGGCCCCGATCAACATGTTTCTTTTTAGATTAAGCCCCTGTGTAAACCTTTTATATTTCCTCTTGTTGTTTAACCATCCCATGGGTTCCATACCCACAGAGGATATTGCCGTTATTGGCATTTCGCCACGACAGATTAACGCACGTACCTGGAAATACAGGGTTTACAATCAAAAGGCATTCTTCAGCCTATTTTCTGTTACAAAGACCGAATACCTTCGGGAGTGTTCGACGTCACGAGTTTGGCCTTATATGCATCAGCTCCGAATCATGTCTTTGGTCAAATGTTGGGTTTGCCCAACTCCTGGGTTTGCCGCCTTACGTTCCGTTCTTATCGGCTAAGGCGGCCAAAGGAGAACTAGTGCGATTGTGCCCTGGTTATTCTGGATGAGCACCTCAGTAGAGAAAGCCGGAAACAGACTGTCATGATACAGCGAGAGACTGTTCAACTACTCAAAGACTCACCGGAATCTTTAGGATTTCTCCGCATTAACGAAGGGTCGTTTCCCGGCCATGTACATATGCGCCCCTATTCGGATGCACGCAAAAGTACTAGGGTCTACATAGTAGCCCCACCGTTAGACTCCCATGGCTAAGCGAAAGTGTTACAACTATATAGTCCGGTTGCCTAGTTCGACGTGCGATCACCTCCTTAATGGACCAAGACGTTGGATCAAGTGTGATTACGCATATTTTTCACGAACACCCCCGCATTGTATGCGTGGGGGCTGAAGCCAACGACTGCTAACTTTCGGATTACTTATATATATAATGGCCGCACAGGGGACACAATAATACTTTCTGGCAAAAAGTTTAAATACAGCCTCATAATCAAAATAACATTGTTTTTACAATAATTCGATGTTTCACTCGAATAATATACTCTTCGAGCATTGCGCCTCTATTAAGCGGGCACCTTCTGTTACCTACTCCAAGTAGTGCTCGGCCGAATACTGGCCTCCCGCCGGATTCTGGGTTGCTATAATGGTGGCCTCCATATCTGTCCAATAGGCTTTAACGCGGGCAAGGGCCATTCGTGCACCCTCTATGCACGCCGACCTTCTCATGGCGTCGATCCTAGGCACGGCCCCAAGGAATTGTTGCACCAAACCAAAGTAACTGTCCGGCTTAGGCCCCTTCGGCCAAAGATGGTCTATTACAGACCGCATTCCAAGCCCGGACAGCCTGTGAAGCTCCACTACAGCAGCCATCTTGTCACTTAACAGCAGCGGGCGAGTGGGGGCATTGAATTATGACCAGAAAAGCTTCTCCACTTCCTTATCACCTTGATCCTCGAAGAACTTGGCAGCGTCAGCTGTACTCTTCGCCAAATCTGCATACGCGTCCGCAGGACTCCAACGTCCATCCAGGGGAGCGTACTTCGGATCGAAAAACTTCGTCCGCAGCAAGTAGGAGCCCCCAACCACGATTTTACCGGCCTGTTGAAGCTCCTCCCACGCACCCCTGAGCTTGGTCTGTATCTCCTTGGTGGCATTAAGTGCCTTGTTTAGGTCGGCCGAACTATCCTTATGCTCCTCTTTAAGGAGCTCATACCGGTCAGCGGCATTTTTAACTCCACAGCCATTTCGGCTATCTTTTCCTCGCTTCGGCGATGAGCAGCCTGTTTGGCTCTCAATTCCTCGGCCACCTTTAGGGCAGCCGCATAGCTAACCCGAGCTTGTTCCTTGGCCTGGGCAAGTTCCGCCCTCAGGGCTTCCACGGCAGCAGCACCATCTACAGTCCAAGCATATTGCATTAATATTATGCCCCTCTCATATTTTCCTATACAATATAGTAAGGAAAGTAGAGCACATACCTTGTGACTCATCCAGCCGCTTGTTCACCAGCGTGATATCGGCATCAATCGATCCGATCTGCCTCCTTAGCTCGACAACTTCAACGGACTGGTCGGCTGCCGGACATTTAGATACCTGCGCATATGCACAAGTACAATCATTACTATATGATCCCCCGTTTGCCGCCTAGGGAGGGCAACCAGAGTCTCAAGGGCTACTGTCCATATGGAGCGCACCTAGCGTGTGCCTCACAGCCAAAAGATAGTGATTTTTTCACTACATACCTCAAAGCCTCTGAGCAGGCTCATAAATGCTTCATTCAAGCCGCTTGTAGCGGAGGAAATCTTCGTGAGCACCGCGCTCATTAATGAGCGGTGCTCCTCCGACAGCGCAACTTGCTCCAGAAGGCCCGTCAGTATATCCGGTCGGACATCGAACTGTGTCGAACCCTTCTCATTGCCCCCCATGGGAGCCAAACGCTCCGGGCTCAGGGCGGCTGACGTATTGGCCTCCGGCTTCGGCAGGTCCGGACACCTCCGTGACGACACCTCGGTGTCGCCCGCTTCATGAGGCGGAGAGGTGGGTGGAGTCTCGCTCTCCATCATCTCCGGAGGAAGATCCCCCGAAGACGAGCTCTATTGAGAAGAGCTTCTAGCCGGACTGAAAAAGACGAATCCTGGTTATGGATCTCGAAGAAACACAATACCTTCGAATTAATGATTAACTTACAACTCGGTGGAGGGCTGGCCCATTGGTGGGCACGACGTGGTGAGGGTGCCCATCGGGGCAGAGCCCCCTAGTGATACCTTTTTCCCTTGCTTGGGCATCTCCGTCTCCAAGTCTTCGGAGGCGGCCCTCTTCTTCCCGTGCGGGGAGGAGGCTTTGGCCTCCCCTTCCCGACTATCCTCCTCAGGGGAGGTAACAATTCCCCCGGTTTGGATGTGCAACGTGTGAAGTTTGACTTCCCTGTTCTTCCCCTTGTCCTTCCCTGAGGGCATTCTACTGAGCACCCGGTCAAGCATCTTGGCAATGGTTGGACTAGGCGAGCCTTCGGGAAGTGGCGCCGGACACCTGATTCTCTCCGCCTTGCTGAGCCATTCCTAGCCACGGATGATTTTCAGAATAACAACTATGGCAAATATAAAACATAGTGTCCGGTATCAAGGTTACTTACTTGGGTATCTAGGCGATTGCAGCTTAGGCCCGCATCCTCGGTGGTGTCCGGACACTCTACTTGTGGTCCGAAGAATAATTTGCACATCCCTTCGAGCTTCAGACCGAAGAAGTGCTTAACAGTCCGTGGACCCTCTAGATTGAACTCCCACATCCGGAGAGGCCAGCGTTGGCACGACAACATCCGTCGGATTAACATCACTTGAATTATGCTGACAAGATTAATGTCCCTCTCAAGAAGCTCCTATGTGCGATTCTGCAGTACTGGTACATCGCCAGCGGACCCCCAATTCCGTTCTACGTCGGTCCAAGACGCTAGTTGTGATGGAGGGCCCGAGCGGAACTCGGGGGCAGCTACCCACTTTGTGCATCTGGGAGCTGTGGCATAAAACCACCTCCGCTGCCATACATCGGATAGTTCTGGGAAAGAACCCTCTAGCCATGGGGCATTGGCGTTCCTGCTTATTATGTCACCTCCGCACTCCACATGTCGCCCCTCGATCATCTTTGGCTTCACATTAAAGGTCTTGAGCCATAAGCCAAAGTGTGGAGTGATGTGGAGAAAGGCCTCGCATACAATGATGAACGACGAGATATGGAGGATAGCGTCTGGAGCTAGATCATGAAAATCCAACCCGTAATAGAACATGATCCCCCTGACAAAGGGATCGAGGGTGAGGCCCAAGCCATGGAGGAAGTGAGGAACAAACACGACGCTCTCATCAGGCTCCGGTGTAGGGATGACCTGCCCTGGAGCAGGAAGTCTGTGCTGGATGTCAGCGGTCAGGTATCCGACCTCCCTAAGCCTCGCAATGTCCTCCTCTTGGATCGAGGAGGCCACCCACCGGCCTTGAGGGTTGGATCCGGACATATTGGAGGATCTGGGGTGTTTGGGCTTAGGTCTCGGGTGTTGGAACTCGAGGTGCGAGAAGGCGCGAGGGAGGTGGAAAAGAGGCATAGGCCTTGGCCCCTTTATAAAGGGGGTGAATATCAAGAGTCCTAATCGTGACCGCTTGAGGCTTATATAAAAACACACGGAGTTATACCAACGGTCGTCGTGGGGTCACGCACGCCCTTATTGATAAAAGATCCCGTAATAAGAGGAACACGATCTCTACTTTGGCAGGACGTGCCAGTAAAACCGCCTCGCAACGCGAGTCGAGGTGGGGCAAGAAACGCCGGTTCGCGTTGGACCAGGCCACTATGCAAGGGCATGACGTACGAAGATTGCCAGTGGATCAGATTTATGCTATGTTCCCTACAATGGTATGTGAAGATCATCTCGCAGATCCGGACACGGTCTAAGTGTTCGATAATTACTTTGGAGTATTCGGAGATGGAACCCGCCTTGTAATGCCAAAGACAAGACCGCACGTCGGACTCATCTTCATTGAAGCTTGGTTCAGGGGCTACTGAGGGAGTCCTGGATTAGGGGGTATCTGGACAGCCGGACTATGTACATCATCTGGACTATTTAAGCGTGAAGATACAAGACTCAAGACTCCGTCCCGTGTCCGGATGGGACTCTCCTTTGTGTGGAAGGCAAGCTTGGCGATCCGGATATTGTGTTTCCTTCCTTGTAACCGACTCCATGTAAACCCTAGCCCTCTCCGGTGTCTATATAAACCGGAGAGGTTGGTCCTTCGAAGGCCGATCACAATTACAATCATAATCATCATAGGCTAGCTCCTAGGGTATAGCCTCTACGATCTCGTGGTAGATCTACTCTTGTACTACTCATATCTTCAATATTAATCAAGTAGGAAGTAGGGTTTTACCTCCATCGAGAGGGCCCAAACCTGGGTAAACATTGTGTCCCTCGCTTCCTGTTACCATCAACCTAAGACGCATAGATCAGGACCCCCTACCCGAGATCCGCCGGTTTTGACACCGACATCAGGGTCTCCAATTAGGTTGTGGAGATCGGCCCGAGCAATTTGGCAGGTACTGGTGACCGCCCCCAAGGGTTGCCAAAGTGTACGGGTTCGGTGACCGCCCCCAAGGGTCGCCATTTGTACGGGTTCGGTGACCGCCCTCAAGGGTCCCTTAGTGGAATCACGGCATCTTGCATTGTGCGAGGGCGTGAGGAGATTACGGTGGACCTAGTGGCTTCTTGGGGAGCATTGTGCCTCCACACCGCTCCAAACGGAGATTAGCATCCGCAAGGGTGTGAACTTCGGGATACATCATCGTCTCCGCGTGCCTCGGTTATCTCTTTCCCGAGCCCTTTACTTATGCACTTTACTTTGTGATAGCCATATTGTTCTTTGTCATATATCTTGCTATCACATAGTTGCTTATCTTGCTTAGCATAAGTTGTTGGTGCACATAGGTGAGCCTAGTTGTTTTAGGTTTTGTGCTTGACAAATTAACCGCTAGGTTTATTCCGCATTTGTTCAAGCCTTAACTGTAATTATTTTAAAGCGCCTATTCACCCCCCCCCCCTCTAGGCGACATCCTCGATATTTCAGTCTTCAATCCATCAATAAATTTACTTAAGGCTATATTTTTATTCACCACATGATATGTGTTTTGCTTGGAGCGTCTTGTATGATATGAGTCTTTGCTTTTTAGTTTGCCAGAATCATCCTTGTTGTACACACCTTTTGAGAGGGACACGCGTTAATCGTGAATTTATTAGAATACAATATGTGCTTCACGTATATCTTTTGAGCTAGGCAGTTTATTCTAGTGCTTCACTTATATGTTTTGAGAGCACAGCGGTGGTTTTATTTTGTAGAAACTATTGAACTCTCATATTCACTTATATTATTTTGAGAGTCTTAAACAACATGGTAATTTGCTTAGATTATGAATTTGGTCCTAATATGATGGGGCATCCAAGAGGGATATAATAAAAAGTTTCATATAAAGAGCATTGAATTATGAGAAGTTTGATTCCTTGCATTTGTTTTGAGATATAAAGATGGCGATATTAGAGTCATGCTAGCGAGTAATTATGGATTGGTAGATATACTTGTGTTAAGGTTTGTGATTCCCAAAGCATGCACGTTTGGTGAACCGTTATGTGATGAAGTCGGAGCATGATTTATTTTTTTACTGTCTTATGAGTGGCGGTCGGGGCCGAGTGATGGTCTTTTCTTACCAATCTATCCCCCTAGGAGCATGCGTATTAGTACTTTGCTTTGATGGCTAATAAACTTTTGCAATAAGTATGTGAGTTCTTTATGACTAATGCTGAGTCCATGGATTATACACACTATACCCTTCCACCATTGCTAGCCTCTCTAGTGCCGTGCAATTTCGCCGGTGCATTAAACCCACCATATACCCTTCCTGAAAACAGCCACCATACCTACCTATTATGGCATTTCCATAGCCATTCTGAGATATATTGCCATGCAACTTCCACCGTTCCATTTTATGACATGCATCATCATTGTTATATTGCTCTCATATGCGTGAGGCATTCATATAGAGTCATATCCTTGTTCTAGTATCGAGTTGTAATTTTGATTTGTAAGTAAATAAAAATGTGATGATCATCATTATTAGAGCATTGTCCCATGTGAGGAAAGGATGATGGAAGCTATGATTCTCTCACAAGTTGGGATGAGTCTCCGGACTTAAAAAAATAAAAGAGGCCAACCATCCCAAATAAAAAAAGAGGCCAAAGAGCCCAAACAAAAAAAGAGAGAGAAAAAGAGAGAAGGGACAATGCTACTATCCTTTTCCACACTTGTGCTTCGAAATAGCACCATGTTTTTCATGATAGAGAGTCTCCTATTTTATCACTTTCATATACTAGTGGGAATTTTTCATTATAGAACTTGGCTTGTATATTCCAATGATGGGCTTCCTCAAATTTCCCTAGGTCTTCATGAGCAAGCAAGTTGGATGCACACCTACTTTGTTTTCTTTTGAGATTACATACACTTATAGCTCTAGTGCATCCATTGCATGGAAATCCCTACTCACTTGCATCGACATCAATTGATGGGTATCTCCATAGCTCATTAGTTTGCCTAGTTGATGTGAGGCTTTCTCCTCCTTTTTTTCTTCTCCACAACCACCATATTCTATTCCACCTATAGTGCTATATCCATGGCTCACACTCATGTATTGCGTGAAAATTCAAAAAGTTTGAGAACACCAAAAGTATGAAACAATTGTTTGGCTTGTCATCGGGGTTGTGCATGATAAAATACTTTGTGTGATGAAGATGGAGCATAGCCAAACTATATGATTTTGTAGGGATAACTTTCTTTGGCCATGATATTTTGAGAAGACATGATTTCTTTATTAGTATGCTTAAGTATTATTGTTTTTATGTCAATATTAAACTTTTGTTTTGAATTTTATGGATCAGAATATTCATGCCACAATAAGAAGAACTACATGGATAAATATGTTAGGTAGCATTCCACATCAAAAATTCTGTTTTTATCATTTAACTACTCGAGAACGAGCATGAATTAAGCTTGGGGAAGCTTGATACTTCTCCAGCGTGTCTATAATTTTTGATTGTTCCATGCTATTATATTATCTGTTTTGGATGTTTTATATGCATTTATATGCTATTTTATATTATTTTTGGGACTAACCTATTAACCTAGAGCCCAGTGCCAGTTTTTGTTTTTTCCTTGTTTTTGACTTTTACAGAAAAGGAATATCAAACGGAGTCCAAACGGAAGAAAACTTTACAGTGATTTTTCTTGGACCAAAAGAAACCCACGAGACTTGGAGAGGAGGCCAGAAGACCTACGAGGCGGCCACAAGCCGTGGGGGCGCGCCCTAGGGGGCGCCCCCTGTCTTGTGGGCCCCTCTAAGCCCGTCCAGCCCTAATCTTTGCACTATAAATCCTCAAATATTCCCCCTATGCCATAGGGCACACCAAAAATACTTTTTCACCGCCGCAAGCTTCTGTTCCCATGAGATCCCATCTTGGGGCCTTTGCCGGTACTCTGCCAGAGGGGGATTCGATCATGGAAGGCCTCTACATCAACCTTGCTGCCCTTTCGATGAAGCGTGAGTAGTTTACCATGGACCTAAGGGTCCATTGACAGAAGGGGCAGCGAGGCACGTATTGTATTGTTGCCATTAAGGATAAAAAGATGGGTTTATATCATATTGCTTGAGTTTATCCCTCTACATCATGTCATCTTGCTTAAGGCGTTACTCTGTTCTTATCAACTTAATACTCTAGATGCAGGTAGTAGTCGGTCGATGTGTGGAGTAATAGTACTAGATGCAGAATCGTTTCGGTCTACTTGTCATGGACGTGATGCCTATATTCATGATCATTGCCTTAGATATCGTCATAACTTTGTGCTTTTCTATCAATTGCTCAACAGTAATTCGTTTACCCACCTTATGCTTTCTTCGAGAGAGAGAAGCCTCTAGTGAAACCTATGGCCCTCGGGTCTATTTTCCATCATATTATTTTCATATCTATAAAAATAAAAATCCAAAAATACCTTGCTGCAATTTATTTGTATTTACTTTATTTTGTTATTTACTTATCTTTTAAACCTATCTCTATTAGATCTCACTTGACCGTGAAGGGATTGACAACCCCTTTTTCGCGTTGTGTGCAAGTATTTGTTAGTTTGTGCAGGTGCATATATCTGGGACTTGCTTGTGCTTCCTACTGGATATACCTTGGTTCTTAATTGAGGGAAATACTTGTCTCTACTTTGCTACATCACCCTTTCCTCTTCAAGGGAAAAATCAATGCAAGCTGAAGAAGTAGCATCACCTTGCTTTTGTTGCCATAAATTATAGCCCCTGCAGTGTTCAAAAAGGGTCTACCAAGGATAATTGACATGTTGTCATCCTCGGGCATATCAAGTATAACAAAGTCTGTTAAGATAGTAACATTTGCAACTACAACAGGTACATCCTCATAAACACCGATAGGTATGGCAGTTGATTTGTCAGCCATTTGCAATGATATTTCAGTAGGTGTGAGTTTATTCAAATCAAGTCTTTTATATAAAGAAAAATACATAACACTAAAACCGGCTGCTAAATCACATAAAGCGGTTTTGACATAATTTATTTTAATGTAGCATGATACAGTTGGTATTCCTGGATCTCTTAGGTACTATATCCTTAAAAGAATAATTTGCAAGCATGGTGGAGATTTCAGCTTCAGGTATTTTTCTTTCATTAGTGATAATATCTTTCATATATTTAGCATAAGGGGACATCTTTAAAATATCAGTCATATGAGTATGCAAAAAGACTGGCCTAAGCATTTCAGCAAAGAATTCAAATTCTTCCTCATCCTTTTTCTTAGATGGTTTAGGTGGAAAGGGCATGGGTTTATGAACCCATGGCTCTCTTTCTTACAATGTTTTCTAGCAACAAAGTCCCTCTTATCATAACATTTATTTTTAGAAGGTGGGTTATCAAGATCAACAACATGTTCTATTTGAACATCATTCTCTGGTTTAGCATCTACATGAACATCATCATTGTCATTATCATTATCACTATCACCAGGTGAAAATGTTCATTACTAGATTGTGTTTCAGCATCATAAATAGAAACATAATTATCATCCTCTGAAGGTTTTTCTACCTCAGGTTCACTAGAAGTATGCAAAGTCCTATCATTTTCCTTTTTCCTTTTCTTTTTAGAAGGACTAGGTGCATCAACATTAATTTTTTGAGAATCCTGTTCAATTCTTTTAGGGTGACCTTCAGGATAAAGTGGCTCCTGAGTCATTTTACCTCCTCTAGTCATTACTCTAACAACATGATCATTCATATTATTATTCATTTAATTGAGCAATTCACCTTGAGATTTAGCAACTTGTTTTATCTGAGTTTAGACCATAGATGCATGTTTACTAACGCTTTTGACATCATTAACCATTCTAAACAACAAGTCACTCAAGCGATCAATCAGGTAAGCATTTTGTTTCAATTGTTTCATAACATTTGCATTGAAATGATCTTGCTTAATAATGTAATTATCAAATTCATACAAGCATTGGCTAGGAGATTTATTGTAGGGGATCACACCTTCATCAAACTTTATAAAAGAATTTACCTCTACCACCTGTGGTGGTGTGTCAAGACCATGTATTTCTTCAATAGGTGGCAAATTCTTAATACCTTCAGTTTCTTTCATACATTTCTTTGCTTCTTGCATATCTTTAGGACTAAGAAATAAAATACCCCTCTTCTTTGGAGTGGGCTTAGGCGGTGGTTCTGGAAGTGTCCAATCATCATAATTATTCAATATATTATTCAATAGTTCCTTAGCTTGTTCAATAGTTCGTTCCCTCAAAACACAGCGAGCACAACTATCTAGGTAGTCCCTAGAAGCATCAGTTAGTCCATTATAGAAGATATCGAGTATTTCATTTTTCTTAAGAGGATGATCAGGCAAAGCATTAAGTAATTGGAGAAGCCTCCCCCAAGCTTGTGGTAGACTCTGTTCTTCAATTTGCACAAAGTTAAATATTTCCTGTAAGGTAGCTTGTTTCATATGAGCAGGAAAATATTTTTCAAAGAAGTAATAGATCATATCCTAGGAACTACGCACACAACCAGGAGCAAGAGTATTGTTCCATATCTTAGCATCACCCTTTAACGATAAAGGAAATTACTTGAGAATATAGTAATAGCGAATTTTTTCATCATGAGCAAATAGGGTGGCTATATCATTTAATTTAGTAAGATGTGTCTTAACAGTTTCAGTTTCATAGCTATGGAAAGGATCGGATTCAACCAAAGTAATTAACTCTGGGTTGACAGAGAATTCATAATCCTTATCGGTAATAAAGATAGGTGAAGTAGCAAACTTAGGATCACATTTCATTCTAGCATTCAAAGATTTTTCTTTCAACTTGCATAGTAATTTCTGAAGATCATCTCCATCCTTACAAGCAAGAAAGTCCCTAGCTACCTCTCCATCCATAACATAATCCTCAGGTATCTCAGGCAATTAATATCTAGGAGAGCTAGGTCTAATAGGTGTTTCATAATGTTCAGTTTCAATAACTTCACTAGTTTCAGTAATTGATCAGTTTCAGCATTACCAATCTCTTTAGCTCTAGCAAGTTGTTCATCAAGAAATTCACCTAGTGGCACAGTCTTACCAAGCAAAGTACTAGAAGCATCAATAGCATCATTCATAACAGAAGTAGCATCATCAATTACTTGCGACATATTATAATTAATAGCAGGTGGTGGTGTTGCAAGTTTACTCAAAACAGAAGGTGAATCAAGTGCAGAGCTAGATAACAGTTCCTTACCTCCCCTCATTTTAGAGGGAACGATAGATATAAATCCCAAGTGACTCAACAAATATAACTATGCTCCTTGGTAACGGTGCTAGAAAAAGGTCCTGATAACCCCCAAGTATAGGGGATCGCAACAATTTTTGAGGGTAGAGTTTTCAACCCAAATTTATTGATTCGACACAAGGGGAGCCAAAGAATACTTGTAAGTATTAGCAGTTGAGTTGTCAATTCAACCACACATGGAGACTAAATATCTGCAGCAAAGTGATCAGTAGCAAAGTAGTATGGTAATTTGATAGTAGTAGTAATGATACCAATGGTAACAGTAACAAAAGTAACAATAGTTTGTAGAAGTTGTAACAATAGTAACAACAGTAGTGACTTAGCAATAACAATACGTGAAACCTCGTAGGCATTGGATCGGTGATAACATTGGATAATATTCATCATATAACAGTCATAACCTAGGGCGACACATAACTAGCTCCAATTCATCAATATAATGTAGGCATGTATTCCGTAATTAGTCATACGTGCTTATGGAAAAGAACTGGCATGACATCTTTTGTCCTACCCTCATGTGGCAGTGGTGTCCATAAAGAAACTAAGAGATATTAAGGCTTCCTTTTAATAGAGAATCGGAACAAAGCATTAACACATAGTGAATACATGAACTCCTCAAACTACTGTAATCACCGGAAAGAATCCCAATTATTGTCACCTTGGGGTATGTGGATCATAACACGTTGCATGTGCATATAACTTGCAAGATTGGATCAAGAACACAAATATATTGGTGAAAACAAAAACGATTCAGATCTGAAATCATGGCACTCGGGCCCTAGTGACAAGCATTAAGCAAAGCAAAGTCATAGCAACATCAATCTCAGAGCATAGTGGATACTAGGGATCAAGCCCTAACAAAACTAACTCGATTACATGATGAATCTCATCCAACGCATCATCGTCCAGCAATTCTACGAATGAATTACTCACTCCCGATGGTGAGAATCATGAAATTGGCGATGGAGGATGGTTGATGATAATGAAGACGAAAGATCCCCCTCTCTAGAGCCCCGAACGGACTCCAGATCTGGCCTGATGATGAAGAACAGGAGGTGGCGGTGACTCCATATCGTAAAACGCGATGAAACTTCCTATCTGATTTTTTTCTCGGGAAATAGGAATTTATAGAGTTCGAGTTAGGGTCAGCGGAGCCTCGAGGGGCCCATTACCCACCAGGGCGTGCCAAAGGGGGGGTGGCGCGCCCTGGTGCCTAACGGGAAGCAGCCCCCCTCCAGTGGGTCTTTGCTCCAATATTTTTCTTTTATTATAAAATAATTCTCCAAAAAGTTTCGTCCAATTCCTAGAACTTTTATTTCTGCACAAAAACAACACCATGATAGTTCTGCTGAAAACAACATTAGTCTGGGTTAGTTTCATTCAAATCATGCAAATTCGAGTCCAAACAAGAGCAAAAGTGTTTGGAAAAGTAGATACAACGGAGACGTATCAAGCACCTTCATGGACCTTGGCGAGAAACTGTTCTGGCGTCCTATTCTTCCATCCTGGAGGACCAGACACAATCTCCTGCGGCTTGATCTTCAGATAATGTGCCATTACTGACCGACCGCTTCCAGTTCTCCACCTGGGGGCTGGTGATACGTCCCCAACGTATCTATAATTTTTGATTGCTCCATGCTACTTTATCTACTGTTTTGGGCAATATTGGGCTTTATTATCCACTTTTATATTATTTTTGGGACTAACCTATTAACCGGAGGCCCAGCCCAGATTTGCTGTTTTATGTCTATTTCAGTGTTTCGAGGAAAAGGAATATCAGACGAAGTCAAAACAGAACGAAATCAACTAGAGAAGTTATTTTTGGAAGGAAAGCCACCCGATGGACTTGGAGTGCATTTCAGGAGATACGGGAGGTGCTCACGAGGGTGGGGGGCGCTCCCACCCCCTGGGCACGCCCCCCTGCCTTGTGGGGCCCCCGTAGCTCCTCCGACGTACCCCCTGCACCCATTATACTCTTGTACCCTAAAACTTCCAAAACAGAAGATAGATCGGGAGTTCCGCCGCCGCAAGCCTCTGTAGCCACCAAAAACCTCTCGGGAGCCTGTTTCGGCACCCTGCCGGAGGGGGAACCCATCACCGGTGGCCACCTTCATCATCCCAGCGCTATCCATGACGAGGAGGGAGTAGTTCACCCTCGGGGCTGAGGGTATGTACCAGTAGCTATGTGTTTGATCTCTCTCTCTTGTGTTCTCTCTCGTGTTCCCTCTATGGCACGATCTTGATGTATCCCGAGCTTTGCTATTGTAGTTGGATCTTATGATGTTTCTCCCCCTCTACTCTCTTGTGATGAATTGAGTTTCCCCTTTGAAGTTATCTTATCAGATTGAGTCTTTTATGAGAACACTTGATGTATGTCTTGCCATGATTATCTGTGGTGACAATGGGATATCATGTGCCACTTGATGTATGTTTTGGTGATCAACTTGCGGGTTTTGTGACATTGGGAACCTATGCATAGGGGTTGGCACACGTTCTTGACTCTCCGATAGAAACTTTGGGGCACTATTTGAAGTACTTTGTGTTGGTTGGATGAATCTAAGATTGTGTGATGCATATGTATAATCATGCCCACGGATACTTGAGGTGACAATGGAGTATCTAGGTGACATTAGGGTTTTTGTTGATTCGTGTCTTAAGGTGTTATTCTAGTACGAACTCTTTTATAGATTGACCCGAAAGAATAACTTTGAGGTGGTTTCGTACCCTACCATAATCTCTACGTTTGTTCTCCGCTATTAGTGGCTTTGGAGTGACTCTTTGTTGCATGTTGAGGGCTTGTTATATGATCTATCTATGTTATTATTGTTGAGAGAACTTGAACTAGTGAAAGTATGAACCCTAGGCCTTGTTTCCTATCATTGCAACACCGTTTACGCTCACTTTTACCACTTGTTACCTTCCTGTTTTTATATTTTCAGATTACAAAAACCTATATCTACCATCTATTTTGCACTTGTATCTTCATCTCTTCGCCGAACTAGTGCACCTATACAATTTACCATTGTATTGGGTGTGTTGGGGACACAAGAGACTTTTTGTTATTTGGTTGCAGGGTTGCTTGAGAGAGACTGAGGGAGTCCCGGATTAGGGGGTGTCCGGATAGCCGGACTACCATCATCGGCCGAACTATCATCGGCCGGACTATCATCATCGACCGGACTCCAAGACTATGAAGATACAAGATTGAAGACTTCGTCCCGTGTCCGGATGGGACTTTCCTTGGCGTGGAAGGCAAGCTTGGCGATACGAATACGTAGATCTCCTACCATTGTAACCGACTCTATGTAACCCTAGCCCTCTCCGGTGTCCATATAAACCGGATGGCTCTAGTCCGTAGGACACAACAACAACCATTACAATCATACCATAGGCTAGCTTCTAGGGTTTAGCCTCCTTGATCTCGTGGTAGATCCACTCTTGTAAACATCCACAATATCAATATCAATCAAGCAGGACGTAGGGTTTTACCTCCATCAAGAGGGCCCGAACCTGGGTAAAACATCGTGTCCCTTGTCTCCTGTTACCATCCGCCTAGACGCACAGTTTGGGACCCCCTACCCGAGATCCGCCGGTTTTGACATCGACATTGGTGCTTTCATTGAGAGTTCCTCTGTGCCGTCACCGATAGGAAGGATGCCTCTTCCCGTTTTCAAGGACGGCATCTTCGCCGATGGAGCCTTGGCCGCCGGCCAAACTATATGGCTAGGAGGTTTTCTTATGACCGCCTATCCGGCCACCGCTTCAACGATGACCTCTCGTGTCATCTAGAGCAATCTTCACGTCAACTCGGAATTCGTCGAGCAGTTAGATCCAGCAGAGCTCTCGTCTATAAACGAACTCTTGGATCGGATCGCCGCCCTGGGAATCGCTACAGACTACAATCGGATCGGGCTTAAAACCGATCTGAGAGAGATTAACTCTCCCCAGGTTACCCACCACGTCACGGTGGAAGAGGAACATCGTGACGATCCTTCTCCCATATTGAAAACTAGTCGTGTCCGGGCTACCGAACCCTCCATGCCGGATTCCCGCGGAGGAGCGGATTCCGATCAAGCACTGAACATAAAGTCAGGCATCGGACCAGACTCGTTGGACAACGTTCCACTTTCCAAGCTTCCAAATTCGGAAACTTCTCGGCCCTCGAGCCTCGAGATGGGCAGGGTCCCAGACTCAATTAGGCCCGCCCGTCCAGATATATGCGATCTATCTCTAATCCGGCAAGAGCCAGCCGAAACAGTACATCATTACTGGGCCAGATTCCTCCTGGTCATGGACTGGATAAAGGACTGCCGAGAGGAAAGTGCAATCTCGATCTTTTGCAACAATTGCACGGACAGGGGAATGCCGTCAGCCATCGTGAAATCACACGTTTCGCCGACTTGGCATCCATAGTGCGAAAGTACTGTGCCATAGAAAGTTTCCGGAAAACCGAAGATAGGTTTTGGGATAATCCGGCCCCAAACATAGCCCCAGTCCGCAACAAAAGGGTGCATTACACTCAGGCACCAAGTACAAGAACCAAAAACAGAAGCCCCTTAAAGGGAACGGAACCGTACTGGAGGGATGGCTCAGCAAACCCTGTACAATTCACAGTACCAAGGGCGCCACCCCAACACATAGCCTTCGTACATGTTGGATATTACGGTAGGTGGCCAAAAGTGGCGAGGAGCTTCTAGCCCCGCGAAACCACACCAATAATACCGGTACGGTATCAACAGTCTTCGAGACTTTCGCATCAAACAATATGCGGAAACGAACGATCCACAGCCTTGCCGAAGTCTCCAAGTAGCAACAACAAATCCTTGGAGCGACGCGGCCATCACCTTCAACGCCAGCGACGAACCTAAATTCCGAACAGCCCGAGCACCAGCCGCATTGGTCCTCAGTCCAATAGTGGACGGCTTTCGACTTACCAAGGTACTCATGGATGGCGGCAGTGGATTGAACCTCATTTACGAGGAAACTCTTCAAAAAATGGAAATAGACTGGAGCCGCATTGAGTGAAGCAGCACAACCTTCAGAGGAATAATCCCTAGCCGGGAAGCACGCTGCACCGGAAAAATTACACTCGATGTGGTGTTCGGCTCGCCGGACAATTACAGGTCCGAAGAAATCACGTTCCAAGTGGCCCCGCTCAGCAGCGGATACCAAGCTATATTAGGACGACAGGTGTTCACAATTTTCCAAGCCGTACCCCATTACGGGTACATGAAGCTCAAAATGCCTGGGCCCGGCGGGATAATCACTCTCGTTAGTGATCCGGACATAGCACTCCGCGCCGAAAACAAAACAGTCGCATTAGCCCTGGAGGCACTATCCGAAGCCCTAGCGGCAGAGGAACTCACCGCGCTGCGCGCTATGGTGCACAGAGACGACGTGATACTCGATAAGAGATCCAAGTCCACCTCCTTTAAACCAGCGGACGAAATTATAAAATTCCAGGTCCACCCAACGGACCCGACAAAGACGGCCTCCATCAGGGCACAGTTGAACCCTGATGTAGACACCGCGCTGCGAGAATTCCTTCGGGAAAATTGGGACATATTCGCCTGGCATCCTTCAGATATGCCAGGAATCCCTCGTAGGATGGCAGAGCATAGCCTAAACATCCTAAAAGGGTTCAAGCCAGTCAAACAGGCTCTTCGACGATTTTCCGAACCCAAAAGACAGGCAATGGGAGAAGAACTAGCCAAACTATTGGAACCGGATTCATCAGAGACATCAGACATCCGGATTGGCTAGCAAACCTGGTAATGGTACCAAAGAAGGACAGATCCTGGCGCCTATGTGTCGATTTCAAAGACCTAAATAAAGCCTGCCCAAAGGATCCCTTCCCCCTCCCCCGCATCGACCAAATCATCGATGCCACTTCAGGGCACGATTCATTGTGCTTCCTCGACGCATACTCCGGCTACCATCAAATCAAGATGGCAGAAGCGGATCAAGCCGCAACGGCGTTCATTACTCCATATGGACCATTCTGCTTCAACACGATGCCCTTCGGACTTAAAAACGTCGGCGCAACATATCAGCGCATGATTCAGACATGTCTGGCTACCCAGATCAGCAAAACAGTAGAGGCATACGTAGACGACGTAGTCGTCAAAACCAAACACGTCAAAACTCTAGTAGACGACTTGAGGGTCACATTCGACAACCTCCGAGCATATGACATCAAGCTGAATCCGGAAAAATGCGTTTTCGGCGTACCAGCCGGAAAGCTCTTGGGCTTCATTGTATCCGGTAGAGGAATTGAAGCAAATCCGGCCAAAATCCGAGCCCTATCACAGTTGGATATTCCAAAAAACCTCAAACAGATCCAGAAATTGACTGGATGCGTGGCGGCTCTCAGCCGCTTTATCTCCCGCCTAGGAGAAAAGGCATTGCCCCTCTATCGCCTCCTCAGGTACACCGAACACTTCGAGTGGACGGATGCTGCCACTGCCGGACTCGAAGAAATAAAGGCCATATTGGCAACGAATCCGGTCCTGGTTGCGCCCAACCAGGCGAACCTATGTTGTTATACATCGCGGCAACACATCAAGTAGTAAGCGCGGTGCTCGTCGTAGAACGAGAGACAGAAGGGCATAAATTCCCTCTTCAAAAACCAGTGTACTACGTATCCACTGTTTTAACCCCCTGCAAGTCTCGTTACCCGCACTATCAAAAGATAGCGTATGCGGTGTTCATGGCATCCCGGAAGCTCCGACACTACTTTCAAGAGTGTTCGATAACAGTGGCCTCCGAAGTACCCCTAAATGACATTATAAATAACCGCGACGCAACGGGCAGGATTGCAAAATGGGCCATTGAGCTCTTACCATTCGACATAACTTACAAACCCCGGCGAGCTATAAAGTCGCAAGTTTTGGCTGACTTTGTCGCTGAGTGGACTGAAGCCGAACTCCCTAAAGAGTACGGTGCATACTCCAATTGGATTATGCATTTCGACGGCTCCAAAATGTTGGCCGGATTGGGGGCTGGCATCGTACTAACGTCCCCAACCGGGGACAGAGTCCAATATGTACTTCAGATAATGTACACGGACTCCAACAACACAGCCGAATACGAGGCCCTCTTACATGGCCTCCGGATGGCAATCTCCATGGGCATCCAACGCCTAGAGGTGCGCGGGGACTCAAACCTCGCAATATCCCAAGTAAATGGAGACTTTGACGCCAAGGATCCAAAAATGGCAGCCTATCGCAACGCCGTCCTTAAAATGTCAGCTCAGTTCGAAGGACTTGAATTCCACCACGTAGCCAGAGATAATAACCAAGCGGCCGACGTATTGGCACGCATCGGCGCAAAACGTGATGCTGTCCCTCCAAATATCTTCCTGGAACGGCTGTTCAAGCCATCCGTACTATGGGAAGAGAAGTCCGGAAATAACAAACCGGAGGCAGCCGCGGAGCAATCTGACATAACCGGCGATCCAGCCGACGAAACAACACCCTCAGCTCACAACATAATGGCAGTAATCGCCCCATGGACAGAGCCGTTCCTAGCCTACTTGCTTAGGCAGGAACTCCCCGAAGACCGTAATGAGGCCCGCTACATAGTCCGGCGATCTAAAGCCTACAAGGTCCATGAGGGAGAACTCTATAAGAAAAGCACAACCGGAGTCCTTCAAAGGTGTATCTCTGAAGAGGAAGGGCGAGACCTTCTGGCTGAAATTCACGCCGGACTAGGCGGACACCACGCCGCAGCTCGGGCCCTTGTAGGAAAGGCATTCCGTACAGGATTTTATTGGCCGACGGCCCGGGCAGATGCTCAGGACTTAGTCCAAAGATGCGTCGGTTGTCAGCTCTTTGCTAATCAGAGCCACATGCCACCCACCGCCCTCAAAACTATACCCATTACCTGGTCGTTCGCGGTCTGGGGGCTTGACATGGTTGGACCACTTAAAGGGGGAACCCACAAGCAAAGGTACCTATTGGTCATGGTGGATAAATTCACCAAATGGATAGAGGCCAAGCCAGTTAAAACGGCAGAGTCCGGACCAGTGATAGACTTTATATCCGGGGTAGTACACCGTTATGGTGTCCCCCACAGCATCATCACCGATAACGGCACAAACTTCACGGCCGATGAGGTTAAATCATGGTGCAAAAATATGGGCATCAAGCTCGATTACGCTTCAGTCTATCATCCTCAAACCAACGGTCAAGTGGAACGAGCAAATGGTCTAACAATGAGCGGCATCAAACCCAGACTAGTGCGGTCCCTTACGAAATCTGACACGCACTGGGTAGAGGAGCTCGACTCCGTACTCCGGGGGCTGCGGACAACGCTTAACCGTACTACCGGATTCACACCATTTTTATGGTATACGGCGCAGAAGCAGTTTTGCCCTGCGACATAATTCATGACTCACCTCGAGTGTGCATGTACGAAGAAAGAGAAGCCGAGTTGGATCGGCAGGACAGCTTGGACGCATTGGAGGAAGAACGCGACGTCGCCAAGGCTCGTTCCGCATTCTATCAGCAGCAGGCTCGAAGATACCAAAGCAGAGAAGTACATGCTAAGACTTACAACGTTGGCGAGCTGGTTCTACGCCTGCCGGACAAGAAAAAGGACAAGCTCAAGCCCAAATGGGAAGGCCCCTTCATCATCGGTAAAGTCTTGACCGGCGGAGCGTACCGTCTACGAAATATGTCGGATAACCGACTCCCGCCGAACCCATGGAATGCAGCCCGCCTCCGAAGATTCTATGCCTAGCGCCGGACTAAGAGTTCGTCCCTTTCCCCCCGTCCATTTTTTTTACTTCAGTTGCCTTTTTTCTATCTTTTTCTTCTCAACCCTATTCATCAAAGCCTTAAAAGGCCTACTTGCGCATCGTTCGCGCGCAATTGATGTGCTATCCGCACTCATTAAACCTGGGGGCTTCTTTACCAGAAGCTTAATTATAAGGGCTTCATGCCCAGCACATGTGTCAAGCCTCCACATGTACCTTTTATTCACCATTATATGCATCGATATGACTTAAGTTTTGGCCAAGCTGGGTTACCTAGCTCCTGTGCTTACCCCTACGTTCTCGATTGTTCGGCTAGGAGGTAAAGGGAGCACCTCTGCGATTGTTACTGCCGGGTCAGCCGGATGTGTACCTCAGACTGGGTGAAGCCGAAAGCTAGCGTTCTTAAGGGAATATTCGGTCGGTGACTTAAAAGATGATTTTTTATCCACTTATTTATCTGCCCCCAGATGTTTTTCTGCTTTTTTCGCAGTCCGGACATGCACTTTAGGGCATGCCACCCCCAGAGGAAAGGAACCCTTAACAGAACTATTCTCCCTGGAAGATGTTTCTTACTACCCATGTAATATAACATAACTAGTTGGGCACTTGTCTGATAAAGCACTAATGACCCCTACGCCTGGTCTCCATGCATACCCCGGTTGTTTCATAATCGAGAAGGTATTCGGACACACTCCGGACTCTAGGGTCCCGAGGTCGAAGCGAAAAGATCGGCAAAGACAAACGATCTACAATCCGGCTAGAAGGCATTTTATATGTCATTTTATAATACATTGTCAAATCGACTGATTGTATTCTTCCTCAATCCCGTCTAACAGGTTGTCTAGTTTATAGTCCTGTTGGGAAAATTTAGCGGCCAACTCTACTTGGCCGTATACTAAACTCACAGGGATCTCCTTCCCATCGGGCCCCACAGGTCCGACTTCGGCCATGTGGTTGGGATCCGCCTTCTTGTACCGCGTCTTTACCATGGCCCAGGCCTCCCTGGCACCTTGGCGGCAGGCTGAAATCTTCCATAAATGGAAGCACTGCCGCACTCCCTGAAGCTTCTCCGCAAGCTCCCCAAGACCCTCGGGTAAGGAGAAGGCTGGCCATAAAGCCTGGATGACGCCGCTCATTGCTTGCCGAACTCGTTCGATCAGTTGCAACAATTCGGGAAGTTGATCACCCGTTGATACAGGCATCTCCTCCGCAGGGCGACCTGTGAGCATACCTGCAGACATATTCTGTCAAATTGACTTCCTCGCCGAACTCTTCTTTTCAAAGGAGTTCGCTCAAGCACTTACTATAGATGCCGTGACGAAGCCGCTGATTCTCCTTAACGGAGCCCGACAGCTCGGCCCGAACGCCTTTCAGCTCTTCTCCAAGCTGGGCATGGGCATCCTGGAGCTTGTTCCTTTCATGCTGCACCTTATGCAGCACCCTCTCGCCGGCCTTTAGTTGGCGCAGAAGTTCTTGCCTATCCGGATCTTGTCCGGCAGCACCTGCAACGTCATTTTTTAGACTTGCGCAAAGGCCAAACGCTACTTATCTTTCTAAAATAATGCGTTACCAGGAGAGGTCCCTGTGTTTCCTCCTGCGCCAGAGAATGCGGCCTCAAGTTGGGCCTTGCACTCTTGCAGCTCCTGAGACAGTTGGGTATTCTTCTCGGTAAGATCCTACATTTCATATGATCCTTAAATCAGTTAATATAACTACTTTAAGTCTCGGGGGCTACTGGCATATACAACTATTAATTTCTCTTACCCGTATGTCTTTTACATACTTCTCCGTGGCTCTGGTAAAACCATATTGAGCAGCACGAAGGTGCGCGTCCCCCGCGTTAAAGGCATTCAACGCCTCGGGGGAGAAGCACGCGTCACGAAATACTGTCCGGCGGCGCCTGTGATTCATGGCAATCTCCACCTCAAACTTGGTGGCGGACAGTCTGTCGGCATCCTCCGTCGGAGGAACGTCCGGCTCACGCCTTGCGCTCGCCTCCCCCTCCAGACCAGGTGCTGGAGCCTAGCTGGTAGAGGTTGGATTGGCAACCTCCACGCCCGCAGTCCGGCGGGCGCTTTTTTCCCTACAAAAGTCATGAGCACTCAAACGCTTCCTAGGAACGTTGCTCTAAATAATGAATTGTGAGCTACACCTTTGCGGCGACGTTTCAGTCCGCGCCGTGCTCCTCTTCCGCCTACTGGTCCGGACTGGCCTTTGTTGGTCAGCCACCGTGGGCTCGGCTTCTCGCCCTAGGGGCGCCTCCTGAAGGAAATATGCCCTAGAGGCAATAATAAAGTTATTATTTATTTCCTCATATCATGATAAATGTTTATTAATCATGCTAGAATTGTATTAACCAGAAACATGATACATGTGTGAATACATAGACAAACATATAGTCACTAGTATGCCTCTACTTGACTAGCTCATTAATCAAAGATGGTTATGTTTCCTAACCATAGACATGTGTTGTCATTTGATTAATGAGATCACATCATTAGAAGAATGATGTGATTGACATGACCCATCCCGTTATCTTAGCACTTGATCGTTTAGTATTCTGCTATTGCTTTCTTCATGACTTATACATGTTCCTGTAACTATGAGAAATATGCAACTCCCGTTTACCGGAGGAACACTTTGGGTACTACCAAACGTCACAACGTAACTGGGTGATTATAAAGGAGTACTACAGGTGTCTCCGAAGGTACATGTTGAGTTGGCGTATTTCGAGATTAGGTTTTGTCACTCCGATTGTCGGAGAGGTATCTCTGGGCCCTCTCGGTAATACTCATCACTTAAGCCTTGCAAGCATTATAACTAATAAGTTAGTTATGAGATGACGTATTATAAAATGAGTAAAGAGACTTGCCGGTAACAAGATTGAACTAGGTATTGGATACCGACGATCAAATCTCGGGCAAGTAACATACCGATGACAAAGGGAACAACGTATGTTGTTATGCGGTTTGACCGATAAAGATCTTCGTAGAATATGTAGGAACCAATATGGGCATCCAGGTCCCGCTATTGGTTATTGACCGAGAATGGTTTTAGGTCATGTCTACATAGTTCTCGAACCCGTAGGGTCCGCACGCTTAACGTTTCGATGACAGTTTTATTATGAGTTTATAAGTTTTGATGTACCGAAGTTTGTTCGGAGTCCCGGATGTGATCACGGACATGACGAGGAGTCTTGGAATGGTCGAGACATAAAGAATGATATATTGGAAGCCTATGTTTGGACATCGAAATGGTTCCGGGTGAAATCGACATTTTACCGGAGTACCGGAAGGTTACCGGAACCCCCCTGGGGGGTTAATGGGCCTACATGGGCCAAGAGGGAGAAGAGGGAAGGAGCCAGGAGGGGGCCGCGCGCCCCTCCCCCTCCTAGTCTGAATAGGACAAGGGAAGGGGGGCGGCGCCCCCCCTTTCCTTCCCCTCTTCCTCCTCTTTCCCCCCTTCTCCTACTCCTACTTGGAAAGAGGGAGCCCTACTCCCGGTGGGAGTAGGACTCCCCCCTTGGCGCGCCCTCTAGGCCGGCCTCCTCCTCCCCCCTGGCTCCTTTATATACGGGGCCGGGGAGCACCCCAAAGACACACAAGTTGATCTACGGATCATTCCTTAGCCGTGTGCGGTGCCCCCTTCCACCATATTCCACCTCGGTTATATCGTCGTGAAGCTTAGGCGAAGCCCTACGCCGGTAGAGCATCATCATCGTCACCACGCCGTCGTGCTGACGGAACTCATCCCCGAAGCTTTGCTGGATCGGAGCCCGGGGATCGTCATCGAGCTGAACGTGTGCTGAACTCGGAGGTGCCGTACGTTCGATGCTTGGATCGGTCGGATCGTGAAGACGTACGACTACATCAACCGCGTTGTCATAACGCTTCCGCTTACGGTCTACGAGGGTACATGGACAGACACTCTCCCCTCTCGTTGCTATGCCATCACCATGATCTTGCGTGTACGTAGGAATTTTTTGAAATTACTACGTTCCCCAACACCTCCTGCACAGCGCCATCATATATGGTGGTCAGAAATAAGCAAGGAAGGAATGACGGTGTCAGGACTTCGGTCGCAATCACCTGGGAAGCCGGATATAGTCCGGGATAGTCGGCCGTGATGGCGACTAAAGCATTGTCCATGCTGAGCTGGTGGAACACCCCGTCGATTAGCTCCACCTTTATGTTCGGATCCTCTTCGGAGGCCGGATCCCGGGATCTCTCTGGATCCTCGGGTTGCGGAGCTGGACTTAGCATGTCCTCCACGATCCGGCGCAGTTCCTGCGTCGAAAGAAGAACACAATATAAGAAACTTAAGTTTCAAAAAGCATGGGTCGGGCACACAGAGTGTTAGCTTACCCAAGGCCGGGGATTATTCATGGAGAACCCATTTAACGGGTTCGTCCGAAGGAAATCCTCCTTCTCCCCCTTATACAGGCCGGACAGGATCGTCACCAGGTCTTCGACCGAATCCGGCCCTTTGCGGCCATGACGGGTGGCATCGTCCTCCCCGTTGAAATCCCACATGGGGTGGGCCCTGTATTGTAGTGGCTGCACCCCCCCGCATAATGCATGTTGCCAGGACTCCAATCATGGACAACCCGGAATGGGCCAGTAACCTTATTCGGCCCATCAAATAATGGACGCTCTTGTCTTCCTCCAGTTGGGGGCTCCGCGGACGCCAACTAATGCGTTTCTTCAGAGGAGCATTGCTGAACTCCGGGAGGCCGATCCGAACAGGGTCCGGCAGCGGAGCGCCTTCTATATAAAACCATCCCGAAGGCCAGTCTTCGGACGCCTTCTTAGGGGTTCCGGATGGATATCCGGTCCCGGCAATGCGCCATATTTCGGCGCCGCCTACTTGATATATGGACCCCTCGTGAGAGCGGGGTACAAGGCAGAACAACCTCTTCCACAGCGCGAAATGGGGCTCGACACCCAGGAATAGCTCGCAAAGAGCTACGTAACCCGCAATATGCAGGATTGAGGCGGGCGTGAGGTGATGAAGCTGGAGTCCGTAGAACTCCAGGAGACCGCGGAGGAATGGATGTACAGGAAATCCGAGCCCCCTTATCAGATAGGGGACGAAGCATACCCGCTCCCCTTTGTTGGGACTTGGGGTAACCTCCGCTTGCTTCCCACCTTTGTAGGTGGCCAGGCCGGCTCGAACCGGAACCATAAAGGCCGGAGGGAGATATCCCCCCGCTTGGAGCTTTACCAGCTCGTTGTGCGGAACAGAGCATCTCCTCCGATCTCCTGGCAAAGGGCTGGGAGCGCGAGAAGAGGAGCCGCGTTGACGGTCCATGATGGAATGGATTCTTGGTCGAAAGCGCTTCGATGAGTATTTGCGGGAGGAAGATGGTGATTTGGATCTGGATTCTTGCCTCCCTTATAGGCAGATTATTCGCACAACTAGGGGGTAAAACATAAAAGACACCCTGGCTTTTCACATTCGCGCGACACTTGGAAGAAGGCCATTATTGAGCGTGGAAGCCAAGACGCGCAACATTGATGAGGAAGCCGGACACTGTTCGGCAGGTACGTAGAACTTGAAGGAGAACCCGCCTTGCAACACCGAAGACTACACACATACTAGACTTATCGTCATTGAAGCCTGGTTCGGGGGCTACTGAGGGAGTCCCGGATTAGGGGGTGTCCGATAGCCGGACTACCATCATCGGCCAAACTATCATCGGCCGGACTATCATCATCGACCGGACTCCAAGACTATGAAGATACAAGATTGAAGACTTCGTCCCGTGTCCGGATGGGACTTTCCTTGGCGTGGAAGGCAAGCTTGGCGATACGGATACATAGATCTCCTACCATTGTAACCGACTCTATGTAACCCTAGCCCTCTCTGGTGTATATATAAACCGGATGGCTCTAGTCCGTAGGACACAACAACAACCATTACAATCATACCATAGGCTAGCTTCTAGGGTTTAGCCTCCTTGATCTCGTGGTAGATCCACTCTTGTAAACATCCACAATATCAATATCAATCAAGCAGGATGTAGGGTTTTACCTCCATCAAGAGGGCCCGAACCTGGGTAAAACATCGTGTCCCTTGTCTCCTGTTACCATCCGCCTAGACGCACAGTTCGGGACCCCCTACCCGAGATCCATCGGTTTTGACACCGACAGAGACCATCTTCATCCTACGCCTCCTACGGATTGATAAACCTTAGGTCATCCACTTGAGGGAAATTTTCTACTGTCCTACAAACCTGTGCACTTGCAGGCCCAACAACGTCTACAAGAAGAAGGTTGTGTAGTAGACATCATCTGGCATCTTGCAGCCTTTGCACCATGTCGAACAAGTTGGTCGACATCGGCCTGGACGGTCAGAGGTTGACGTAGAGGTCTTCCATCACTGGCCGTGCCGCACAGAACAGTTCTGCCAGCTGCCTTATCTGAATGTTTAGAAGCGGCGGGTGCTCAAGCACCTAGAACTTGGCCCAGAACGCCTTCTCCATAGAATCATTGGGATGGGTGATGTAGTAGGAGCCAACATCTGAAGCACTCCGCGCTAGGTCCCTAAAGGCCTCTGAAAAACGTCAGATTTGTGTAAGATGGGCAAATCTGCTGTCACCAAAAATGTAGTGAAGCAGGTAGGGCTTATCGGAGGCGACCTGCTTCACTTCTTGAAGCACTTTGTGAATCGCCCGGACCTGGGTCATGGCCTCCTTACAAGCCAAGCTCGCTGTTGCGAGCTCGGAGACTAGTTTGTTCTTTTCTTCCTAAAGGATGTCACACTTAGTTGAAATCCCTTCAGGTCTTCTTCGACCTCCGTGACCCGGGCCGCATGTTGCCTGCCAACCTCTTTTTCCTTGGCCAACTCTTCACTGGCCTGCTTCACCATAGCCCTTTGGTGCTCGGCTTTCTGCCGAGCATTTTGCAGTTCAGACCGAAGCCTTTCGAGCTCCGCGGAGGAAGCTGCAGATACATTCACATATGATTTATAGCTCAAATCAGCCATGTCATAAGCCAAGTACAATTTTAAAAAATGCTAAACCTTGAGCTTCCTCCATCTGCTTCTTGAGCAAATCTGCGTCCTTCTCGGACCGATCTAGCTCATGGTTCAGTTCTTCCAACTCTTTCGCGTTGGATACTGAAACTGAGGCCGAAACCTAGAAAAGACATTTTTAGCTTCCTCGGACGATATTGATCCCCTAGTCGGCCTTTTCCATCTGATCAGAGTCCCGGGGACTACTATGTATTCACTCTTATCCCTTTTAGTTTCTCACTACGACCCCCGAGTAAGATCTTTGTATCTCAGGGGATACTATGATTATACGCTTGCGGCATGTGTCCACATTGGTATAAGTCTTTGGACCATTTACTTTATTTATCCGAATCATGGAATTGACTCAATCATCAGATTATAAGTTCGTTAAGGGCTACTGGATATATCTAGTGCTAACAGCTCTATGCATGGAGGAATTTTTTTTAAAAGAGAATCAAAGGTTACTTCAAAGCCTTGATAGAGGCCCTTGAAGGCCTCCTTTATACCGGCCTCGTGGACCGGTAATTTTGTAGTGCCGCACCTAGAAGGACGTGGTGCTCGACAATGATGGAGGAGCCCGTCATGGGCGCCTCCATCTCTTCAGTCCACCCCATGGGCGCCTCCCCTTCTGCAGGCAGGGATGGACGGGCCACCTCGCCTCTCTCTGAAGGAAATATGCCCTAGAGGCAATAATAAAGTTGTTATTTATTTCCTTATATCATGATAAATGTTTATTATTCATGCTAGAATTGTATTAACCGGAAACATAATACATGTGTGAATACATAGACAAACAGAGTGTCACTAGTATGCCTCTACTTGACTAGCTCGTTAATCGAAGATGGTTATGTTTCCTAACCATAGACATGAGTTGTCATTTGATTAACGGGATCACATCATTAGGAGAATGATGTGATTGACATGACCCATTCCGTTAGCCTAGCACTTGATCGTTTAGTATGTTGCTATTGCTTTCTTCATGACTTATACATGTTCCTGTAACTATGAGATTATGCAACTCCCGTTTACCGGAGGAACACTTTGGGTGCTACCAAACGTCACAACGTAACTGGGTGATTATAAAGGAGTACTACAGGTGTCTCCAAAGGTACATGTTGGGTTGGCGTATTTCGAGATTAGGTTTTGTCACTCCGATTGTCGGAGAGGTATCTCTGGGCCCACTCGGTAATGCACATCACTTAAAGCCTTGCAAGCATTGCAACTAATGAGTTAGTTGCGGGATGATGTATTACGTAACGAGTAAAGAGACTTGCCAGTAACGAGATTGAACTAGGTATTGGATACCGATGATCGAATCTCGGGCAAGTAACATACCGATGACAAAGGGAACAACGTATGTTGTTATGCGGATTGACCGATAAAGATCTTCGTAGAATATGTAGGAGCCAATATGAGCATCCAGGTTCCGCTATTGGTTATTGACCGAGAATAGTTCTAGGTCATGTCTACATTGTTCTCGAACCCGTCGGGTCCGCACGCTTAAGGTTTCGATGACAGTTATATTATGAGTTTACATGTTTTGATGTACCGAAGGAGTTCGGAGTCCCGGATGAGATCGGGGACAGGACGAGGAGTCTCGAAATGGTCGAGACGTAAAGATTCATATATTGGATGATATGGTTAGGCCAAGGGGTCAAGCCCATGAGGCTTTAGGTCGGTGCAAAAGGAGTTTTGCGGAGGCCAGGGGGCCAAACGCCGGAGACCCTGGCGTCTGGCCCTGGGACAGACGCCGAGGCCCATGGCATCTGGGCCAGACGCCAAGGATTGTGGCGTTTGGTCCTGGAGTCCGAGTGGGACTCTTGCCTTTCGGGCAAAACCGACTTTGAGGAGGCTTTTTCTCCAAGTTTCGACCCTGGGGCTCAACATATAAATAGAGGGGTAGGGCTAGCACCAAAGACACAACAATTGATCCCTTAGATCTCTTAGCCGTGTGCGGTGCCCCCCTCCACTATAGTCCACCTCGATAATATCGTAGCGGTGCTTAGGCGAAGCCCTGCAACGATAGAACATCAAGATCGTCACCATGCCGTCGTGCTGATGGAACTCTCCCTCGATACTCGGCTAGATCGGAGTTCGAGGGATGTCATCGAGCTGAACGTGTGCTAGAACTCGAAGGTGCCTTAGTTTCGGTGCTTGATCGGTCGGGCCGTGAAGATGTACGACTACATCAACCACGTTGTGCTAACGCTTCCGCTTACGGTCTACAAGGGTATGTAGACAACACTCTCCCCTCTCGTTGCTATACGTCACCATGACCTTGCGTGTGCGTAGGAAATTTTTGAAATTACTACGTTCCCCAACAGTGGCATCCGAGCCTAGGTTGTATGGTTTGATGTTATATGCACGAGTAGAACACAAGTGAGTTGTGGGCGATACAAGTCATACTGCTTACCAGCATGTCATACTTTGGTTCGGCGGTATTGTTGGATGAAGCGGCCCGGACCGACATTACGCGTACGCTTACGCGAGACTGGTTTTACCGCCGTGCTTTGCACACAGGTGACTAGCGGGTGTCAGTTTCTCCAACTTTAGTTGAACCGAGTGTGGCTACGCCCGGTCCTTGAGAAGGTTAAAACAACACCAACTTGACGAACTATCGTTGTGGTTTTGATGCATAGGTAAGAACGGTTCTTGCTCAGCCTGTAGCAGCCACGTAAAACTTGCAACAACAAAGTAGAGGACGTCTAACTTGTTTTTGCGGGGCATGTTGTGATGTGATATGGTCAAGACGTGATGAGATATAAGTTGTTGTATGAGATGATCATGTTTTGTTGAAGTTATCGACAACTGGCAGAAGCTCTATGGTTGTCTCTTTGTTGCATAAGACGCAAGTGCCAAATAATTGCTTTACTTTATCGCTATGCGATAGCAATAGTTGCAAGAGCAATAGTTGGCGAGACGACCATGTGACGACACATTGATATAGATCAAGATGATGAAGATCATGGTGTCGTGCCGGTGACGATAGAGATCATGACAGTACTTTGAAGATGGAGATCAAAGGCGCAAGATGATCATGGCCATATCATGTCACATATTTTGATTGCATATGCTATTTATCTGTTATACATCTTATTCTGTTTTGTTTGACGGTAGCATTATAAGATGATCTCTCACTAATTATCAAGAAGTGTTCTCCCTGAGTATGCACCGTTGCCAAAGTTCGTCGTGCCCAGACACCACGTGATGATCGGGTGTGATAAGCTCTACGTCCATCTACAACGGGTGCAAGCCAGTTTTGCACACGCGGAATACTCAGGTTAAACTTGACGAGCCTAGCATATACAGATATGGCCTCGGAACACGGAGACCGAAAGGTCGAGCGTGAATCATATAGTAGATATGATCAACATAGTGATGTTCACCATTGAAAACTACTCCATCTCACATGATGATCGGTTATGGTTTAGTTGATATGGATCACGTAATCACTTAGAGGATTAGAGGGATGTCTTTCTAAGTGGGAGTTCTTAAGTAATATGATTAATTGAACTTTAATTTATCATGAACTTAGTCCTGATAGTATTTTGCAAATTATGTTGTAGATCAATAGCTTGCGTTGTTGCTTTCATATGTTTATTTTGATATGTTCCTAGAGAAAATTGAGTTGAAAGATGTTAGTAGCAATGATGCGGATTGGATCCATGATCTGAGGTTTATCCTCATTGCTGCACAGAAGAATTATGTCCTTAATGCACCGCTAGGTGACAGACCTATTGCAGGAGCAGATGCAGACGTCATGAACGTTTGGCTAGCTCAATATGATGACTACTTGATAGTTTTGTGCACCATGCTTTATGGCTTAGAATCAGGACTTCAAAAACGTTTTGAACGTCATGGACCATATGAGATGTTCCAGGAGTTGAAGTTAATATTTCAAGCAAATACCCGAGTTGAGAGATATGAAGTCTCCAACAAGTTCTATAGCTAAAAGATGGAGGAGAATCGCTCAACTAGTGAGCATGTGCTCAGATTATCTGGGTACTACAATCGCTTGAATCAAGTGGGAGTTAATCTTCCAGATAAGATAGTGATTGACAGAATTCTTTAGTCACCACCACCAAGTTAGTAGAACTTCGTGATGAATTATAATGCAAGGGATGACGAAAACGATTCCCGAGCTCTTCGTGATGCTGAAATTGACGAAGGTGGAAATCAAAGAAAAACATCAAAGTGTTGATGGTGGACAAGATCACTAGTTTCAAGAAAAGGTCAAAGGGAAAGAAAGGGAACTTCAAGCAGAATGGCAAGCAAGTTGTCACTCCCGTAAAGAAGACCAAAGCTGGACCAAAGCCTGAAACTGAGTGCTTACACTGCAAAGGAAATGGTCAGGAAGCGGAAATGCCCTGAATATTGGGTGGATAAGAAGGATGGCAAAGTGAACAAGGGTATATTTGATATACAGGTTATTGATGTGTGCCTTACTAGTGTTTATAGTAGCCCCTGAGTATTTGATACTTGTTCGGTTACTAAGGTTAGTAACTCGAAACAAGAGTTACAGAATAAACAGAGACTAGTTGAGGGGAAGTGACGATGAGTGTTGGAAATAGTTCCAAGATTGATATGATCATCATCACACACTCCCTATACTTTCGGGATTAGTGTTAAACCTAAATAAATGTTATTTAGCGTTTGCGTTGAGCATGAATATGATTTGATCATGTTTCTTGCGATATAGTTATTCATTTGAAGTTAAAGAATAATTGTTATTCTGTTTACATGAATAAGACCTTCAATGGTTATACACCCAATGAAAATAGTTTGTTGGATCTCGATCGTAGTGATACACATATTCATAATATTGATGCCAAAAGATGCAAAGTTAATAATGATAGTGCAACCTATTTGTGGCACTGCCGTTTGGGTCATATCGGTGTAAAGCGCATGAAGAAACTCCATAAAGATGGATTTTCGGAATCACTTGGTTATGAATCATTTGATGCTTGCGAACCGTGCCTTTTGGGCAAGATGACTAAAACTCCGTTCTCCGGAACAATGGAACAAGCTACTGACTTATTGGAAATAATACATATTGATGTATGCGATCCGATGAGTGTTGATGCTCGTGGCAAGTATCGTTATTTTCTGACCTTCACAAGATGAATTGAGCAGATATGAGTATATCTACTTGATGAAACATAAGTCTGAAATAATTGAAAGGTTCAAAGAATTTCAGAGTGAAGTGGAAAAATCATCGTAACAAGAAAATAAAGTTTCTACGATCTGATCGCGGAGACAAATATTTGAGTTACGAGATTGGTCTTCAATTAAAACAATGTGGAATAGTTTCACAACTCACGCCACTTGGAACACCACAACGTTATGGTGTGTCCGAATGTCGTAACTGCACTTTATTGGATATGGTGTGATCTATGATGTCTCTTATCGGTTTTACCACTATCGTTTTGGGGTTGTGCATTAGAGACAGCTGCATTCACGTTTAAAAGGGCACCATCTAAATCAGTTGAGATGACACCGTATGAACTATGGTTTAGTAGTAAACCTAAGCTGTCGTTTCTTAAAGTTTGGAGTTGCGATGCTTATATGAAAAAGTTTCAACCTGATAAGCTCGAACCCAAATCGGAGAAGTGCGTCTTCATAGAATACCCAAAGGAAACTGTTGGTTACTCCTTCTATCACAAATCCAAAGGCAAAACATTCGTTGCTAAGAATGGATCCTTTCTAGAGAAGGAGTTTCTCTCGAAAGAAGTGAGTGGGAGGAAAGTAGAACTTTATGAGGTAATTGTACCTGCTCCCTTATTTGAAAGTAGTTCATCACAGAAATCTGTTCCTGTGACTACTACACCAATTAGTGAGGAAGTTAATGATGATGATCATGAAACTTCAGATTAAGTTACTACAGAACCTCGTAGGTCTTCCAGAGTAAGATCCGCACCAGAGTGGTACGGTAATCCTGTTCTGGAAGTTGTGTTACTAGACCATGACGAACCTACGAACTATGAAGAAGCGATGGTGAGCCCAGATTCCGCAAAATGGCTTGAGGCCATGAGATCTGAGATAAGATCCATGTATGAAAACAAAGTATGGACTTTGATTGACTTGCCCAATGATCGGCGAGACATTGAGATTAAATGGATCTTCAAGAGGAAGACGGACACTGATAGTGTTACTATCTACAAAGCTAGAATTGTCGCAAAAGGTTTTCGACAAGTTCAAGGTGTTGACTACGATGAGAGTTTTTCACTCGTATCTATGCTAAGTCTGTCTGAATCATGTTAGCAATTGCCACATTTTATGAAATCTGGCAAATGGATGTCAAAACTGCATTCCTTAATGGATTTTTTAAAGAAGAGTTGTATATGATGCAACCAGAAGGTTTTGTCGATCCGAAAGGTGCTAACAAAATGTGCAAGCTCCAGCGATCCATCAATGGACTGGTGCAAGCATCTCGGAGTTGGAATATACGATTTGATAAGTTGATCAAAGCATATGGTTTTATACAGACTTTTGGAAAGGCCTGTATTTACAAGAAAGTGAGTGGGAGCACTACAGCCTTTCTGATAAGTATATGTGAATGACATATTGTTGATCGGAAATAATGTAGAATTATTCTGCAAAGCATAAAGGAGTGTTTGAAAGGAGTTTTTCAAAGAAAGACCTCGTTGAAGATGCTTACATATCGAGCATCAAGATCTATAGAGATAGATCAAGATGCTTGATAAGTTTTTCAATGAATACATACCTTGACAAGATTTTGAAGTAGTTCAAAATGGAACAGTCAAAGAAAGAGTTCTTGCCTGTGTTACAAGGTATGAGATTGAGTAAGACTCAAAAACCCGACCTCGGCAGAAGATAGAAAGAGAATGAAAGTCACTCCCTATGCATCAGCCATAGGTTCTATAAAGTATGTCATGTTGTGTACCAGTTCTATTGCATACCCTACCACTAAGCTTGGCAAGGGAGTGCAATAGTGATCTAGGAGTAGATCAATGGACAGCGGTCAAAATTATCCTTAGTGGAATAAGGATATGTTTCTCGATTATGGAAGTGAAAAAAGGTTCATCGTAAAGGGTTACGTCGATGCAAGTTTTAACACTAATCTAGATGACTCTGAGTCTCAATCTGGATACATATTGAAAGTGGGAGCAATTAGCTAGAGTAGCTCCGTGCAGAGCATTGTAGACATAGAAATTTGCAAAATACTTACGGCTCTGAATGTGACAGACCCGTTGACTAAAATTATCTCACAAGCAAAACATGATCACACCTTAGTACTCTTTGGGTGTTAATCACATAGCGATCTGAACTAGATTACTGACTCTAGTAAACCCTTTGGGTGTAGGTCACATGTCGATGTGAACTATGGGTGTTAATCACATATAGATGTGAACTATTGATGTTAAATCACATGGCGATGTGAACTAGATTATTGACTCTAGTGCAAGTGGGAGACTGAAGGAAATATGCCCTAGAGGCAATAATAAAGTTGTTATTTATTTCCTTATATCATGATAAATGTTTATTATTCATGCTAGAATTGTATTAACCGGAAACATAATACATGTGTGAATACATAGACAAACAGAGTGTCACTAGTATGCCTCTACTTGACTAGCTCGTTAATCGAAGATGGTTATGTTTCCTAACCATAGACATGAGTTGTCATTTGATTAATGGGATCACATCATTAGGAGAATGATGTGATTGACATGACCCATTCCGTTAGCCTAGCACTTGATCGTTTAGTATGTTGCTATTGCTTTCTTCATGACTTATACATGTTCCTGTAACTATGAGATTATGCAACTCCCGTTTACCGGAGGAACACTTTGGGTGCTACCAAACGTCACAACGTAACTGGGTGATTATACAGGAGTACTACAGGTGTCTCCAAAGGTACATGTTGGGTTGGCGTATTTCAGATTAGGTTTTGTCACTCCGATTGTCGGAGAGGTATCTCTGGGCCCACTCGGTAATGCACATCACTTAAAGCCTTGCAAGCATTGAAACTAATGAGTTAGTTGCGGGATGATGTATTACGTAACGAGTAAAGAGACTTGCCAGTAACGAGATTGAACTAGGTATTGGATACCGACGATCGAATCCCGGGCAAGTAACATACCGATGACAAAGGGAACAACGTATGTTGTTATGCGGTTTGACCAATAAAGATCTTCGTAGAATATGTAGGAGCCAATATGAGCATCCAGGTTCCTCTATTGGTTATTGACCGAGAATAGTTCTAGGTCATGTCTACATTGTTCTCGAACCCATAGGGTCCGCACGCTTAAGGTTTCGATGACAGTTATATTATGAGTTTACATGTTTTGATGTACCGAAGGAGTTCGGAGTCCCGGATGAGATCGGGGACATGACGAGGAGTCTCGAAATGGTCGAGACGTAAAGATTCATATATTGGATGATATGGTTAGGCCAAGGGGTCAAGCCCATGAGGCTTTAGGTCGGTGCAAAAGGAGTTTTGCGGAGGCCAGGGGGCCAAACGCCGGAGACCCTGGCGTCTAGCCCTGGGCCAGATGCCGAGGCCCATGGCGTCTGGGCCAGACGCCAAGGATTGTGGCGTTTGGTCCTGGAGTCCGAGTGGGACTCTTGCCTTTCGGGCAAAACCGACTTTGAGGAGGCTTTTGCCCCAAGTTTCGACCCCGGGGCTCAACATATAAATAGAGGGGCAGGGCTAGCACCAAAGACACAACAATTGATCCCTTGGATCTCTTAGCCATGTGCGGTGCCCCCCTCCACTATAGTCCACCTCGATAATATCGTAGCGGTGCTTAGGCGAAGCCCTGCAACGATAGAACATCAAGATCGTCACCACGCCGTCGTGCTGACGGAACTCTCCCTCGATACTCGGCTGGATCGGAGTTCGAGGGACGTCATCGAGCTGAACGTGTGCTAGAACTCGGAGGTGCCGTAGTTTTGGTGCTTGATCGGTCGGGCCGTGAAGACGTACGACTACATCAACCGCATTGTGCTAACGCTTCCGCTTACGGTCTACAAGGGTATGTAGACAACACTCTCCCCTCTCGTTGCTATACGTCACCATGATCTTGCTTGTGCGTAGGAAATTTTTGAAATTACTACGTTCTCCAACACTCTCCATCATAGGAGGAACTGCTGCCATAGTAGGCTATCGAGGTGGCTCTGGGTCGACGAGGACTGAAGTTGTCGGCTACCATAACATTTCACCTTCCGTGGAGGAAGGGTTCTTCCCCAACGGGTCCTTGGAGGCCGAGGCCGAGGCCACGGCCATGGAGACATCGGCACCGCCCCCCGTGGTCGGCACGGGTGTAGCTTGCTAAGAGGTCGCCTCCCCCAGCCCGTCATGGGCAAGAGGGAAGGGGGGACATTTTCCTTCGATGCGCTGGGTGGAGGGAGCCCTCTCGACGACTTCTTATCGCTGATGTGGGAGCGCTGTGGGCTGTGAAAGACAAATAATCGACCAGATTTGTGAAAAGAAGGGACTAGAACGTGTACAACTCGTGCGAAAATAAGGTGTACCTCCTCGGCGGTGGTCTCGGCCTGCGCGACTCGATGAGGTCGTTCTTTGATTCAGAGGAGACGACCTTTGCTGCAGCAGGGGCCTTGTGGGGCACAATGTCGGTGGCCTTCACAAGGCGCCTTCGGGTTCGGGGGGCGTTGCCCCCCGCGACGTCTTTGGACGCCACCCTTTTTCTCTTCGAGGAAGGGGTACCTTCTTCCCCCTCCTCCCCATCTCCCTCTCTTTCCTCCTCGTCGGAGGAGAGAGCTTGAATGTCCTTGGACCTAGCATCTGAGGGATCTCAGATCCAAAGAACTCCCCTATTCTTCCCTGTTTCCTTCTTGGTCTTGGCTGGGGCATTGAGAAGAACTTTCCTGCTAGGCGGAAGACATTATCCAAAGAAGACCATCATTCTCAGCTTTGAAGACAAGTTCGGGGTCTACTGGCGGTGTCCTGGATTAGGGGGTCCCGGCCTAGCCAGTCTAATCCATGGGCCGGGCTACCAGCCCGTAGAGGAGGAGGGGTTCTGGAGGTGTCTAACCTGCTACTTCAAGTATATTTGTTAGATTCGGCATGTAACCCCTAGATGGAAACCGACTATGTGTAACCCTAGATACCCATGGTTCCTATATAAGTCGGAGGGTTTAGTCCATAGAGACATTCATTCATTCATCGTCATCGCCATTGCCCCTAGAGTTTAGACCACAACTGATGATCTCGAGGTAGATCTACTCTGTACTTTGGTACATCCATAATATAAGCAAGAGCGGGACGTAGGGTTTTACCTCCTTAAAGAGGGCCCGAACCTGGGTAAAAAGCATCGCGTCCCTTGTCTATTGTAACCCATCGATCCGATCTCACAGCTCGGGGCCCCCTACCCGAGGTCTACCGGTTCTGTCACCCACATGATGCCTTAATTTGGTCGCTTTGACTATGGTTATTTTCCGGTGTACGCACTTGCTGCGTATGTGGTCTATGCTACAACAACCGGAGTAAGTTCAAGGCGTGTGTACGCGTTCGAAGCAGGTGGCTACGGAGGTTTTTCCCCCAACATGGATGGCAGCATGACCTATGGATTGACCCACCACCTCCTTCGACATAGGTATAGTGTGGGTCTATAGGACTCTGCTGTTGCTGATTAGTCGGTTTTATTTCATGAGTTTTCATTAGACTTTGAATTTGGCTATGTGCATCTTAGTTATGTAGAGAGCGGGTGTTACTCATAATGCTTCATATCCGTTTGATGCTACATCTTGAGATAATAAAATCGCTCTTTATTGAAAAAGGAAAATCCACGAACATTCTGAAACAAGCACATGATGAGGTTTGGGAACCGAACTCATAATTGCAACTAGTTAGCATTTGAAATCGACAACTTTGTGACCTAGTCCCGACATTGTGGCTTGTTTGGGGCATCCGGCTTTAGATGTTAGGCTTTGGTGCGATGTTTGTTTGGTATTCGGCTCGGACATTTGGCACCCCTTCATCAAGGGGATAGGAGTAGTGACATGTGTGTTGCCAAGATGATAGCTTCAGGCTTAATGATGTACTCCCTCCGTCCCAAAATTCTTGTCTTAGATTTGTCTAAATACGGATGTATCAAGTCACGTTTTAGTATTAGATACATCCATGTCCAGACAAGTTTAAGACAAGAATTTTGGGACAGAGGGAGTATCATTTTGTAAGGTCTTGGTGAATAATTAATAAAATGACTGCATGCATCGCCCTGATGCAGAGGCCGGGGGTATATCCTCCTTTTCTAAAAAAAATATAGAAATGGGCAACTTGAATTGTATGGTTGTAGTTTGCAAAACACCTTGTTTCAACAACTGAGGTCCCAACTGGAATAAAGGGGTTTCACATGAATTTCATAGGAATGTAATCCTATATAAAGTTTTCGCATGATGCCATTTAGATCTTAGAATAAGCTTAGGGGAAAAAATCATTCCTTTCGTAAGCATTTTGGAGGATTCTAAACAATTAGTCACTCCGTCCCACAATATAAGACGTTTTTGCAAGCTATGCGAGTATTTCGCAATAGAAAAAGAGGATTCTAAACAATTGTTCAAATATCATATTTTCACTCATTTTGAGAAGTCCAATACAACCGGTCTCATCTCTTCTTCTCTTTATTCTGATGAAGAAACAATTACATGCAAAATTACCGTGCAAAATAAAATACTCTTGAGCATTCAAACGAGTACAGCAATTCATATTGTTTTCCTATTTTTTGTTTTTCATATCTGCGTTCCAAACGGGGACTGAAACGGTAGAACTTCAGCTAGCTGCTATTCGCAGCGGATTGCCACAACCAGCGACGTGGATGTGTGGCGGGCTGGCGGCTCGATCGCCCACGGCCGGCCGCCGGCAGCCGCAGAATCTTACGGTCGCCGCTGGATAAGTTATGGTAATTCGCAAATCCACAAGAGAGCGATCGGTTTCCATGAATAAACAACAATTGCCCGGCACCTGTGTATCCGAAGCAAACAGCTCTTCCGTGCCGCCGTTTCCTGACCGCCAGTATACTGTCTGTCCGGACAACCTCTGCTGCTGACTGCACCGGAGATCGCCATGCGAGAGGTTTCAATAGCCACGCTCTCAGATCAAAATAAATAAATAGCCACGCTCTTCGTAGCCGGCCGGTCGGATCCCGGCGACGGCGACCGGCGGCCTGGCACGAAACTGGGGACGGAGGAATTACAGTGTACTGCCGCACGCCACCGGGCCGAGAAGGCGACGTCTCCATGACTCCATCCTGACCAATTTTTTGAAGGCAAGTTGTTTCCGGATATGATACGGGATCAGCATGGCGAGGCGAGCGCCGTTCGGAAAACCTCTCTCGCATTCCCGCGCAACCCCCCTGGTTTGTACAATAAATTTAAAAAATGCTGCTTTGTCCGGTATAAAGCTCGCCATCCCGCCGCGTCCCCAAACAACTCAGCTCAGCCACAATCCACTGCTCGATTCTCGTTGCGTAGTAGGGTTCCAAACCAGAGAGCAAGAAGCGGATTGTTATCGGTTCTTTTCGTTTCGTTTGAAGGAGTGAGCGAATTAAGGTTGTGCATCGGTCGAGGTTGATCGACGATGGGTGACCTGATTCCGGGGCTCCCGGAGGAGGTGGCGCGGGAATGCCTGCTCCGGGTGGGGTTCCGTCAGCTCCCAGCAGCGCGCCGCACCTCGCGGCAGTGGAAGGCGGAGGTGGAATCGCCGCTCTACGGCCGCCTCCGCCGGGCCAACGGCCATGCCCGCCCGATCCTCGCCCTCGCCCAGGCCCTTCCCCCGCTCGCCGCCTCCGGCCCGGCCCACAAGTACGCTGCGTCCGCCGCCCTCTCCAACTCCTACCGGCTCGTGCTCCACGACCCGGCCGACGGAGGGTGGGCCACGCTGCCCCTGCTCCCAGGCGGCCGGGGGCTCCCGCTCTTCTGCCAGCTCGCCGCCGTGGCTTGTGGCGAGAGGAGGAAGCTGGTGGTGGTGGGCGGCTGGGACCCTGAGACGTGGGCGCCGACGGACACGGTGCACGTGTACGACTTCCTGGAGGGCGCGTGGCGGAGCGGCGCGCCGATGCCTGGGCCGCGTCGGTCCTTCTTCGCGTGCGCGGCGGCCGGAGGAAGGGTGTTCGTCGCTGGCGGACACGACGAGGAGAAGAACGCGCTGCGGTCGGCGGCGGCATACGACGCCGAGGCCGACGCGTGGGCGGCGCTGCCCGACATGGCGCTGGAGCGGGACGAGCCAAGAGGGATCTGCGTCGGCGCCAGGTTCGTCGTGGTTGGCGGGTACCCGACGGAGGCGCAGGGCCGGTTCACCGGCACCGGCGAGGCATTCGACACAGACGCCTGGACGTGGGATCCAGTGCTGGACAGGGTGGTCGACGAGGGGGCGTGCCCGAGGACGTGCTGCGCCGCGCCGTCCGCAGCAGGCGCCATGTACATGCTACGTGGTGGCCACCTCGCGGTGCGGGACGGCGACAGCGTGTGGCGGGCGGTGGCGCCGGTACCGGAGGACGGGCGCGCGGCGACGGTCGTCGTGGCCATCGGGGACGGCCGCGTGGCCGCCATCGGCGCCGGGCGCCACGCCGGTGAGCAGGCCGTGTATGTGCTCAGCAAGGAGGCTGGAACCAACGGGGCGGCGCCGTCGTGGGCGCGCGCCCTGGCGCCGCAGGAGTTCGCCGGGCACGTGCAAGCCGCGTGTTGCGTAGAAGTATGATACAGTAACAAAAAATCAGTATATGTACAGTTGTCAATTAAATCTGAAAGTTAGTGGCGTTTAGAAAACTACATACTAAAATTTAAACCATACAGGAAAAATCTGCAAGACTGCAACATGTACTTAGATGATACACCACGCGTTGCCGTGGGATCGGTTGCAATATATTAGACATGAATGTTTGGATAAATAATAATATACAAATTAAAAACTATATATATAGAGAGAGAGAGTATTACTATTCATCACCCAGGGTGCAGGATATGTTATTCTTCATCTGAGGTAATCTTACGATCATTTCATAAATAAATTATGTTTCAAATATAAATAGTTAAAGTCATATTAATTCACTGCATAAAATTTGACATAAAAAAAGTCAAAAGACCAGAAAAATTACATTTTATGTACATTTTACACTATGTTTTTACATTTGCAATTTACGTAACATAAAATATTTTTTACGATGATTATATATTTTCTTACGTTCTTTTTTTACATCTAAAATAAGACAAAATTTACAAAACGTAAAATTACGATGCATTGATGTTAAAATAGAGGGGGGTGAAGAATAATTCCTCACCCAGGGTGACGAATAGCGCGTATATATATATATATATATATATATATATATATATATATATATATATATATATATATATATATATATAATTCACTGTATTTAGTTATTGAGGTGAACTTTTCCCACACATGTTTGCATGTTGAGTTGGATTTTTTCAAGGGAAACGTTTACATCCGGAGCGCCGGCCGAACCATTGCGCCGGACAAGCGCACGCCTTGCGATCGCTCTCCATCGTGCGTCGCGCATCACTCCTCCTTCCAATCCTTTTTCTTTTCATTATCTTCTTCTCCCGGCACGACGCGTAGCAACCACTCCTTTTCCTCCATCTCCGCCGCCACGCGCAGTGCATCGGCGTGAGGAGCTGTTTTGCTGCCACGGCGTTGCTGCCACGGCGAGGGCGAGAGAAGACATCGAGGGTGGAGAAGTTGCCAGGCAGGGGAGCTGCAAGAGGCCCGCATGCGGCGCTAGTGCCCGTCAATGGTGCGCGACTAGCCATGGCGTGACAGCGAGGTGATGTTGGAACTGTTTATACGAAAGCTTTCACCCTTCGATTCAAATGCTTCAACCAGCGGCATATAAAGCTTCAACCGAGACACTGTGCAATGGAAAAGCTATAATCGGTCATAAGAAAGCTGCAATCATTCATAAGAAAAGCTACAATCGTTCTCGAAGAAGATTTCAACTAGAAGACTGATTTTTTTTGAGTGGGGCACTGCGCAACCCGAAAGCTGCTACTGGCTACGAGAAAAGTTTTAACCGACGGTGAAAAAAGTTTCAACCGTAGATGACGGAAGCCATGGACGACGACGAAAGCTGCAACCGGCTCCGTTGTTTGCTACAACCGGCTTCTTTTTTTGCTACAAACAGAGAGATGACGAGCGTGGTGCACAACGACTTGTTTCTTGCTACAACCGACTCATTTTTTTGCTACTACCGGCTTAGTCTTTGCTACAAACAGAGGTTGGTGAGCATGGTCACCGCGGGCAGCGAGGATAGGCGAACGACAAGGAGGACGACCAGCGAGGGCGGCGAACGGCGACGAGGACGGATGACGGGGGCGGCAACAGGCGATGAGGACGGCCGACAAGGGGACGGCCATCGGAGTGTGTGCAGCCGGGGAGATGGGAGGAGAGAGCGAGATGCAGGGGAGATGGAAGAGAGCGAGACACACGTGTAAGACAATAAGTTTTGGGAACCAGCACAACCCTCTAGGGGTGGCTTATCTCATTATATATAATGGTTCTGTTACAATACGTACATAGGTACAGAAGCTATACATAGTCTAACACCCTCCCTCAATCTTAGCCACTTTCTAAAGAACTGAGAAGGGTAAGATTGCGCCTACCAGCCTCAAACTGTGGCAGTGGTAAAGGCTTAGTGAAGATGTCTGCAAGTTGATCCTTAGATGAGATAAACTTGATCTGGAGTTGCTTCTGTGATACACGTTCCCGTACAAAGTGATAGTCAACTTCAATGTGTTTCGTTCGGGCATGAAATACTGGATTTGCAGAAAGGTATGTAGCACCGATGTTATCACACCAAAGAATAGGAGGCTGTGGTTGAGACAAACCCAACTCCTGAAGCAAAGACTGCACCCAAATAATCTCTGCAGTAGCATTAGCCACAGCCTTGTACTCAGCTTCAGTACTGCTACGTGACACAGTAGCCTGTTTCCGAGCACTCCAGGCGATCAAATTAGGGCCAAAGAATACTGCATAACCCCCCGTGGATCGCCTGTCATCTGGGCTACCAGCCCAATCTGCATCAGAGAAGGCCGAAAGGACCCGAGAGGAAGTCGGCCGAATATGCATACCAAATGTCAGGGTGAACTGAACATAACGAAGAATGCGTTTAACAGCAGCCCAATGAGTATCTCTGGGAGCCTGAAGATACTGACAAACCCTGTTAACAGCATAAGAGATATCTGGTCTCGTGATCGTCAAGTACTGAAGTCCACCAACAATGCTCCTGTACTCTGTGGCATCCGCAGGAGACAAAAGCTCACCATCAACAGCTGTTATCTTGTCAGTAGACGACATGGGTGTGGTGGTCGGTTTGCACTTCAGCATGCCCGCTCTTTGTAACAACTCCAAGGAGTACTTCTTCTGCGTAAGGACAAGACCAGTAGCACGAGAAGTGACCTCAACTCCAAGAAAGTAGTGAAGCTTCCCAAGATCTTTGACCGCAAAATCAGCACCAAGAGAGCAGACAAGAGCATCAGCAGCATACTGAGAAGAGCTGACAAGGATAATATCATCGACATATACCAAAAGATACATAGTGACTTCTGGCTTCTGTAGAAGAAATAATGAAGTGTCAGCAGTGGACGGCACAAACCCATGAGCACGAAGGGCAGAGGCAAGGCGGGCATGCCAGGCACGAGGAGCTTGCTTCAAACCATATAGTGCTTTGGAGAGACGACAGATATAGTCAGGACGATCAGGATCAGAGAAACCAGGCGGCTGTTTCATATAAACCTCTTCCTCCAAAAAACCATGTAGAAAAGCATTCTGCACATCAAGTTGACGAAGTGACCAACCACGAGAAACAGCAATGGAGAGAAGAAGCCGAATAGTGGTAGGCTTGACGACAGGACTGAAGGTGTCCTCATAGTCAAGACCATGGCGCTGCCGAAAACCGCGAGCAACAAGTCGCGCTTTGTAACGCTCAATAGATCCATCCGAATGCTTCTTCACTTTGAATACCCATTTTGAGTCAATAATATTTACCCGTGGTGGTGGAGGAACGAGAGTCCATGTCTTGTTACGAAGGAGAGCATGAAACTCCTGCTCCATAGCCTCTCGCCAATGTGGAATGCGCAGGGCAGCCTGATATGAGCGAGGCTCAGAAGATGGATCCGCAACAGCAGCAGCCAAACAAGCAGCCAACCAAGCAACCGTACCATCCTTACGTTCCTTAGGTTTGAAAATGCCACTGCGACTGCGTGTATGTGGTCGGGACACAGGAACCACCGAGGTCGACGGAGCAGCCTGCAACGGGCTGGAGGACGGCGACGTTGACGAGTCAGCCGGTGACGAGGAGCCAGACACAGTAGCCTCGGGCTCGGTCGGCGAAGAAGGTCGGCCCACCGGCGAAACCGGCAGAGCAGACGAAGCAGCTGGCGACGCCGGCGTCACAGACCGGGCCGATGGCGAGCCCGGCATAGTGGGCCGTGGCGCGGCCGATGTCGCGGGCCGATCCGCGGATGAAGGCGACGTGAGGACAGCGTCGCGGACCCGAGCTGCAGGCGAAGACGGCGTGACGGGCCGAGCCGCGGGCGAAGACGGCGTGACAGGCCGAGCCGCTGAAGACTCGGCGGCCGCTGGCGAAGAGGGCCGAGCCGCTGGAGACTCGGCGGTCGCTGGCGTAACGGACCGAGCAGTGGAGATGCTCGGCGCGACGGGCTCTTCGGGTGACCATGCATGGGCACGCAAATCGATGCCATGCAACATAGGGCGATCAACGTGCCCATCAGAAGGCGGTGATGATGATGGTGAATCCTCCAAAAGCTCCAAACGAGCCCCACGTCCGGTTCCTGCACCATGGTTAGGTAACAGCAAAGGAGAGTATGCAACATCATCAAATTGGTCAGAAGCAACAGAGGATGAATGCAGAGATGGTGGTTCGACAGTGGACACAGGAAGTTTGGCAAAGGGAAAAACATGCTCATCAAACACGACGTCCCGAGATATATAGACACGATTAGTGGGAACATGAAGACATTTGTAACCTTTATGAAGAGAGCTATAGCCAAGAAAAACACACTTCTTAGAACGAAACTCAAGCTTGCGCTTATTATATGGACGAAGATGCGGCCAGCAAGCACACCCAAATACCTTGAAAAAGGTATAATCAGGTTGTTCATTAAGGAGAACCTCAATGGGAGTCTTCATGTTTAAAACACGAGTGGGAGTACGGTTGATGAGAAAGCATGCAGTGGTGAAAGCATCACTCCAAAACCGAAACGGAACAGATGCATGGGCCAAAAGAGTAAGACCAGCTTCAACAATATGACGATGCTTACGTTCGACTGAACCATTCTGCTGATGTGTATGTGGACATGCTAAACGATGAGCTATCCCAAGCGACTGAAAGAAGGAGTTGAGGTTGCGATACTCGCCCCCCCAGTCCGACTGGACATGAACAATTTTGTGCTTGAGAAGACGTTCAACATGTTTTTGAAACTGAACAAAAATATCAAACACATCAGATTTGCGTTTAATAAGGTAAAGCCAGGTAAAGCGACTATAAGCATCAACGAAACTGATATAGTAATTATGACCACTGACAGAAGTCTGAGCAGGACCCCATACATCTGAAAACACAAGTTCTAAAGGATGTTTCACCTCACGACTGGACTCCGAAAAAGGAAGTTGATGACTCTTCCCCTGCTGACAAGCATCACACACTGCTACATCTTTATTACTAGACAAACTAGGAAGCTCATGACGACGCAAAATATGACGGACAATAGGTGTGGCCGGGTGACCAAGACGAGCATGCCACTGTGACGGAGAGACCCGAACTCCACTGAAAACACGGGCGACGCCAGGATGCTCCAGACGGTAGAGGCCCTGGCACAACCGCCCACTAAGAAGAATGTCCCTCGTGCCCCGATCCTTAATAAAAAGATCAAAAGGGTGAAATTCACAAAGCACATTATTATCACGTGTGAGTTTAGGAACTGAAAGAAGATTACGGGTCACAGATGGAACTCGAAGAACATTGCGAAGCTGAAGACTCCTATTGGCATGTCTAGTGAGAAGAGATGCTTGACCAATATGAGAGATGTGCATACCTGCTCCATTGGCGGTGTGGATCTTGTCGGAGCCATGATAGGGTTCACGAGTGTGAAGCTTCCCCATCTCGCTGGTCAGATGCTCTGTCGCCCCAGAGTCCATGTACCAGTGTGGATCGATGGAGTAGGACTGAGTGTGTCCCTGTTGCTTCTGCGGCGAGGGACGATCAGCCATGGCGACCTGACGGGCATTGTTGCGTGTATCTTTGCCGTCATTGCCAAGACCAAGGAAGCTTCGCTGGAAGCGCTTATGACACTTGGAGGCCCAGTGCCCATCGCGGCCACAAAGCTGGCACACACGTGGACCACCAGCCCCCGGTAAGGTCGCAGTAGGTGGGGGGGCCGAGGCGGGCGACGGTGGCAGCCCCAAGGGAGACCGGGGTGATGAAGAAGAGCGGCCACCCTTGGTGGCGGCGTTGGCCGAGAGGGAGCCAGTGCCCCTGGTGCGGCGAGTCTCGACCCGTTGCTCAGTGAGAAGGAGCCGAGAGAAAACCTCGTGTGCCAGCATGGGTGTCGAGTTGCCCCGCTCGTTGATGATCTCGACTAAGGCATCATACTCCTCATCAAGACCATTGACAATAAACGAGTTGAACTCGGAGTCGGTTAGGGGCTGTCCAATGGAGGCCAATGTGTCGGCGAGGCCCTTGACCTTGTTGTAGAACTCAGTGGCAGTGGAGTCAAGCTTCTGACACTCTCCAAGCTGACGACGGAGTGCAGAGACACGAGCCTGGGACTGCGCTGCAAAGGTGCGCTCAAGGATGGTCCAGGCCTCATGAGACGTCTTCGCGAAGACAACAAGGCCGGCAACTGCCGGCGAGAGCGACCCCTGGATGGAGGAGAGGTTCGCCTGGTCCTGCCCCGTCCAGACGCGATGGGCCGGATTGTAGACCGGACCGTGCACGCTGTCTACCAGCGCGGGTGGGCAGGGAAGCGATCCGTCGACGTAGCCTAGCAGGTAGTGACTCCCCAAGAGCGGGAGAACCTGCGCACGCCAGAAGATGTAGTTGTCGGCGGAGAGCTTGATGGTGATGAGATGACCGAAGTGAAACGGCGGCGGCGAAGACGATCCCATCGAGGAGGCTGCCTGGGGTGCAAACACCATGGAGGCAGCCGGAGGCACCGAAGCCGATGCGGGAGGAGGCGGGACCGCAGCCAGGGCGGGCGCCGCAAAGCTCACGGCCGGTGCGGACGCCGCAAGGCCCGCAGCCGGGGCGGACGCCGCCAACCCCGCCAGCGGGGCGGTGTGATCCGCTTGCGGCAGGAGCGGCGGGACGACGCCTGCGGAGTCCGCAGCGGACGGCGGCGCCGCGGTGTGGACCACGAGATCACGCCCGAGCGAGGGCGCCGGCGGCGTGGAGAAGACGGAGCCGATGCTCCTTGTCCCGATCGGAGCGGGAACGGAGACGGCATCGAGCGGGAGGTTGAGCAGAGCCGCAAGAGAGGCCGGGAGGAAGCCCGCAGCAGTGGAACCGGTGGTGGCGGCGCTCGACATGGCGGCGGCGCGATCGGTGGCGCGGCGGCGGCGGTGAAGGCGGCGGCTGCGGCGGCGGTGCGGGTATTAGGGTTTAGAAGCGGAAGCGATCGTAACCTAGCGTGATACCATGTAAGACAATAAGTTTTGAGAACCAGCACAACCCTCTAGGGGTGGCTTATCTCATTATATATAATGGTTCTGTTACAATACGTACATAGGTACAGAAGCTATACATAGTCTAACAACACGTAAGAGGAAGACGAGGGCATCCGATGGTTACGAACTTACGATCCGCCAGATCGGATGGCTGCGGGCCTACCGGCCCGAATTTGGGCCGGCACCCGCCTTTTTTCAATGCTTGTTTATATGATGAGGTGGCATGTGTGAATGTGAGGAGAAATATGCTACTCTCTTTGTTCACAAATATAGGACATTCTTAGGTTTTTGAGTCGGATGTATATAGACACGTTTAAGTTCGTTTCAGTTCGTATGTAGTTTCGATTAAGCATCACACTAGAAAAAAAGTCTCGATAGCAAACTCCTCAAAGCTAGCAAACTTCTCTGCTGCGTAGATAACTCTCTCGAAAGTTTGTAGCAAAGTTCTCTGAAGATTTTAGCAATCTTCTCCAAACTCCAGGGACTATCTATTTGCGTGCACTAGCAAACACATTAATCAGTCCCACACTGTTTCTGTCCAACAATCTCCAAAACCTTCAGGATCACTCGATTGCACCAACAAATATCGGACAATGCATCACTATACTAAGCAAATGCAAACAATAATTTAATACTCGTGTGGTTGCTTTTAATTTCTCCTAACCCATAGTAATCAGTTGTCAACGAAAGAAAGTTCATCCGATCAGCAAGAGAATCTGCCATTGGGTTACTGCACGTCGGATGAAGAATCGTTCAACTTTTCCTCCAAGATGTTTGATCTATGATCCATGACAGCATACACTAAGCTTGCGTAATCAATCGTTTCAGTACATAACTAAAGCAATGCCAGGACCAAATGATAAGGCATAAAAGCACACTTGTAGAATCTAAACGTCTACGTACCAGATGAGAATAATACATCTGAGGCAGCAGATGTATCCTACCAGGCAACATCTGGTGGGTTTTGAGTATGTGCAAATGACAAGGGTAAGAAACTAAGAATACTAGCCACAGCCAGAAATCCAGACAATGCATGATGAAACATACTAACATAGCACAATCATAGCTTACCGATTATGAACTGTGCATGGTGATAATACAACTGGAAGTTCATTAACCACTAGTGTTGATAGGCTCCATACCAGAGGTGAAAATGGGGCTCCAACAGAAATGACAGCAGGTATGGTCCATATACTCATGTTAAGTAATCTGAAGCAAGCAGAAAGAGCACCACTATTTGTTGCCAAGGCAAGATGCATCGCGTGATGCAAATGGATCCAACAAGCGCGATGCTTATACTGAAGCTCGAGATGAAGGCGGTCTATCGCACGGGCTGTTGGTTGTAGTGGCTCTTCTCTTTCTTCTTTGCAGCAGCGAGCTTCGCACTCCTAGCGGCAGCCTCCATTGCAGCGTGCTTGGCGGCAGCATCCACCTCCTTGCTTGATTTTTTCTTTTTCGATGCAGCTATCTTCTTCATCTTCTCCTTCAAGTCCACAGCGGTAGCTTCCTCTCCAGACTCATCGGCCGCCTCTCCATGGTCCTTGCTGGAATCCACTTCATTGGGCTGCTCTTTGGAATCCTTAGATGGTTTCTCATTCCTTAGTTTCTTCTTTTTTGAAGTCTTGCTTTCTGATGGTACAGGAAGACCCTTCTTATCCCCATCTCCTTTCTGTCCATCAGGCTTTCTTTCAGCTGAAAAGTACCAAAATCAAATACTTGTCAGTTTAGTAAAGATTACACACGCACAAAAACATTTAACCAGAAGATAAAGAACGGTTGATCGGTCGATTTTGTATAGGTCGTAGCATGATTACATTACATACATTTACTCGTGACGTCAGCCAGTGTAGCATTTTCAGAAATCCCCAACTCGGCCAGAACAGCATCTAGTTCTGCAAGCTCTTTCTTCTTCAATTCCTTCTTTGAAAGTTGCTTTTCTGTGTCTTTAGAATGGACAGGCACTGGAGCAGATTCTTTAACCTCAGGTTCAGATGGTACATCAACTTCATGTCCATGCTCAGGTTCCTCTAGCTCATCATCACCCACGTCAACATCAAGACCATCATCTTCACTCTCAGTTTCCTGCAGTGTAAATGCAGAGCTAATTAAACCATACTAGAGCCTCTGCTGAGGGGGGAAATAATGCATGTATCAACAGAGAACATCATAAGGAAGAGCAGACACAGCTACGCCATAGACATAGAGAAAGTAGACAGAAGCAGTTCTACACGGACACCTATATTTTTTGGCAGGACCCGATAGTATGAATCACTATCAGATATTATACACGTCCATATAACAAATGTCATTTGCTGTGTCCAAAATTATATTGCCGAGTCAGACACCCGAATCCAAGTCGGGTTCGGACATCCATGTTCCTGTCCAACTAACACTAGGAAATATCATTGTGTGCCATACCAGTCACTGAAACAGATTTTCTCGTATTGAATCGCAAAAAACAAACACAATAGAACACAAAGAGCATACATCAACCGGTTTTCTTTCTGTTCTATAACTTGTGTTCCCACTCTATCATTACTCTCATTATAAAAGCTAGTTTGGCCACATGAGCTGGCAAAATACTGGTTTCTTCTCCTTTTGCATCTATATATGTAAACCTATTAATTAGTATTAGCAACACAGGCCTCAAAAAATTGATATGTAATAACAAATCTTACATAGATTACCTTACATGTATGGGGAAAGTGAGACTATGGAATGAGCTACTTTTTCTTAGATTGATCACGGGATAAGCAAGTTAAATACACATAGCAAATACACCTACTGGCAGAAAGTGTATTTAAGAATTTAAGCCATTCCTCATGATATAGGATTTTACATATGAGACAATCCAGGACAACTTCGTAAAGTGGGAATACTTGTGTACACAAAAGACATGCATAAATGGAAAGCTAAGGAATACGAGTAACCAACACAAAATTGTAAGTGAGAAACACTGAACATGGTGCCAGAAGAATCAGTGACATCATCAACATAACAATGAGAAATATTTCCGACGTAAACTAGAAATATAGGTTGACACTAATCATCATAAAACAACATTACTGTCTCCATGCTAGACAAAATTGACATATTCCGTATCTGAATCACACACATCGAACTTCCTAGAATGTCACATAGACATAGTGGAAAAAAACTGTACAACAAACAGTTAGGGTCTACGCACCATGAATCTTCACTGGTGCTTCGGTAAGGAGCGTGAGGTGGCACCTTCACTCGTCAAGCTGTCTGCCCATTACCATACCATGCATAAATATAGCAAACCTAGTAGTACAACGGAAGACACCTCATGTCCAATTCTCAAGATTCCAAGCTTTACCCGTTGGTCATCACTATTGGCATCGTTAATTGTCACTCCATCAGTGGTACTCCCTCCGTTTCTAAATATTTGTCTTTCTAGATGTTTCAACAAGTGACTACATACGAAACAAAATGAGTGAATGTACACTCTAAAATATGTCTACATACATCCGCATAGGGTAGTCCATTTGAAATGTCTAGAAAGACAAATATTTAGGAACGGAGGGAGTACAAGCAAAGGACCACCACCAAGTAGTTATACTACTCTTCCCCACATCCTAAAAACCATAACCCCACTTATGTAGAACAAGAATCAGCGGTCTCACTAACTACAACCTTTCACGAAACTGAATCTTTGTACGATTTCGAAAGGTTCATTTCTATCACGAAGATACCGGCCGCACCGCTCTAACAACCTACTAGATCAAAACCGGCTGCGAAACTCTAACATCACATCAGTGGACGTGAAAGCAAAACGGGCACTGACCTCCTCGGCGCCGGCCTTGCCGTCCGCGGCGGCGGAGGCGGTTTCCCAGACGGGACGCGGAGGGGCGGTGGTGGCGAAGTAGTCGTCGTCGTCCTCGTCCTCTACGTCGGCCCACGACTTCGACTTGAGCGGCGCGGGCGCCCAGAAAACCTCCGGCGGCCGCCGCGGCGCGTTCTCCTCCCCCTTCCCTGGCGCGGCGGGCTTCTTGGTCCCGTTCACCTTCCGCCCCGGAGCGGACGAGGACGCGGAAGGCTTCTTCTTCTTCTTCTTCTTGAGCGCCTCGAGCGCGGCGAACACGTTGCCGCTGCCGATCCTCACGGCGGCCTCCGCGTCCCTTCGACCGCCGCCTCCCGCCATGGCCGGGGCCGCGTATCCAGCTAGGGGTCGGTGCCGCACTGGCCGGAACGGGAATCCAGCAGGGAGGAGCGGTCGGTGGGTCGGGTTGGGTCGGGTTAGGGCAGTGAAGGAAGGACCCTTGGAACGAGGCGGCGACGGAGGAGAAGAGGAGATGGAGAGGGCAGGGGAGCGAGGGAGCGAGTGAGGTGGTAACGCCAGGTGGAGGCCGGGGTTGTGGGCCGCGGCTCTCGGTGGAGTGTCAGTGTCAGTGGGGGGAGGGTAGGTGGCAGGTTGGGTTGTGTTGCAAGGGTGAGTGGAGAGCTTCGTGCCGGTTTGAGGTTGGTCCTTGTTAACTTGAGCGTGAGTTTTTCTTTCTACTCTGGTGACTAAAACGTCTTATATTTATTTTCAGAGAAAATAATATATTGTTTGAAGTGCTTTTTTGTTAGGATTTTTTTGAACTGTTTTTTTCCTTTTCTCGACGAATCACACGACCATTTCTCCATTGTAGCTTCACCCGTCCAGGGTAATTTGTTTTCCTTCTGTTTTCTCAGCAACAACCACCGATGAATAAAGTATAAAAGAATCGGGAAACCTCGGCTCCACTCATGGTGTGTGGTTATCACTGTATATGTAGGAAAAGGGAAATGTGATGATAGAGCTAGGTTTTTCGTAGGTGACATTGTTGCAATAATGAGCAATTTGAACAGGTTTAATCAACATCAATATCATCACAAGCGTGCTAGCAAAACTTGTCGTAGATGAGATACTATACATGCAAGTAAGTGTGGAGTAATAAAGTAGCATGTCTACCTTATTTGCATATGAAGCAAACACAAGTACCAACAGCTAGATCATCGGCACGTAAGCAAAGATAGCAAAAATCTCATTGTTGCTCGCGCTCATGGTGGTGAAGTGACATTCACAACAATGTGATCAGAGAAGTGGCAATACTGAAAGTAGCCCGATAGGAGAAGTCGTCGCAATCGAAATACTCCGTATGTAAAGAAATATAGGATCACTAAACTACTTAGTGATCTAAATGCTCTTATATTTCTTTACGGAAGGAGTATCAGATTACTGCAGATATCATATATATAGTAGTAGATCGATGGAGTTGTTGTAGGCGAACAAGCGAGCAGTCGCACCGACACTCTTCAAAAATCTTATTGGCTGTCACTCGTCAGGTTCTTGGAGGAGAGGGGCGAGTTGGAAAGCTCCTCTCCAAAACGGGCATGCACACGGCTACCGTGATGTAATAGACCTTGAAGCGACGCAACAAAATGAGTAGGACAATGTGTGAGGAAGAGTAGTAAGGGCAAAGCGAACCTCGAAAATTGCCCATATCCGTCCAGCCCATGCTGTCCGAACATAGTTTGCCATCTAATGCGGTACCCCACCAGTCCGCAGAGCAGTCTGGATATTAGTTTTCCTGCAAATCGGAATCAAACAAAGAGGACTTTGCGGTAGTCCGGACATGCAAATGGCCAATGAAAAGCCACCACGTGCCCTCGTCCATGTATAATGGTGGAAGGCCGATGTTATTTGGCGGAAGGAGAACATGATTAACAACTAATTAGCTTGATGTTTGGCTGTCAAAAAAAAATTAGCTTGATGCTTGGGGAAGGCTTCAAGCTAGCTAGCTTGATTTGGCGGAAGGCACATAGCTAGCTAGCCAAACATGATTTACTTAACGGAAGCTCTAATTATAGGAAAACTCTAATTATTCCTGTATTAAATGCATGGCTTACGCCGAATACCTTCCGCCAAAAGCGATGATGTTAATCTCTTTGTTCTTTCCAAAATGCATTACTTGGCCCAAGTGTGTGACGGAAGCGGCATGCAATGCAATGCATTACATTGCTTTGTATTGCATTGGCGGAAGGTGCATGTAATGCATGTTGCTTGTTTGGCGGAAGGTGTTGTTTCGTTTCTTTTTAACTAAGACTGTTGCGGACATTTGTGGCTACGGTTAGACAGGGGCGGACCCAGGACAAAAATGATCCGGGGTCCCATCTCTATCACATATATGTCGATATCAAGTAATTTTATAGATAAAAGTAATACACTTATAACAATACAATATATCAAGAATACGATATAACGTTGAATATGCTTACCAGAGATCCAAAATAAAGAGTTTCACTTGAAAATATTAGTTGATAGCAGGAAATTGAACATTGTAGAAGAACCGAACTGTCCAAGATTATGAATAAAGTATACCGATGACAAGAAAATGCAACACTAGATCTTGATTGCCTACAAATCAAAAGAAACAAATCCACTTAGTAACATATTAATTACAGTTGCGCAATAATAAGTCCGATAAACCAAGGGATAGCCAATATGTTTTATTGTCTCCATTTTTGAGAGAGCTCACAAATATTACTTAAACCCAGAGGGGCGATCATCTGCTCGGACAAAACAATGTAAAGATGAAGGTGATGTCTAAGGTCGCTGAGTTCTTCATCATCAAAATCTTTTGGATAAAATTTAGCAAGACTCATCAAATGGTACTATGTTAAAATCACGAAATAATTCATTTGGGCTCGAAGTCGCCAAGCGAGCAAGCAGTTCAGAATTTTTCTCCGCGAAGCTATTATCAAGTTCTTGAAGCAACCAATCAATAACATCATTAAAATAATCCACTTAAGAATAAGTACAAGGTTGAGAAGGCCCATTGGCAAAATATTTCCTTCTTACCAAATCTTGCCGATTTGGATGATACTCGTCAATGCTTCTCCTTTTACCTCGATCAAATTTAATTTCTTCTTCCCAATTGATCTCTTCTTCGGCTTGAACTGAATTCCTTGTATTATTGGCAGAACTCCATATCGGGAGGCATCATTTTGTCCATGTGGTGATGGCGGGGCCGGGACATCAATCTGTTCATCCGGTGAGGCATTACTTTGTCCATCTGATGGTGGCGGGACAGAGACATCATTCTGATTATGTTCGTGTGACGGACCAACATTTTCATCTTGCACTGAGGTTCTCCTCTTTTTTAGAAACTTTCCATAAACTGATATTCACCTGAAATTTGTAATTTATATAGATAATTAAAAAAATTGCAAGGAAGAAAAGAACTATGAATCATGTGTACACACTGAATAGTTGAATGTAACATAAAACTTACTTGATATTGTGCTCGCGTCCTAGAGTGTTGCAATATTGGTCTCCACTCGGTGCACAATTATTTAAAATAGTCCAATTATCCAATACAATCAAAATCTCTAGTCTTATTCAGTAGCCCTAATTCCCTAGGGTTAGAGGAAAAAAAATCTATAATTAGAACCAGATATGCAATAGAGGCTGAGGCATACCGCATTGGGTTTGGGGACTGATGCAGCGTACTTGTTCCTTCTTTTCTCCACTGATTCGACGATGATATGGCGATAGGCGGCGAGTATGGCGTACAGGGGGATACGGACGGAAGCGAAAGGTCAAGGGCACAAAGCGCAGCGTGGAGCAGACGAACAGGAAAGCACGTATCGATCTATGGATTGATCCATCTACGGCGCGCATCTAGACAGGTTGGACTGGGCCTTCGTCACGCGCCGAGCTGCACTTGCGTTGTGCTGGGTAGAGCCTGGTTTTGTACGGGTGTCCCTCTAGAAAAAATAGGGGTGTCCCAGTGTACGTGGGCTCTATAGTTACAAGGTAAGACATTTTTTTACCCGGTGTCCTGTGCTACCTGCTGGCACAACGTGGACTCGCCCCTGCGCTTAGATGGACAGCTCCCGCATTAGTGTCCGTGAACTGGACCAGTCCGCGGACGGATGCGGTATTCGGTTTGCTTCAGCATTGGAGATGCTCTAAGAGCTTCATGTGATTGTGCAAGTTTTCCTTTGCCTATACCTCTCCATCCCCTCTCCCTTTATGTATAGCATATCAGTCAAATAGGTCAAGAAGCTACATGGGAAGACAATGAGAGATAGAAAGTATCGTTGGTACGTGAATCAATCAGTCTTCTCAAAGCGAATTATGTCTCCACTATGGATCACTTGAGAAATAATGTTTTCAATTATGTAGTTAATTTTCACGATCTAAAATAGGCTCGGCTCTTGGTAGAACAACTACCAACATTTGAAAATAGGACCGGCTCGATCAGGAAACACAACATGTTGGTTGTTGTGTGGCGATACCGGTGAGTGAGTGAGCTGTGTGTTGTTACTCTCTTTTGTTATAAGGACGAGTAGAACGAACAACTTTATCTGGTTTTACCCCCTCGATTTATAATGTGAGATAAACTCTTTTGCATATGCCATCCAAATCAAATAGGCATTGAGATTTTCAAGATATAATTTATTGATCTTTGGCATGTAATTCTAATAGAGATGAACATATACGCATGTGTTACTAGGTCTTCACTGAATTTTGCATGTGGGTCCATCCCATGGCTGGTTGGGCCTACCCACGTGGCACTTTTTGAAAATAGGAAGGAGTTAAGCGGGTACGAGATTCTTCCTTGAAATAGGATTTTGCCCGCTTTATAAATAAAGTAACTATCCATACAACCAACATCCAAACGTCATAGCAAATCCGACGGCTGGGGCAACATCATAATCACGGCCAGAAAAGCATAAGAGAAATAAGAAAAAAAGAAAAGAGCCATCGAGTGGCGGCCGACATGCGCCCTATGAAGAGGACAAGCGACGCGCGGTAGCTAGAAGCGCATCCAGCATGAGCCCGAGCTGATCACGATCGCACTGCCTAGAGAGCGGGTGTCTGTGCTGCAGAAAAGCAAGGAATTTGAAGGAGTCAGAGGGCTGCCTAGGATGGGTAGCTCTGGCTTACAGGAACCCCGCCAAGTCCAGGGCCTCACAGTTGGGCCCCAGGGCCTCGCGGACGGTATGTCCAGAGGACCCGTGCTGCCGTGCATGAGAATAAGATGTGAGTCTTGGTTTCCGGGACCGCACAAAGGGGGCACATGCCATCACCCGGGCCATGCCGCTTAAGCACCTCAGTCCCTGATGGGATGCGGTCTCGTAGTAGTTGCCATACAAAAATCTTAATCTTCAAGGGCAATGGGGCCTTCCACAGAGGGGAAAACCAGGAGATGATGGGCAACTGGCATAGTGCCAGGTATGCCAAGCTCACTGAGAACTCACCCGAAGGGGTAAGTCTCCAAGAAACGGTGTTCAGATAATCCGGCAAAATCGGCCGGAGGGCCGCCCGCAATCTAGCCCACTCCTTAGTATCCACCTGCTCAAATGTGCAACGGAATGGGATGTTCCACACTGCCCATGTTGGGATGCCGCGGAGACCAGGAGCGTCGGGTACGCACAGATAGCAAACTGAACGGGAACCTCACCCTAAGTGACTCGCCACCCACCCAAGGATCCAGCCAAAAATTGGGTTCCTTCCACATTTCCAATAACGAAGGAGACCCCTAGACGAATATCCTCCTTGATTAGTTGGATGGATCTCCAAAACTGGGACCCCCCGGAGCCAGATTAGGCCAGGAGAGGCTCACCCCTTAGGTATTTTGCCTGAAGCAGCTGCAACCATAGCCCCCCCCCCTCACCTTGCAGGATCCACCACACCCAGCGCATCATGAGGGCGACGTTCATGCACTGGGAGGCCATAATACCTAGTCCCCCTGATCCTTGGGCAAACATATGTCCACCCATTTGACCATATGATACTTCTGGCAGACGTTCGCGACCTGCCAGAAGAACCTAGCGAGGTCCTTACTGAAGGAGCTATGGACGCCCTCCGGTAGGATATATAACCCCACCATGTACATGTGGAGGCTCGCTAGGTTAGAACTAATAAGGACAGATTTACTCCCCTGGGAAGTGAACTGCCCACACCAAGGTTCAGCCCGAGACACTACTTGTCCCACCAATGGGTCGAATGCACTCATTAGAATCTTCTAATAGTACGTTGACATCCCTAATAATTCAGTGGGGAAGGACGCCAACATGGAGTTAAGGTTGTCTGTGATCTGCTGCTTCTCATCCACGGGGTAGCCTAAGACAATGACTCACTCATATCAAAGTTGATCTTAAGAAACGACATGGCCTCAAAGCATAGGAGGAGGAACTTAAGATTAACGATGTCAAGGTCCGACCCCCTCCACCATAATCATGGTGAAGTCAGCATACTGTAGATGGGTGACACCTCCCCCAGGGATCAGGTGGCCCACTATCCCCGCGAGGTGGTCATCCATCCTAGCTTTGTCTAGGATGCTAGCCAAGACATCAACGTTGAAGTTGAAGAGAAGAGGGGAGATAGGGTCCCCTTGCTTCACTCCGGTGGAGGACATAAAGAATGGTCCCACCCTGCATTAATATTAATCATCGTATTACTAGACCGGACCAACTGCATGATCCAAGAGCACCATCTGTCATCAAATCCCCGATGGTGAAGTGCTAACCACAAGAAACACCAGTCCAGATGGTCGTGGGCCTTCTAGAAGTCGTCCAACTTGAGAAAAATGCCCTTATGGCCTCGCGATGCCACCTCATGGACAATCTCGTGAAGGGTCAGGATCCCATCATGGATACGCCAACCCTTCACGAACGTCCTTTGGAGGGGGTGAGCGAGCCGCTCCGCCACAGGAGTTAAGCGCGTCGAGCTGACTTTAGCAAAAATCCGCCCGAGTACATTAATCACCGTGATAGGTCTAAAGTGTCTAATGTACGTCGCCCCAACTACTTTTGGGATCAGGGTGATGACACCAAAATTTATCCTGGACATGTCGAAGGTCCAAATGTAGAATTCGTGAAACAGCGGCAGGATCACCGGCTTCAGGACATACCATAATTTTTGTAAGAAGGCCACCAGCAAGGCATTCAGCCTCGGGGCCGACCCCGCCATCATAGAGGCAATAGCCCTACCCACCTCTTCTGGCGAGAATGGAGAGTTAGCTCCCCATTCTCAATGTCGGAAACTCTGGACGCGGGTGACCAAAAGTCATCTGCTAAGGAAACCCTACCACGGGGGTCAACCGTGAAGAGCCCCTTATAGAAGGAGTTGTTGGCGTTCTGGGAACAGGGGTCCCCAGACTTTCCTGCCTGCGGCCTGCGGCGTGGCTCAAGTGGGGGGCCAGTGCAGCCCAGCTTCATTAGCTCAAGCTCAAGACCCTCGCGAGGGGCCAAGCCTCGCGGGGCGGACGACAGGAAGCTTCCTCAGGAGCAGCCTCATCAGGCAGGCTCGCGAGGAGGCGGAGAGATCAAGGCAAGGGCACCTCGCGAGGAGCCCGTGACGCAAGCCATGACGATCGAGACCAGGCGGGCGCCGGCCTGTGCAGTGTCCTTGTTTCCCCTTCGGTGCAAAGGGGGCAAGCACAAGCCAAGGCATCAGGCAAAGGTTATCATTTCGGTGCAACAAGACCAAGACCAGCAGAACGGCAGGATGGAGGTCATCGTGGAGCCCAGGACGGCGTCACCACCAGAGTCTTTGGTAGTCGAAGAACAACTTTAGTTAGGATAAGTGTACTAGATGTTCCCCTTAAAAATGGCCAATTAGTTGGGAAGAGGCCCAGGGCCTCCCTCTATAAATAGAGCTAGCCACCACAGGGCAAGGGGACGGATCAACCAGAGAGAGAAAGAGAGAGAGAGAGAGAGAGAGAGAGAGAGAGGAGAGAAGCGACTGAACTCACCCAAGCAGTTCATTGCACCAGCTCAAGAACAGCCCCTCGCGAGGTTGTTCTCCCTTTGTACTGTTCATCATTAGCCCCTGAGGCAATCCACCACACCACACACTGGAGTAGGGTATTACACCACAATGGTGGCCTGAACCAGTATAAATCTCGTGTCCCTTGTGTGTTCTTCTTTCTAGCCTAGATCCTTTGCGAGACTTCAAGACGTGAGCTGGTAGGGGAAAGATCTCCGTGCGCACCCCAGAGTTCGAACCTCAAGGGTCTGCCGGAATCCAAAATCCGACATTTGGCGTGCCAGGTAGGGGTGCACCGAAGTTCTCCCTTCCAATGACCCGCTCCCCACTGACATCGCGTTTCGCCCTCATGGCGGACGATGCGCCGCCCTCTCTGGCAGCCGATGCCGGCACTGGGGCCAGGGGGCTCCGAGCCTTGGCCCCCGCCTTGCGACAGGTGCAGTGGCCGCACAAGTTCAAGCCAGAGATGCCGCCGTGCTACAATGGCGCGACGAATCCGCTGGTTTTCCTGCTGGCATATGAGGAGGCCATCCTCAAGGCCGGGGCGACGACAGGGTGATGGCCAACTGGTTTCCCATGGCCCTCGCCGGTGTTCCACGCATGTGGCTGCTCCACCTACCGACGGCCTCTATGACCTCCTGGGGGGAGCTGCGCGACCTCTTCCTCGCCCATTACGCCGCTCCAGTGCCCCCGGTCATTGCAGCTCTCCTACGCGGCTCACAGGAACTACCTTCGAGCCGCCAGGTCAAGCCATTTACTCGCCAGATCAGCACCGCCTCCAAGCGCCGAGAAGCCCCCGCGGGTTGGGTGGCGCCCGAGGCTGATCTGACCTTCAACTTGGATGATCACCCCTCCAACCCCGCCGGTTCGGGTGCGCTCCCGATGCTGTGCACCCCCACCATCTACCAGGTGGCTGTCACTAGGACCCTCATCGATGGCGGTGCCGGCCTCAACATGCTCTCGGTGGAGGCCTTCAGCCTCCTCCACGTGCCACTAGAGCGGCTTCAGCCCAGCAGGCCTTTCTTGAGCGTCGGAGTCGGTTCCACCGCCTCCTTGGGACAGATCCGCCCCCGATGACCTTCGGCACCTACGACAACTTCCGCACGGAGCTGATCGACTTCGACATCGCCCCCATCGGTCTCCCCTACAACGCCATCCTTGGCTACCCGGCCTTGTCCCAGTTCATGGCAGCAACTCACCCGGCGTACAACCTCATGAAGATGCCTGGGAGTGGCGGCGTCCTTACCATGTCAGGAGATACAAGGGATGCACTGCAGGCGCTCAAGCTTGCTTTCAAGACGGCCGCGGTGGCGCAGCCCGCCAGCACTGACGCCCTCGAGCCCAAGGGGGCTGCGCCTGCTAAGAAGAAGCAGCTATTCACCCAAGACAAGGCGGAAACCAAGCAGGTACCAGTCAACAAGGACGGATCCACTGACGCCACCTTCACCATAGGTGCCAACCTCGAACCCAAGCAGGAGGAGGCCTTGGTGAAGTTCCTGCACGCGAACAAGAAGGTGTTTGCATGGGAACGTGATCAGCTAGCAGGGGTCCCGAGGGGTGTGATTGAGCATCACCTCAACGTGTGCCCCAACGTGCGCCCCGTGAAGCAGAAGGCGAGGCGGCAGCCCACTAAGAAACAAGCTTTCATCGTCCAAGAGACCCGCAAGCTAGAGGCAGCAGGGGTTATTCGCGAGGTCCGCTACCCAGACTAGTTGGCTAACCCGGTCGTCGTGCCAAAAAAGGGAGGAAAGGAATGCATGTGTGTCGACTTCACCAACCTCAACAAAGCCTACCCGCAGGATCCATTTCCGCTCCCCCACATCGACTAGATCATCGACTCCACCGCTGATTGTGACCTATTGTGATTCCTGGATGCCTTCTCGGGCTATCACCAGATCAAGATGGCGGTAGAAGACGTGGAAAAAAGGGCTTTTCTGACCCCGTGTGGAGTGTACTGCTATACATGCATGCCATTTGGGTTGTGCAACGCAGGCGCGACCTTTCAGCGGCTGATGCACATCGCATTGGGCCGGCAGCACGGGAGGAACGCTGAAGCTTACGTCAATGACATTGTGGTGAAGTCTCGGGAGGCGAAAACCTTGATACAGGACTTGGAAGAAACCTTTGCGAGCCTTAATGAAGTGGACCTGCGGCTCAACCCGGAGAAGTGCGTGTTTGGAGTCCCCTCGGGCAAGCTCCTGGGTTTCCTCGTGTCCCATAGGGGCATCGAGGCCAACCCGAAGAAGGTCAAACCAGTCGAAGACATGAGCCCGCCGAAGACCCTTAGAGAAATGCAGAAGCTCACCGGGCGTGTAACCGCGCTAGGATGCTTCATCTCCAAGCTGGGGGAACGAGCACTGCCCTTCTTCAAGCTGATGAAGAAGAAGGGCCCCTTCGAATGGACTGAAGAGGCCGACAAGGCATTCCAAGATCTCAAGAGGTATCTTACCAGCCCTCCGGTGATGGTAGCTCCGCGTCCTCGGGAGCCCCTAGTGCTCTACCTTGCGGCCACCCCCTACTCCGCTAGCGCAGCCCTGGTGGCGGTTAGAGAGGAACGTCGGACCAAGGCCGCAGCAACTGTCCGGGCCAAAGCAAAGCAAAGCCAAGAAAGCCTCGCGAAGACCGCGACCACAGCCGAAAGGGATCAGCCGCAGCAGGGGAGCGCACCTGAAGCAGAAGAGGCCTCTCCAAGTGACCAAGCGCTGGGGGCTCCGTCATCTCGGGAGGCGCCTCAACCTCCGGAGGACGCAAGCTGCGCCAGCACCCTCAACCTCGTCGAGCACCCCGTGTACTTCGTCAGCACGGCGCTACGGGACGCAAGGGCGCGGTACCCCATGCCTCAAAAGCTCCTCCTCGCGCTATTGGTAGCCTCACGCAAGCTGTGGCACTACTTTCAAGGACATCCCATCAAAGTCATCTAGGCATACCCCTTGGAAAGGGTACTCAGGAGCCCCAACTCGGCAGGAAGAGTCGTTGAATGGAACATCGAATTGCAGGTGTTTCAGCTAGAATTCAGCATGACCAGAGTCATCAAGGGAGTCGCACTTGCAGATTTCATGGCAGAATGGGCAGAGGCACCGGGCCTCGAGGCGGGCGAGGACCGATCACTTTCCCCGGGAAGCGAGGCACCGGACGGTTGGGTCATGTACTTCGACGGGGCATTCTCCCGACATGGCACGGGGGCTGGCACAGTGCTCGTATCTCCCACTCAGGACAAGCTCTACTACGCCATACAACTATGTTTTCAGCATGGAGAAAAGGTCTCCAACAACATAATAGAGTACGAAGGCCTGATAGCAGGCTTGAAAGCCGCAGTCGCCTTGGGGGTAAAGCGCCTCATCATCAAGGGCGATTCACAACTCCTCATCAACTTCTCCAACAAAATATACGAGCCGAAGGACGAGCACATGGAAGCCTACCTCGCAGAGGTTCGCAGGATGGAGAAACAGTTCTAGGGGCTGGAGTTGCAGCATGTGCCTCGCGGCACCAATCAAGAGGTCGATGGCATCTCCAAGAGGGCATCCAGGCGGCTGCCTCAGGAGCCTAGCGTCTTCGAGGAGCGACTCTTCAAACCCTCGGCGGCACCATCACTATCGAGCACGGCGCAACCTAGGGAGGATCTCCCTTAGCCGCCTGCCTCGGGAGCCCTGGCCTGCGGCCCGGCCTCAGGGGCACGGCTGCTCCTGGCGTTGGAGCCTCAGGAAGGATGTTGGATCGCAGAGCTCAAGAACTACTTGATGCAAGGGCCCTGCCGGAGAAGGAGGAGAACGCGGAGCGTGTGGCGCGGCAGGCCACGGCCTACTGCATCAAGAATGGAGAGCTCTACCAGAGGTGACCAAATGACGTGTCCCTATGTTGCATTTCCAGAGAGCAAGGGAAGGAGCTGTTGGCAGACATACACGGTGGAGACTGTGGGCATCACTCATCATCACGAACCCTCGTTGGCAAGGCGTTCCGTGGTGGATTCTACTGGCCCACAACACTCAGTGACGCCGTTGAGCTGGCGAGGGCTTGTGAGGCCTGCCAATTCCATGCCAAGCAGATCCATCAGTCGGCGGGGGGTCTGCAGACTATACCCCTCTCATGGCCATTCGTAGTGGGGGCTGGACATTCTGGGCCCGTTCCCTCGGGCGCCAGGGGGCTATCGCTACCGCTATGTTGTCGTGGACAAGTTCACCAAGTGGGCTGAGGTGGAAGCTGTCCGCACCATCGCAGCGGGCTCCGCAGTCAAGTTCATCAATGGCCTCGTGAGCCGGTTTGGGGTGCCTAACCGCATCATAACCGAGAACGGTTCGCAATTCACCAGTAATCTCTTCAAAACGTACTGTGCTATCCTTGGAACGCAGATATGCTACGCTTTGGTAGCACACCCCCGGAGCAATGGCCAGGCCGAGCGAGCCAACGCGGAGGTCCTGAGGGGCCTCAAAACCAGGACCTTCAAGAAGAAGCTGGAGGCCTGCGGCAGGGGCTGGTATGACGAGCTCCAGTCTGTGCTGTGGTCTATCCACACGACCGCGGCCAAGCCGACTGGCGAAACCCCGTTCTTCCTCGTCTACGGAGTTGAGGCCGTCCTCCCTCACGAGGTCAGGCGTTGTTCCACACGGGTCCTGGCATTCGACGAGACGCAGCAGGACGGCATGCGGGGGACGGATCTCGTGCTGGGGGAGGAACGTCGTCGAGAGGCCGCGCTGCGAGCGGCAAGGTATCAACAGGCGTTGCGATGATACCACTGCCACAACATCCGCCCCAAAACTCTTGAGGTAGGGGACCTCATGCTCAGACGGGTCCTCTCCAGGGAGGGGTTGCACAAGCTCTCTCCCATGTGGGAGGGCCCATTCAAGGTTGTTCATGTTTCTAGGCCCGGCTCCGCGCGCTTGGAGACCCAGGAGGGAGTACCCATCCAGAACGCATGGAACATTCAACATCTCTGAAGATTCTACCCCTGAGCGAGGCCTGGTGCCTATGGAAAAGGCCCGGTGCCTGTGAAGAAGGCCAATGCCTGTGAAGAAGGCGCATTTTGGAAAAGGCCCGGTGCCTGTGAAAAAGGCCAATGCCTATGAAGCTACCACATTTTGGAAAAAGGCCCGATGCCTGTGAAGAAGGCCATTGCCTATGAAGCTGCCGCATTTTGGAAAAGGCCGGGTGCCTATGAAGAAGGCCAATGCCTGTGAAGCTGCCGCATTTTGGAAAAGGCCTGGTGCCTGTGAAGAAGGCCAATGCCTGTGAAGCTGCCGCATTTTGGAAAAGGCCTGGTGCCTGTGAAGAAGGCCAATGCCTGTGAAACTCGCCACCCGTGACACTCTCACGTAATAATGAGTGGGGCTATACACGCCCTGGAGTCTCCGGAGTGCCGCCCTCGGGCCTCGGGGGCTCCCGCCCACGCCCAATGGCAGTGCTTAGCTTCGCGCTGGTGAGAAGACGTCGAAGACTAGATTAGGTGCTGGACGCGGCTTTTTCATTTGCTTTCTGCAGTTGGCTTGTTCGTTCCTATTTGAAGTTTTATTGGAGTTGTTGTCGTCTCTAGCTTGTGACTCTTTGTCTTTTTCACTCACTTGCCTCGTTTTCTCTCGCACAAGTCTCGCGAGGGAGGTGCGCGGGCACCCTCGCGAGTGTTTTCTGCCCCGGTCGTTTGAAGCTTTCCTATCCGAGTCCACCACGGGAGCACCCCTCTGGGTCTGTGCCCCACGGGCATTGCGACGCAAGCACAAGACCTGGGTCGGTCGCCCCCAGAACTGAGACTGGAAGCTACCCCTCCTGACTAATCCTTGTAGGACATGAAGCACACGGCGAGGCCTCGGCCTCGGGAGGAGAAGACCGCGACAAGCCTCCCCGAGCTAAGTAATCCCCGCACACGGGCACGCGTCATGGAAACATAGCACAGAAATAGCGGAAACAGCATGATAATTAACAGCAACAGTTCAACATGCCCCCGCGGGGCCCTATACTACTTTCTTTTTGCGCAGGAAAGGAAGGAAAACAAAATAGGCACGACTTGCTCGGCCCCAACTCGCGGCGAGGGCTCGTACTGCCTCCGGAGCTCAGTCAGATCCCCCCTCTCGCTGCACCGGGGCGCGACGGTGGACTGCCCCGCTACCTTCCCCCAGGCGGGCGCGACGGCACGAGGGCTGGTTGCGACCACCGCTGGAGGAGCTGCTGTCTGAAAGAGAGTCGCCGAAGCTCGGCGAGCCCCGAGCGCCGCTGCCCACGCGCCTGCTGCCATCTTCGTCTTGATCAACGCCGGGGCTGGGCACACGGCCGCGGTCATCGTCTTCGGGGCAGCACCCAGCACGGCGACCGTCTTCCCCGAACACCCTCACGTAGAGGGTGGCGTCATCGTCGAACTTGGAGTGCAGGGTGCACCGCCGGCTCAGGCCACGCGCCCGGGCAAACGTTTGCCAGCCATGGGTCAGGGCCGCATTCCCGGCAACGGAGACCTCCAGCGAAGCCCAGGAGGCCCTGCTGCAGCAACCGTCCGCCTGAAGCCAGAGGCCGCCCGGAGCGCCGGCCGAAACTTCACCTAAAAAGAAGCGGAGGAGCTGGAGCCAGGTGCTGGTCGGGTCCGCCGACCACACGACGAACTCCGGTAGCACCTCCGCCGAGCGGAAGCGCGGCCTGGGGGTCGCGCAGCCACGACGTGCCTCCCATTGGAGACCGGGCGCTCCTCGCCACGCAGGGGACCGCCTCCACAACCACTAGAAGCCACTACGGGGGCCACGGGATGCTTGCGAGGGCCGCCGGCCGCGCTTGGTCGGAGGAGAGTCAGGCCCTTCCCTTCTCCGCGGCCGAGAACCTCTTTGGCGGAGCCATGGGGATGGCGACTAATTGGGGTGGAGAGAAAGGAGTAGCAGGAAGGAATGGATTGAAAGGGCTCACGTCGTTCCGTACTTATAGCCAGAGAAAGCCAACCGCCGGCCTCCATGATCGCAGGTAATCATGGCCCGTTTTTGCATGCAGGGACTTGTCAAGTCATGCGGTTGCCGAGGCGTCGTGGGGAAGCGGAGATGCCCACGTCCAATCAATCGCCACGCAGTGCCCAAGGCCGCAGGCTATTGGGGCCCGCGGCGCTTCACACTTGCCCCTTCGCTTCTCTGCTAAGCCAAGTCCAGGCGCGCCTTGGGCCCGGGGGCTACTGTCGGTGTTCTGGGAACGGGGTCCCCAGACTTGCCCGCTTGCGGCCTGCGGCCTGGCTCAAGTGGGGGCCCAGTGCAGCCCAGCTTCATCGGCTCAAGCTCAAGACCCTCGCGAGGGGCCAAGCCTCGCGGGGCGGACGACAGGAAGCTTCCTCAGGAGCAGCCTCATCAGGCAGGCTCGCGAGGAGGCGGAGAGATCAAGGCAAGGGCACCTCGCGAGGAGCCCGTGACGCAAGCCATGACGATCGAGACCAGGCAGACGCTGGCCTGCGCAGTGTCCTTGTTTCCCCTTCGGTGCAAAGGGGGAAAGTACAGGCCAAGGCATCAGGCAAAGGTTACCGCTTCGGTGCAACAAGACCAAGACCAGCAGAACGGCAGGATGGAGGTAGTCGTGGAGCGCAGGACGGCGTCACCACCAGAGTCTTTGGCAGTCGAAGACCAACTTTAGTCAGGATAAGTGTACTAGATGTTCCCCTTCAAAATGGCCAATTGTTGGCGCCCTTCCCGCTCATTATTTGGGAAGAGGCCCAGGGCCTCCCACTATAAATAGAGCTAGCCACCACAGAGAAAGGGGACAGATCAACCAGAGAGAGAGAGAGAGAGAGAGAGAGAGAGGGAGAGAGGGAGAGATAGAGAGAAAGAGAGAAGTGACTGAACTCACCCAAGCAGTTCATCGCACCAGCTCAAGAACAGCCCCCCGCGAGGCTGTTCTCCCTTTGTACTATTCATCATCAGCCCCGGAGGCAATCCACCACACCACACACTAGAGTAGGGTATTACACCACAATGGTGGCCTGAACCAGTATAAATCTCGTGTCCCTTGTGTGTTCTTCTTTCTAGCCTAGATCCTTTGCGAGACTTCGAGACGTGAGCTAGTAGGGGAAAGATCTCCGTGCGCACCCCAGAGTTCGAACCTCAAGGGTCTGCAGGAACCCGAAATCCGACAGGAGTAGATGTGGAACCTAATATCATTCGTGTGTTCTCGGAGGGTGTCACCCTCCCAGAGGCATGGCATAGAGCATTTTCGACACCGCCCGTTGGCAATCGCCTGTAAGTACGCGGTATTGGCGTCGCCTTTGAGAAGCCAATTCTGCCCCTGGAGCATTGCCAGAATAGTTCTTCGCCCTTGAAGATCTCCATAAGCGAAGATTTGATGGAGCCAATCATCGGCCGAGAGGCTGGCTGCACCAGCCTCCTTATCCAGGGCCTTAATCTGGTCGACCAAGGCCCCTTTGCGGGCCTTGAGGTTGGCACCTAGGTTGGGCCCCCACCCCCGCATGAACTGGCAATCAACCATAGTGCAATGGTGCCAGACGTCCGTAGCACAGAAAGTACACGACAGGGAGACCGCCGCTTCTACTCGCCGGTTCGACACCATCTCAAAGAACCCTTGCTGAAGCAACCACGAGGGTTCAAAGTGGAATCATCTCGCTCTTAGTGTTTACCCTTCCCCTGAGGAGAACAACATGGGAGCATGGTCGGAATCAATCCGTGTGACCGCCTTAAACGAACATAATGGGAGCATGACCTCCCGCTAAACAAACATCAGGACCCTATCTAGTACACTCCGGATAGGGTTGACCTTCTTATTAGTTCACGTGAACCTAGCCCCTACCCGGGCTATCTAACGTAGAGCCATATGAGCAATGCAATCGTTGAACAAGCACATACGGAAGCGATCCACATTAGAGGAACTCTTGTCAGCAGCTTGTCTAATAAACTTAAAGTCACTAGCTACCACCACTGGTGTAGTGCAGTGCTCCGCCTTACCCTTTAGCTCAGCCATGAAGTCCGCTGAGCCCCCGGGATCAGTCGAGCCATAGATGATGATCATGACCTTGTTGGGGTTCATATGTCGGTCAGTGACGGACATACTAAGGAAATATTCTCCTCGGTCCATGTCCTTAATCGACTAGGAATCCTCCCTGACCCCCAGCGGAATGCCCCCTGATTTCCCAATCGCGGGCAATCACTGCCAGGAAAATTGGTGCCGGGAAAGGGCCTGGAGTTCTGGGGTGGATACATCCTGTCAAATCGTCTCTTGCAGACCCACCATATCAATATCTTCTTGTTGTATATACTCAATCAATTGTCGCCTCCGGCCTAAGTGGCCGTAGTCCCGGATGTTTCAACAGAGGAGCTTCATATTGTGATGAGGACATCAATACCATTGTTACACCCATAGCCCCTACTACTACATATACTGGGCCAATTACTAGAGCTCACGTGCGCCAATTAAATTATTAGGTACTTTCATTTCTTGGCAATGATTCTAATGTTCATGAGAATATGATGCTGCCTAAATTGGATACATTTGTTTTGCTTACAAATGAAGGGCCAACCTTGGACAAGAAGGATGAACATTCGAGAAAGATCAATGATACGTCCATTTTGCATCATGCTTTTATATCAATATTTATTGCATTATGGGCTGTTATTTCACGTTATGTTACAATACTTATAGCTATTCTCTCTTATTTTACAAGGTTTACATGAAGAGGGAGAATGCCGGCAGCTGGAATTCTGGGCTAGAAAAGGAGCAAATATTGAAGGACTATTCTGTGCAACTCCAAAAGTTCTGAAACTCCACGGAATGTCTTAAAATAAATAAAGAAAAATCGTCTCCAAAGATGAAGGCTAGGGGGCCCACACCCTGCTCACGAGGGTGGGGGGCGTGCCCCCCTGGGCGCGCCCCCCTACCTCAGGGGCCCCCTGGTGGCTCTCCGACGTCCATCTTCTCCTATATGAAGTCTTTCGATGAAAAAAAAATAGAAGGCAACCTTTCGGGACGAGACTCCGCCGCCATGAGGTGGAACCTTGGCGGAACCAATCTAGGGCTCCGGCAGAGCTGTTCTGCCGGGGACACTTCCCTCCGGGAGGGGGAAATCATCACCATCGTCATCACCAATGCTCCTCTCATCAGGAGAGGGCAATCTCCATCAACATCTTCACCAGCACCATCTCATCTCCAAACCCTAGTTCATCTCTTGTATCCAATTCTTGTCTCCAAGTCCGGGATTGGTGCTAGTAGGTTGCTAGTAGTGTTGATTACTCCTTGTAGTTGATGCTAGTTGGCTTATTTGGTGGAAGATCATATGTTCAGATCCGTTATGCACATTATTACCCCTCTGATTATGAACATGAATACGCTTTGTGAGTAGTTACGTTTGTTCCTGAGGACAAGGGAGAAGTCTTGCTATTAGTAGTCATGTGAATTTGGTATTCGTTCGATATTTTGATAAGATGTATGTTGTCTAACCTGTAGTGGTGTTATGTGAACGTCGACTACATAAAACTTGACCATTATTTGGGCCTAGAGGAAGGGATTGGGAAGTGATAAGTAGATGATGGGTTGCTAGAGTGACAGAAGCTTAAACCCTAGTTTATGCGTTGCTTCGTAAGGGGCTGATTTGGATCCATATGTTTCATGCTATGGTTAGGTTTACCTTAATACTTTTGTTATAGTTGCGGATGCTTGCAATAGAGGTTAATCATAAGTGCGATGCTTGTCCAAGTAAGGGAAGTACCCAAGCACCGGTCCACCCACATATCAATTTATCAAAGTACCGAACGTGAATCATATGAGCGCGATGAAAACTAGCTTGACGATATTCCCATGTGTCCTCGGGAGCACTTTTCCTATTATAAGAGTTTGTCCAGGCTTGTCCTTTGCTACAAAAAGGATTGGGCCACCTTGCTGCACTTTATTTACTTCTGTTACTTGTTGCTCGTTACCATTTATCCTATCACAAAACTATCTATTACCACTTATTTCAGTACTTGCAGAGAATACCTTGCTGAAAACCGCTTATCATTTCCTTCTGCTCCTTGTTGGGTTTGACACTCTTACTTATCGAAAGGACTACGATAGATCCCCTATACTTGTGGGTCATCAAGACTCTTTTCTGGCGCCATTGCCGGGGAGTGAAGCGCCTTTGGTAGGTGGAATTTGGTAAGGAAAAATTTATTTAGTGTGCTGAAATTTTCTGTCACTTGTTACTATGGAAAGTAATTGTTTGAGGGGCTTGTTCGGGGTATCTTCACCCCGTCCAGTTGAGCCAAGAGTTGCTCCTCAACCTACTGAACCTACTGAACCTACTGAAAATGAAACTCCTTTTCAGATTCCTTCGGGTATGATGGAAAAACTGCTAGCTAACACTTTTGCAGGAGATGGAACAAAGCATCCTGATGAACATCTACGCTATGTGGATGTTATTTGTGGACTATTTAAGCTTGCAGGTATACCCGATGATGTTGTTAAGAAGAAGGCTTTCCCTTTATCTTTGGAGGGAGACGCATTGACATGGTATAGGCTATGTGATGATATGAGATCATGGAACTATAAAAGATTGAAATTGGAATTTCATCAAAAGTATTACCCTATGCATCTTGTTCATCGTGATCGCAATTATATATATAATTTTTGGCCTCGCGAAGGAGAAAGCATCGCTCAAGCTTGGGGGAGGCTTAAATCAATGTTATATTCATGCCCCAATCATGAGCTCGCAAAAGAAGTGATTATGCAAAGTTTTTATGCTCGGCTCTCTGGTAACAATCGCACCATGCTCAATACTTGTTGTGCTGGCTCTTTTATGATGAAGCCTATTGAATTTAGATGGAATTTATTGGATAGAATTAAACGCAACTCTGAAGATTGGGACCTCGATGAAGGTAAGGAGTCAGGTATGACACCTAAGTTTGATTGTGTTAAATCTTTTATGGATACCGATATTTTCCATAAGTTTAGCACTAAATATGGACTTGACTCTGAGATAGTAGCTTCTTTCTGTGAATCTTTTGCTACTTATGTTGATCTCCCCAAGGAGAAGTGGTTTAAATATCATCCTCCCATAGAAGTAAAAGTAGCTGCACCTATTAAAGTTGAAGAAAAGATTGTCACTTACAATGATCCTATTGTTCCCACTTCTTATGTTGAGAAACCACCTTTCCCTGTTAGAATGAAGGATCATACTAAAGTTCAACTGTTGTTCGTAAAAGCAATACTAGGACTTATACACCTCCTGAGCAAGTCAAAGTAGAACCCAATATTGCTATTGTTAAAGATCTCCGTCTGATAATATTGATGGGCATGTTATTCAATTCTCTGGTGAAACTGCTAGAATTGCTAAACCCTATGATAGAGATAAACATTGACCTATGGTAGGCGTGCCTGTTATTTCTGTTAAAATAGGAGATCAATGTTATCATGGCTTATGTGATATGGGTGCTAGTGCTAGTGTTATACCCATTGACTTATACAAAGAAATTATGCATGAGATTGCACCTGCTGAGTTAGAAGAAATTGATGTCACAATTAAACTTGCCAATAGAGATACTATTTCACCAGTGGGAATTGTTAGAGATGTTGAAGTCTTGTGTGGGAAAACCAAATATCCCGCTGATTTTCTTGTTCTTGGTTCTCCACAAGATAGCTTTTGTCCCATTATATTTGGTAGACCCTTCTTGAATACTTTTAATGCTAGGATTGATTGTAAAAAGGATATTGTTGCAATTGGCTTAGGGGATATGTCTCATGAGTTTAATTTCTCTAAATTTAGTAAACAACATCGTGAGGAAGAATTGCCTAGTAAGGATGAAATTATTGGTCTTGCTTCTATTGCCGTACCTCCTAGTGATCCTTTAGAACACTATTTGCTAGACCATGAAAATGATATGTTCATGAATGAAAGAAGGGAAATAGATGAAGTATTCTTTAAACAGGAACCTATTCTGCAACACAATTTGCCTGTTGAAATCCTAGGGGATCCTCCTCCACCCAAGGGTGATCCCGTGTTTGAGCTTAAACCGTTGCCCGATAATCTTAAATATGCTTATCTTGATGAAAAGAAAATATATCCTGTCATTATTAGCGCTAACCTTTCAGAGCATGAAGAGGAAAGATTATTGAAAACTCTGAAGAAGCACCGTGCCGCTATTGGATATACTCTGGATGATCTTAAGGGCATCAGTACCCCTCTATGTCAACATAAAATAAATTTGGAAGCTGATGCCAAACCAGTTTGTGATCCTCAACGACGTTTGAATCCTAAAATGAAAGAAGTGGTAAGAAAGGAAATACTCAAGCTTCTGGAGGCAGGTATAATTTATCCCGTTGTTGATAGTCAGTGGGTAAGTCCTGTCCATTGTGTCCCTAAGAAGGGAGGTATTACTGTTGTCCCTAATGATAAAGATGAATTGATTCCGCAAAGAATTATCACAGGTTATAGGATGGTAACTGATTTCCGCAAATTAAATAAAGCTACTAAGAAGGATCATTACCCCTTACCTTTTATTGATCAAATGCTAGAAAGATTATGCAAACTTACACATTATTGCTTTCTAGATGGTTATTCTGGTTTTTCTCGAATACCTGTGTTGGCTAAAGATCAATCAAAGACTACTTTTACATGCCCTTTTGGTACTTTTGCTTATAGACGTATGCCTTTCGGTTTATGTAATGCACCTGCTACCTTTCAAAGATGCATGATGGCTATATTCTCTGACTTTTGCGAGAAAATTTGTGAGGTTTTCATGGATGACTTTTCCATCTATGGTTCCTCTTTTGATGATTGCTTGAGCAATCTTGCTCGAGTTTTGTAGAGATGCGAAGAAACTAATCTTGTCTTGAATTGGGAAAAGTGCCACTTTATGGTGAATGAAGGTATCATCTTGGGGCACAAAGTTTCTGAAAGAGGTATTGAAGTTGATAAAGCCAAGGTTGATGCTATTGAAAATATGCCATGTCCCAAGGACATCAAAGGTATAAGAAGTTTCCTTGGTCACGCCGGATTCTATAGGAGGTTCATTAAGGACTTCTCAAAAATATCTCGGCCTCTGACCAATTTATTACAAAAAGATGTACCATTTGTCTTTGATGATGATTGTGTAGAAGCATTTGAAATACTTAAGAAAGCATTAGTCTCTGCACCTGTTGTTCAGCCACCTGATTGGAATTTACCCTTTGAAATTATGTGTGATGCTAGTGATTATGCTGTAGGTGCTGTTCTAGGGCAAAGAGTTGATAAGAAATTGAATGTTATCCATTATGCTAGTAAGACTCTAGACAATGCTCAAAGAAATTATGCTACTACCGAAAAAGAACTTTTAGCAGTTGTATTTGCTTGTGATAAATTCAGACCCTATATTGTTGATTCTAAAGTAACTATTCACACAGATCATGATGCTATTAAATATCTTATGGAAAAGAAAGATGCAAAACCTAGGCTTATTAGATGGGTTCTCTTGCTCCAAGAATTTGATTTGCATATTGTTGATAGAAAAGGAGCTGAGAACCCCGTTGCAGACAACTTATCTAGGTTAGAGAATGTTCTTGATGACCCACTACCTACTGATGATAGCTTTCCTGATGAACAATTAAATGTCATAAGTACTTCTCGTAGCACTCCATGGTATGCTGATTATGCTAATTATATTGTTGCTAAATTTATACCACCTAGCTTCACATACCAACAAAAGAAAAAGTTTTTCTATGACTTGCGACATTACTTTTGGGATGACCCACATCTTTATAAAGGAGTAGATGGTGTCATTAGACGTTGTGTACCTGAGCATGAACAGGAACAGATCCTACGCAAGTGTCACTTTGAAGCTTATGGAGGACACCACGCTGGAGATAGAACTGCACATAAGGTATTGCAATCCGGTTTTTATTGGCCTACTCTCTTCAAGGATGCCCGTAAGTTTGTTTTGTCGTGCGATGAATGTCAAAGAATTGGTAATATTAGTAGACGTCAAGAAATGCCTATGAATTATTCACTTGTTATTGAACCATTTGATGTTTGGGGCTTTGATTATATGGGACCTTTTCCTGCCTCTAATGGATATACACATATTTTAGTTGTTGTTGATTACGTTACTAAGTGGGTAGAAGCCATTCCAACTAGTAGTGCTGATCATAACACTTCTATTAAAATGCTCAAGGAAGTTATTTTTCCGAGGTTTGGAGTCCCTAGATACTTAATGACTGATGGTGGTTCACACTTTATTCATGGTGCTTTCCGTAAGATGCTTGCTAAATACGACGTTAATCATAGAATTGCATCTCCATATCACCCGCAGTCTAGTGGTCAGGTAGAATTGAGCAATAGAGAGCTCAAATTAATTTTGCAAAAGACTGTTAATAGGTCTAGAAAGAATTGGTACAAGAAACTGAATGACGCGTTGTGGGCCTATAGAACTGCATACAAAAATCCTATGGGTATGTCTCCATATAAAATGGTTTATGGAAAAGCTTGTCACTTACCTCTCGAACTAGAACATAAGGCGTACTGGGCTATTAAAGAGCTCAACTATGATTTCAAACTTGCCGGTGAGAAGATGTTATTTGATATTAGCTCACTTGATGAATGGAGAACCCAAGCTTATGAAAATGCCAAGTTGTTTAAAGAAAAGGTTAAAAGATGGCATGACAAAAGGATATAACAACATGAGTTTAATGTAGGTGATTATGTATTGCTATACAACTCTCGTTTAAGATTTTTTGCAGGAAAACTTCTCTCCAAATGGGAAGGTCCCTACGTTATCGAGGAGGTCTATCGTTCCGGTGCCATAAAAATCAACAACTTCACACGCACAAATCCGAAGGTGGTAAACGGTCAAAGGATCAAACACTATATCTCAGGTAATCCTATAAATGTTGAAACTAATATTATTGAAACCGTAACCCCGGAGGAATACATAAAGGACACTTTCCAGAATGTTCCAGACTCCGAAAAGGAATAGGTATGTGGTACGGTAAGTAAACCGACTCCAAAACAATTTTTAAGGCAATATTTCTCCGTTTTGGAATATTTCGAAAAATAGAAAAATGAGTAGCAGTCCGAGGAGGACACGAGGCCTTCACGAGTGTGGAGGGCGCGCCCTACCCCCCTGGGCGCGCCCCCCTACCTCGTGAGCACCTCGTGTGCCCTCTGGACTCCGTTTCCTTGCACAATACATATTTTGGTCGGTAAAAATTCATTATATATACTCCCAAAGGTTTTGACTCTCGTATCACGCAAATCTCCCTTGTGCTTGTTTCGAGCCATTTTTCTGACAGGTCTAGAGCACCATGACTTCTCCCTCCTCCAACAACGAAGACAAGGATGCTTGGCTATTGAAGATAGAGTTGAAAAGAGAGGAACCAGAAGAAATCAAAAAGGATGAGGGGATCAAGAAGGCCATGGAGGTTCAAGCTTCGGTGGTGAAAGAAGAAGACATCCCTCAACCTTTACCTAACCTATTTACTCCAACAGATCTTGAAGCCTTCAAGATGATTGAGTTAGCCCGCATATAGAACAAGTATCTCACACAGGAGAATATCTTGTTGAAGGATCATATTGCTGGGCTCAAGGGCATTATCCGCAAATTGCAGGAGCTTTTACGCTCAATGTGCGATTATCCACCGTCATCATCACCACCTCTATCACCTCCGAGGATATAATCACATGGGTATGGGCACTCCCCTTGGCAACTGCCAAGCTTGGGGGAGGTGCCCTGGTATTGTATCACCATCACAACTCCTATCTTTACTGTTTTTCTTAGTTCGATCCTATTAGTAGTATCTTGATTTAGTAGAATAAAGTCATGGCATGATCTAGTTTTGAGTTTTGCTTTATGATCCTTCTTTGTAATCGAGTCCGTCAGCTATATAAGAAAGATTAGTGTTGAGTCAAGGGCTTGAGTATTTTGCCATGATCTTGGATGATTAGAAGAAAAAGAATAAAAATAATCAAAGAGTTCATATTGATCTTATTGAAAGTAATGACTTCACATAGAAAAAGTATGATGATTTAAAGTTGTTGGGAGTTGGCAAATATAGATTTGGTCATCGTTGCAATTAATAGGAAGTAATAAGGAAAGAGAGGTTTCACATATAGATATATTATCATTGACATCTTTTATGATTGGGAGCACTCATTAAAATATGACATGCTAAAGAGTTGAGGTTGGACAAGGAAGACAACATAATGAGTTATGTTTTCTTATATGTGAGATAAAGTATGTTGTCATGGATCCTCTACCGTGTTGAGCTTACCTTCCCCCCTCATGCTATCCAAATTCTCAGCACTAAGTAGAAATACTACTTGTGTTTCCAAATACCCTTAAACCAGTTTTGCCATGAGAGTCCACCATACCTACCTATGGATTGAGTAAGATCCTTCAAGTAAGTTGTCATCGGTGCGAGCAATAAAAATTGCTCTCTAAATATGCATGACTTATTAGTGCGGAGAAAATAAACTTTGTATGAACTTGTTGTGGACGCAATAAAAGCGACGGACTGCATAATAAAGGTTCACTTACAAGGGGCAATATAAATTGACGTTCTTTTGCATTAAGATTTTGTGCATCAACCCTAAACGTGCATGACAACCTCTGCTTCCCTCTGCGAAGGGCCTATCTTTTATTATTATCATCCTCTACCTTATGCAAGAGTCACAGTGATCTTCACCTTTTCCTTTTTATTTTATCCTTTGGCAAGCTCAGCATGTTGGAAAGAACATGATATATATATATATATATCTAATTGGATGTGGGGGAGCATGAATTATTATTGTTGACATTACCCTTGAGGTAAAAAGTTGCGGGGCAAAACTATAAGCCCCTATCTTTCTCTGTGTCCGATTAAAACTCCGTAACCACAAGTATCGCGTGAGTGTTAGAAATTATGAAGGACTAAGTGATAGTTGAGTATGTGGACTTGCTTTTAAGCTCTGACATAGGCTCTTTCCGATGTTATGATAAATTGCAATTGCTTCAATGACTGAGATTATAATTTGTTGGTGCTCAATAAGGTTTCTGGTTCATACTTTGGCTTTGTGAAAAAATTATCAATTGAATATGAGTAACCATACGACGAAATCTTTTTATGTTGCTGTTATGAAATAATCATGATGCCTTCATGTCCATATTTTATTTTTATCGACGCCTCTACCTCTAAACATGAGGACATATTTATTGTTATCGGCTTTTCACTTGAGGACAAGCGAGGTCTAAGCTTGGGGGAGTTGATACGTCCATTTTGCATCATGCTTTTATATCAATATTTATTGCATTATGGGCTGTTATTTCACGTTATGTTACAATACTTATGGCTATTCTCTCTTATTTTACAAGGTTTACATGAAGAGGGAGAATGCCGACAGCTGGAATTCTGGGCTGGAAAAGGAGCAAATATTGAAGGACTATTCTGCGCAACTCCAAAAGTCCTGAAACTCCACGAAATGTCTTAAAATAAATAAAGAAAAATCGTCGCCAAAGATGAAGGCCAGGGGGCCCACACCCTGCTCACGAGGGTGGGGGGCGCCCCCCTGGGCGCACCCCCTACCTCGTGGGCCCCCTGGTGGCTCTCCAACGTCCATCTTCTCCTATATGAAGTCTTTCGATGAGAAAAAAAATAGAAGGCAACCTTTCGGGACGAGACTCCGCCGCCATGAGGCGGAACCTTGGCGGAACCAATCTAGGGCTCCGGCAGAGCTATTCTGCCGGGGACACTTCCCTCCGGGAGGGGGAAATCATCACCATCGTCATCACCAACACTCCTCTCATCGGGAGAGGGCAATCTCCATCAACATCTTCACCAGCACCATCTCATCTCCAAACCCTAGTTCATCTCTTGTATCCAATTCTTGTCTCCAAGTCTGGGATTGGTGCTAGTAGGTTGCTAGTAGTGTTGATTACTCCTTGTAGTTGATGCTAGTTGGTTTATTTGGTGGAAGATCATATGTTCAGATCCTTTATGCACATTATTACCCCTCTGATTATGAACATGAATATGCTTTGTGAGTAGTTACGTTTGTTCCTGAGGACAAGGGAGAAGTCTTGCTATTAGTAGTCATGTGAATTTGGTATTCGTTTGATATTTTGATAAGATGTATGTTGTCTAACCTGTAGTGGTGTTATGTGAATGTCGACTACATAACACTTCACCATTATTTGGGCCTAGAGGAAGGCATTGGTAAGTGATAAGTAGATGATGGGTTGCTAGAGTGACAGAAGCTTAAACCCTAGTTTATGCGTTGCTTCGTAAGGGGCTGATTTGGATCCATATGTTTCATGCTATGGTTAGGTTTACCTTAATACTTTTGTTGTAGTTGCGGATGCTTGCAATAGAGGTTAATCATAAGTGGGATGCTTGTCCAAGTAAGGGCAGTACCCAAGCACCGGTCCACCCACATATCAATTTATCAAAGTACCGAACGCGAATCATATGAGCGCGATGAAAACTAGCTTGATGATATTCCCATGTGTCCTCGGGAGCACTTTTCCTATTATAAGAGTTTGTCTAGGCTTGTCCTTTGCTACAAAAAGGATTGGGCCACCTTGCTGCACTTTATTTACTTTTGTTACTTGTTGCTCCTTACCATTTATCCTATCACAAAACTATCTGTTACCACTTATTTCAGTACTTGCAGAGAATACCTTGCTGAAAACCGCTTATCATTTCCTTCTGCTCCTTGTTGGGTTCGACACTCTTACTTATCGAAAGGACTATGATAGATCCCCTATACTTGTGGGTCATCAATCAAGCATGGAGATGATGACATGCGCAAGGGGAATAAGAACGGAGTTTGAAGTGATGATTTTAGGGCTTTGAAGCCACCATAATGAGTGCATGAAGGCTTCGACGAAATATACAAGATGCTATTTCATAAATTTCTTCTAGAGGCTATTATAGGTGATGCATCACCTTATTATTGGGCCATGCCCATATAATTTTGAAATACTTCAGTATAGGCTGTTTTTAGAGTCCGTATGTGTGGGGAAACAGAGTTAGGGTTGGTTTCAGACCCCTTCTCCAAGGGGTCACGCAATTCCCCCCAATTCCTCCATATATAAAACCCTTAGGGCATCGATTAGACTTTGGATTTTGTTTAGATTAAAGTTTGCCATAGCTGCAACTCACGTACTTCGTTTGTGTTCAACGACCAGACCAAGACGTCACAGAACCCCAATTTCATCAATAAAGCTTTCATCTTATATTCGCAGTATCCAAATTGCAATCTCAGTTTCTTTCTTGTTCTTTGTTTGCCTGCAGGAAATAGACCCTCGTGGTCAGGTTGATCATGCTCCGACGTGGTCAATAACCTCTCAGAGTTGGTTTAGCAATTGCTAAGGCACGACGTCTTCGACACTCGTAGTCGGATCACGAAAGTCCACTCCACCAAAAACTGACCACCATCTCATCAAAAGATGAGACACCTTAGCCTCTATCATATTGTAACCTCGACACGACTACTAGGCCCCTCGGGTGGGGATGAACTAGCCTACCCGCCATTCACAGAGCGGGGAGCATGCTTTGCCGGGCGGCCGTGGCGCCCCCTCTTATGGGGGGGCATCAGCGGCCGCAGGATCCTTAGGGGGAATCCGACACTAGCCACACGCACCACCTGTTGGGGAACGTTGCATGGAAAACAAAAAAATACTACACACACGCAAGTTCTGTACATGGAGATGCATAGCTATGAGAGGGGGTGAGCATCTTCATACCCTTGAAGATCCCTAAGCGGAAGCGTTTATCAACGCAGTTGATGTAGTCGTACACCTTTATGATCCGTCCCAATCAAGTACGAAATGTACAACACCTCCGCGTTCAGCACACGTTCATCTCGATGACATCCTCGCCTTCTCGATCCAGCAACAGAGGTGAAGTAGTAGATGAGTTTCGATAGCACAACGACATGGTGACGGTGGTGGTGAAGAACAATCTCCACAGGGCTTCGCCAAGCACAACAGAAACTATGACGGAGGATAAACTAGAGGGGCGGGGTTGCTGGCACACGACTTGGTGAATCTTGATGTGTCTTGAGTGCTAGCCATGCCCCTCTATGTATATGTTGAGCCTTGGGGTCAAAACTTGGAGTAAAAGTCTCCTCAAAGTCGGTTTTGCCCGAAAGGCAAGAGTCCTTCTCGGACTCCAGGACCAGACGCCAGGGTTCCCGACGTCTGGACCCAGATGCCAAGGTCCCCGTCGTCTGGCCCCTAGCCTTCGCAAAACTTCCTTTTGCACTTTCCAAAAGCCTCATGGGCTTTACCCCTTGGCCCAAATAAAGTATTCTCGCACCAGAACATTTCAGGAAACATCTGAAACCCCTTCAGGTGAATTCTGGAACCCTTCCGGAGACCAGAAACTATTATCCCATATATCAATCTTTACCTCCAGACCATTCCGGAGCTCCTTGGCATGTCCGTGATCTCATTCAGGACTCCGAACAACATTCGTTCACCAACATACATAACTCATATAATACTATATCATCAATGAACATTAAGCGTGCAGACCCTATGTGTTCGAGAATGATGTAGACATGACCGAGACACTTCTCCGGTTGATAACCAATAGTGGGACCTGGATGCCCATATTGGTTCCTACATATTCTATGAAGATCTTTATCTGTCGAACCTTTATGACAACATACATAATTTCCTTTGTCTGTTGGTATGTTACTTGCCCGAGATTCGATCGTCGGTATCTTCATACCTAGTTGAATCTTGTTACCGGCAAGTCTCTTTACTCGTTCCATAATACACCATCTCGTAACGAACTCCTTAGTCACTTTTCTTGCAAGCTTCTTGTGATGTGTATTACCGAGAGAGCCCAGAGATACCTCTCCGATACACGGAGTAACAAATCCTAATATCGATCCATGCCAACTCAACAGACACCTTTGGAGATACCTATAGAGCATATTTATGATCACCAGTTATGTTGTGATGTTTGATATCACACAAGGTATTCCTCTGGTATCTGGGAGTTGCATGATATCATAGTCGAAGGAACATGTATTTGACATTAGGAAAGCAGTAGCAATAAACTGAACGATCGTATGCTAAGCTAACAAATGGGTCTTCTCCATGACATTATTCTCCTAATGATGTGATCCCGTTATCAAATGAAAACTCATTTATATGGTTAGGAAACCTTAACCATCTTTTATACGAGCTAGTCTAGTAGAGGGTCACTAGGGACATGGTATTTGTTTATGTACCCACACATGTATTTAAGTTTCCAATCAAGACAATTCTAGCACGAAAAATAAACCTTTATCATGATTAAGGAAGCATAATAATAACCATTTTATTATTGCCTCTAGGGCATATTTCCATCAGTCTCCCACTTGCACTAGAGTCAATAATCTAGTTCACTTTGTCATTTGATTAACACCCATAGTTCACATCGCCATGTGACTATTGTCCATCACATCATTCTCCTAATGATGTGATCCTATTATCAAATGACAACTCATGTCTATGGTTAGGAAACCTTAACCATCTTTGATCAACGAGCTAGTCTAGTAGAGGCTCACTAGGGACACGGTATTTTGATACGTTCATTTTGCATCATGTTTTCTTATTGTTATTTATGATGTTTTTATCCATAATAATGCTTTTTGGAGTAATTCTAATGCCTTTTATCTCATAATATGGAAGGTACACACAAAGAGGGAGAATTCTAGTAGCTGGAAATATGGACCTGGAAAATCTATGTCAGGCTACCTATTCTGCACAACTCCAAACAAGCTGAAACTTCATAGAGAATTTTCTATGGAATATTTGAGGAATATTGGAGAAAATAACTACCAGAGGGGGCCCACCAGGTGGGCACAACCCACCTTGGCGCGCTAGGGAGCCCAGGCGCGCCCTGGTGGGTTGTGCTCACCCAAGCCCACCTCCGATGCCCATCTTCTGGTATATAGGTCATTTTGACCTAAAAAAAGGGGAGGACTTTTGGGACAGAGCGCCGCTATCTCGAGGCGGAACTTGGGCAGGAGCAGTTTTGCCCTTCGGCGGAGCGATTCCGCCAGGGGAACTTCCCTCCTGGAGGGGGAAATCATCGTCATCATCATCACCAACAACTCTCCCATCTCGGGGAGGGCAATCTCCATCAACATCTTCAACAGCACCATCTCATCTCAAACCCTAGTTCATCTCTTGTGTTCAATCTTGTTACCGGAACTATAGATTGGTGCTTGTGGGTGACTAGTAGTGTTGATTACATCTTGTAGTTGATCACTATATGGTTTATTTGGTGGAAGATTATATGTTTAGATCCAATATGCCATTTAATACCCCTCTGATCTTGAGCATGATTATTATTTGTGAGTAGTTACTTTTTTTCTTGAGGTCACGGGAGAAATCATGTTGCAAGTAATCATGTGAACTTGATATGTGTTTGATATTTTGATAGTATGTATGTTGTGATTCCCTTAGTGGTGTCATGTGAATGTCGACTACATGACACTTCACCATATTTGGGCCTAAGGGAATGCATTGTGGAGTAGCAATTAGATGATGGGTTGTGAGAGTGACAGAAGCTTAAACTCCAGTTTATGCGCTATTCTGTAAGGGACCGATTGGATCCAAAAGTTTAATGCTATGGTTAGAATTTATTCTTAATACTTTTCTCGTAGTTGCGGATGCTTGCGGGAGGGTTAATCATAAGTAGGAGGTTTGTTCAAGTAAGAACAACCCCTAAGCACAGGTCCACCCACATATCAAATCTTACATTCTTAAGAAGTTGATCCCCACTACTAGCAATTCTCTCAACATGCAACATATCCACCTCAGCATCCTGCCACATCATCAATTATTTTCCCATTTAACTGATTTTGTCGCTATATTTTCAAACTTAAGTTACAACCGAAGCCCAATGGTCTCATCTCGCAGCAGGAAAAAAGCCCAAATGGCATGCTTAGAAGAAGAACAACCGTCCTACCCCCACCCCCGCCATGCTTTCTGTTCGTCCTCCCGTCTCTCCTTAAATAAAGGATCAGTCTTTTGCGTTTCCCCCAATCCCCCTGCAATAGTGCGCCACCTAAGAAGAGATCTCCGTGTGCGCCCTCCATCACGGTCGCCTGTCCGCGGTTTCATATGGTGGCTCTCTTGGACTGTGGTTTCATTGATGGTGAGAATCGATCTGGTACTCTGTAACATCGTTGAATCGGCTGCGGTACTGCTTCTTTACCTTTGTTCCTCCTCTCTCGTGCCTTGATTGAAATCTAAATGCATCGGTGAGCCATCCCTTTTGGTTTTCTAGGTATTTGTCTCCAACATGAGCTGAATTTTTGTTTTGTAAGTTACAATCAACATGCTGGTAGGTCGCCTACTGGTAGCGCAATGAAGATAGATGAGACAGATCTGGAGCCCTCGCTGTCCGCCGGTGCCTCTTCCAGTTCACTCATGAGGTTAGTCTAGATTCCCCCTAATTCCAGTCCTCTGCTATTGCCTTGCTGCTTTACTGCCACAATAACCTACAGATGAGTTGCTAATACTTATGTGATGTCCCATGAGTTAGTTCACAAATGACCGAATACATCCACTTTTATGGAACAACCATGCAGAAAAAAATGTTACATTCCCTTCGCATTTTACTCTGAATTTCTGTTGGCTCAAGTGAATGCGCACCCAAATCAGAACATTATTTGAACTAAGCCAACACATGCACCTAAGTCTGAATCCTATCTAGCTTGAGTCAAAACATGCACTTTATAAGATTCTTGCAGAACTAATTTAGACTTGAGGTAACTATTTTTATTCCTACAGATCTATTAGACTTGAGGTGGCCTTTTTTATTCCTGCACATGGCTGTTTGTTAATGGCAATTTCTGCAACATTTCGACAAACAGTATAGAGGGAAGTCAACTAATTGGTAGATATATCCTCACATGGAATTATGTTCGCCAACTTATATATATTATCATGAATTCTGCTTATTTGTTATGCAGATAGTCATCTCAAGGCTTTTGACACACTGATTAGACTTCCACATGTACTATTACATATTAATCTTTTATTTTTTTCTTCAACTCTAATGTTTCAGTATACTGTTTGTTGATATGCATTGTTTAACGGGTTCATTGGTAAGTACTGGCCTCTCCCTCTCCCTCTCTCCCTCCCCCCTCTCTCGTGCTCATCTTTGCTAGAAAGTACACATATTTTCTCTATGCCTGAGTAAGATCCAATTATATAATCGATACTTCTCTTGCTTGCTTACTATTTGCATCCATGTTTTCTTAGTTGTTTCACAATAAAGTAAGTGTGATTCATCGTGAACGTGGATACAACTGGTTGTATATTTTCTGTTAGACATAGGCTATTTTATACATACACTTAATTTACCGTAGGTCTAAGATATTTGATTTTGAAGATGTAGGTGAAATGAGCTACATGTTCTTGGTATCCATGGAGTCAGACAGTACTGCTGGATCAACTTACATTCACGTGGTGTGGTCATGAGATATAGCAAGCAAGCAAGTTGGCAAGTTGGTACATTTAGCTAAAAGTAGTCATTTTGACCCAATTTTAGTGTTTTCTATTGTATTCTTTGTTTCCGAACCATATTCTTATATGGTTTAGTTTCGTAGAAGTGTGAGTTTTTAACTCTTCCCTTTGCTATTCCCAGTGACCGGCCATTGTGCTATACATAGATCTCATGATAGACAATCATTTATTCGTATTCTATTTCATATTCATGTTGCTTGGCTAAGATATAACATGTTGTCTGTTGAGGCTACTAAACCAAAACCAGATTGAAAGGCTTTGTCTCCATTACTCTTTAACTTGTGGTAATGGCTGGATTTTCTCAATAAATAGGTGTATCTATTACTCAGTGGGTCAGCATAAGTAGCTGCATATGAAATATATGCATGTATTTGTAACACAAGTAAGAGTTTAATGCCTTATGTTCTTGAACATTTCTCCATATATACATTTTTCATCTAATTGTAAGTCATTTTAATGTTATGTACAATTTGACCTTATATGGTATGCTAATGTATATCTACATGTACTTATATTATTGACATTATGTTTGAATTATATTTATTAATATTCAATCCAAATTGTTTGCACTATGAATGCCGCAGCAACGCGCGGGGTATCATCTAGTTATCAAAGTAGCGAACACAAATCGAACCAACATGATGAAAGTGACTAGATGAAAATCCCGTGTACCCTCAAGAACGCTTTGCTTATCATAAGAGACCGTTTTGGCATGTCCTTTGCCTCAAAAGGATTGGGCTACCTTTCTGCACTTCTGTTACTACTATCATTACTTTCTCATTACAAATTATATTACTATCAAACTACTCCGCTACTTACAATTTCAGCACTTGCAGACATTACCTTACTGAAAACCACTTGTCATTTCCTTCTGATCCTCGTTGGGTTCGACACTCTTACTTATCGAAAAGAGCTACAATTTATCCCCATACTTGTGGGTCATTGAGGGAGTCCTGGACTAGGGGGTGTCCGGATAGCCGAACTATGATCGTTGGCCGGACTCCAAGACTATGAAGATACAAGATTGAAGACTTCGTCCCGTGTCCGGATGGGACTTTCCTTGGCGTGGAAGGCAAGCTTGGCAATACGGATATGTAGATCTCCTACCATTGTAACCGACTCTGTGTAACCCTAGCCCTCTCCGGTGTCTATATAAACCGGAGGGTTTTAGTCCATAGGACGAACAACAATCATACCATAGGCTAGCTTCTAGAGTTTAGCCTCCTTGATCTCGTGGTAGATCCACTCTTGTACTACCCATATCATCAATATCAATCAAGCAGGAGTAGGGTTTTACCTTCATCGAGAGGGACCGAACCTGGGTAAAAACATCGTGTCCCTTGTCTCCTGTTACCATCCGCCTAGACGCACAGTTCGGGACCCCCTACCCGAGATCCGCCGGTTTTGACACCGACATCGGTGCTTTCATTGAGAGTTCCCCTGTGTCGTCACCTATAGGGCCGATGGCTCCTTCGACCATCAACAACGATGCGGTCCAGGGTGAGATTTTCTCCCCGGACAGATCTTCGTATTCAACGGCTTTGCACTGCGGGCCAATTCGCTTGGCCATCTGGAGCAGATTGAAAGCTACGCCCCTGGCCATCAGGTCAGATTTGGAAGCTTGAACTTCACGGCCGACATCCGCGGAGACTTGATCTTCGACGGATTCGATCCACAGCCGAGCGCACCGCACTGTCACGACGGGCATGATCTAGCTCTGCTACCGGATAGTGCCCTGGAGGCCGCACACGAGTCCGCTCCGACCCTTAACCCGGAGCCGACTGCGCCAATCGAGGATGGGTGGTTAGACACCACCTCAGGGGCTGCTACCTCTACGGCGATGGAGCCGAATACCAACCCTGTCCCTTGTGAAGCTCGTGACTCCGAGGTGCCGGACTCCTCGCCGGACTCCGAACCTCCCGCGCCCCTACCAATCGAATCCGATTGGGCGCCGATCATGGAGTTCACCGCTGCGGACATCTTTCAGCACTCGCCTTTTGGCGACATCCTGAATTCGCTAAAGTATCTCTCGTTATCAGGAGAGCCCTGGCCGGACTACGGCCAGGATGGTTGGGATGCGGACGACGAAGAAATTCAAAGCCCACCCACCACCCACTTTGTAGCCACTGTCGACGACCTAACCGACATGCTAGACTTCGACCCCGAAGACATCGACGGTATGGACGACAATGCCGGAGACGACCAAGAAACAGCGCCTACGCGGCACTGGAAAGCCACCTCGTCATACGACATATACATGGTGGACACCCCAAAGGATGGGAATGGCGATGGAACAGCGGAGGAGGACCCCTCCAAGAAACAGCCTAAGCGTCGGCGTTAGCGGCGCCGCTCTAAATCCCGCCACAGCAAGAATGGAGATTCCGGCACCGGAGACAATAACACCCCTGACAGTGCTGAAGACAATCCCCTCCAGCAAGATTCAGCACAGGAGGATGAAGAAGCCAGCCCTCATGAGAGAGCGGCAGACGAAGAGGTAGAGGACGATAATTACATGCCTCCCTCCGGAGACGAGGCAAGCCTCGACTACGACGAATTCGTCGTGCCTGAGGATCCCGATGAACAAGAGCGTTTTAAACGCAGGCTTATGGCCACGGCAAGCAGCCTCAAGAAAAAGCAGCAACAGCTTAGAGCTGATCAAGATCTGCTAGCCGACAGATGGACCGAAGTCCTCGTGGCCGAAGAGTATGAACTCGAACGCCCCTCCAAAAGCTACCCCAAACGCAAGCTGCTGCCCCGATTAGAGGAGGAAGCATATAAACCTACATCACCAGCGCACAATACGGCCGACCGGCCACCTCGTGGCCGCGACAGAGAGGCCTCTAGGCCTTCCACTAAAACCGTACCCCGGCACCGCTCGAAAAGCACAAAGCCATGGGGGAATGCGCCGGACTTGCGAGACATATTGGAGGATAAGGCAAGACAATTAAGATCGATCTACGGATCGCGTGGGCGCCCCACGATGCGCGACGACGACCGTCGCGCCGAATACAGCAACTCCGGCAGGGCCGAACACAGTAGACAAAGCTCGCTTGAGCTACGTCGTGATATAGCCCAATACAGAGGCGCCGCACACCCACTATGCTTCACAGATGAAGTAATGGATCATCAAATCCCTGAAGGGTTCAAACCCGTGAACATTGAATCCTACGATGGCACAACAGACCCCGCGGTTTGGATCGAAGACTATCTCCTTCATATCCACATGGCCCGCGGTGATGATCTTCACGCCATCAAATACCTCCCACTCAAGCTTAAAGGCCCAGCTCGGCATTGGCTTAACAGCTTGCCGGCAGAATCAATTGAGTATTGGGAGGACCTGGAAGCCGTATTCCTTGATAACTTCCAGGGCACATATGTGCGACCACCAGACGCCGATGACCTAAGCCACATAATTCAGCAGCCAAACGAATCGGCCAGACAATTCTGGACACGGTTCTTAACAAAGAAAAATCAAATCGTCGACTGTCCGGATGCAGAGGCCCTCGCAGCCTTCAAGCATAACATCCGCGACGAGTGGCTTGCCCGGCACCTAGGACAGGAAAATCCGAAATCCATGGCAGCCCTCACATCACTCATGACCCGCTTCTGCACGAGAGAGGACAGCTGGCTAGCCCACAGTAACAACCTCAGCAAAAATTCTAGCAGTCCGGATACTAAGGACAGCAATGGCAGGTCGCGTCGCAACAAGAACAAACGCCGCGTTAACTGTGATAATACTGAGGATACGGCAGTCAACGCCGGATTCAGAGGCTCCAAACCCGGTCAACGGAAAAATCCCTTCAAGAGAACTACCCCGGGTCCGTCCAATTTGGACTGAATACTCGATCGCTCGTGCCAGATACACGGCACCCCCGAAAAGCCAGCTAATCACACCAATAGGGATTGTTGGGTATTCAAGCAGGCAGGCAAGTTAATTGCCGAAAACAATGTCAAGGGGCTGCATAGCGATGACGAGGAAGAGACCCGGCCGCCGAACAATAGAGGACAGAAGGGTTTCCCCCCACAAGTGCGGACGGTGAACATGATATACGCAACCCACATACCCAAAAGGGAACGGAAGCGTGCACTCAGGGACGTATATGCGATGGAGCCAGTCGCCCCAAAGTTCAACCCATGGTCCTCCTGCCTGATCACCTTTGATCGAAGGGACCACCCCACCAGCTTCCGCCATGGTGGGTTCGCCGCATTGGTTCTAGACCCAATCGTCGACGGGTTTCACCTCACTAGAGTCCTGATGGACGGCGGCAGCAGCCTGAACCTGCTTTACCAGGATATAGTGCGCAAGATGGGCATAGACCCCTCAAGGATTAAACCCACAAAGACGACCTTCAAAGGCGTCATACCAGGTGTAGAAGCCAATTGTACAGGCTCAGTTACACTGGAGGTGGTCTTCGGATCCCCGGATAACTTCCGAAGCGAGGAGTTAATCTTCGACATCGTTCCGTTCCGCAGCGGCTATCATGCACTGCTCGGATGAACCGCGTTTGCAAAGTTCAATGCGGTGCCGCACTATGCATACCTCAAGCTCAAGATGCCAGGCCCTCGAGGAGTCATCATGGTCAACGGAAACACTGAACGCTCCCTCCGAATGGAGGAACATACAGCGGCTCTCGTGGCAGAAGTGCAAAGCAGCCTCTTAAGGCAATTCTCGAGTCCGGCCGTTAAGCGATCGGACACTGCTAAGCGTGCCCGGAGTAACCTACAACAAGACCACATAGCACGTTCCAAGCACGCGTAGCAATGCGGCCCCAACCCCAGCCCTTGCAAAATTGAAAAACCAGTACCCCACGTACATCACTATGCTCTAGAAATACCATGGGCAAAGGGGGAGGGGCACGACCACGGCAGGCCCAGAGTGCAGCTCAACCATATCAGGGGCTCCCAAGTGTGTCATCCTTTTTTTTCTTATCCTCGGGACTCCATTTACCAGAGGCCCTGTCCGGCAGCAGACCTGCCGGACTCACGATGCAACAGCCAGGGAAGGAGAAAAGCTACGACGAGTATCCAGGTGGTCTCCATTATGAGCATTATACCTGTTTTATACACCATTCCGCAGCCTACCCCTAGAGGGGGACATGCTAATAGTTCCACCCCTTGCTTATCGCACTATTTGTATCGTTCTGCATTCAAGGCAATACTTTTTGAATAAACAATGCATCGCCTTCTTCCTATAATTTCATTCCTTTCTTATACATATGTTCCTTTATGACATGTTGCATCCGTACACTTTGGTACGACTAAATACACCAGGGGCTTAAGTTCCCCACATCATGGTGTGATAAGTCCGAACACTTTCACAAGTGCGGCACTCCAAACTTATAGCATTGTATGCATCGCCTCCGAATCATGTCTTGGGTCAATAGTTGGGTTTACCCGGCTCCCATGTTTTGGTACCTTACGTTCCGTTATATTGGCTAAGGTAGCACTGGGAGAACCACTGCGATTGTGCCCCAGTTGAGCTGGGCGAGCACCTCAATGGAGAAAGCTAAAACTGACCGTCATGATAAGGCGAGAGCCAGTCGCTGTTCGAGAGGTTTTTTCGAGTCCCTAAAGACTTATGCCGCTTAGAGCGAGGAACCGGCCTTGTCCGGCCCAGGCGTGGATAGCGCTCCGTATTCGACCTTCTGAACACTAGGGGCTTCGCCGAAATTTAAAATTATACAATTCTATGGCTAAGTGAGAGTGTTCAAGCACTATAAGTCCGGTTGCCTTGTTCGTTGTGTTGAGCACCTCCCTAGATGGACCCAAAAATGGGAACAAGAGCGCTCAAGTTTATCCCGAACACCCCAACACTCGTGGCATGGGGGCTGAAGCCGACGACTTGCCATCTCTCAGATTTGATAAACGGCCGCACAGAAGGTAATATTTTAAATTAACAAGCGTTGCTTAGCGCATACGAACAAAGTTTTCGACGCACAGGATAACAAAATGCGAGTCTACTCAAATATTACATCTTTGGAGCACTCACCCGCAATAATGTGGGCACCCTTCAGGACACCCTTATAATACATCTCGAATGTACGATACTCCTTGCCCGGCGGTGGCGCATCCGTCACAAGCTTCTCAGCATCCATCCTGCCCCAGTGCACTTTAGCACGGGCAAGGGCCCGACGGGCACCTTCAATGCAGGCGGAGTGCTTGATGACTTCAACCCAGGGACACGCATCCACCAGCCGCCGCACCAGGCCGAAGTAGCTCCCAGGCATGGCCTCTTTGGGCCATAGCTGAACTATAAGGCCCTTCATGGCCTGTTCGGCCACCTTGTGGAGCTCGACCAGCTGCTTCAGCTGGTCGCTAAGGGGCACCGGATGTCCGGCCTCAACATACTGAGACCAGAACACCTTCTCCGTCGAGCTCCCCTCCTCGGCTCTGTAGAAAGCGGCAGCATCGGACATGCTGCGGGGCAGATCTGCGAACGCTCCTGGAGAGCTCCGAATTCGGGTAAGTAACAGGTAATTCACTTTAACATGCTTGCTTTGCATGAAGAATGCCTTACCCGCTGCTATTTTCTTCAATTCCTCGATTTCCTGGAGGGCCTTGTGGGCATCGGCCTTAGCGGCTTTGGCACTCTCAAGAGCCGATGCAAGCTCGGACTCTCGAGTCTTCGAGACACGCTCCAAACTCTCGTGCTTTTCCACGAGAGCCTGGAGCTCTTGTTGTACCTACGCCACCCGCGCCTCCTGTTTCTCTCGCTCGGCTCATTCCGCGGCCGCATTGCGTTCGGCCGCGGACACCGCCTCCTTCAGGGTTGCCACCTCGTTCGTAGCCCCTGGAGTACCCATGTTATCCTTGTTATTTCTCTTGCAACCAAATCCTTTTCTGTAAGGTACAACTTTAATATGGTGTTACTCACCTTCCTTGTCCTCGAGCTGCTTCTTGGCACGGCCGAGCTCGCTCTCGGACTGCTCGAGGCTCTGCTTCAAGGTATTGACCTCCGCAGTCAGTGCGGCAGAGGTCAGCAGCACAGCCTGCATTCCCATATTGACATATTTTTTAAGACTCCTGCGTATATCTTTTTAGATCCTCAGTCCGGCTTTTGTTTCCGAACACCGAACCGAGCATCAGGGGCTACTGTCTATGCGGTATTATATTATATATCTTAAAATTCTTACCTCAAAGCCTGTCAGAAGGCTGCTGCAGGCTTCGGTCAGCCCGCTCTTGGCGAGCTGAACCTTCTGAATCACCGCACTCATGACAGTGCGGTGTTCTTCTTCGATGGAAGCGCCATTGAGCGCCTCCAGCAAGTTATCCGGCGCCTCCGGTTGGACAGAGGCCGCCGGTGTCACAGTCTTGCCCTTCTTACGAAGGGGCCGCCCGCCGGACTCCGGAACCACTGCAAGTTCCGGTGCGGAGTCCGGTGCAAAGTCCGGGAGGTTGCCATGCGGCACCTCCGGGGCCTCCTCCTCCTGGTGGGTCCCTTCCTGGGATCCCACCTTGGCGTCGTCAGCATCGCGGGGGGTGGAGGCGGTCGGAAGAGAATCCATATCCGACATGCCCAAGGACCCACTCGACGAAGCGGGAAGATCGTCCTTGGGCGGACTACATGGTTGTATGCGGCATTAGAAAGACACCATGCGACAAAAAGAAAAATTATAAATCATCTAGTCCGGATACTTACGATCTCGCCAGGGGCTTGGCCCTTGAGGGCCACCCCTCGTCGCCGTCACCGACGTTGGTAGAACAGTCCGGGGGAAGGGTCCTTCCCTTCTTGGACCCTTCGGCCTCCCTCGTTGGGGAGGCCTTCCTCTTCTTCTCTCCCCCCACTGGGGGAGAGGCCTCTTTCTTCTCCTTCTCGTCCTCGTGGGACGAGTCCGCCTCGGAGTCATCGGACGATGATTCCGATACCACTTGGCGCCGGGAACTCCTCCGGGTTCCCGTGGCCTTCTTCTTGGCCTTCTTCTCCGGCACCATGTAAGGCGCCGGGACCAGCAGCCCTGTCAAACGGGCATCCGCTGGGTCTTCTGGAAGGGGGGCCGGACAGTTAACCTGTCCGGACGTCTCCTGCCAGGCCTGTTAAAGGCATTGGGAGTTTAGATCCCGCATAGAGTCAAACTATGAAAAGCAAGTGTCCCATAAAGGATAACCTGGCTTACCTCGCCAGCCGGCCGCTGCGAGCTGAATCCGCGATCTTCGGTAGCGGATGTGGGGGCCTCGCCGCCCTTAAACAGCACCTTCTAGGCATCTTCGTACGTAGTGTCGAAGAGCCCGCTCAAGGTCCGGTGCTGTGCCGGATTGAACTCCCACAAATTGAAGTCCCGTTGCTGGGATGGGAGAATCTAGCGGATGAGCATGACCTGGATTACGTTGACAAGCTTGAGCTTCTTGTTCACCAGGGTTTGGAGACAGGATTGAAGTCCGGTCAGCTCTTCCGAATCGCCCCACTGCAGGCCCTTCTCTTTCCAGGAAGTGAGCCGCATGGGGATGCCAGATCTGAATTCGGGGGCCGCTGCCCATTCAGGGTCACGCGGCTCGGTGATATAGAACCACCCCGATTGCCACCCTTTGATGGTTTCCACGAAGGCGCCCTCGAGCCAAGTGACGTTGGGCATCTTTCCCACCATGGCGCCTCCGCACTCCGCTTGGCCGCCCTTCACAATCTTCGGCTTGACATTGAAGGTCTTTAGCCACAATCCAAAGTGGGGCTGGATGCAGAGGAAGGCCTCACACACGACGATAAATGCCGAGATGTTGAGGATGAAATTCGGGGCCAGATCGTGGAAATCCAGGCCGTAGTAGAACATGAGCCCCCGGACAAATGGGTGTAGTGGGAAGCCCAGTCCGCAGAGGAAATGGGGAAGAAATACCACCCTCTCATGGGGCCCGGGGGTAGGGATGAGCTGCCCCTCATCGGGGAGCTGGTGCGCGATATCGCTGGACAAATATCCGGCGCCGCGCAGCTTCTTGATGTGCCCCTCCGTAACGGAGGAGGCCATCCACTTGCCTCCCGCTCCGGACATGGCTGGAGAAGGTTGAGGTGAGATGTGCGGACTTGGGCGCTAGAGCTCAAGTGCGCGGAGATGGATAAGCAAAGGAGGAAGAAGGCGTAGGTAAAAAGGTGGATCCTTATCCCCTTATATATGGGCATATGAAACTATGCGTCCCCACCGGCCTGGTAAAACTCGCTTATCTCCCAAGCGCCACAATCAATGGCGCGGTTGGGTTACCCACGTCCGTATTGATGAGAATCCCGGAATAAGGGGGACACGATCTCTGCTTCGACAAGACGTGCCAAGGAAACCGCTTCGCTAAACGCGCTGAGGTGGTATGACAAAAATGATTCAAGTAAAGGCTTGGCCGTGGGTGACGTCACGCCACGAAGTACGTCAGCAGATTGAACTTGTGTGAATATTATTCTCTCCACGGTGGTATGTGGAATTTATTTTGCAGAGGCGGACACTATCCTGGTGTTCACAATCTTCTATGAAGTTATTCGGAGGAAGAACCCGCCTTGCAATGCCGAAGACAATATGCGCGTCGGACTCGTCGTCATTGAAGCCTGGTTCAGGGGCTACTGAGGGAGTCCTGGACTAGGGGGTGTCCGGATAGCCGAACTATCATTGTTGGCCGGACTCCAAGACTATGAAGATACAAGATTGAAGACTTCGTCCCGTGTCCGGATGGGACTTTCCTTGGCGTGGAAGGCAAGCTTGGCAATACGGATATGTAGATCTCCTACCACTGTAACCGACTCTGTGTAACCCTAGCCCTCTCTGGTGTCTATATAAACCGGAGGGTTTTAGTCCATAGGACGAACAACAATCATACCATAGGCTAGCTTCTAGGGTTTAGCCTCCTTGATCTCGTGGTAGATCCACTCTTGTACTACCCATATCATCAATATCAATCAAGCAAGAGTAGGGCTTTACCTCCATCGAGAGGGCCTGAACCTGGGTAAAAACATCGTGTCCCTTGTCTCATGTTACCATCCGCCTAGACGCACAGTTCGGGACCCCCTACCCGAGATCCGCCGGTTTTGACACCGACAGTCATCAAGACTATTTTCTGGTGTCGTTGCCGGGGAGTGAAGCGCCTTTGGTAAGGAAACATTTATATAGTGTGCTGAAATTTATTGTCACTTGTTACTATGGAGAACAATCCTTTGAGGGGTTTGTTCGGGCTATCTTCACCTCGACGAGAACTAGAATTAGCTACCCCTCAACCTACTGCAACTACTGAAAATATTGAATATGAAATTCTTTCGGGTATGATAGAACAACTGCTAGCTAATCCTTATGCAGGAGATGGAACCGAACATCCTGATATGCACTTGATATATGTAGAACAAATTTGTGGCTTGTTTAAGCTTGCAGGTTTACCCAGGGATGAAGTTATGAAAAAGGTTTTCCCTTTATCTTTGAAGGGAAAAGCATTGGCATGGTATAGGCTATGCGATGATATTGGATCTTGGAATTGGAATCATTTGAAATTGGAGTTCCACCAAAAGATTTATCCTATGCATCTAGTTCATCATGATCGGAATTATATATATAATTTTTGGCCTCGTGAAGGAGAGAGTATCACTCTAGCTTGGGGGATCCTGAAGTCAATGTTATACTCATGCCCCAATCATGAGCTCTCAAGAGAAATTATTATTCAGAATTTTTATGTTCAACTTTTTTGTAACGATCAAACCATGCTTGATACTTCTTGTGCTGGTTCTTTTATGAAAAGACTATTGAACTCCGGTGGGATCTTTTGTAAAGAATTAAACGCAACTATGAAGATTGGGAGCTCGATGAAGGTGAAGAGTCAGGTATTAAGCTTAAGTATGATTGTGTTAAATCTTTTATGGATATCGATGCTTTTCAAAAGTTTAGCACTAAATCTGGACTTGACTCTGAGATAGTAGCTTCCTTCTGTGAATCATTTGCTACTCATGTCGATTTCCCTAAAGAGAAGTGGTTTAAATATAACCCACCTATTAAAGAAGAAATTAAAGAACCGGTACCAGTCAAAGAAGAAACTATACTTTATAATGTTGATCCAGTTGTTCCTTCTGCTTATATTGAGAAACCACCTTTCCCTGTTAGGATAAAGGAACATGCTAAAGTTTCAATTGTGGTTAACAAAAGCTATATTAGAACACCTAAACCCGATGAACAAATCAAAGTAGAACCTAGTATTGCTATGGTTAAAGATCTCTGGAAGAAGATATAGATGGGCATGTTATTTACTTTTGTGAGGAAGCTGCTAGAATTGCCAAACCTGATAAAAAAAGATAAACATAGGCCTGTTGTTGGCATGCCCGTCATCTCAGTTAAAATAGGAGACCATCGTTATCATGGTTTATGTGACATATGTGCTAGTGTGAGTGCTATTCCTTACACCTTATATCAAGAAATTATGAATGACATAGCACCCACAGAGATAGAAGACATAGATGTTACTATTAAACTTGCTAATAGAGACACTATATCACCAATTGGGATTGTTAGAGATGTTGAAGTCTTGTGTGGGAAAATAAAATACCCTACTGATTTTCTTTTTCTTGGTTCCCCACAAGATGACTTTTGTCCCATTATCTTTGGTAGACCTTTCTTGAACACTGTTAATGCTAAAATAGATTGTGAGAAGCAAACTGTCGGTGTTAGTTTTGGTGATGAGTCTCATGAGTTTAATTTTTCCAAGTTTAGTAAAAAGCTTCATGAAAAAGAATTGCCTAGTGAAGATGAATTAATTGGTCTTGCTTCTATTGTTGTGCCTCCTACTGATCCACTAGAACAATATTTGCTAGACCATGAAAATGATTTACATATGCATGGAAGAAATGAAATAGATATAAGATTTTCTTTGAACAACGTCCTCTGCTTAAACACCATTTCCCTATTGTAACTCTGGGAGGTCCACCTCCACCTAAAGGTGATCCTGTGTTTGAATTAAAACAATTGCCAGACACTTTGAAATATGCTTATCTTGATGAAAAGAAGATATATCCTGCTATTATCAGTGCTAACCTTTCAGAACATGAGGAAGAAAGATTATTGAAAGTTCTCAAGAAGCACCGAGCTACTATTGGATATACTCTTGATGATTTAAAGGGCATTAGTCCCACTCTATGTTAGCACAAAATTAATATGGAACCTAATGCTAAACTCGTTGTTGATCACCAATGTCGGTTAAACCCGAAGATGAAAGAAGTGGTAAGAACAAAAATATTAAAACTTCTGGAAGCAGGTATAATCTATCCTATAACTGATAGTAGATGGGTAAGTCATGTTCATTGTGTCCCTAAGAAAGGAGGTATAACTGTTGTTCCTAATGATAAGAATGAACTTATTCCACAAAGAATTGTTACAGGCTATAGAATGGTAACTGATTTTAGAAAACTAAACAAAGCAACTAGAAAAGATCATTACCCTCTGCCTTTTATTGATCAAGTGCTTGAGAGATTATCTAAGCACACACATTTTTGCTTCCCAACCTGATCAAGAAAATACCACTTTTACTTGGAACTTATGCTTATAGACGTATGCTTTTTGGTTTATGTAATGCACATGCTACCTTTCAAAGATGTATGACTGCTATATTCTCTGACATCTGTGAAAAGATTGTTGAGGTTTTCATGGGCGATTTCTCTGTTTATGGGAAGTCTTTTGATGATTGTTTAAGCAATCTTGATCAAGTTTTGCAGAGATGTGAACAAACAAATCTTGTCTTGAATTGGGAGAAGTGCCACTTTATGGTTAATGAAGGCATTGTCTTGGGTCATAAAATTTCTGAAAGAGGTATTGAAGTGGACAAACCTAAGGTTGATGCAATTGAGAAAATGCTATGTCCTAAAGATATAAAAGGTATTCATATTTTCTTAGATCATGGTGGTTTCTATAGGAGATTTATCAAAGACTTTTCTAAAATCTCTAGGCCTCTTACGAGTCTTTTGCAAAGGATATTCCTGTTGTTTTTTATGATGATTGTTTAGAAGCCTTTGAAACACTCAAGAAAGGCTTAATTTCTGCACCTATTGTTCAACCACCTGATTGGAACTTGCCTTTTGAAATTATGTGTGATGCTAGTGATTATGCTGTTGGTGCTGTTCTAGGACAAAGAGTTAATAAGAAATTGAATGTTATTCATTATGCTAGTAAAACTCTAGACAGTGCTCAAAGAAACTATGCTACTACTGAAAAAGAATTCTTAGCATTGGTGTTTGCTTGTGATAAATTTATACCTTATATTGTTGATTCAAAAGTAACTATTCACACAGACCATGCTGCTATTAAATATCTTATGGAAAAGAAAGATGCTAAACCTAGACTCATTCGATGTGTTCTCTTGCTACAAGAATCTGATTTACAGATCACTGATAGAAAAGGAGCTGAGAACCCCGTGGCTGATAATTTATCTAGGCTTGAAAATTTGCCTGATGACCCACTACCTATTGATGATAGTTTTCCTGATGAGCAATTAGCTGCAATAAATGTTGCTCATAGTACTCCTTGGTATGCTGACTATGCTAATTACATTGTTGCTAAATATTCACCTAGCTTTACATACCAACAAAATAAAAAATTCTTCTATGATTTAAGACCTTACTTTTGGGATGACCCACATCTTTATAAAGAAGGAGTAGATGGTATTATTAGACGTTGTGTATCTGAACACGAACAGGGACAAATCCTATGGAAAGGTCACTCCGAAGCTTACGGAGGGCATCATGCTGGAGATAGAACTGCTCACAAGGTATTTCAGTCTGGATTTTATTGGCCTACTCTCTTAAAGGATGCCCGTAAGTTCGTCTTATCTTGTGATGAATGTCAAAGAATAGGTAATATCGGTAAGCGTCAAGAAATGCCTATGAATTATTCACTTGCTGTTGAGCCATTTGATGTTTGGGGATTTGATTACATGGGACCTTTTCCTTCCTCTAATGGGTATACACATATTTTGGTTGATCTTGATTATGTTACTAAATGGGTAGAAGATATTCCAACCAGTAGTGCTGATCACAACACCTCTATTAAAATGCTTAAGGAAGTTATTTTCCCAAGGTTTGGAGTCCCTAGATATTTAATGAATGATGGGAGTTCACAATTTATTCATGGTGCTTTCCGTAAAATGCTTGCCAAGTATGATGTTTACCATAGAATTGCATCACCTTATCATCCTCAGTCTAGTGGTCAACTTGAACTTAGCAATAGAGAAATAAAATTAATTTTGCAAAAGACTGTCAATAGGTCCTGGAAGAATTGGTCCAAGAAATTAGATGATGTACTTTGGGCTTATAGAACAACATATAAAAATCTGATGGGTATGTCTTCTTATAAAATGGTTTATGGAAAAGCTTGTCATTTGCCTCTTGAGTTAGAACATAAAGCATATTGGGCCATCAAAGAGCTCAATTATGATTTCAAACTTGCTGGTGAAAAGAGATTATTTGATATTAGCTCATTAGATGAATGGAGAACCCAAGCTTATGAAAATGCAAAATTATTCAAAGAAAAAGTTAAAAGATGGCATGACAAAAGGATCCAAAAGCGTGAGTTTAAATTCGGAGAATATGTTCTTTTGTATAACTCTCGTTTCCGATTCTTTGCAGGAAAACCCTCTCAAAATGGGAAGGCCCCTATGTTATTGAGGAGGTTTATCGGTCTGGAGCCATCAAAATAAATAATGCCGAAGGTACTAACCCGAAGGTTGTCAATGGGCAATGAATAAAACATTATATCTCAGGTACTCCCATTAATATTGAAAGTAATATTATCCAAACTTTGACACCGGAAGAACACATAAAAGAGTCCTTCCAGAACACTTCAGAATCGTGAAAATAAGGAGGTACGTAATACAGTAAGTAAACGGACTCGAAAAAATCCGCAAAAATATTTTTGTCAGTTTTGGAATATTTAGAAAAATAGGAAAATAAGAAATCTCCAGGAAGCGTACCCTAGTGGGCGCGCCCAAGTGGGTTGTGCCCACCCGGGACACCTTCCAGACTCCGTTTTTCTACAGCTTGCTTGTTCCCCAAGATAAAAAGAATCTATATATACTTCCCAATCCTGTTAACCACCGCATCGCGGAGAAATCCTCTATTCTCTTTTCTTGCTGTTTTCTGTCAGATCCCATCTACGATGGCCGCTTCAAGCTCCTCCAAGGACAAGTTCTTCAAGAACATCATCAACCCATATCTGAGGGAGGTGGTGCAGCACCCTCAAACCATCCAGATGCATGAGGGTGTGTTGCACATCCGCGATATGCAAGGACCCAAGGGGACCGAAATCGTGGAGGCCAGGCTTGAAGCTATGGCGCAGGAAGTCTTCTGGTGCAAGGGGATGGTGGAGCGTGGACTCAACGCCAATCACTTCATGATCACAGACCTCTCCCGTGATCTCAAGGTGGATGGCAAGCCCGTGAAGGACATCGTCTTCACCCTCAACGAGCAAATCAACTTCCTCCAAAGCCAGATCTATGATCTTCAAACCAAGTCTTTTAATATGAGGCGAGGTTTAAAGGTATGAGTTTGGCTGTTAGTTGCAGGACTCGTGAGACTCACTCCTCCTCTTATGATTGTGGACCACTTCCATGGAAATCCGAGGACAAGATTGATGTCTACTATGCAACATTGTTCTTGTAGACTCGTGTTGGGCCTCCAAGCGCACAGGGACAATAGCAATTTTCCCTCAAGTGGATGACCTAAGGTTTATCAATCCGTGGGAGGTGTAGGATGAAGATGGTATCTCTCAAACAACCCTGCAACCAAATACAAGAAATCTCTTGTGTCCCCAACACACCCAATACAATGGCCAATTGTATAGGTGCACTAGTTCGGCGAAGAGATGGTGATAAAAGTAATATTGATGGTAAAAATCTATTTCTATAATCTGAATAAATAAAAATAGCAAGGTAGAAAATAGTAAACGGGCGCAAAAACGGTATTGCAATGCTTGAATATGAGGCCTAGAGTCCGTACTTTCTCTAGTGCAATCTCTCAACAATGCTAATATAATTGGATCACATAACCATCCCTCAACATGCAACGAAGAATCACTCCAAAGTTCCTATCTAGCGGAGAACATAAGAATAAATGGTTTGTAGGGTACAAAACCACCTCAAAGCTATTCTTTCCGCTCGATCTATTCAAGAGTTCGTACTAAAATAACATAAAGCTATTCTTTCCGTTTGATCTATCCTAGAGTTCGTAGTAAAATAACACCAAAAAAATTCATATTCATAATACTCAATCCAAAACAAAGAACTTCAAAGAGTGCCCAAAGATTTCTACTGGAGAAACAAAGACAAGAACGTGCATAAACCCCTATGCATAGTTTACCCCAATGTCACCTCGGGAATCCTTGAGTTGAGTGTCAAAACATATATCAAATGAATCAATACGATACCCCATTGTCACCATGAGTATTCAATTGCAAGACATATTGTAACATCCCAAATTTTCAATTTGGAATGTTATACATAGGCCATCATATGCATATCATATTTTATTTGCATCCCGTTTGCGATCCTAGAAATCCTAAGCAACTCAAGGACCCACGGAGAGAGGTGGGGATTTCATTATTTTCATATTTGAATTTTTCCTCAAATTTGAAAAGAGGATCATTTTGGTTTAAATATTTTTCTCTCCGAAATATTTGCAATATTAAAAATAAAAGAGAGGAGATAAAAGGACTTCTCCGTAAAAATAAAAGAGAGGAGATAAAAGAGAGGAAAAGTGTTAAAATCAAATAAATTTTATTTGGATTTTATTCGAGATTTTTTTTTTGAATTAAAAAATATGCATTTTTCAAAATTGCATTTTTAGGCCAAAAAATGTTCACTTTGTTCTAAATATTTTATTTAGATGGTGAAAATTGTTTTTGGCGTTTTTAGAAATTTTAATATTTATTTAGGATTTTTCTTCGGTGGAATTTATTTGAAAAAACGTTTCGCCCGACTGGGCCAACGGCCCAGCCGAGCGGGCCGAAGCCCAGCCGCGCCACCTCTCCGCCGACTCAGGACGGGAGTCCCGAGGTTCGCCGCATCGCCGCCGTGTCCGAGGCGGGCACGAGTGCCTCACCCCGCCCCCTTGCCCAAGCCTCGCCCCCCCAGTCTTTAAAGGCCGAGGTCCCGCCGCCACCACCGCCCCCACCACCGCAGCCCCGCCGCCACAGCCGCCGTTGCCGCCCGCGCTGCCGCCCGCCGTTGCTGTCGCCTCGCCGCCGCTGCCGCCTCACCGTGCCGCCGCCACTCGCCGCCACTCGCTGCCGCTGCCGCCTCGCCGTGCCGCCGCCCCATGCAGCCACCGCCGCCGCCCGTTGACCCCGTCGCCCCGCCGCCACGCCGGAAGCCGCCGCCGTTTGGATCCGCCGCCGCTGTTTTTTTCCGGTTCTCGTCGGTTTATTTTGGTAAACCCTAGATCTAGATCAGTTTTCTTCGGTTTTCTCGGTTTAGAGCTATTTTGCGAATGTTCATTCATTTAGATCTAATAACGAACGAATTCATTCGTTTGTCTCTGTTAGCGGGTGTTCGTTAGATAGATTTTTCGTTTTATTTAATTTTAGCCAGGGACCTATCCGCGATTATTTTTATCGCAGATTAGCCATGATCTTCAAACCCTCGCAACTTTTCAACCGTTCGTCCAAATCCAGTGAAACCAACGCCAAAATCTTCGTCTCGAACCCCTCTTCCCAGTTAGTCAACTTGAACATGATTTTGACAAATTAAAATTTGGTTTCAAGCAGATTTGTTTTCAAATTTCTTTTGACCGTAGTTTTAGTTTCATAGCTCACATTTGATTGATTCTTTTTGCAAATCGAAGCTCTTCAGTTGAACTTTCAGATTTGCTCTTTTTCATCTGAGTTTTACCCTTGCATCTATGCTTGAGTGCTTACGTATGTTGTTGTTCGTTTGCGATAGAATTCTCGGAGTGTGGAGCGTGCTACTACGAGTATCTAGGGTTTGCAGATCGTCAGCAAGGCAAGTAACACTTTGATCATACTTCTTTATTCCCAGGTTTTATGCATTAGTTACAACCCTCAAACATTGCATGAGTAGGATCTCTTAACATGTGGGATTGGGAAGTAGATGATGAGGTAGAACCTATTGCCCTATTATTATCAAACCTTTGGGAGTTACTTCTACGTTATGCTTATACTGCTATGCTATGCTAGTAGACATGGATTGGTTGAGTGTATCCATGACAGATGTGAGATTGTTATTAATGGTTAACTTAAGGTGGCTACTTAAATACACATCTGGGTGGATTGGTTGCGGGCACCTGGAGAATCCAGTGTTGTCCTAGGATATCCCGGAGTACCCGTGTGATCATCCTATGGTTCGCCACCCAGGCTCAAAGGGATCATAAGATTATTCATGCTAGAAACTTCCGTGTGCAGCCACAAGCCATTATGGGCTCTGGCATAGTTGAGTATGTTGTGTGACCTCTTTTAGTGGTAGGCTAGTAGATGTAGGGGAAAGTAGGTGTAACTGTCTACCCAGATTAAAGAGTAAACTCTTCTGAAAGAATGTGTCTCGATCATCAGTTTCTCAAACACCATGTAGTGCGAGAAATCCAACGGAGGAGATCGAGTCTTGTGGGGAAAAGTGCGCAAACCTCTGCAGAGTGTACAAACTAATCATGGTTAGCCGTGTCCCCGGTCACGGACATTTTGAGTATCTGGTTCTTGAATTGTCATGTTGATCTCATCACTCTTAATTTAATTTGTTGGGTTATTAATACTGTTTTATTGGGATTGACTTGGAGGAACCTTCTCAATGTTTATAGTTAAACAAAATATATTCCTTTGTTGTAGGGAAAATTTGGCTTTTTCGCAAAAACATTATAACCGTAGAGCCTCCACCAGCCATATATGCATGTAGTGTTAGCATTAACCTGTTCATTGCTCTACAATGTTACTTTGCCAGCATATTCCATGCCCATTTTGGGCTGCAACGTATTATGTTGCAGACTTCTCAGACGAAGAGTAAGGTGTGCTAGGTCGTTGTCGTGCACTCAGCTATGCCGTTGGAGTTGATGGACTCACTTTATCTTCCAAGCCTTCCGCTGTTATCGTATTTAGATGGCCTTAAGCCATATTATTGTAATAAGTCTTCTTTTGAGATATTCGATGTAATAAGTGTGTGATTGCACTCTGTTATAAATCCTTCAAGTACTGTGTCTGTAAGCATTATCGATCCAGGGATAACACTTATGCACAAAGATTTGACCGTCTGAGGTCGGATCGCTACACATATATCAAGTGTTCTCAAATCCACATAAGTATTCAATCTGATAACAATGAAATCTCTAAGGGAAATACTCAATTCATCACAACAAGATAGAGAGGGGGAAACACCATATGATCCGACTATATTAACAAAGCCCACGATACATCAAGATCATGACATCTCAAGAACACGAGAGAGAGAGAGATTAAACACATAGCTACTGGTACAAACCCTTAGCCCCGAGGGTGGACTACTCCCTCCTCATCGTGGTGGCCGCCAGGATGATGAAGATGGCCACCGGTGATGATTCCCCCCTCCTGCAGGGTGCCGGAACAGGGTCTAGATTGGTTTTCAGTGGCTATAGAGGCCTGCGGCGGCGGAACTTCTGATCTAGGTTAACCCCTGATGGTTTCTCTATTTATAGGAATTTTTGGCGTTGGTTTCATGCTAAGATGGGCCTCGAGGTGAGCACAACCCACCGGGGCACGGACAAGGGCCCAGGCACGCCCCGGTGCCTTATGCCCTCCTCGTGGCTCTTCTAGCCCTCCCACGAAGCTTCGGGGTCTCTTTTGTTCCAAAAAAATCGTCAAAAAGTTTCAGCTCATTTGGAGAACTCTCATTTCTGCACAAAAAACAACACCATGGTAGTTCTACTGAAAACAACGTCAGTCCGGGTTAGTTCCAAAAAATGATATAAAGTTTCTATAAAATGATTGTGAAACATCCAAGAATGATAATATAACAACATGGAACAATCAAAAACTATAGATACGTTGGAGACGTATCAGCATCCCCAAACTTAATTCATGCTCGTCCTCGAGTAGGTAAATGATAAAAATAGAATTTTTGATGTGGAATGCTACCTAACATGTTATCTCATATTCTTTTCTTTGTAGCATGGACATTTGGACTTTTATACTGTTCAAAGCAATAGTCTAGTTTTGACATGAGGACTTAAATACTCAAGCATACCAACAAGCAACCATGTCTTTCAAAATATCAATGCTAAAATAAGTTATCCGTAGCCAATCATGCTCAATCATTGATCTACTCATGAAACACATTCGCATATTAGCTACACCCAATGCTCAAGTACGATCATAGTGCCCCCTAGTTGGTGCTTTTATAAGAGAAGATGGAGACTCGAATTAAAAAAATGAAAATTGCATAAAGTAAAAGAAAGGCCCTTCGCGGAGGGAAGTATGGATTTGTAGAGGTGCCAGAGCTCAAAGCGAAAATTGAGAGATAAAAAACATTTTGAGAGGCATACTTTTCCCACCAACGAAAATGACATAGAGCTCCCAACACTTTCCATGCTAGATATATCATAGGCGGTTCCCAAACAGAAAATAAAGTTTATTCCTTTTTCCACCATACTTTCACTTTCCATGGCTAACCGTATCCACGGGTGCCCTCCATACCAACACTTTCCAAGGAATTTATTATTTGACAACATAAAGTAAATTTAATTTTCATTTCGGGACTTGACATCCCTAATACCTTGGCCTTATTCTCATGCAATGACAAGTGAATAAACACTCATCGTGAGAATAACACATCTAGCATGGAAAATATTGGCCACCCCTCACCGCCTCGCGAGCGGTGCGAGCACACAAAAGAGAAATTTATTTTAAAAATTAGAGATGGCACATACAAATTTTCTTAGAACGACAAAAGAATACCGCATATAGGTAGGTATAGTGGACTCATGTGGCAAAACTGGTTTAAAGGATTTTGGATGCACAAGTAGTGATCATACTTAGTGCAAAATGAAGGATAGCAAAATATTGAGAAGCGACCAACCAAGAAACGAATAATCTCATAAGCGAGCATTGAGCATAATTAACACCGAATAATGCACCACAAGTAGGATGTAATTTCATTGCACAACTATTGACTTTAGCGCTTTCATAGGGAATCACAAACCTTAACACCAATATTCTTATTAAAGCACAATTACTCATCAACGTGACTCACATATCACATCATCATATCTCAAAACTATTAAAAGGAATCAAGTTTATTTTGTCCAATGATCTTCATGAAAGTTTTATTATATCCTTCTTGGATATCTATCACTTTGGGACTTATTTTCATGTGTTGCTTTTGATAAGCTCAAACAAATATAAGTGAAGATCATGAGCATAATACTTCTTTATCTCAAATTAATTTAAGTGAAGCAAGAGAGAATTTCTTCAAAAATACTAAAGTACACCATGCTCAAAAAGATATAAGTGAAGCACTAGAGCAATTCCATAGGAAAGAGCTTCGTTGACGGGATGTGAGTACCGCTTACCTAGCCTCACTGGCAACTATTTGAGGACTCTATTTTATTTAAAAAGTCTCAGATCTAAGTACTTTATTAAAACAGCAAGCAAAACAAAATGACATATCAAGTATAGCACAACTCATGTGAAGAAGCAAAAACTTAAGCTCAACCGACACTAACCGATAATTGTTGAAGAAGAAAGGTGGGATGCCTACCGGGGCATCCCCAAGCTTAGATGCTTGATACTTCTTGAAATATTATCTTGGGGTGCCTTGGGCATCCCCAAGCTTGAGATTTTTTGTCTCCTTAATTCCTCTCATATCACGGTTTTCCTAAATCTCAAAAGCTTCATCCACACAAAACTCAACAAGAACTCGTGAGATAAGTTAGTATAAACCAATGCAAAAACCTTATCATTCTCTACTGTAGCAAATCACTAAAATTATTATTCAACATTGCATACTAAATGCCTCTGCATATTTAATACTCCTATCCTCAAATAGAATCATTAAACAAGCAAACATATGCAAACAAATGCAACCATAACAGCAATTTGCCAAAACAGTATAGTCTGTAAAGAATGCAAGATTCATCATACTTCCCTAACTCCAAAAATTATGAAAATTTTACCACACTGTAGGAAATTTATCAGATCTTAATATGCAAAAAGTTTCAACATTTTATCACATTCTGACTTTTCTAAGGAATTTTTGCAACAGCGGTAAACTTTCTGTTTTGAAACAGCAACAAGTATACTTGCAAAATAAGCAAGGTGAAGGCCATCCTTGACATTTTTATTTAAATAAAAGATGCAAAACATTTTTATAAATAAAATCAAGCAAATCCTAACAAAATAAAATGACTCTCCAAGTAGAACTCATATCATGTGACGAATGAAAACATAGCTCCAAGTGATGTTACCGATAATGTTGGAGACGGAAGAGGGGATGCCTTCCGGGGCATCCCCAAGCTTAGTTGCTTGGATATTCCATGAATATTACCTTGGGGTGCCTTGGGAATACCCAAGCTTAGGGTCTTGTCACTCCTTATTCTCCTCATATTGACATCTCACCCAAAACTTGAAAACTTCAATCACACAAAACTTAACGGAACTTCGTGAGATAGGTTAGTATGATAAAGAGCAAACAATTTCGCTTCGGTATTGTCAAAGACAAGATTCATAATTGTTTCCACAAAATTACTACTGTAGCATATCATTTCCACAATTTATATTGAGCAATATAAGCCATAGAAACTAGAAAACAAGCAAACTATGCATCGAAAACAGAATCTGTCAAAAACAGAATAGTCTGTAATGATCTGCAGAATAACCATATTTATTGTCACTCCAAAAATTATGAAAAATGGGGACCACGTGAGCAATTTGTATATTAATCTTCTGCAAAAATAATCAACCCAAAATAACTCTTCTGCTAAAAATGAGAATGATTTTCGTGAGCGCATAAGTTTCTATTTTTCAGCAAGATCAAATCAACTATCAGCCAACATGATCTCAAACGCTTTACTTGGCACTTTATTGAAATAAAAGCAATAAAACATGATTACTACAATATTTTAATCATGTGAACACATAAAAACAGTAGGTAAAAGTGTTGGGTTGTCTCCGAACAAGCGCTTTTCCTTTATGCCTTTTAGCTAGGCATGATGATTTCAATGATGCTCGCATAAAAGATAAGAAATGAAACATAAAGAGAGCATCATGAATCACATGGCAATCACATTTAAGTCTAACCCACTTCCTATGCATAGGGACTTTGTGAGAAAACAACTTATGGGAACAAGAATCAACTAGCATAGGAAGGCAGAACAAATATAACTTTGAAACTTTCAACACATAGAGAGGAAACTTGATATTATTGCAATTCCTACAAGCATAAGTTCCTCCCTCATAATAACTTTTAGTAGAATCATGAAGAAAATCAACAATATAACCATCACATAAAGCATTCTTTTCATGATGCATAAGCATAGAAATTTTGTTACTCTCCACATGAGCAAATTTATTCTCATCAATAGTAGTGGGAGCAAACTCAACAAAATAACTATCATCTGATTGAAAATTACAATCATGATGACAAGTTTCATGGTTATCATTATTCTTTATAGCATACATGTCATCACCATAATCATCATAAATAGCAACCTTTTTCTCATAATAATCAATTGAAACCTCTTCCAAAATAGTGGATTCATCACTATGACCTCTCCAAATCCACTTTCATAATTATTACAATAAGATTCAACACCCTCCAAAATAGTGGGATCATTAGTACCTAGAGTTGACACTCTTCCAAACCCACTTTCATCAATATAATCATCATAAATAGGAGGCATGCTTTCATCATAATAAATTTTATCATCAAAACTTGGGGGAGTAAAAATATCATCTTCATCAAATATAGCATCCCCAAGATTGTAACTTTGCATATCATTAGCATCATGGATATTCAAAGAATTCATACTAACAACATTGCAATCATGCTCATCATTCAAATATTTTGTGCCAAAAAAATTATTGACTTCTTCTTTTAACAATTGAGCGCAACTTTCCGAACCATCATTCTCAAGAAAGATATTATAAAGATGATCAATAATATGGTGCAACCTCAACTCCATTTTTTTGTAGTTTCTTTTATAAACCAAACTAGTGATAAAACAAGAAACTAAAATATTAAATTGTAAGATCTAAAGATATACCTTCATGCGCTCACCTCCCCGGCAATGGCGCCAGAAAAGAGCTTGATGTCTACTATGCAACTTTAGTCTTGTAGACTCGTGTTGTGCCTCCAAGTGCGGAGTTTTGTAGGACAGTAGCAATTTTCCCTCAAGTGGATGACCTAAGGTTTATGAATCCGTGGGATGTTTAGGATGAAGACGATCTCTCTCGAACAACCCTGCAACCAAATACAAGAAATCTCTTGTGTCCCCAACACACCCAATACAATGGCAAATTGTATAGGTGCACTAGTTCAACGAAGAGATGGTGATAAAAGTGTAATATTGATGGTAGACATATATTTTTATAATCTGAATAAATAAAAACAGCAAGGTAGCAAATAGTAAACAGGCACAAAAACGGTATTGCACTGCTTGAAAATGAGGCCTAGGGTCTGTACTTTTGCTAGTGCAATCTCCCAACAATGCTAATATAATTGGATCACATAACCATCCCTCAACGTGCAACGAAGAATCACTTCAAAGTTCCTATCTAGCGGAGAACACAAGAATAAATTGTTTGTAGGGTATGAAACCACCTCAAAGCTATTCTTTCCGTTCGATCTATTCAAGAGTTCGTACTAAAATAACATAAAGCTATTCTTTCCGTTCGATCTATCCTAGAGTTCATACTAAAATAACACCAAAACAAATTCATATTCGTAATACTCAATCCAATAGAAAGAACTTCAAAGAGTGACCAAAGATTTCTACCGGAGAAGCAAATACAAGAACGTGCATCAACCCCCTATGCATAGATTACCCCAATGTCACCTCGGGAATCCGCGAGTTGAGTGCCAAAACATATATCAAGTGAATCAATACGATACCTCATTGTCATCACGAGTATTAAATTGCAAGACATATACCAAGTGTTCTCAAATCCATAAAAGTATTCAATCTGATAACAATGAAATCTCAGAGGGAAATACTCAATTCATCACAACAAGATATAGAGGGAAAACACAATATGATTCGACTATATTAACAAAGCCCACGATACATCAAGATCGTGACATCTCAAGAACACGAGAGAGAGAGAGAGATTAAACACATAGCTACTGGTACAAACCCTCAGCCCTGAGGGTGGACTACTCCCTCCTCATCGTGGTGGCCGCCGGGATGATGAAGATGGCCACCGGTAATGATTCCCCCCTCTGGCAGGGTGCCGAAACAGGGTCTAGATTGGTTTTCGGTGGCTACAGAGGCCTGCGGCAGCGGAACTTCTGATCTACGTTAACCCCTGATGGTTTCTCTATTTATAGGAATTTTTGGCGTTGGTTTCACGCTAAGATGGGCCTCGAGGTGAGCACAACCCACCGGGGCACGGACAAGGGCCCAGGCGCACCCCGGTGTCTTGTGCCCTCCTCGTGGCTCTTCTGGTCCTCCCACGAAGCTTCACGGGTATCTTTTGTCCCAAAAAAATCATCAAAAAGTTTCAGCTCATTTGGAGAACTTCCATTTCTGCACAAAAAACAACACCACGGTAGTTCTGCTGAAAACAACGTCAGTCCGGGTTAGTTCCAAAAAATGATATAAAGTTTCTATAAAATGATTGTAAAACATCCAAGAATGATAATATAACAGCATGGAACAATCAAAAATTATAGATACGTTGGAGACGTATCAAAGATCTCTGCTTCATCACCACCATTATCTTCTTCATCACCAACGGAGAATTGAGTATTGGGCATGGGCACTCCCCTTGGCTTCCGCCAAGCTTGGGGGAGGTGCCCCGGTATCATATCATCCCACTATCCTTTTGCCTTTACTTATTTTAGTTCGATCTTTTACTATAGATGAATAAAGTTTAGTTCGACCCTTTCTTCTTTGAGAGTTTTGCTTAGTGATCTATCCTTGTAATCCTGTGCAAGTTATATAATAAAGTTTAGTTTGAGTTTTTGCTTTCTTTACTTTCATGTTGCAAATAAAAGAAAAGAAATAAGGAAGAAACAAAGAAAGGAAATAAATAAAGGAAAGACAATAAATCAAGAAGATCATATACTAATCTTATGATAGGTGATGACACCACATAAGGAAAAGTATAAGTAAAAAATTTTATTAGATATTGTCAAACATAGCATCAGTCAATGATGCAACTCATCAAAGAATTAATAAGGGAAGAGAAGATTGTAACATCCCAAATTTTCAATTTGGAATGTTATGCATTAGATCATAATTGCATATCATATTTTATTGCATTTTGGCTAGAAATTCTACGCAACTCAAGGACCCACGGAGAGACTTGGGGATTTCGTTATTTTCATATTTGAGTTTTTCTCAAATTTTGAAAAGAGGATCGTTTGATTTTAATTATTTTCTCTTCGAATATTTCTTTTGTAAAAATAAAAGAGAGGGATAAAATGACTTCCTCAAAATAAAGAAATATTGGAGATTTAATATTAAAATCAAATAATATTTTTATTCACAGTTTTATCGCTATTTTATTTGAATTAGGAAAAATATGTGTTTTCAAAATTGCGTTAGAGGCCCAAATAAATGTTCACTTTGTCCACTATATTTTTAGATGACGTGGAAAATTTATTTCAGGATTTTTGGAGTCTATTTAGTATTTCTTTTATTTGTTTTTCTGCGCACGGAATTATTTTTAAAAAAGAGAACCGACTTAGCCGGGCCGTACCCGACCTGGACTCGTCCGGCCGACCTCTTAAAAAGGGCCGCCCGGGACCCCCAGCCAAGTCGCCCGTGGCTCCGAAACCATAGCCGCCGCCGCCGCGCCGTCACGCGCCAGCCGCCGCCGATGTCGCCGCCCCTCGCCGCCCCGCCGCCCGTCGCCGCCACCGACCATCGCTGCCGAGCCCGCCGCCACACACCGTCGCCCCGCCGCCCGCGCCGCCGCCGGCCATCGTCGGAGTTGCCGCCATCCCACCGCCGCCGATCCGTTGAGGTAGCCGCCGGATCCGCCGCCGGTTTTCGTTAGAAAACCGGGCATTTTTTTAGACCCACGGTTTATTTTTTTGATGGGGTTTATTTTTCCCGGTTTAGTTAATTAGCGAACGCCCATTCATACGTTCGTTTTAACGAACGATTTTCACCCGTTAGCTGCAGACAGCAAACGTTCACTCCTTAGCCTGTTCATCAGTTTTTCTTTTTCCAGGGTTTTTCCGCGATTATTTTCGATCACGATTTTTGCCCTGATTTTCATTTTAGGTTACCTTCTCGCTCATTTATCAGAATCAGGCGATTCAAGCGCCTAGAGTTTCGTCTCAAAGCCCTCTTTTTGTTTAACCAACTTGAATAAGATTTTGCTACTGTAAAATTTGACTTTAGTCCAGATTAGTAAATGGAGCTTGTTTCTTTCGCAGTTTGAGTTTCGTTGCTTCGTTTGATTTGATTCTTTTTGCAAACCGGAGTTCTTAAGTTGAACTTTCTGGTTAGATCTCTTATTTGAGTTTTACTCGTTCTTCTAGTTGAGTGCTTATTGTATGCTTATTTGCTTGCGATAGAGTACTCGGAGTGCGAAGCGTGCTACTATGAGTCTCTAGGTTTCACGGATCATCAGCAAGGCAAGTAACACTTTGATCATACCTCTTTACTACCCAGTTTTATTGCATTAGATCAATCCTCAAACAATTGCATGGTTAGGATCTGATTAACATGTGGGTTTTGGGAAGTAGATGAGGTAGAACCTATTACCTATTTATTATCAAACCTTTGGGAGTTACTTCTACGTTCCTTATATTGCTATGCTATGCTCGTAGACGTGGTTTGGTTCAAGTGATTCATGACAGATGTGAGTGTTGTAATTTAATGGTTAACTTAAGGTGGCTATTTTAATACACATCTGGGTGGATTGCTTGAAGGCACCCTGGAGTACCCAGTGGTTGTCAGGGCACCTGGAGAATCCAGTGTTGTCCTAGGATATCTCGGAGTACCCGTGTGATCATCCTACGGTCTGCCACCCAGGCTCAAAGGGATCATAAGATTATTCATGGTAGAAACTTCCGTGTGCAGCCACAAGCTATTATGGGCTCTAGCATAGTTGAGTATGTTGCAAGACCTCTTTCAGTGGTGGGCTAGCAGATGTAGGGGAAAGTAGGTGTAACTGTCCACCCAGAGTAAAGAGTTATTGTTTCAGAAAGACTGTGTCTTGATTCTCTGACCGTGGATGTATTCGAGTCTTGTGGGGAAAAGTGCGCAAACCTCTGCAGAGTGTACAAACTAATCATGGTTAGCTGTGTCCCCGGTCATGGACATCTTGAGTATCTAGTCCTTGGATTATCATGTTGATCTCATCACTCTTAATTTAATTTGATTGGGTTTAATGATGATGCTTAATTGGAATTGAGTTGGAGGAACCTTCTCAATGTTTAACAACCACCATGATAGTTCAATAAAATTTATTCCTTTGTTGTAGGAAAAAATTGGCTTTATGCAAAACTATTAACCTTAGAGCTTTCCACCAGCCATATATGCATGTAGTGATAGAATTTATTCTGTTCATTACTCTCTTGTGTTACATTGCCAGCATATTCCATGTGCTGACCCGTTTCGGGCTGCAACATTCATGTTGCGGACTTTTCAGACGACGAGTAAGGTGCCATAGGTTGTTGTCTTTCACTCAGTAATGCCGTTGGAGTTGATGGACTCACTTTATCTTCCAAGCCATCCGCTGTTATCATATTTAGATGGCCTTAAGCCATATTTATTGTAATAAGTTCTCTTTTGAGATGTCCGATGTAATAAGTGTGTGATTGCTACTCTGTTATAAATCCTAAAGTACTGTGCATGTCAGCATTACCGATCCAGGGATGACACTGATGCACAAAGATCAGGCTGTTTGAGGTCTGGTCGCTACAAGATGGTATCTGCTACCTCCTGAGCACTGCGTTGGATTTCCCCGAAGAGAAGAGGATGATGTAGCAAAGTAGCATAAGTATTTCCCTCAGTTTTTGAGAACCAAGGTATCAATCCAGTAGGAGACCATGCACAAGTCCCTTGTACCTACACAAAACGATAGCTCCTCGCAACCAACGCGATTAGGGGTTGTCAATCCCTTCACGATCACTTACGAGAGTGAGATCTGATAGAGATGATAAATAATATTTTTGGTATTTTTGATAGATAGATGCAAAGTGAAAAGTAAAAGGCAAAGTAAAAACAAAGCAAGTAATAAAGCGATAGAGATTGATATGATGAGAATAGACCCGGGGGCCATAGGTTTCACTAGTGGCTTCTCTCAAGAGCATAGATATTCTACGGTAGGTGAACAAATTACTGTTGAGCAATTGACATAATTGAGCATAGTTATGAGTATATCTAGGTATGATCATGCATATAGGCATCACGTCCAAGACAAGTAGATCGAAACGATTCTGCATCTACTACTATTACTCCACTCATCGACCGCTATCCAGCATGCATCTAGAGTATTAAGTTAAAAACAGAGTAACGCCTTAAGCAAGATGACATGATGTAGAGGGATAAACTCATGCAATATGATAAAAAACCCATCTTGTTATCCTCAATGGCAACAATACAATACGTGCCTTGCTGCCCCTTCTGTCACTGGGAAAGGACACCGCAAGATTGAACCCAAAGCTAAGCACTTCTCCCATTGCAAGAACTACCAATCTAGTTGGCCAAACCAAAAGGATAATTCGAAGAGACATGCAAAGATAACTCAATCATACATAAAAGAGTTCAGAGAAGATTCAAATATTGTTCATAGATAATACTGGATCATAACCCCACAATTCATTGGTCTCAACAAACACACCGCAAAAAGAAGAAGATTACATCGAATAGATCTCCACGAGAGGGGGAGAACATTGTATTGAGATCCAAAAAGAGAGAAGAAGCCATCTAGCTACTAGCTATGGACCCGAAGGTCTGAAGTAAACTACTCACACTTCATCGGAGGGGCTATGTTGTTGATGTAGAAGCCCTCCATGGTGGATGCCCCCTGCGGCGGAGCTCCGGAACAGCCCCCAAGATGGGATCTCGTGGATATAGAAGGTTGCGGCGGTGGAATTAGGTTTTTGGCTCCTCATCTGATCGTTTGGGGATACGTAGGTATATATAGGAGGAAGGAGTACGTCGGTGGAGCAACAGGGGGGCCACGAGGCACGGGGCGCGCCCTAGGGGGGGCGCCCCCACCCTCGTGACCGCCTCTGTTACGTCTTGGAGTACGGTCCAAGTCTCCTGGATCACGTTCGGTGAGAAAATCACGTTCCCGAAGGTTTCATTCCGTTTGGACTCCGTTTGATATTCTGTTTCTTTGAAACACTAAAATAGGCAAAAAACAGCAATTCTGGGTTGGGCCTCCGGTTAATAGGTTAGTCCCAAAAATAATATAAAAGTGGAAAATAAAGCCCAATATAGTCCAAAACAGTAGATAAAGTAGCATGGAGCAATCAAAAATTATAGATACGTTGGAGACGTATCAGGCATCCCCAAGCTTAATTCCTGCTCGTCCTCGAGTAGGTAAATGATAAAAAAGATTTTTTGTTGCGGAGTGGTACTTTGGCATAATTTCAATGTAAATCTTCTTAATTGTGATATGAATATTCAGATCCGAAAGATTCAAGACAAAAGTTCATATTGACATAAAAATAATAATACTTCAAGCATACTAATCAAAGCAATCATGTCTTCTCAAAATAACATGGCCAAAGAAAGTTATCCCTACAAAATCATATAGTCTGGCTATGCTCCATCTTCCCCACACAAAATATTTAAATCATGCACAACCCCGATGACAAGCCAAGCAATTGTTGCATACTTATGACATTCTCAAAACTTTTTCAATCTTCACGCAATACATGAGCGTGAGCCATGGATATAGCACTATATGTGGAATAGAATGGTGGTTGTGGAGAAGACAAAAAGAGGGAAGATAGTCTCACATCAACTAGGCGTATCAACGGGCTATGGAGATGCCCATCAATAGATATCAATGTGAGTGAGTAGGGATTGCCATGCAACGGATGCACTAGAGCTATAAGTATATGAAAGCTCTACAAAAGAAACTAAGTGGGTGTGCATCCAACTCGCTTGCTCAAGAAGACCTAGGGCATTTTGAGGAAGCCCATCATTGGAATATAGAAGCCAAGTTCTATAATGAAAAATTCCCACTAGTATATGAAAGTGACAAAATGAGAGACTCTCTATCATGAAGATCTTGGTGCTACTTTGAAGCACAAGTGTGGTAAAAGGATAGTAGCATTGTCCCTTCTCTCTTTTTCTCTCATTTTTTTTATTTGGGCCTTCTCTTTTTTTTGGCCTCTTTTTTTCGTCCGGAGTCTCATCCCGACTTGTGGGGGAATCATAGTCTCCATCATCCTTTCCTCACTTGGGACAATGCTCTAATAATGATGATCATCACCCTTTTATTTTTCTTACAACTCCACAATTACAACTCCATACTTAGAACAAAGTATGACTCTATATGAATGCCTCCAGCGATGTACCAGGATATGCAATGAATCAAGAGTGACATGTATGAAAGAATTATGAACGGTGGCTTTGCCACAAATACAATGTCAACTACATGATCATGCTAGCAATATGACAATGATGGAGCGTGTCATAATAAACGGAACGGTGGAAAGTTGCATGACAATATATATTGGAATGGCTATGAAAATGCCATAATAGGTAGGTATGGTGGCTGTTTTAAGGAAGGTATATGGTGGGTGTATGATACCGGCGAAAAGTGCGCGGTATTAGAGAGGCTAGCAAAGGTGGAAGGATGTGAAAAGGTGCGTATAATCCATGGACTCAACATTAGTCATAAAGAACTCATATACTTATTGCAAAAATCTAGAAGTTATCAAAGCAAAGTATTACACGCATGCTCCTAGGGGGATAGATTGGTAGGAAAAGACCATCGCTCGTCCCCGACCGCCACTCATAAGGAAGACAATCAATAAATAAATCATGCTCCGAGTTCATCACATAACGGTTCACCATACGTGCATGCTACGGGAATCGCAAACTTCAACACAAGTATTCTTTAAATTCACAACTACTCAACTAGCATGACTTTAATATCACCATCTTCATATCTCAAAACAATTATCAAGCACCAAACTTATCTTAGTATTCAACGCACTCAAAAGAAAGTTTCACATATCTTGAATACCAAGTATATTAACATTAAGCAAATTACCATGCTATTAACAACTCTCAAAATAATCTAAGTGAAGCATGAGAGATCAATAGTTTCTTTAAAACAAATCCACCACCGTGCTCTTAAAATATCTAAGTGAAGCACTAGAGCAAAAATTATCACGCTCAAAAGATATAAGTGAAGCACTATGAGCAAAACTATCAAGCTCAAAAGATATAAGTGAAGCACATAGAGTATTCTATCAAATTCCAATTCATGTATGGCTCTCTCAAAAGGTGTGTACAGCAAGGATGATTGTGGTAAACTAACAAGCTAAGACGCAAATAATACAAGACGCTCCAAGCAAAACACATATCATGTGGTGAATAAAAATATAGCTCCAAGTAAATTACCGATGGATGTGGACGAAAGAGGGGATGCCTTCCGGGGCATCACCAAGCTTTGACTTTTTGGTGTCCTTGGATTATCTTGGGGGTGCCATGTGCATCCCCAAGCTTAGGCTCTTTCCACTCCTTGTTCCATAATCCATCAAAAGAATTCACCCAAAACTTGAAAACTTCACAACACAAAACTCAACAGAAATCTCGTGAGCTCCGTTAGAGAAAGAAAACAAAAGACTACTTCAAGGTACTGTAATGAACTCATTATTTATTTATATTGGTGTTAAACCTACTTTATTCCAACTTCTCTATGGATTATAAACTATTTTACTAGCCATAGATTCATCAAAATAAGCAAACAACACACGCAAAACAGAATCTGTCAAAAACAGAACAGTCTGTAGCAATCTCTAACTAACGCAAACTTCTGGAACTCTAAAAATTCTACCAAAATAGGAAGTCCTGGAAATTTTGTTTATTGATCAGCAGCAAAAAGAATCAACGCAAAAGAGCGTTACTGTGATTTCACAAAATTATATTCGTGCGTGCAAAGTTTCTGTTTTTCAGCAGAATCAAATCAACTATCATCGTAGGTTATCCTATAGGTTCTACTTGGCACAAACACTAATTAAAACATAAAACCACATCCAAACAGAATCTAGATGGATTATTTATTCCTAAACAGAAGCAAAAACAAAAAAACCAAAATAAAATTGGGTTGCCCCCAACAAGCGCTATCATTTAACGCCCCTTGATAGGCATAAAAGCAAAGATAGATCTAGGTATTGCCATCTTTGGTAGGCAATCCATAAGAGGCTCTCATGATAGATTCATATGGTAATTTTATTTTCTTTCTAGGGAAGTGTTCCATGCCCTTCTTTAAGGGAAATTGGAATCTAATATTCCCTTCCTTCATATCAATAATTGCACCAATCGTTCTAAGGAAAGGTCTACCAAGAATAATAGGACATGAAGGATTGCAATCTATATCAAGAACGATAAAATCTACGGGTACATAATTCCTATTTTCAACAATAAGAACATCATTAATTCTTCCCATAGGCTTTTTAATAGTGGAATCCGCAAGATGGAAGTTTAGAGAGCAATCATCAAAGTCATGGAAATCTAGCAAATCACATAAAGTTTTGGGAATAGTAGAGACACTAGCACCCAAATCACACAAAGCATGAAACTCATAATCTTTAATTTTAATTTTAGTAGTAGGTTCCCACTCATCATAGAGTTTTCTAGGGATAGAAACTTCCAACTCAAGTTTTTCTTCATAAGATTGCATCAAGGCATCAACAATGTGTTCGATAAAGGCTTTATTTTGACTATAAGCATGAGGAGAATGTAACACCCCGAGACCGACGCTCCAGAAGACTTCCAGCTATTCCGAGTTTCGTCGTGTGATTTGTTTTATTTGTTGCATTCATCCTTGCATCATGTGCATTGCATCATGTCATCATGCCATCATCTCATAAATCTTTTGCATCTCAACTAAATAAATCGTATGGATCTTCGATCCATTTAAATCGAGGGAAACTCACATGGTGACTTCTCTTTATAACATATCCTCCAATATTTATGGAGCTATTATAAATATTCCATTAGATTGGAATTAACCGTAACACACTTGCAAAATTCCCATGGCCTTTCTACTTCAAGTTTGGTCTCCAACCTTGCCAATAATTATTTCATCATTTTCCGGAACTCCACCAAAAATCCGAACATTTTTGGACCTTCCCAAACCTCACTTCCTATTCAAATCATTTGAATTTAAATCAAATGAGTTTGAATTTAATCTTTCAGTCATGCCTCTTTCTATTTTTTCTTGGTACGAGCATATTTTTGTGAGTCCAAGGAAATTATCCCCTTGCGCATTTTCTTTCCCTAACCCTCCTTTTCTTTTCTCCTCTCTTTTTGCTTTTCTGCTAAAGTAAATATAAGAGAGAGAAGAGAGAGGTAAGCCCAGCCAGGCCTCTGGCCATTTCCTCTCCACATGGGCCGACCCAACCGGCCTCTCCAGCCGCAGCCCACCTAACCCTCCTACCTAAGCCGGCCCAAGGCCCAGCCGCCCCCACCAATCCCTCTAACCCTAGCCCAGCCCCCACGCACCCCATCTCTCCCCTCGTTCCCTGCCAGCGCCGCCTACACACGCATCGAGCAGGGAGACGAGCTCCCTGCGCCCGATCCTCTCGCGGCCGCTCCCCTCGATCCCCTCGCCTCCCTCCTCTCGATCTCTCCCTCTCGCTCGCTCGTGCCCCTTCCACAGAGAAAGGGAGAGGAGCGAGACCCCTCCTCCCGAGCGCGCCTCCCATGTCGCGCCCCGTTCCATCAGCCCTCGCGCCCGGCCTCTGCAACACCACCGGGACGGCCAACTCCGGCGGCCCTGCGTCGCCTGTGGCCGTGCTTCCTCCTCCTGCATCGCGCGCCCAGCTCGCCCCGCCTCGTTCCCAGTTGGAACCGGCGTTCCCACGCCTCCTCCTCGCCAAGTCCCCGTCGCCCGAGCGCTCGAGGAGAGGAGCTCCTCGAGCACCTGCGCCCGCATCCGTCGTCCTCTGCGTCCAGCATGAGCCCCGTGCTGCTCGTCCTCTCCGTTTGGCCGGAGTTCGTCGGAGCCCCAGCAGCCGCGCCGCCCGTGTGGCTTCGCCTCCCGCAACCCCGCGACGTCGCCTCGCCCTTGTCCCCCCCTCGCCTCACTGCCGCCTTCTTGCTCATGGTTTGCCGCTGCCTAAACCATCTCCGGCCAGGGTTCCTTTGCCGCCTTGCTGCTGCCACTCGAGGCACTGGTGTTGCTTCATTTTGGATCGTCAAGACCGACAAGATCGACTACACAAAACTGCCAGTACCTCTACGCACGGGTACACCAAGACCGTCCCGGATAATGTCAAGTACCACGACTACAGCCGGTGTGCATTTTTGTCAAGTCCGACTACGACGTGCACGACTACATTCGATGTGGATTTCGTCAAGTACCCCTTCGGATCGCCAAGTTCATCTACGGAAACATGTACCATCTACCGTCGCCCGAAGACCCGTGTACCACTACCGACGCCGTGTACGACTACTTCCCACGACAACAATTGAACAACTACTTCCACTACGCCCGAATACCGTGGATGCGACAAGTTCCTCTCCGGACATGTACGACTACCATTGCCAAGATCGCGAGTACCTCTACCGTCGCCGTGAACAACTACTTTCCTCGACGACTCGAACCGCTCCGAAAATGCACGCTTCAAAGGTATAACCCCGAGACGCCGTCCGTGGACCGAATGCATGTGTTGTATGAGATGCACCCTATGTTTGCACCGTGCCCGTTTGCTTCATGCACGTTCCTCCTCGTTTTCCATGCCACTAACCCGTGGGAACCCGGTAGTCGGGAGCACCCCACCATCTCTAGCATGTTCCGCACATCCGCACGCTTCCTTTTGCACCGGTATCTCCATGAGCTACCGGAACCGATATGTTGCCGTGGCATCATTTTTTGGATTCGTTGCCCTGGCACCCCTTTCTTCCACCACGGTGTCAAATGCTTCTTAATGCTCTTGTCAACATTTTCATAAAAATTGCATAAAACTTGTATATGTCATCCGCATCATGATAACAACATTTAAAATGTTTAAACTTGTTGTTGCATTAAATTGCTAAATGCATATGGGGATTTACCGGATTTGTTGTTTTTATATCCGGCCCCATTTAAATTGTTTAGATGGTATAGTTTATATTATGCTTCACCTCTTGCCATGTTTAACAACAGTTAATATTGTTGGGTAGCTTAAACGAGAGATAACTAAATAATTGATGTGGTGTTTCGTCAACATGCACCTCGTTGCATATTGAGCTCCACTTAACTTGTAGTATTGTTTGTTGCACTTTGCCATGCCATGCCTCATTAAACCGGACATGCATCATACTTGTTTGTGCATCATGACTTGTTTATGCTTGTGTGTTTACTATGTTGTTTGTTTCTTTCCGGGTTGCTTCTCTCGTTAGCTTCGGTTTCGTTCCGGAGTTGTGAGGATTTGTTCGTCTACGACCGTTTGTCTTCTTCTTGGATTCGTTCTTCTTCCTTGCGGGATCTCAGGCAAGATGATCATACCCTCGAAATCACTACTATCTTTGCTATGCTAGTCTGCTCGCTCTTTTGCTTGCCTATGCTGCGATACCTACCACTTGCTTGTCATGCCTCCCATATTGTTGAACCAAGCCTCTAACCCATCTTGTCCTAGCAAACCGTTGTTTGGCTATGTTACCGCTTTGCTCAGCCCCTCTTATAGCGTTGTTAGTTGCAGGTGAAGATTGAAGTTTGTTCCTTGTTGGAACATGGAGATGTTGTTCCTTGTTGGAACATGTTTACTGGTTGGGATATCACAATATATCTTATTTAATTAATGCATCTATATACTTGGTAAAGGGTGGAAGGCTCGGCCTTATGCCAGGTGTTTTGTTCCACTCTCGCCGCCCTAGTTTCCGTCATATCGGTGTTATGTTCCCGGATTTTGCGTTCCTTACACGGTTGGGCTATAATGGGAACCCCTTGACAGTTCGCCTTAAGTAAAGCTCCTCCAGCAATGCCCAACATTGGTTTTACCATTTGCACTAACAACCTACCACCTTCCCTTGGGTTCTGCAGACTCAAGGGTCATCTTTATTCTAACCCCCCCCCCCGGGCCAGTGCTCCTCTGAGTGTTGGTCCGAACTAGAGCCCTGTGCAACGCCCCCTCGGGGAAACTCGAGGTTTGGTTTTAGTTGTACGGATTGCTCATCTGAGTGTGCCCTGAGAAAGAGATATGTGCAGCTCCTATCGAGATTTGTCGGCACATTCGGGCGGTGTTGCTGGTTTAGTTTTACCCTGTCGAAATGTCTTGTTGTACCGAGATACCGAGTCTGATCGGAGTGTCTCGGGTGGAGGTCTATTCCTTCGTTGACCGTGAGAGCTTGTCATGGGCTAAGTTGGGACACCCCTGCAGGGTATTATCTTTCGAAAGCCGTGCCCGCGGTTATGTGGCAGATGGGAATTTGTTAACGTCCGGTTGTAGAAAACCCGAAGTTGACCTTATTTAAAATACATCAACCGCGTGTGTAACCGTGATGGTCTCTTCTCGGCGGAGTCCGGGAAGTGAACACGGTGTTGGAGTTATGCTTGACGTAGGTTGCTATAGGATCACTTCTTGATCATACTTTTATCGACCGTGCTTTGCCCTCTCTTCTCGCTCTCTTTTGCGATTGTAGCCACCATATATGCTAGTCGCTTGCTGCAGCTCCACCTCATTACTCCTTCCTTCCTATAAGCTTAAATAGTCTTGATCTCGCGGGTGCGAGATTGCTGAGTCCCCGTGGCTCACAGATACTTCCAAAACCAGTTTGCAGGTGCCTATGTTACCGTGCAGATGACGCAACCAAGCTCAAGGAGGAGCTCGATGAAGATCTTGCCCTTTGTGTTGTTTCGTTCTAGTTGATCAGTAGTGGAGCCCGGTTGGGGTCGATCGGGGACCTTTGTCGCATTTGGGGTTCTTCTTTTATTTTGGTTCCGTAGTCGGACCTTGATTGTATCTGGATGATGTAATGCTTTATTCATGTAATTGTGTGAAGTGGCGATTGTAAGCCAACTATGTATCTCTTTCCCTTATGTATTACATGGGTTGTGTGAAGATTACCTCACTTGCGACATTGCTTTCAATGCGGTTATGCCTCTAAGTCGTGCTTCGACACGTGGGAGATATAGCCGCATCGAGGGCGTTACAGAGAATCTAGCACGGATTGCAACAAGGAAATACAACCAATTAAAGAGCAACTTTCATAATTAAATTCCTTGAGATCCAAAATAGTGGGTTTAGCAATATCTAGGTTTTTATTCCTTTCAATCCCACTTTCATCAATTTCATCATCAAGATCTAGAAACTCCAAATTCTTATAACGCCTTCTAGGTAAAGGAAGATCATATTCAGTTTCATCAAGATTCATATTGCAAAACAAAGATTTAATGGGGGACACATCAATAACTTTTAGATCTTCATCTTGATTTTCATAGGAATTGGAAGAACATGCTTTAATAAAGGCATCTTTGGAAGCACGCATCCTAGCGGTTCTCTCTTTGCACTCATCAATGGAAATTCTCATGGCTTTGAGAGACTCATTGAGATCATTCTTAGGAGGAATAGATCTAAACTTTAAAGAATCAATTTCAAGAGAAATTCTATCAACGGTCCTAGCTAAATCATCAACTTTAAGCAATTTCTCTTCAAGCAAAGCATTAAAATTCTTTTGTGAATTCATAAACTCTTTAACACTACTCTCAAATTCAAAGGGCAGCTTATTAAAATTTCCATAAGAGTTGTTGTAGGAATTTCCATAATTATTAGAAGGATTACTAGGATAAGGCCTAGGATTAAAATTCCCTCTATACGTGTCGTTTCCAAAACTATTCCTACCAACAAAATTCACATCCATAGATTCATTATTATTCTCAAGCAAAGTAGATAAAGGCATATCATTGGGATCAAGAGGAGTATTTTTAGTAGAAAACATCTTCATAAGTTCATCCATCTTTTCACTCAAAACATTGATTTCTTCTATAGCATGCAGTTTTTTACTAGAAAATCTTTTTGTGTGCCATTGAGAATAATTAGCCATAATATTGTCAAGCAATTTTGTAGCATATCCTAATGTAATTTCCATAAACGTGCCTCCCGCGGCCGAATCTAAAATATTTCTAGTAGCAAAATTCAATCTGGCATAAAAATTTTGTATGGTCATCCTTAAATTCAAACCATGAGTAGGGCAATTGCGAAGCATCAATTTCATTCTTTCCCAAGATTGGGCAACATGCTCAAGATCAAGTTGTTTAAAATTCATAATATCGTTCCTAAGAGTGATGATCTTAGCGGGAGGAAAATACTTAGAGATAAAAGCATCTTTGCACTTGTTCCAAGAATCAATACTATTTTTAGGCAACGACGAAAACCAAACGTTAGCACGATCTCTAAATGAAAACGGAAATAACTTCAATTTGACAATATTGTTATCCATATCTTTCTTCTTTTACATATCACACAAATCAACAAAGTTGTTTAGATGAGTAGCGGCATCTTCACTAGGAAGGCCAGCGAATTGATCTTTCATAACAAGATTCAGCAAAGAGGTATTGATTTCACAAGACTCATCATTATTAAGAGGAGCAATCGGAGTACTAAGGAAATCATTATTATTGGTATTCGAGAAGTCACACAATTTGGTATTATCTTGCGCCATGGCAACAAGTAATCCAACACACAAGCAAACAGAAAGGCAACGAAAAAAGGCAAACGGGAAAGAGAGGAGGAGATTGGGAAAGAGAGGGCGAATAAAACGGCAAGGGTGAAGTGGGGGAGAGGAAAACGAGAGGCAAATGGCAAATAATGTAATGCGAGAGATAGGGATTGTGATGTGTACTTGGTATTGTTGACTTGCTTGTGTGAGCCTCCCCGGCAACGGCGCCAGAAATTCTTCTTGCTACCTCTTGAGCACTGCGTTGGATTTCCCCGAAGAGGAGAGGATGATGCAGCAAAGTAGCGTAAGTATTTCCCTCAGTTTTTGAGAACCAAGGTATCAATCCAGTAGGAGACCACGGACAAGTCCCTCGTACCTACACAAAACGATAGCTCCTCGCAACCAACGTGATTAGGGGTTGTCAATCCCTTCACAGTCACTTACGAGAGTGAGATCTGATAGAGATGATAAATAATATTTTTGGTATTTTTGATAGATAGATGCAAAGTGAAAAGTAAAAGGCAAAGTAAAAACAAAGCAAGTAATAAAGCGATAGAGATTGATATGATGAGAATAGACCTGGAGGCCATAGGTTTCACTAGTGGCTTCTCTCAAGAGCATAGATATTCTACAGTGGGTGAACAAATTATTGTTGAGCAATTGACAGAATTGAGCATAGTTATGAGTATATCTAGGTATGATCATGTATATAGGCATCACGTCCGAGACAAGTAGATCAAAATGATTCTGCATCTACTACTATTACTCCACTCATCGACCGCTATCCAGCATGCATCTAGAGTATTAAGTTAAAAACAGAGTAACGCCTTAAGCAAGATGACATGATGTAGAGGGATAAATTCATGCAATATGATAAAAACCCCATCTTGTTATCCTCGATGGCAACAATACAATACGTGCCTTGCTTCCCCTTCTGTCACTGGGAAAGGACACCGCAAGATTGAACCCAAAGCTAACCACTTCTCCCATTGCAAGAACTACCAATCTAGTTGGCCAAACCAAAAGGATAATTTGAAGAGACTTGCAAAGATAACTCAATCATACATAAAAGAATTCAAAGAAGATTCAAATATTGTTCATAGATAATACTGGATCATAAACCCACAATTCATCGGTCTCAACAAACACACCGCAAAAAGAAGAAGATTACATCGAATAGATCTCCATGAGAGAGGGGGAGAACATTGTATTGAGATCCAAAAAGAGAGAAGAAGCCATCTAGCTACTAGCTATGGACCCGAAGGTCTGAAGTAAACTACTCACACTTCATCGGAGGGGCTATGGTGTTGATGTAGAAGCCCTCATGGTGGATGCCCCCTCCGGCGGAGCTCCGGAACAGGCCCCAAGATGGGATGTCGTGGATACAGAAGGTTGTGGCGGTGGAATTAGGTTTTTGGCTCCTCATCTGATCATTTCGGGATACGTAGGTATATATAGGAGGAAGGAGTACGTCGGTGGAGCAACAGGGGGGCCACGTGGCAGGGGGGCGCGCCCCCCACCCTCGTGACCACCTGTGTTACGTCTTGGAGTAGGGTCCAAGTCTCCTGGATCACGTTCGGTGAGAAAATCACGTTCCCGAAGGTTTCATTCCGTTTGGAATCCATTTGATATTCCGTTTCTTCGAAACACTGAAATAGGCAAAAAACAACAATTCTGGGCTGGGCCTCCAGTTAATAGGTTAGTCCTAAAAATAATATAAAAGTGGAAAATAAAGCCCAATATAGTCCAAAACAGTAGATAAAGTAGCATGGAGCAATCAAAAATAACAGATAAGTTGGAGACGTATCAGTATCAGCACATGCTGAATGTAGGACACGACCACTAAGCTAAAGCCCTAGATCACTACTCTCTTCTTATTTCTGACTCATCTCCCTTTTCTACTCTTTAGGATGGTGGATGCAAGGAACAAGTTTGCGCAACCGGATGAAGATACACCTTTTGGACGACACCTGAAGGAAGTTACTAGGTACCTAAACATCAGAATACCAAGCTTCACCGGGACCTACATCGCCACTTTACCAGAAGAAGAGCATTGGATGATTCAAGTTCAAGTTCCAGGAAGGATGTTCATGCTAGTCACTGAGCCCATAGAGTTTTCCTTTGATGCACCAACCTGGAGTCTAGGAAAGAGCATGGCAGCCCACATCACCATGGGAAGCATTGGAAAAGTTGACCACAAGGATCTCAAGGATAGTATCTACCAGATTTGTGGGCGCCGAGATGAGCAATGGGAGATGATCAGCGCCAGGAAAGATAGATCTATTGCAGCTTTCATCTAGGAGTTAAACCAACACATTCATCGCCAGGAGAAACAGATGTGCGCAGGCATGATAGATTTGAAGAAGGCAATGACCAGGATCACGGAGCTGGAGGAAGAACTCAAGTCTACACGCGATGGATATGAGGAGGAAATGACAATACTCGTGGAGAAGAATGATGATCTGATCAAGAAGCTAGGAGTATTCATGGGAGACCCCGCACCAGGAGGAGAAGACGACGATTCCACTTGCCCGGAGAACTACATCATCATCGACGACACCGACTCGGACCCCGACGATAGTGATGGTGGCTTTGTTGATGAAGCTGGAGCAGATATCATGGAGTCTTCCACCGATCAATTTTTCTAGTCGACCACCATATCAGTAGTAGTATTCCCCCATGTATATAGTATAGTCCGAGCACTTTTGTAACGATAGTTAGACCGATGTATGCCCTTGTTTGAAATTGATTGAAGTGATATGTTTGTGTTTGTCTCATGTGCATATGGGTAGTGTTTTCCCTCTAGATCTCATTCTATTCTGTTTTCTCATCTTTTCTAAACCCATCAGATGCCTCCGAGACGTGACAATGGATTTGCTTTCCCACCGGAGCTCACTCAGTTGATCCAGCAACAGAATGCATTGATGCAGATACTAGTACAGAATCAGAATCAGGGGAACAACAACAACAATAACCCACCACCACCACATGTTGATCACTTAGCCCGTTTCTTAAGGCTGAATCCACCGGTGTTCTCTAGTAGCACCGAGCCGATTGTTGCAGATGATTGGCTCCACAAGATTGGAAGGGAGATGACCACTGCAGGATGCACAGATGCGGCGAGAGTGCGTTTTGCCTCACATCAGCTTGATGGACCCGCAGCATCATGGTGGGAGAATTTCACAGCCACTTACCCCATTGACACTATCACATGGGACCAGTTTCAGCAGGCTTTTCGCACTGCCCATGTTTCAGCAGGAGCTATGGCCATGAAGAAGCGTGAGTTTCGCAACTTGCGCCAGGGAGGACGCACAATTGGCTAGTATGTGGATGATTTTAGTAAGTTAGCACGTTATGCCCCAGATGATGTTGCTACGGATGCAGCTAAGCATGAGAAGTTTCTGGAAGGACTGAATAATGAGCTGAGCATGCAGTTGATGGTGGCAACCTTCAACAACTACCAGGAGTTAGTAGATAGAGCTCTCATGATTGAAGGGAAGCAGCAGCATATTGACAACCGCAAGAGGAAGTGTGGACAAGGGAAGTACAATACAGGAGCCCAGCAGAGGCCCCGTTTTACCCCAAACTCGGGAGGACACCTTCAACATAACCATGGAGGTCACAATCACAATGGACGAAGTTCGCACAACCATAGTGGCCCCAAGAATGGGAATGGTAATGGAGGAAGCAATGGCCAGAACGTTTCAACCCAGCAACACCCGCCAAGAAGGATCTAAGTTACATTACTTGTTTCAAGTGTGGGAAGAATGGACATTACGCCACGGAGTGTTTTGAAGCAAAGAATGGAAATTGCAATGGAAGCTCTGGGAAGAAGCCCAACCCTTTCAACAGGGGACAAGTGAACCACGTTAACGTGGATGAGTTAGAAGCCCAGCCAGATGCAGTAATAGGTAAGTTTTTGGTTAAGTCATTTACTGCAATCGTTCTTTTTGATGCTGGTGCATCGCATTCATACATATCAAGGGGATTTGTGGATAAGTATAAGTTGCCCACCAAGGTACTTAGAACACCTATGTTAGTAAGCTCGCCTGGAGCAGAGCATATGGAAAGCCAAGGATGTTTTCAGATGCCATTGACCATAGGTAGGCATGTCTTCCCCTCAGACTTGATAATTCTGGAGTCGCAAGGTTTGGATGTGATTTTGGGTATGGATTGGCTATCGATGTATGGAGGAAACATCGATTGCGCCAGTAAGTCAATTATGCTCACCACCCCAGAAGGAAGAAGGATTAAGTATGTATCCTGTCATGTGCCGAAGAGGACTCAAGTGAATTCCTTATCAGGAGTTGTACAGGAGGAAGTACCGGTGGTGAAGGATTTCCCCGATGTATTTCCAGAAGAGTTGCCAGGCATGCCACCGGATAGAGACACTAAGTTCTTGATTGAGCTTTTGCCAGGCATAGGGCCAATATCTAAGAGACCGTACAGGATGCCCGCAAAGGATCTGGAGGAAATTAAGAAGCAGATTAAGGAGTTACTGGATAAAGGCTATATTCGCCCAAGTTCGTCACCTTGGGGATCACCAGTGCTTCTAGTGGAGAAGAAGGATGGATCATTGAGGATGGCTGTTGATTATCAAGGATTGAATGAAGTAACGATTAAGAACAAGTACCCACTGCCGATGATCAATGATTTGTTTGACCAGTTGCAAGGAGCTAAAGTATTTTCCAAGATCAATCTTCGATCAGGATACCACCAGTTGAAGATTCGAGAGCAGGACATACCCAAGACAGCTTTTACCACAAGGTACGGGCTATATGAGTATACTGTTATGTCATTTGGTCTGACTAACGCACCTGCCTATTTCATGAACATGATGAACAATGTGTTTATGGAGTTTTTGGATAAGTTCGTCGTGGTGTTCATTGATGATATTCTGGTTTACTCGAAGAATGAAGAGGAGCATAAGGAGCATTTGAGTTTGGTACTTGGGAAGCTCAGAGAACATCAGTTATATGCCAAGTTCAGCAAGTGTGAGTTTTGGTTGAAGGAAGTTGGATTCCTCGGACATGTTATATCCGAAGAAGGAATAGCAGTAGACCCCACCAAGGTTGTCACTATGACAAATTGGGAAGCACCCACGTTAGTTGGAGAGATCCAGAGTTTTCTTGGACTCGCAGGATACTATCGGAGGTCCATTGAGAATTTCTCGAAGATTGCGAAGCCCATGACGGAGCTGTTGAATAAGGACACCAAGTTCAAGTGGACTGAGGAATGTGAGGCCAGTTTTCAGGAGTTGAAGAGACGTTTGGTTACAGCTCCAGTGTTGATTCTGCCAGATCAACATAAGGATTATCAAGTGTATTGCGACGCTTCTCGTCGAGGACTTGGAGCAGTACTTATGCAAGAGGGAAGAGTTGTTTCATATGCCTCACGACTGCTTAAATCCCATGAGTTAAATTATGCTACCCATGATTTGGAGTTAGAAGCCATAGTGCATGCGTTGAAGACTTGGAGACACTTTCTCATTGGAAACCACTGTGAGGTGTACACAGATCACAAGAGTTTGAAGTATATCTTCACGCAGAAGGAGTTGAATCTCAGACAAAGGAGATGGTTGGAGCTCATCAAGGATTATGATATGAGGTTGCATTATCATCCCGGAAAGGGCAACGTAGTACCTGATGCATTGAGTCGCAAGAGCCATGTCAACACACTCATGACCGGAGAGTTACCCCAGGAGTTGGCAGAGGATGTTCGAGAGCTATGCTTGGAGATAGTTCCGAGAGGCTATGTAGCAGCATTGGAAATTCAGACTACTTTGATGGATAAGATCAGAGAAGCTCAGAAGACTGACAAAGAGATTGCCGAGATAAAGGAAAGGATGAGCAAAGGAAATGCTAAAGGATTTCGTGAGGATGAACACAATACCTTATGGTTTGAGGACCGCGTATATGTGCCTAATGACCAGGAGATCAGGAAGTTGATTCTGCAAGAGGCCCATGATTCACCGTATTCTATTCATCCAGGAAATACCAAGATGTATCTGGATTTGAAGGATAGTTTCTGGTGGACCAGAATGAAGAAGGATATTGCGGAGTATGTATCAGTTTGTGATGTATGTCAGAGAGTGAAGGCAGAGCATCAGAAGCCAGCCAGATTGTTGCAGCCATTGCTGATACCCGAACGGAAGTGGGATAAACTAGGCGTGGATTTTATCACGGGATTGCCGAGGACTTGTTCAGGCTATGACTCGATATGGGTTGTAGTCGATCGTTTGACGAAGGTAGCTCATTTCATCCCAGTGAAGACCACTTACACCAGTGCTAAGTTGGCAAAGATATAAATGACTAGGATCGTATGTCTGCATGGAGTTTCGAGGACCATTGTATCAGATAGAGGAACCCAGTTTACCTCCAATTTTTGGAATCAGTTGCATGAGACTTTGGGTACCAGGCTAGAGTTCAGTACAACCTTTCATCCACAGACAGATGGACAGACCGAGAGAGTCAATCAGATTCTGGAGGACATGTTGAGAGCTTGTGCGCTAGATTATGGATCTAGTTGGGACGACAATTTGCCATATGCAGAGTTCTCTTACAACAATAGTTATCAAGCTAGTTTGAAGATGGCCCCTTTCGAAGCTTTGTGCGGAAGGAGGTGCAGGGCACCGTTGTTGTGGGATGAAGTTGGAGACTGTCAGTTGTTTGGACCGGATTTGATTAAAGAGTCTGAAGAGAAGGTTAAGCTGATTCACGATAGACTCAAGGTATCCCAATCCAGGCAGAAGAGCTACGCGGATTCTAAACGCAAGGAGACAATTTACAAAGTCATAGACAGAGTTTATCTTCGTGTGTCACCACTTCGAGGAGTTAAGCGTTTTGGAGTTAAGGGAAAGTTAGCACCACGTTTTGTGGGACCATACAAAGTTTCGGAACGTATGGGAGAAGTTGCTTACAAGTTGGAATTGCCCGAAGGATTGTCAGAGTTCACGACATGTTCCATGTTTCCCAGTTGAAGAAGTGCCACGCAGAGATGGTTGATATTCCTCTGAGAGATACAGTGCCACTGGAAGCGATTCAGTTGGATAGCGATTTGACCTATGAGGAGAAACCAGTCAAGATTCTCGAGTTTGCTAGCCGAGTCACACGCAACAAGGTTATCAAGTTCTGCAAATTCAGTGGAGCCACCATACCGAGGATGAAGCCACCTGGGAGCGAGAGGAAGACCTACTGAAGGATCACCCTCACCTATTTTCTAGCCAACCCGAATCTCGAGGGCGAGATTCATCTTAAGGGGGGTAGGTTTGTAACATCCCAAATTTTCAATTTGGAATGTTATGCATTAGATCATAATTGCATATCATATTTTATTGCATTTTGGCTTGATCCTAGAAATTCTATGCAACTCAAGGACCCATGGAGAGAGTTGGGGATGTTGTTATTTTCATATTCGAGTTTTTCTCAAATTCTGAAAAGAGGATCGTTTGATTTTAATTATTTTCTCTTCGAATATTTATTTTGTAAAAATAAAAGAGAGGGGATAAAATGACTTCCTCAAAATAAGGAAATATTGGAGATTTAATATTAAAATCAAATAAGATTTTTATTCGGAGTTTTATCACTATTTTATTTGAATTAGGAAAAATATGCGTTTTTCAAAACTGCATTAGAGGCCCAAAAAATGTTCACTTTGTCCGCAATATTTTTAGAGGATGGGGAAAATTTTCTCAGGAGTTTTGGAGTCCGTTTAGTATTTCTTTTATTTGTTTTTCTGCGCGTGGAATTATTTTTAAAAAAGAGAATCGACTTAGCCGGGTTGTACCCGACCCGAACTCATCCGGCCGGCCTCTTAAAAAGGCCCGCCCGGGACACCCAGCCCAGCCGCCCACGCCTCCCGAAACCATACCCGCCACCGCCGACTTCACTTCCGCCGCCGCGACTCGCCGCCGCCGCCGCGCCGTCACGCGCCAGCCGCCGCTGACGCCGCCGCCCGTCGCCGCCACCGACCACCACCGCCGACCCCGCCGCCACCCGCCATCGCCCCGCCGCCGCCGGCCATCGCCGGAGTTGTTGGATCCCGCCGCCGCCGATCCGTTGAGGTAGCCGCTGGATCCGCCACCGGTTTTCGTTAGAAAACCGGGCCTTTTTTTAGACCCGTGGTTTATTTTTATTTTTTTGATCGGGTTTATTTTTTCCCGATTTAGTTAATTAGCGAACGCCCGTTCGTTCGTTCATTTTAACGAACAATTTTCACCCGTTAGTCGCAGACAGCGAATGTTCGTTCGTTAGCCTGTTCGTCAGTTTTTCTTTTTCCAGGGTTTTTCCGCGATTATTTTCGATCGCAATTTCTGCCCTGATTTTCATTTTAGTTGATCTTTTCGCTCGTTTATCAGAATCAGGTGATTCAAGCACCTAGAGTTTCGTCTCGAAGCCCTCTTTCTGTTTAACCAACTTGAACAAGATTTTGCTACTGTAAAATTTGACTTTAGTCCAAATTAGTAAACGGAGCTTATTTCTTTTGCAGTTTGAGTTTCGTTGCTTCGTTTGATTTGATTCTTTTTGCAAACCAGAGTTCTTAAGTTGAACTTTCTAGTTAGATCTCTTATTTGAGTTTTACCCATGCTTCTAGTTGAGTTCTTATTGTATGCCTATTTGTTTGCGATAGAGTACCCGGAGTGCGAAGTGTGCTACTACGAGTCTCTAGGTTTCACGGATCATCAGCAAGGCAAGTAACACTTTGATCATACCTCTTTACTACCCAGTTTTATTGCATTAGATCAATCCTCAAACAATTGCATGGTTAGGATCTGATTAACATGTGGGTTTTGGGAAGTAGATGAGGTAGAACCTATTACCTGTTTATTATCAAACCTTTGGGAGTTACTTCTACGTTGCTTATATTGCTATGCTATGCTCGTAGACGTGGTTTGGTTCGAGTGATTCATGACAGATGTGAGTGTTGTTATTTAATGGTTAACTTAAGGTGGCTACTTTAATACACATCTAGGTGGATTGCTTGAAGGCACCATGGAGTACCCAGTGGTTGTCAGGGCACCTGGAGAATCCAGTGTTGTCCTAGGATATCCCGGAGTACCCGTGTGATCATCCTACGGTCCACCACCCAGGCTCAAAGGGATCATAAGATTATTCATGCTAGAAACTTCTGTGTGCAGCCACAAGCTATTATGGGCTCTAGCATTGTTGAGTATGTTGCAAGACCTCTTTCAGTGGTGGGCTAGTAGATGTAGGGGAAAGTAGGTGTAACTATCCACCCAGAGTAAATAGTTATTGTTTCATAAAGACTGTGTCTCGATTCTCCGACCACGTATGTATTCGAGTCTTGTGGGAAAAGTGCTCAAACCTCTGTAGAGTGTACAAACTAATCATGGTTAGCCGTGTCCCCGGTCATGAACATATTGAGTATCGAGTGCTTGGATTATCATGTTGATCTCATCACTCTTAATTTAATTTGATTGGTTTTAATGATGATGCTTAATTGGGATTGAGTTGGAGGAACCTTCTCAATGTTTAACAACCACCATGATAGTTAAATAAAATTTATTTCTTTGTTTTAGGAAAAAATTGGCTTTATGCAAAACTATTAACCTTAGAGCTTTCCACCAGCCATATATGCATGTAGTGATAGCATTTATTCTGTTCATTACTCTCTTATGTTACATTGCCAACGTATTCCATGTGCTGACCCGTTTCGGGCTGCAACGTTCATGTTGCAGACTTTTCAGACGACGAGTAAGGTGCCAGAGGTCGTTGTCTTTCACTCAGTAATGCCGTTGGAGTTGATGGACTCACTTTATCTTCCAAGCCTTCTGTTGTTATCGTATTTAGATGGCCTTAAGCCATATTTATTGTAATAAGTTCTCTTTTGAGACATCTGATGTAATAAGTGTGTGATTGCTACTCTGTTATAAATCCTCAAGTATTGTGCGTGTCAGCATTACCTATCCAGGGATGACACTGATGCACAGAGATCAGACTGTTTGAGGTCTGGTCGCTACAAAGATTCACATATAAATATACTATCCTAGAAATCTTTTGTGATTGTGAGCCCTCATCAAAATGTTATATTCAAAAATTGTTGACGTTGGACAAGGAAGACAACTTAATGGTTTATGTTTGTTTATATTCACACATAAGTCATATTTTCATGGATCCCTTAACATGTGGTGCTTTCCCCCTATCTTTGCTAGCCAAAAATTCCGCACTAAGTAGAGATTCTACTTGTGCATCTAAAAACCGTTAAACCCAAATCTTCGTTTCAAGTGTCCACCATACCTACCTAGGGATTGAGCAAGATCCCTCAAGTAAGTTGTCATCGGTGCAAAAAGGCAATAAAAATTGCCTCTAAATGTGTGAGATCATTTAGTGTAAGAGAAAATTGAGCATTGCATGAACTTGTGATGGTGAAGAATAAAAGTGACAGACTGCATAATAAAGGTCGCTATCACAAGGGGCAATGCAAGGTGACATTCTATTGCACTAAGGGGTTGAGCGTACAAACAAATAAGCACATGGCAATCTCTGCTTCCCTCTGCGAAGGGCCTATCTTTTACTTTAATGTATTTACTTTTATGCAAAGTGTCAAAGTTTTCCTTCTATTCCTTTTTATTTTTTCTCCTTTTGCAAGCATCATGTGGTGACGAAAGATCTAGGCACGTATGTCCAGTTGAATATAGATAGCATGAGTTATTATTGTTAACATCACTCTTGAAGTGAATACGTTGGGAGGTGAAACTATCACTACAAAAAATACACTTCTGTGATGATACGTGTTTGCCACAGTAGGTCGCGTTTTTTGTCATGCATGTACATCCATGACGATTTTATGACAGAATCAAGATAGTCATACCTGTGCTGTCGTAAAAGTGTTCCATGACATTACCAAAATTATCATCACGGAAGTGTCCACTTCCATGACGATAAATCATGCGTCACAGAAGTGCTTTCATCAGGGGTGACCGACACGTGGCATCCACCATAACGGAAAGCTGTTAAGCTATCGGGTCCGGTTTTGGATCCGATAACCCGTTAATAGCCCGGACCAATGGGGATTTTCCATGTGTAAAATCATCATTGGCTGGAGGAAACACGTGTCGGCTCATCGTTGGGACAGATGTCATCCACTCATTGGACAGAAGGCGCCTATGATACGTCGACACGTGGCACGACCCAATAGAGGCCCATTCCTGTGAAAAGGCCGGCCCGTTTGACTTGGTCAAAAGGTGGCGGCCCGGCCCATGGAAATCCTGTTAATGGCCTGTTCGCATATAGCCCATTACAGCCTGCTAACCCAAGGCCCATTACGCCCTATCCGAATTAGGCCCAGTAACGTCATCTGGGCCATCCAATATGATTCCAGCCCGTTTTCACTTCTGGCCCATGTATGGCCCATGATGTCTTTCGGCCCATATGAGGCCCTTTGTAACTCTTGGCCCATTAACGGCCCGTGGTGAAACTGGCCCGTAGTGAACAGTGTATCACTTTATACCCATTAACGGCCCGTGGTGAAACTGGCCCGTAATGAATAGTGTATCACTTTATACCCATTAACGGCCCATGGTGAAACTGGCCCGTAATGAACAGTGTATCACTTTATACCCATTAACGGCCCGTTATCCCCTTGGGCTGTTTCCAGCCCATGTTATCTTTTGGCTTTCTCAGGGCCCATTTACTCTTGGGCTCATTTCCAGCATTGTTTTACTTACGTCCCATTACTGTCATTTTCTGCTTGTGGGCTAAATTCAGCCCGAGGTTACAGTCGGCCCGTTTCGTGGCCTGTTAATATGTTGGGCCGTTTTCATAGCGTCATCAGATACGGCCGATTAACGACGGCCCGTTATGGTCGGCCCATGAACAGACAATTCCAACTCTAGCCCATTTACGGCCATAATGCGGTTTGTTATTAGCCCATATTTGGCCAACCGATCATACGACCCGTACAAGGCCCATTGATGATACAGCCCGTACAAGGCCCATTGTTTCTACGACACATAGAAGGCCCATTTTTCTACGGCCCGTAGGAGGGAAATGGTAACTACAGTAAATATGTAGCCCATGGTTATTGTGGCCTAGTTTAAAAAATAGGTTATTGTGGCCACTAGCAAACCGCGGAAAAAGAACTGCACTGACTACAAGCAAAGAAATAAACAAGACAATAAGGAAATAAATAAGCAATCAACTTATGCTAGGCTATCACGGCTATTACACATATTACATCCACTGGGCATCAAAGTTCGCCACCAGTACAAATATAGGGAACACAGCAGCATATAAATGCTGCAGCAAAACAAGTCCAAAACTGAAACCACTTCATAAGAGCTCAATAAACAGTATCATGGGTACCCACAATGCTGGCAAGATGCTTAGCAAGCTTATTAACTTTCTCTTGTGTGGCTCTTCAGTCCTCCAGCACTTGCTGTTGCACCAGAAAGTATGCATCAGAATTCTGCAGGGACTTCCTCAGTCCTTCGGCTTCCTATTGCATAACATCTGATCGATGTCTTTCAACTTGAAGTTGAAACTCAAGAAGCTGAACTGATTCAGGCAACAAGTTCGAAGAGTTGGTGCCAGTAGTAGTAGCCAGTAACTCGAACACTAAATCAAGACAGGACTTTGGGGTTATCTTAGTGTCTTCAATATAGTTTTTATCAGCTTTCTTAGAGACCAACGGGGATGTCTCACTATCTTGAACCTTATCTGCATTACTTCCTTTACCATTGCATAACAGGGTACTCTTCTCCAATATTTTATCCACGTTCTAAAAGAGAAACAAATAAACACATCACAGGTTTACAATGTAGTATATGAAACTCATTTTGGTAAACCAGTTCAGTAGTAAGGTGGACAGGATAACAACATGAAACAAACATATATCTATGTAGTATGGTCACTGTATGGTCTATATCATTCTAGTTTATGTTGCCAAATTAAGATAGATACAGTTCGAATGACATCTATTTAAGACAAAGCAGCATAGACAGAATATAAGTGTGGGAAACTACACAGCAATAACAACACTTGTAATGTGCATGGCATGAGAACATAACTGTTTATTCAATTGAAACTGAAATCAACATAGAGCAAGTTACAACAGCAAATAGCCAAATGTGTTAAAGAAACAGGTTTAAAACATACCTGTTGCGCCATTGGAGTTTCAGTTGCATCCTTCAAATTTGAAATTAGTTGGTATGAGTAAATACAGTGATGCAAGAGCAAAGTAGTATGAACCATAGCTACGAAACCTGACCTGAGAACAATTCTTCTTCTGCTTTAAGCGTTGACTTGGGGTTTGGAGTGGTGGTCCTCGTGCTTTGGGCACTGCAGTTGCCTTACTAACTGCTCATGTTTGGGTGCTCTGTGGTGGAGACAGTTCTGTGTCAACAGGAACTGGGTGTCTATCTGCTGGGGTTGGGGTTAGAAGGGGTGTAGCTAGTTCTCTATCCAACTGGGTAGGGGTACAATCTGCATGAGTGTGGGTTATGTGTGGTGGGGCTGGTTCTTGGGCAAGTACAACCGTGGTTCTATCTGCATCAACAGCTAGCACCATCTTTTCTGAAGACCGTGTTATTACTCCCACAGATACTGCCATCACTCCCTCCAATTGAAATGGCTGATAAACAAGAAAAGTAATTGAATGTACAGACATTGGAAGATAGACAGGTGCAATGGATAGTAGGGAAGAAAACAGGGCATGAAATAATTCACATTTATGTTGTCTAACCAAACAGAATAGCAGGACATAATTTCACATATATGGTGTCTAATTAAACAGGATAGCATGACACAATTTCACATGTATGATGGCTAACTAAACATGATAGAATGACATACTTCAAAATATGATGACTATGTAAACAGGATGACATGATATAACTATACGATGTGTCTATTAAAGTGGTTGGCATGCCATAAATCACAAACATGTCGTCGATGGAAACATGATGGCATGATATAATTCATGGATAGAATGACATAACTTAAAATATGCTGACTATGTAAATAGGATGAGATGATATAACTATATTATGTCTTTAGAAAATGGGTTGGCATGCCATAATTCAGATACATGATGTCTATGTAAACATCATGGCATGACATAATTCAAATATATGATTTATATACTAAGGAAGTGAGCAGAGGGCAATCACATATATGATGTGTCAACTAAGGAGATGGCATTCAGTATTGTGTATATGATGTAAAAACTAAGCATTACAATACAACATATGCATGATATGAGCAATATAACCCTGCCAAGTTTGAGCATACACCTCAGGGGGATAATAGGACTGGTCATCTGCCTCTGAATCCTCCACTAAAGAGCTATCTGTAACCAGCAGGATATCTGCTTCAGCAGGTAGCATTGTCTGCTCTGAAGACCTTGTTTTCACTCCAGATTTCTCCATTACCAATTCAAATGGCTGATGCACAGGAAGAGCAGTTGAATATACAAACATTGTCGACAAAAGCAATGAGAAATACAAAAAAAGGACGGCATGATATAATTCACATATATGACGCTTCCCTAAACAGCATGGCATTGCATAATTCACATACATAATGCCTTGCAACAAGATAACATTGCATAATTCACATATATAATGTCTTGCAACAAGATGGCATTGCATAATTCACATATAAGGTAATTAGACACTAAACAGGTGGCATTCACACAAAGCATGTCTAAACTAAGCAAATGACATAGCAATGCAAGATACCATACGCACGATATGAGCAACATAACCCTGCCAAGTTAGATCATGCACCTCGGGGGGGATATGACTGGTAATCTATCTCTGAATCCTCCTCTAAGGAGCTATCGGTAACCAACAAGACATGTGCTTCGTCAGATAGCATTGTTTGCTCTGAAGACCTTGTTTCCACTCCAGATTTTTCCATGACCGTGCCGAATGGCTGATGCACAGGAAGAGTAATTGAATGTACTAAAATTGTTGACAAATTTAACACGTAATAAAAAAATGATGGCATGATATAATTCACATATAAGATGACTGGCTAACCAGGGTGGCATTGCAAAAATTCACATATATGATGCCTGGCTAAACAAGATGGCATTGCATGATTCACATATACGATAAAGAAACTAATCCGATGGCATTGACACAAAGCATGTCTAAACTAAGCAGATGGCATGATGTATCCAGTAAGCAATGCAAGGCACCATATGCATGATATTACCAACATCAGCATGCCAAGTTAGAGCGAAGACCTCATGGGGTAAATAGGAGTGGTCTTCTCCTTCTGAATCCCCCTTAGAACAGTTATCTTCCTCTTGATTACAATCTGAAATGGGTGGAGGGGGGCTGCCTTTGCGCCCACCATGGAGCAACGTCTGCATGAATTTTTTTTGCCATGCAAGGCTCGTCTCTTTTGCTCTACATGATCAGTTCCATTATGTACAATAACTGGCATGCATAGGAATAAAACATAGTGAGATTATGTAAGGAGTGCATGCACAAATCCAGAGTGATGGTAGCAAACTGTGGATAGACCCAAAACCAATGATAGCAGGCAGATAATAGCTTTAGTTAAAAAATACAGATAATGGCTCCTTTAATGTTTGTTTGCACCCAACATGAAACTCATAGTAGACACCCGAGATTAACCAGATAGTAGACAGATAGTACTGATTACTGCCCCAATATGTACCCCACAACCATTTAAAAACTCAAGTTTCAACATTAGTTTGGACCTGACTTGGAGTCTAATAGGTGAACATGATGATAATGTAGCATGTCATCATATTAAGCGACGGATAACATAAGCAGACATGGAAGAGTGCGACCTCTCGTGCGGACCCGTGTAGTCCTAAAGGTCATCTGCTCAGTTGATGATGGTAATGCAGTTGTCGTGGCTGCCGGCGGTGGGGAAGAAGATCTGAGGCGGCGAAAGACGGTCTGGAGAGCGGATCCCTACTATGGTGAACCCTTCCGTCATTGGAGCAGCTGGTCTGGGGTGGAACACAGCCGCAGGAGCAGGACAAACCACACAAGGTTTTCTTTGACACATATCTGTAACAGAAGTAATTGAGTAAGGGCTTGTTTGAATTTTAGGATTCTAACAATCCAGGGATAGGAAATAGACAGGAATAGGATGGGAATGCACGTGCAAAACGGAGAATTTAAAAACACATGATTTCTGCCAATTTGGGTGTTTGATTCACAACAATTGGAAGATCACAGTATGCCAAAAAGCATGGTGAGATTAAGTCAAATCACAAGAAAATGTACAGTCATAATGCTATTATGCTACTATCTCTTAGTCTTGTGCTTGATGAATAGGAATATGAAAAGGAGGACAAGTGGAAATTAGAATTCCTACGGTTTTTCTTTCAAGGAGACACTAAAGGAACAAATCCTACAGTTTTCCTTTGCTCCATTCCTTTGCACCAAATTCATGAAAAGTAGTACCATAGGAAACTTTCCAATTCCTATGTTTTTCATTCACTTTTCCTTTCAAGCAGTGGCGATTCTAGTAGCCAAGCTTGAGCAAGGAAAATCCTACACAAAAAATGTTTTTGTGCTACTTCTATTACTTTGGACCCAGGACACTGCCATACTAGCTCAACTCCCAGGCCCATCGACAAATGCACAGCTCAAATGCGCAGTGATAAATAATGATGGCATTCAAGAGAGTCCATCACGGATAGCTAAGTTGCCTGGTACCTCACTGCTTGTCATATAGTAGGATAAAATAATCGTATTTCCCGTTACTACGAGTGCTCAGTGAACAATATATATAACATGTAGAGTAAAAAAGAGATGCAACAAGTGTACAACCTCTTTCACGAAGCCATGTCGATCTCAGCGTGATTGGGTTGGCCGGTGAGGATGCTCCGGCTGACTTGGCTGTCGGAGGAGGGGAAGAAGATCTTAGGCATCTGGAGATGGAGCCCGAGGTACTGCTCCGCTGTGATGAAGGGTTTAGTCGTTGGAGCAGCTCCGGTGAGTTGTACGACGCCGAGGCTGAAGCAGGACAAGAGAGACAACGTTAACCTGAGTGAAATTCTAATAGCATCTCCAATACATGACGTAAAATACATGACCACAAAACTGAATTTAACTGTCGAAACTGAACTTAACTGTCAAAACTGAACTTAACTGTTGAAACTGAATTTTGCTGTCAAAACTGAATTTTGCTGTCAAAACTGAACGCACTAGCAAGGTGAGGCTACACGTCGGTCGACTGACTTTTTCATCTCTGGTCAGTCAATTTTGCAGCCGTTGGATATGAAATCAAGGGCCTGCAGTTCATCTTCAACCTCCACCCCCCTGAGCCGCCAGCCACCACCGGCCAAACAGCAGCCCCCCGCCGCCCACGGCCGGCAGTGCGCCGCCTCGCCCGTCCCGAAAACACTCCCCACCGCCGTTCCACCGCCGCCCCGACCATCCCTCTAGGCTCCCCCGTGCCAAGCTTTTTCTCCGGCGATCCCCACGCCACTGCCCCGCCACCGCTGGCGACCACCGCCCTCACCTTGAACCCTAAGATAGATAGTAGGGTACCTCTCCAGCGAGCCCCCCTCCCCGCTGCAGCTGGTTCTTCCTTCACCCCGGTGAGCCCCCCACCCCTTGAAAATCGACTGACCCAAATTCAATTCAGTCGACTGAAGTGTAGCTAAATCGGAGCAGCATCGCAAGCAAGAGCAAGAGCAAGAGCAGCAGCGCGAGAAAGAGCAATAGCAAGAGCAGACCAGGCAGGGGACCTAGAGCAAGAGCAGAGTAGCAACGCGAGTGAGAGCTCAAGCAGCAGCAGCTCCTACTGATGTGGACGTCGCCGCCGAGGGAGAGACATCATGGAGGAAGTGGCCAGCGACACCGCCGTGGATGGAGCCGCGCCGTGTTGGCTCGGGACCGAGCGCCGGCAGCACCATGAGATCGAATCGAGAAGAAAATGCGGCGATTAGTGTACAACCTCTTTGATGGCGCCGATTAGGCGGCAACTTCATCCGAGGAAATGGTGATGATGATGCTCTTCCGGTGGTGCAGGTGAAGACGGCGGTGTGGGAATGGAGGTGGCACTGAAGACGAGGGGAACATCGAGGCAGCTCCTTCGAGGTGGAGGACGGGGTGGATGAACCGGCGGGACGACGAGATCGACGAGGGATCCTCATCCGGTACGGTGGATGAGGGACGTCGAGGTGTTGCTATGGATGACGTCGTCGGGGAAGAGGCTCCGGCTGGGTGGCGGACGGAGCAGGGTGTGGGGCTTCGTCGCGGGTTTTCGCGGCCTCGGTGTATGAATGGGTGGGCGGATGGGATGGCAGTGGGGAACCATGGCTTAGGGATGCGCTTGTCCGAAATGTGGGGTGAGTTACGAAAGTACCCCCACCGATTTGAGGCGGTTCTTTCGGTTCAGCGGTACCACGGGCATTTCGCGTGTCGGGATTTCACAGGAGGTGGGAGTTTTCACGCGCGTTGTAATTTCAGAATAGCAAGGCGCGGGTTGAGATGGAGGGAGTTGTCGGAGCACAACGAGACAAAGATATATCTTAAATATTTCGGGCTAACAAGGCACGGGTTGAAGAGGTGGGAGTTTCGCAGCATGATAGACAGAGACGCTAGCTTGAATTTTCGGCGTAACAAGGCGCGGCTTGAAATTTCGGGAGAACAATCTTAACGTGTACCAAAAAAAGACAATTTGCACCTCAACACGCACAACACCATTTAGACTAGAGTAAGGTACACGTGCATTCCACGTATGAGATTTGGCAACCAAATTATGAATAAATACTACATTATAGCATGTAAGCTTTGAGTCATATATGCATGATGGTGATGTTCGTTTAATTCTTATAGTTCATTTCATTCAAAATCATCTAGTTTTTATAAGAAAGCTAATCTATTTTAAGATTCATGGAATTGTGCGTTGTAAGACATAAAGTAAAAACAAATAATGGCAAATCATGTAGGAAACATTTGGGCAATTCTAATACGGAAGATTCTAGAACAAAGAAGAAGTGCTTGTGTTTTGATGTTTGTGCATTATGCTTAAGTTCAACCATGGAGTCTTCTAGATTATACATGTGGGGAAATCTGGTGGAATCTAGATGATATCCAACGGCCAGTAGTGCTCAAATTTGCCATCTTTGGACCATCGGATTCACCTTATCCAATGACCATCTTTCAAAGTTAAAGTTACCCGCACACAATATAAAAAAAATATAATATAATATATATATATGAGTATAGATATAGATATGTGATGCGAAAGCCACCCATCATCTCGAATTAGAATAATGTGTCCATGCACGGATGCGACGTGGCCAAATAATGTCTGCCATCGATATCTCAAATTCAAATCAGTCTGACCTTGTTCAATGTGTATACATTACAACATGCTCGTTTCCAAACCACACCACACAGATCTCCGTTATATTCATGCATGCATGAGTTTCAAACATCAGGATCTCTTATTCAAATATTTGAATTCAACTTTACATTGATTATGACCTCACCTAGTCTTTTACACCCACACAGTCGTCTTTTGTTTATAATTGTACCACTAACTTTCTCTCGTGCATGCGTGCACACACACTACCAGTCGGCATTATCCATCGCACACATGCAATCTTTTTCTTCAGGTCAGTCTCCCATGAAGGCACACACCCACACACATCCCCCTCTCCATCATATCAGGCATTCCTTATCTCTCACACGTGCACGCACAACGGTCGATGTTCCTCTATGTATGTGTGTATATAGTAGGTCGTTCATAGTTTTCCACACAAACCGATCAATCAATATATCTAGTGAGGTCTCACCCTCTTTCCCACGTCCACATCGATCAATCTATACCTCTATATATAGGATTAACATATATAGCTAATACACCCACATTAGTTATATATCCAACGTCCCTGTCTCATCATCCATGCCTCCCGCTTCATCTCTCAGACGCGCACACAATGGCGAAGACAGGGGGCAGTAAGGGCCCTGCCCCCCCTAACATCACTATATATCGAGGCTAATATGAATGTGATCATTAGACAATTGCTGCTAAAAGTGGTTTAAGTTCATGAATTGACCCTCCTCGTACAGGATTAGCAATGCTTGGCCCCCTAGCTCATTTATTTTCATGGCTCCGCCACTGCGTGCAACAGCGCACATTCTCGCCCCCTCTCTCTAAATATCAATCTCGCACTTGTGCATTCCTTTATAGTCTCCCTCCACTCAGACCCTCGCACCATCTTCTAGCCCCCCACCGGATTTTGCCACATGTACAATCTAGCAGACTCCATGGTTGAACTTAAGCATAATGCACAAACCTCAAAACAATAGTGGTTCTCTTTTGTTCTAGAATCTTCTGTATCATAAATTCCCAAACTTTTTCTCTAGTTGAATTGCCATTATTTGTTTTTAGTTCATGCTTTACAACACACAATTCCATGAATCATAAAATAGATTAAGGGCTTCTTTGATTCAAAGGATTCTCAAACGAATTTTGGAGGATTCTAATCCTTAGGAATTTTTTCTATCTTGATTGTTTGATTCGTTGGATTGTAAACCATAGAATTTTTCCATATGATTCATTTGCACTAGATTTCAGAGGAAACATCCCATCCAGTCAAACCTCTTTGAAAGAATTTTGCGTTTTTTCTATGCACAATCTGTTGGGGACGTAGTAATTTCAAAAAAAATCCTACGCACATGCAAGATCATGGTGATGGCATAGCAACGAGAGAGGAGTGTATTGTCCACGTACCCTCGTAGACCGTAAGCGGAAGCGTTATGACAACGCGGTTGATGTAGTCGTACGTCTTCATGATCCGACCGATCCAAGTACCGAACGTACGGCACCTCCGAGTTCAGCACACGTTCAACTCGATGACGATCCCCGAACTCCGATCCAGCAAAGTGTCGGGGATGAGTTCCGTCAGCATGACGGCGTGGTGACGATGATGATGTTCTATCGGCGCAGGGCTTCGCCTAAACTCCGCGACGATATGACCAAGGTGGAATATGGTGGAGGGGGGCACTGCACACGGCTAAGGAACGATCATGAAGATCAACTTGTGTGTCATGGGATGCCCCCTGCCCCCGTATATAAAGGAGCAAGGGGGGAGGAGGCCGGCCCTAGGCGGGGGCGCGCCAAGTGTGGAGTCCTACTAGGACTCCCTAGTCCTAGTAGGATTCCACCTCCCTTGTTGGAGTAGGAGAAGAGGAAAGAGGGGGAGAGGAAGAAGGAAAGGGGGGCTGCGCCCCTTGTCCAATTCGGACCAGAAGGCGGGCGCAGGCCTCCTTCCTTTTGGCCTCTCTCCTCTATTCCCGTATGGCCCAATAAGGCCCATATACTCCCCGGCGAATTCCCGTAACTCTCTGGTACTCCGAAAAATACCCGAATCACTCGGAACCTTTCCGAACTCCGAATATAGTCGTCCAATATATCGATCTTTATGTCTCGACCATTTCGAGACTCCTCGTCATGTCCCCGATCTCATCCGGGACTCCGAGCTCCTTCGGTACATCAAAACTCATAAACTCATAATATAACTGTCATCGAAACCTTAAGCTTGCGGACCCTACGGGTTCGAGAACTATGTAGACATGACCTAGAACTATTCTTAGTCAATAACCAATAACGGAACCTGGATGCTCATATTGGCTCCTACATATTCTACGAAGATCTTTATCGGTCAAACCGCATAACAACATACGTTGTTCCCTTTGTCATCGGTATGTTACTTGCCCGAGATTCGATCGTCGGTATCCAATACCTAGTTCAATCTCGTTACCGGCAAGTCTCTTTACTCGTTACATAATGCATCATCCCGCAACTAACTCATTAGTCACATTGCTTGCAAGGCTTATAGTGATGTGCATTACCGAGAGGGCCCAAAGATACCTCTCCGACAATCGGAGTGACAAAACCTAATCTCGAAATACGCCAACCCAACATGTACCTTTGGAGACACCTATAGTACTCCTTTATAATCACCCAGTTACGTTGTGACGTTTGGTAGCACCCAAAGTGTTCCTCCGGTAAACGGGAGTTGCATAATCTCATAGTTACAGGAACATGTATAAGTCATGAAGAAAGCAATAGCAACATACTAAACGATCAAGTGCTAGGCTAACGGAATGGGTCATGTCAATCACATCATTCTCCTAATGATGTGATCCCATTAATCAAATGACAACACATGTCTATGGTTAGGAAACATAACCATCTTTGATTAATGAGCTAGTCAAGTAGAGGCATACTAGTGACTATATGTTTGTCTATGTATTCACACATGTATCATGTTTCCGGTTAATACAATTCTAGCATGAATAATAAACATTTATCATGAAATAAGGAAATAAATAATAACTTTATTATTGCCTCTAGGGCATATTTCCTTCAGTCTCCCACTTGCACTAGAGTCAATAATCTAGTTCACATCGCCATGTGATTTAACACCAATATTCACATCTGCATGTGATTAATACCCATAGTTCACATCATCATGTGATCAACACCCAAAGGGTTTACTTGAGTCAATAATCTAGTTCACATCGCTAAGTGATTAACACCCAAAGAGTACTAAGGTATGATCATGTTTTGCTTGTGAGAGAAGTTTAGTCAACGGATCTGTCATATTCAGAGGCGTATGTATTTTGCAAAATATTGTATGTCCACAATGCTCTGCATGGAGCTACTCTAACTAATTGCTCCCACTTTCAATATGTATCCAGATTGAGACTTAGAGTCATCTGGATTGGTGTAAAAGCTTGCACCGATGTAACTCTTTACGATGGGCTCTTTTATCACCTCCATAATCGAGAAATATTTTCTTAGTCCTCACTAAGGATATTCTTGACCGCTATCTAGTGATCTATTCTTAGATCAAAATTGTATTCCTTTGCCAAACTCAGAGCAAGGTATACAATAGGTCTAGTACACAGCATAGCATACTTTATAGAACCTATGACTGATGCATAGGGAATGACTATTCATTCTTTTCTATTTTCTGCCATGGTCGGGTTTTTAATCTTACTCAGTTTCATACCTTTGCATCAGAGGCAAGAACTCCTTCTTTGACTGTTCCATTTTGAACTATTTCAAAATTTTATCAAGGTATGTACTCATTGAAAAATCTTATCAAGCGTCTTGATCTATCTATATAGATCTTGATGCTCAATGTGTAAGCAGCTTCACCGAGGTCTTTCTTTAAAAAAACTCTTATTCAAGTATCGTTTCATGCTATCCAGAATTTCTATATCATTTCCAATCAACAATATGTCATCCACATATAATATTAGAAATGCTACAAAGCTCCCACTCACTTTCTTGTAAATATAGGCCTTTCCAAAAGTCTGTATAAAACCATATGCTTTGATCAACTCATCAAAGCGTATATTCCAACTCCGAGTTGCTTGCACCAGTCCATTGATGGATTGCTGGAGCTTGCACATTTTGTTAGCACCTTTAGGATTGACAAAACCTTCTGGTTGCATCATATACAACTCTTCTTTAAAAAATCCATTAAGGAATGTAGTTTTGACATCCATTTGCCAAATTTCATAAAATGTGGCAATTGCTAACATGATTCGGAAAAACTTTTAAGCATCGATACGAGTGAGAAAATCTCATTGTATTAAACACCTTGAACTTTGTCAAAAACCCTTTTCGACAAGTCTAGGTTTGTAGATAGTAACACTACTATCAGCGTTCGTCTTCTTCTTGAAGATCCATTTATTTTCTATGGCTTGCCGATCATCGGGCAAGTCCACCAAAGTCCACACTTTGTTCTCATACATGGATCCCATCTCAGATTTCATGGCCTCAAACCATTTTGCGGAATCTGGGCTCATCATCGCTTCCTCATAGTTTGTAGGTTCATCATGGTCTACTAACATGATTTCCAGAATAAGAATACCGTACCACTCTGGTGCGGATCTTAATCTGGAAGATCTACAAAGTTTGGTAGTAACTTGATCTGAAGTTTCATGATCATCATCATTAGCTTCCTCACTAATTGGTGTAGGAATCACTGGAACTGATTTCTATGATGAACTACTTTCCAATTCGGGAGAAGGTACAAATTACCTTATCAAGCTCTACTTTCCTCCCACTCACTTCTTTCGAGAGAAACTCCTTCTCTAGAAAGGATCCATTCTTAGCAACGAATGTTTTGCCTTTGGATCTGTGATAGAAGGTGTACCCAACAGTTTCCTTTGGGTATTCTATGAAGACGCACTTCTCCGATTTGGGTTCGAGCTTATCAGGTTGAAACTTTTTCACATAAGCATCGCAGCCCCAAACTTTTAAGAAACGACAACTTTGGTTTCTTGCCAAACCACAGTTCATAAGGAATCGTCTCAACGGATTTAGATGGTGCCCTTTTAACGTGAATGCAGCTGTCTCTAATGCATAACCCCAAAACGATAATGGTAAATCAATAAGAGACATCATAGATCGCACCATATCCAATAAAGTGCGGTTACGATGTTCGGACACACCATAACGTTGTGGTGTTCCAGGTGGCGCGAGCTGTGAAACTATTCCACATTATTTTAATTGAAGACCAAACTTGTAACTCAAATATTCGTCTCCGCAATCAGATCGGAGAAACTTTATTTTCTTGTTACGATGATTTTTCCACTTCACTCTGAAATTCTTTGAACCTTTCAATTATTTCAGACTTATGTTTCATCAAGTAGATATACCCATATCTGCTCAAATCATCTTGTGAAGGTCAGAAAATAACGATACTTGTCACGAGCATCAACACTCATTGGATCGCATACATCGGTATGTATTATTTCCAACAAGTCAGTAGCTTGTTCCATTGTTCCGGAGAACGGAGTTTTAGTCATCTTGCCCAAAAGGCACGGTTCGCAAGCATCAAATGATTCATAACCAAGTGATTCCAAAAATCCATATTTATGGAGTTTCTTCATGCGCTTTACACCGATATGACCCAAACGGCAGTGCCACAAATAAGTTGCACTATCATTATTAACTTTCATCTTTTGGCATCAATATTATGAATATGTGTATCACTACGATCGAGATCCAACAAACTATGTTCATTGGGTGTATGACCATCGAAGGTCTTATTCATGTAAACAGAACAACAATTATTCTCTGACTTTAAATGAATAACCGTATTGCAATAAACATGATCAAATCATATTCATGCTCAACACAAACGCCAAATAACATTTATTTAGGTTTAACACTAATCCCGAAAGTATAGGGAGTGTGCGATGATGATCATATCAATCTTGGAACTACTTCCAACACTCATCGTCACTTCCCCTTCAACTAGTCTCTATTTATTCTGTAACTCCTGTTTCGAGTTACTAATCTTAGCAACCGAACAAGTATCAAATACTCAGGGGCTACTATAAACACTAGTAAGGCACACATCAATAACCTGTATATCAAATATACCCTTGTTCACTTTGCCATCCTTCTTATCCACCAAATATTCAGGGCATTTCCGCTTCCAGTGACCATTTCCTTTGCAGTGTAAGCACTCAGTTTCAGGCTTTGGTTCAGCTTTGGGCTTCTTCGTGGGAGTGACAACTTGCTTGTCATTCTACTTGAAGTTCCCCTTTCTTTCCCTTTGCCCTTTTCTTGAAACTAGTGATCTTGTCAACCATCAACACTTGATGCTCTTTCTTGATTTCTACCTTCGTCGATTTCAACATCACGAAGAGCTCGGGAATCATTTTCGTCATCCTTGCATACTATAGTTCATCACAAAGTTCTACTAACTTGGTGATGGTGACTAGAGAACTCTGTCAATCACTATCTTATCTGGAAGATTAACTCCCACTTGATTCAAGCGATTGAAGTACCCAGAGAATCTGAGCACATGCTCACTAGTTGAGCGATTCTCCTCCATCTTTTAGCTATAGAACTTGTTGGAGACTTCATATCTCTCAACTCGGGTATTTTCTTAAAATACTAACTTCAACTCCTGGAACATCTCATATGGTCCATGACGTTCAAAACGTCTTTGAAGTCCCGATTCTAAGCCGTTAAGCATGGTGCACTAAACTATCAAGTAGTCATCATATTGAGCTAGCCAAACGTTCATAACGTCTGCATCTGCTCCTGCAATAGGTCTGTCACCTAGCGGTGCATTAAGGACATAATTGTTCTGTGCAGCAATGAGGATAAACCTCAGACCACACATCCAATCCGCATCATTGCTACTAACATCTTTCAATACAATTTTCTCTAGGAACATATCAAAATAAACATATGAAAGCAACAACGCAAGCTATTGATCTACAACATAATTTGCAAAATACTACCAGGACTAAGTTCATGATAAATTTAAGTTCAATTAATCATATTACTTAAGAACTCCCACTTAGATAGACATCCCTCTAATCCTCTAAGTGATTACGTGATCCATATCAACTACACCATGTCCGATCGTCACGTGAGATGGAGTAGTTTCAACAGTGAACATCAATATGTTGATCATATCTACTATATGATTCACGTTCGACCTTTCGGTCTCCGTGTTCCGAGGCCATATCTGTATATGCTAAGCTCGTCAAGTTTAACATGAGTATTCCGCGTGTGCAACTATTTTGCACCCGTTGTATTTGAACGTAGAGCCTATCACACCCGATCATCATGTGGTGTCTCAGCACGAAGAACTTTCGCAATGGTGCATACTCAGGGAGAACACTTCTTGATAATTAGTGATAGATCATCTTAAAATGCTACCGTCAAACTAAGCAAAATAAGATGCATAAAGGATAAACATCACATGCAATCAATATAAGTGATATGATATGGCCATCATCATCTTGTGCTTGTGATCTCCATCTTTGAAGCACTGTCGTGATCACCATCGTCACCGGCGCGACACCTTGATCTCCATTGTAGCATCGTTGTCGTTACGCCATCTATTGCTTCTACGACTATCGCTACCGCTTAGTGATAAAGTAAAGCAATTACAGGGCGTTTGCATTTCATACAATAAAGCGACAACCATATGGCTCCTGCCAGTTGCCGATAACTTCGGTTACAAAACATGATCATCTCATACAATAAAATATAGCATCACATCTTGACCATATCACATCACAACATGCCCTGCAAAAACAAGTTAGACGTCCTCTACTTTGTTGTTGCAAATTTTACGTGGCTGCTACGGGCTTAGCAAGAACCGTTCTTACCTACGCATCAAAACCACAACGATAGTTCGTCAAGTTAGTGTTGTTTTAACCTTCGCAAAGATCGGACGTAGCCACACTCGATTCAGCTAAAGTGAGAGAGACAGACACCCGCCAGCCACCTTTAAGCACGAGTGCTCGTAACGGTGAAACCAGTCTCACGTAAGCGTACACGTAATGTCGGTCTGGGCCGCTTAATCTCACAATACCGCCGAACCAAAGTATGACATGCTGGTAAGCAGTATGACTTGTATCGCCCACAACTCACTTGTGTTCTACTCGTGCATATGACATCTACGCATAAAACCAGGCTCGGATGCCACTGTTGGGGAACGTAGTAATTTCAAAAAAAAAATCCTACGCACACGCAAGATCATGGTGATGGCATAGCAACGAGAGAGGAGAGTATTGTCCATGTACCCTCGTAGACCGTAAGCGGAAGCGTTATGACAACGCGGTTGATGTAGTCGTACGTCTTCATAATCCGACCAATCCAAGTACCGAACGTACGGCACCTCCGAGTTCAGCACACGTTCAGCTCGATGACGATCCCCGGACTCCGATCCAGCAAAGTGTCGGGGATGAGTTCCGTCAGCACGACGGCGTGGTGACGATGATGATGTTCTATCGGCGCAGGGCTTCGCCTAAACTCCGCGACGATATGACCGAGGTGGAATATGGTGGAGGGGGGCACCGCGCACGGCTAAGGAACGATCACGAAGATCAACTTGTGTGTCATGGGGTGCCCCCCTGCCCCCATATATAAAGGAGCAAGGGGGAGGAGGCCGGCCCTAGGAGGGGGCGTGCCAAGTGTGGAGTCCTACTAGGACTCCCTAGTCCTAGTAGGATTCCACCTCCCTTGTTGGAGTAGGAGAAGAGGAAAGAGGGGGAGAGGAAGAAGGAAAGGGGGGCTGCACCCCTTGTCCAATTCGGACCAGAAGGGGGGCGCAGGCCTCCTTCCTTTTGGCCTCTCTCCTCTATTCCCGTATGGCCCAATAAGGCCCATATACTCCCCGGCGAATTCCCGTAACTCTCCGGTACTCCAAAAAATACCTGAATCACTCGGAACCTTTCCGAACTCCGAATATAGTCATCCAATATATCGATCTTTATGTCTCGACCATTTCGAGACTCCTCGTCATGTCCCCGATCTCATCCGGGACTCCGAACTCCTTCGGTACATCAAAACTCATAAACTCATAATATAACTGTCATCGAAACCTTAAGCTTGCGGACCCTACGGGTTCGAGAACTATGTAGACATGACCTAGAACTATTCTTGGTCAATAACCAATAGCGGAACCTGGATGCTCATATTGGCTCCTACATATTCTATGAAGATCTTTATCGGTCAAACCGCATAACAATATACTTTGTTCCCTTTGTCATTGGTATGTTACTTGCCCGAGATTCGATCGTCGGTATCCAATACCTAGTTCAATCTCGTTACCGGCAAGTCTCTTTACTCGTTACATAATGCATCATCCACAACTAACTCATTAGTCACATTGCTTGCAAGGCTTATAGTGATGTGCATTACTGAGAGGGCCCAGAGATACCTCTCCGACAATCGGAGTGACAAAACCTAATCTCGAAATACGCCAACCCAACATGTACCTTTGGAGACACCTGTAGTACTCCTTTATAATCACCCAGTTACGTTGTGATGTTTGGTAGCACCCAAAGTGTTCCTCCGGTAAACGGGAGTTGCATAATCTCATAGTTACAGGAACATGTATAAGTCATGAAGAAAGCAATAGCAACATACTAAACGATCAAGTGCTAGGCTAACGGAATGGGTCATGTCAATCACATCATTCTCCTAATGATGTAATCCCATTAATCAAATGACAACACATGTCTATGGTTAGGAAACATAACCATCTTTGATTAATGAGCTAGTCAAGTAGAGGCATACTAGTGACTATATGTTTGTCTATGTATTCACACATGTATCATGTTTCCGGTTAATACAATTCTAGCATGAATAATAAACGTTTATCATGAAATAAGGAAATAAATAATAACTTTATTATTGCCTCTAGGGCATATTTCCTTCACAATCAAACACTCGTACAATCATGTAGGAGTCAATACGACATTCCACTATAATCCCATGTTTTTCCTATTCCCGCCTTTTGGAAATCCTGTGAATCCAAGAGGCCCTAGCTTTTTTATAAAAAACTAATTGATTTTGAATGAGATGAACTATAAGAATTAAACGAAGGTCTACATTAGGCATATATGACTCAGAGCTTACATGCTATAGTGTGGTATTTATTCATAATTTGGTTGCAAAATCTGATGCGTGCAATGCACGTGTACCTTACTAGTACTCCGAGTATGTACAAAACACGTAAATTAGAATTCCAATGGCACGCTACATTCATGAAGCCACGTGGCACATGTGGAGGCGTTGTCGCGACCTCCTTGTGTGGATTGATCATAGTGACGTGCTGCTGGTTCTAGAAGAATGTACTCGTCCTCCCTGAGCCATACTGTCGGTACATGCACGAAGCAAAGATGTGCATGCACGAAGTAAAGATGTGCACGCACTCATTCCCTCACACGCACACGCGGGTACATGAGCGGACACAATTTTGTACCAAGATCTACCCCATGTGCTAATTTGACGCGTGTAAAGTCATTCACTTCATTGATGGTCAATTAATACAGCGCATGCAAATTGAGTGGACGTGAGGGCGGAAGAAAGACATTACTACTCCACTGCGCGCATGCGAGTAGTTAAATCATGGGTTGCTAGTAGTACTTCCATTGGTCTCCTTCGTATTTTGTGCCAATTTTTGACAGTAACATAATATTTACGCATTTGAGCAGTGCAGTCTACTTGGAATTTATGTTCCACTAAACTCATCGGGCGCCGTTTCGGGCCTCGAAACCAAAACCATCAATTAATCTTTACCTTGTTCCCATCCCATTCAAAAGCCTGCTCACACCTACTAGTATGTACCAAACCTAAACGTGTTCCCACTATGCAGATATTAGTACTAGTGCTAGTACTTAGGTTATAAAAAGGGGAACTACCTAATCGAAAATTACTCTACCTTTCCTCCTCATAAGTGCTTCTTCTTCGCCCGTCCTTGCCATGGCCAGTGAGCAGAGCTCTAGGTCGAGAACTACTCGTAACAAGGGAGCGGCAACCAAGGCTGCAGATAAAAAGAGAGGGCTCGCCGCCACGCAGAGACCTCGAAAGATCTCTCACGGGCAGGCGATGGCTCCCAGGAGCGCCCTAGCCGCAGAGGCAAACATGCCGAGCCGGCGGCGCTGAAGTCATTATCCCTCGATGGCATGCCCGATCAGCTCAATAAGCACCTCAATAAGCAGAAGGAGTTCATCCAAGGCTTGGTGGAGCTGCTGAAGGAGAGCCTTGACGACATGCCCGCTGAGCTCAATAAGCAGGGGGAGTTGATCACCGGCTTGGTGATGCTGCTGAAGAAGAGCATTGCCTCAGAGAAGAAGGCGACCGGTGAAATCCTGCAACTTCAGGAGGACAAGGTGAAGCTTTGCCACGAGCTCGACCTGTTGAAGGAGAAGAACGCCGGCTGGAAGAAGCTGCATGAGAATAGTAGTTCCTCGATGAAGATGCTGCAGGCACTCATCATGGAACAGAAGGAGGAGTTGGTGAAGCTCCGCATCGAGCACCACTGCTGTCAAGGTACGTAATGCGGCTGTGGAACAGATGACAAAGGCTCGCGTTGAGAAATCCCGTGTCATGGATAGAATGAAGAAGATGGCGGAGGAGATGTGCAAGGAGATGGAGGTCGTGGAGGCGATGAAGAAGCAGTTACGACTCCACTGCGAATTAGATCATTTGGGGTGATAATCTTCCTTCTTCTTTTGCTCCTGTGTGTCATCTTTTGCTTCGGGTGTTTCGCCGCACGTGTCACGTTCTCTGCGAGGCATGAATAGAACAATGCTTTTTTGGGGGGAATGAATAGAACAATGCTAACAATGAGATGACTAGCAAACTAGATCATTTTTTATCGCCATATGGCACTGGGCTGCCGTGTTTCGTGCTCCTCTGTCGTAGTACTACTCAAGTGGAAAACTTGAGTATAGCGCACGGTTCTTTGCTCCTCCTCAGGTCGTCGGTGCATTTATACAAGCAGTCAAATCACAAGGCCCCACCTTCCAGCAGTAATGAGCCGTCAAATCACAAAGGCCCTCGCCTCTCGTGAAACCGACCAAGCTAGACTGCCCCGCCCTCTAGCCTTTTAAAAAATGTATACTTTTGTATAGTAGTAGTATCGATGGATTGCGTCATGGAGCAAAACTTGAAATTAAAAAAAAGGTGGTACATATAGAGAGCGCTCGTCGCCAAATTATGCATATAGTACTACTACCTCCATCCTGGTTTATAGGCCCCCTTTGTAGTTTGTGCCAAATTTTGACTAAAGATTTAACTAACAAAATTTTAATGCATGCCAAGAAAAATTATCTCATTGGATTCGTATTTGAACATAGTTTTCAAAAATATAATGTTTGGTGACATGCGTGAACATTTTGTTAGTTTAATCTATGGTCAAAATTTGGCAGGAAATACAATGGAGACCAATAAACCCGGACGGAGGTAGTATTAGAAAGGCTATTCACAATAATGGTGTCCAGCACAAGCCACCCCTCAAATAAAACTAAGCATCCTAGAATTCTTTGACAAAACTAAGCACCCTGAAATTCTTTGACAACTAAACTGCTGGCTATATGATGCATATATATTGTACGTATATAATGTGAAGAAATGAGTGGTAGTACTATACCAACTAAAAGATGAAATGTAAGAAATACTAGTATGTACGTACTGAAGAGTTAAAGTAACGAGAAGAAACATAACATAGTTCTGCTGGGGGCTCAGCACAACACACCCCTCAAATTAAATTAAGCACACCTAAAATTAAACTTTGCAACTATTCCGGTAGACACTGCATTAGAACCACCATGAGCAACGACACTGCCACCTTACTCGGAGTCCTCGTCCATGTCCTCGACTTCGTCCTTGTCCCTCTTCCTCTTGGTCGATACTTCTTTGCTTGAACCGCACACTTGGCTCTTGCTCTCCATCCAACCCTTGTAGATATTGAAACAATGGTAGCCATCCATTGCAGCATAGTGGATGTGGTCTATATCTAGTACATTCCGCTGCCATGCATAATGATGAAACATGTATGAAGGTTTCTCCAGTTTACGGTACAAAGGATGAACCATGGCTCCTGCCAGGGTCAGCATTGAAGGCTGGCCACCGGAGGGCAGCAACCGATTCTTCTGGAGGTCGAAGGGGTTGCCTACAACGAGGCCTATCCGACCCAGGACTTCTTCGTCATTCCTAAGGTCTACAGTAACGAATTTGACTAGGTTGCTCTCGAGGAAGTTCTTAAAATCCAAGCATTCAACATCGACATGGCATATGTGGTAGACCAAGCATAAGTCATGCACGCAAACCAGGATCACGGTGGGCTTCTTCCTCTCTTCGTCCTTTAGATCCTTCTCTTGTCCCAGGACTGTGGTGTACTCAACATCTAGCCCAGCGACCCACTCATCATCTGAGTTTTCGAACATGCGTCTGAAGCAAGAAAGGCATCCTTTCACCATCGCGGAAGAACGGGTGTAGATGACATTGAACTCATTACCAGTGATGGTTCTAACCTTGTACTCACCATCGATCATGGAGATTTGGGATGCCATGGATTTGGGAGGAGGGTTAGGATTAGTGGAACTACCATAATGTGAAAGGACGGGATGACTAGGAGCGAACCGTCGTAGTATTAAAGGACGTGCGGGGATGAGTAGGAGCGAACTGCCAGCGTGCGAACGGCAGGGTAGTGTCTTTCCATTCTCCCATGATACGGGCTTTCGAGAGCCCTTGGATCTGAGATCGAACGGTTGCATGGCATGATTCTAGACCTATGGGTGAATATCCTATCCTGGAGGGTTATTTCGCAACTTTTCAGTAACTTAGCATGCGACCGTTTGATCTTAGATCCAAGGGCTGCCAGCAGCATGTATCATGGTTGCTCCTACCATGACCGTCGCATCGCTCACACCCTTGGAGATTTAACATGGTGCGTTAGGCTATCTGATGTTAGCATGTCACACATAGTCATCACTTAGTCATTCATACTACAACAAGGTTAGTTATAATGTTGGCTATAAGTGTATTATTTTTTACTTCTCTCTATCTCTTTCTTCGTACTCCCTCCGTCCCATAATATAAGAACGTTTTTTACACTAGTGTAGTGCCAAAAACGTTCTTATATTATGGGACACAGGGAGTAGTATTTATTGCATTTGCCAAGGAGTGACCTCTTCCAATGAAATGGTGTGCTTATTAGTTTTTTGTTGCTAAGTTTGCTTCATTTAATTAGCTATAGACTCAAAATTGTATTTTCACCTAGGTACACATGCTTAGCACCGTTTCTTCCTTGGGTCACCAAACTAGTCTCTCTCTTCTTGATTAACTTGCGACATCAGACTTTATGCCTATGTGGCAAGCTTAGCACCTGTAGGAGCAAGTAAGTACAATAGTGCGCTGCATATGTGGAGGAAAGAGAGGCAAGGAAAAAGTGGAGAAGTGGGCTCTCATGCAAGAGCCAGCCTCTACTACATGGTGGAGCATTGGGAGAGGCACCTGTATGGAGGTGGTCAGGAATCGGGAGACTCATGCCGGTCGTAGCGCCACAGTTAAAATGATAATGGCAAGTCAAATCACGGGGCCCCACCTGTCCAGCAGTAACTCGCTGTCACATCACACAACCCTACGTTTGCAGCAGCCTACTCCCTCATCTTCTCATGTCTCTGTCGAACCGACTAGGCGGAACTGCCCCGCCTACCGCGCAGGAAAAGCCCCGCCCTCGACTTTTAAATAGTACAATATACTAATTTTGTATCCATGGATTGCGCCATGGAGCAAAGCCTCTAGAAAATGGTTGTAGACATGTACGGAGTATACAACACGCCCGTCGCGTTCGCGTCGCATCCCAGACGGTCGGTCGGTCTAGCACGCTGCTCTCCGAATGGAACGCGCGTCATATTGCGTTTGCACACACATGTGGGACCACAATTGAGAACCGACCATAGGCACACTCCCCGGCCCCGCAGGTCGGGTGACTTAATAGAAGAGGGAGACGAGCGATAGTACTAGAAAAGTGTTGTACTATGTTGGTGCCTGGACGATCCCTGCAAGACACGGAAGATCAGTTCGTCCATGCATGTGACCAGACTCCAGCAGACATGCCTGGATTGGCTATCGTCTACATATCATGCAGGCTGTGTTGTACATGGCTGTAGTTGTGGTGAGAAATACAAAAAAAGGTTTCTTGTCATCTCGTAAAATTAGGTGTCATGTGCTTCGGATCACTGTGAGGGTGAAATAGCGACAACTGAGTTAGGCTAGTCATTGGGGGCACATGCACGAAGACTACTCGACTGCCATCTAGGTCAAGCCGGCTATGTTAATTAGGACATCTATCGACGGACCCCTTTTCTAGGAGTTTATCTTTAATTTGAGCTTTGTTCCTCATCTAGTTTGTCCGTCGGGATTCATGTTGTCTCCTTTGGGCAGTGAGATTATGATTTATTGTCATGTGGCATTTTTTCTTGTTATATGTTATAATCTAGCGCTTCAGATCAAAATGACGATAACTCCGCCTCCGGTCCACGTGCATGAAGACTTCTCGGCAGTCGTTGACGAGGTCAAGCCGGCTTCGGTAGACAAAAGAAAACTAGTACTACTCCACTATATAGGCAGGAGCCTCCGCGCTTGCTTGCTAGTGTTGCTCTCTTCACACTGTCTTGTCCTCTCCAGATCGAAACACGACAGTGGTGGCCACACACACTCTCTCTCTCTGCTCACCGCTGGGCATAGATCCAGCCGGATCCTCTCCGCCGGGGAAGGTGATAAGGTGCAACATTCACACGGTCGTCCTCGGCGACGGCTCTTACCCACTGCTGGCGTGTCCCAATCAGCCTGCCTTGCCGTTCTCTCCCAAGAACCGCTGGCGAGGGAGGGCCTCCGACCCCTTCTTCCTCGCTGCCGTAGTGTGGGCAGATCCGGCCTCCTGCCGCCCACCTAGCAACATCCCGGCGACCATCAGGTATAACTTCCTTCAAAACCGGCCTTGCTCTACTTCTCGAGCTCCTGACGTCGCTGCATTTGTATCTTTTACTATTTCTCAGGCCCCCTCGTAGATAGGATCGATCGGCTGTTTGAAAACCACCTAATTGTTTTACGTTTAAGAGGTAAAACTAGTTCATGCACTCGAATCTAGTACTACTTGGTTTAAACAAGGAAGAAAGGGGGTGGGAGTGGGGGAGGATTTGTTACCTGAATCTAGGACTTGGTCGAAAGAGGAAATAATGGGGAAAAAAGTAGCAGAGACTGGCTATCCAACTGATCTCTAGGTCTAATAGGGAAATAAAGGGAAACCCAGTACAAACTCAATATAAACCCGATCTATTGGTTGAAAAAGAAAGAAAGTGGGGACTGTGGGACAAGTCAACAGAGTAAGTCCAACACTAGATTTGCTAGCCTCACACTATGTAAGGTGGCTATACCGAACAAAAATGGGACCAACCCAGGTATCCTGTTCTGATGTTTGTTGCCCCTCGCACTGTTAAAAGTAAGGACACGTTGAACCAATGTTGTTTCCAATGTAATGCCTCTAGTAATATAAATCAACGACACTTTTTACATGTCCTGCTAAATTTCCCATTAAGATAAGTTGGTTCTTTTCATTAGAAATGCAACTGTCCTGTTCCGCCTACTCTCCCGTGCCCAAAGTAATGTTGTATTTAACGGTTGTCATAGTTAATCCTAATGCCCACACTAATATCTAGCAATGCCACTGCTTTAGAAATTGCTACTATCCTTGTAGGAATTCCATTCAGATAAGGAACATGCTTCTTTTCATTTGATGCATGTTTCATTACTTGTTAGTCACCCTCCTTTCGACCTTTTTTGTGCAAACAGAGATATACATTTCATGCTCGATCTTAGTTGAACTGCACAAATGATATCCAAATTATAGTTGAACATTCCAGGAGCTTCACAACCAACCTTGATGTTGCTCAATTTTATTGCAACTAATGAAGAAGAAGCTCTGTGGGTTTCGTTTTCTGATGGAAATGGAACCGGGGCTGGTGTCGGATATCGGGTTCCGGCAAAACCCTTAAGGTTCGAACTCTGGGGTGCGCGCGAAGATCTTCCCCCTACCGATCCACGTCCCAACGCCTCGCTATGGATCTAAGCTAAACGATGAACAACACAAGGGACACGAGGTTTATACTAGTTCGGGCCACCGTTGTGGTGTAATATCCTAATCCAGTGTGTGGTGTGGTGGATTGCCTCTGGGGCTGATGATGAACAGTATAGAGGAAGAACAGCCTCGCGAGGGGTGTTCTTGTGGTGGTGTGCTTGGAGAGGACTTGCTCTGTCTCTGTTGGCTCTGGGTGAGATCCAGATGAGATCATCCTCTACTGTGGTGGCTATCTCTATATATAGAGGCCCTGGTCCTCTTCCAAAATATTGAGCGGGAAGGGAGCCAGCAACGGCCATTTTGAAGGGGAACATCTAGTACAAGTTATCCTGACTAAAGTTGGTCTTCGGCTGCCAAAGGCACTGGCGATGACGCCGTCTTGGGCTCCACGGTGACCTCTGTCCTACCGTTCTGCTGGTCTTGGTCTCGTTGCACCAAAATGGTAACCTTTGCTTGATGCCTCGGTACTCCGCGCCTGCGCTTGCCCCCTTTGCACCAAAGAGGAAACAAGGACACTGCGCAGGCCAGCGCTCGCCTGGTGCCCGCCTGGTCTCGATCGTCATGGCTTGCATCATGGGCACCTCGCGAGGTACCCCTGCCTTGATCTCTCCGCCTCCTTGTGAGCCTCCCTGGTGAGGCCGCCCTTGAGGAAGCATTGCATCGTCCGCCCCATGAGGCTTGGCTCGCGAGGGTCTTGAGCTTGAGTTGATGAAGATGGGCCGCACTGGGCCACCCCTCGAGCCACGTCGCAGGCCGCAGGCAGGCAAGTCTGGGGACCCCCGTTCCTAGAACGCCTACAGTAGCCCCCGGGCCCAAGGCGCGCTCGGACTTGGCTTAGCAGCAAAGCGAAAGGGCAAGTGCGAAGCACCGCGGGCCCCAACAGCCTGCGGCCTTGGTCACCGCGTGGCGGTTGATTGGACGTGGGTGTCTTCGCTTCCCCACGCTGCCTCGGCAACTGTCCATTTGACAAAAGGCCGGCCTGGGTAGGTTTACCTTCATTGCTCTCATTCATCTTGCTCCAGATCTCCTTTCTTGCTCTTGCCCTCCTGCTTCTGAAATCTCCAGATCCGCCTCATCCTTTCTCTTCCGTCGAGCAATGGCGCCCCGCAAGACCGCAGCCGAGGCCCCATCGACCTGGTACTCGTCGGCTCTGCATCCCCCCAATATGACAGAGAAGAATCTCGCCCTCACGCGCCCGATGACGGCGGCGCAAGGTAGCGAGATGGGGGAGACTGCGCTCCAACCCGGCTCCGCCCAGTCAGAGGACAAGGGGAGCACCTTCTATCCCTTCTTCATGAGTGCCGTCATCGCTGGTCTGGTGCCTCCTTTCTCTGAGTTCTTCTATGCCGTGCTCCGCCATTACAAACTGCAGGCTCTGCATCTCCATCCCAACTTTTTTTCTTCTCCTATCAATTTTCGCCTACTACTACGAGGCGCACGTCGGAGTGATGCCTTCCGTGGCCTTGCTGCGCCACTTCTTCTTCCTCCGAGTCACTAGCGCGCATGCCTCTGTGTGCACCGGCTTTGTTGCGTACTCCAAAGCCAACGCAATCTCGAAGGCCGGGAAGAGGGCCGATGGATTCCGGAGCAAGTGGGTCATGCTGGATGCCGGATGCATCAACTCTCGGCTAGGGCTGCCCATGGGGCAGCCCCAGGCTGATGAGTCGTGGTCCCGTGCGAAGCTTGACGACCGGCGGGCGAAGCTGGTGCTGGAGAAGATGAACACCGACCTGAGGCCGAGCAGCATGAAGGCGGTGAAGCTGACCGGGGCCTCGCTCCTGAGGGAGTTTTTGGCGCATCGGGTGGCCGCTCTTCAGGCGCATTCGCGCCCGTTGTGGAGGCTCGAGGATGCGGACACCGACCTCTGCCTGAACTCGGAGGCCCTGGCTGATGAAGATCTGACTGCAACTCTCCGTTTCCTGGTCGGAGAGGACGTGGCAAGCCTGGAGGGCGCTCATGTCCCCTTGTTCCTTCGCGAAGACTGGGAGCGGGTGGTGGACGCCATGCCCACCTTTGATGGGGACGGTCTGGTGCCGGCGGTGCCTCCTGAGGGCCAGGCGGTGGCGAAGGTGGATTTGTCCTCCGATGATTCCGGCGGGGGAGAGGAGGAAGATGAGGAGGAGGAGGAGCGTGACTCAGAGGCGACCACCGAGGAGACAGGGGAGACTTCCTCCTGGCGCAGGTCCAGCGTCCTCCGCTCCATGCCGGACGACGACGAGGCCGACTCCAAGCGAGGGGGAGAGGACCCGCCCGTGATCCCCAAGAAGGACAGGTCGGGGATGATCTCCCGAGGGTCTACTCCGGCACTGGTGCGCCCTCTTCTGGTGCCAGACCTCCCGAGGCTCCGCCCCGCAAGAGGCTCTCAGCCTTTAAGCTCAACAGGAGGCCGTTGGAGCTTGCTGCGACTAACCAGTAAGTACTCGAACTTTGCTTTGCTCTTAATTTTGCTGTCAGGGCTTGACATCTTCCATCATTTGGGTAGGCTGCCACCTGCGGCGAAGAGGCTGAAGTGGAACACGGCGGCTCCGCTTGGGGCAAGCTCGTCGATTGTGGTCGCGCCTTCGCCTGTGGGAAAGGGAGGCAATGGAGCTTGCACCTCCCCTGCCCGGTCGTCCTCGTGAGGCCAGGAGGGACGCTCTGGCGGGGGGCTAGCCCCGTGGCCCCGCTGACTCTGGAGGCACCGGCGCTTGATGCTGTCGCCGAGGTTGCCAGGGCTCAGGAGCTCCCGGCCTCCCAAGCCGTGATCATGCTGCCGTCTTCTCCTCCTGCTCCTGTAACGCCCGGATTCGATGCGCCAGGTGTCCTCCAGTTATTTATCGTTGTTGCCATGTCATGTGCTTGCGTGTTGCATTTTGCCATGTCATCATCTGCATTTCATCTGCATGTTTTTCAAAACTTGCATCCGTTCGGGTTCCCCCGGTTCTCTCCTTTGTCCGTTCTGAGCCCAAGCAACACTCGCCCGCGCCCGCAGCACCTCTAAAATATTATTTTATAAGCGGCATAAAAATGTTCTCGGAATGGGATGAAACTTGGCATGTGGTCTTATTATAGTGTAGACAGGCCGCTTGTCAAATTTCGTCGCATACGGAGTACGTTTGATGGCCCAAACGTCATCCGTAGCAGCACCCTTGCCGGTTTATTCTTCGGACGTTTTTGGTATCTAGAAACAGTTGCCGGGCTGCATTTCTCTCCTCTCCTCTCAGCCCAACCCTCTCTTCACAGCCCACCTAGGCCTGCCTAACCCCCCTCTCGATCGGGTCCGTCGGATCGCGATCGGAGGCTCCGAAACCCCTCCAAAATCCTCAAACCCTAGTCCCTACCCTTTATATACACCTTCCCCTTACATTTTTGGCAGCCTACCCCCTCTTCTCCTCGTTTTCACCGCCTCCTCCCACCTCAAGGGCTGCGCTGCCGCCTCCCCCCTCCAGATCCGGCGCACCCCAGCCTCCCTCCGCCACTTGGCAAGCCCCCAGTGGCCAGCCGCCGCCTGCGCCGCCCTCCACAGCCTCTCCACGTGCGCCACCTGGCCTCCCCGCGTCCTCCAGCAGCCTGTCGCCGCTGCAGGCCCGCCCAGGCCCGCGGGAAGCCCCTCCGAGACCATCTGGGCCCGGATCTCACCGCCCCCAGGCCCCGAGTCCCCGCACGCCCGATGATGCTCTGCCTCCTCGCGCATCCCCGCTCCAGGGACCCGCTACCGCCGTGCCTTCTCGCCGCCTCCGCCGGGACCATCCCGCTGGTGGCCCCGAGCTCCGCCAGCGACCTTCGCCTCCAGGCCGGTGCCCTGGACCTTTCCTCTTCTCCTCCCATCTCTGTTTTCCTCTCTCTCTCTCTCTCTCATCGATCTCTCTCTCTCTCTCTCTCTTCTCGGTTGCCATGGACAGGAGCTCACCGGAGCCCCGATCCGCTCTCTTCCGGTGGGATCCGGCCCCCACCTCCCGGATCCAACCATCCCCAGCGGGATCCACCTCCCTCCTCCGCGGGAGCTCCGCCGGAGATGCGCCAAGCCGCCGCCGTCCTGCTTCGTGAGGAGGAGCGCGCCCAACCGCCTCCCCTGCAGCGCCCGCGTGGGCTCGGCCCAGCAGCGTCAAGGCCGGCCCGCAACCAGGCCCAGCTGCACAGGCCCCGCAGCCCAGCCTAGTTCCTCTCCAGACCCCACCTACCTCTCCTTCCTCTCTGGGCCGAAGCCCATGGTGAGTCACCCTCTAAAACCCGCCCGTGCACATTGTAACTATTTGGTGCTCGCTGTAAATTCTGTTGTCATGTAATTTGCATATTCTGATGCCATGTTCATTGCATCATAACATCATGTGTGCTGCTCCGTTTCATGCATATAATATGTCTAAATATTCATCTTGTTGTGCTCTTCATTGTGTTCCATTGTACCATGTTCATTAGAGTCCATCTTGATGAAATAATCATCATTGCAAGAGTGTTATATGATGTTAACCTGCTGAAACTGTTATAACTTGTTGTTTTGTCTTTTTCATTGCATTTTGTGTGTGCATCTTATGAGCTTGATGTATACATGTGTTTCGAACTACATCATGCCATCTTTACAGTGGTGCAATCCATGTATTTTTGTGAGTCTTGTAGTGAGTGCATCAAGCTCGTGAAGTAGGGTACTTGCTGTTACTGTTTTGCTAGGCTGAATCTGCTACACCATGATGCAATGTAAACTTGCTGCTACAAGTCATTCTATGCATATTCTGGATATGTTCACTAAGGATGTTTTGTCATACATGTCATGCTATATCCATCCATGCCCATGGTTGAATTTATAGCCTGCCGTAGATTGTTGTAATCTTGCTCTCAATTTGCTAAATAATATTGTTGTCAGCCTGTTAACATTAAGTTCAGTCTTGCCATGTGCTTTGCTAGTGATCCATGCACCCTATAAACTTGTTCTTGCCATGCTTAGCTTTATAAATGTGTCGTCTTACAATTGGTTTCCTTATCATGCCATGTATTGCTCTGTGGTGAGTTGTACAAGCTCACCAACATGCCTACTTATTGTTGTTCCTGCCATGTCTGAATCTGTCATATCATTTGCCATGTTTGTATGGATGCTACCATGTTTTCTGTTGATCTTTGGAATTAGTTCAGTAAGGGAGTTTTGTTCTTTGTATTTAGTATCAGCATTCCATGCCTTTGTTTGCCATGTTAAGTTCCTGTAACATGTTGTTTGATAGCTCTAAACATTGCAACCTAATGTTATTTCTGCTAAGTCTCAAACTGTTATTATTTGCAATCTTGCCATGTCCTTTTGAGCATGTTCTAGTGATTTCTGGAGATAGCTCAATGTTCATGTTTTTTCATGCTTTACCTGTACTTCATGCCCATGCCTTTTGTTTTCACGTTGAGGTGATGTAGCATATTGTTTTGATGCTTACTAGATGCCTATTTGCTGTTTTGGACAGCTTGTCCTTTAAACTTGTTTCGTGTGTATGTGTTGAACCGTTGTTCCGTTTTGAGTGTGCTCTATATGAAACTTGCTTAGTTTTGCTTGTAGTTTCATGTTATCATGTTGCGTCCATGTTTTGAGAGTGTTTGCTTGATGTTTGTATGCATTTTGCATCAATGCCATGTTTATCTTGTTTTGCTCATATCTTCTAGGCCGTAGCTCCGAACTAAATGAACTTTATATGTAACTTGACTAGAATTTCGTATAGATTCTCTTGGTGCTCTTTAGCTTGCTGTTTAACAACTTGAACATAATGTCTTTTCAGATCTGGACCAACTTCGAAACTTGCATATGAGGACTTACCGGAATTGTTATATGTTGTTTCCGGCCTCATTTAAACTTGCTTTGATGTGTTGTTCTTGTTTGCATCATCTCTTGCCATGAGTAGCTTCATGTAGGCTTGTCATGCATCATACTTGGTTGAGCATCATGCCTTGTTCATGTGTGGTGTGTTTACCATGTTGTGCGCTTCTTCTCGATAGTTCCCGTTTCGTTGCGACCATGAGGATTCGTTCGTCTAAGCTTGGTTCGTCTTCATGGCTTCATCTTCTTCATGGACTCGTTGTTCTTCCTTGAGGGATTTCAGGCAAGATGACCGTCACCTTGGATCTCATTACTATCATTGCTATGCTAGTTGCTTCACTCTATCGCTATGCTACACTACCTATCATTTGCTCCTCAAGCCTCCCAATTTGCCATGTCAGCCACTAACCTTTTTCACCCTTCCTAGCAAACCATTGCTTGGCTATGTTACCGCTTTGCTCAGCCCCTCTTATAGCGTTGTTAGTTGCAGGTGAAGTTGAAGATTGCTTCATGATTGATAGGATTATGGTTGAGATATCACAATATCACTTATTTAATTAATGCATCTATATACTTGGTAAAGGGTGGAAGACTCGGCCTTATGCCTGGTGTTTTGTTCCACTCTTGCCGCCCTAGTTTCCGTCATACCGGTGTTATGTTCCTTGATTTTGCGTTCCTTACGCGGTTGGGTGATTTATGGGACCCCCTTGACAGTTCGCTTTGAATAAAACTCCTCCAGCCAGGCCCAACCTCGGTTTTACCATTTGCCTCACCACCACCTATACCTTTCCCTTGGGTCGGTCAACCCAAGGGTCATCTTTATTTTAGCCCTCCCCGGGCCAGTGCTTCTCTAAGTGCTGGTCCAAACTAGGCAGACTGCGGGGCCACCTCGGGGCAACTCGAGGGCTGGTTTTACTCGTAGGCTGACCGATCCGGTGTTGCCCTGAGAACGAGATATGTGCAGCTCCTATCGGGATTGTCGGCACATCGGGCGGCTTTGCTGGTCTTGTTTTACCATTGTCGAAATGTCTTGTAAACCGGGATTCCGAGACTGATTGGGTCTTCCTGGGAGAAGGATTATCCTTCGTTGACCGTGAGAGCTTGTGATGGGCTAAGTTGGGACACCCCTGCAGGGTATAAACTTTCGAGAGCCGTGCCCGCGGTTATGTGGCAGATGGGAATCGGTTGTAGATAACTTGACACCTGATTCATATTAAAACGCATCAATCGTGTGTGTAGCCGTGATGGTCTCTTTTCGGCGAGTCCGGGAAGTGAACACGGTTTTGGGTTATGTTTGACGTAAGTAGGAGTTCAGGATCACCTCTTGATCATATCTAGCTTCACGACCATTTCGTTGCTTCTCTTCTCGCTCTCATTTGCGTATGTTAACCACCATACATTGCTTAGTCGCTGCTGCAACCTCACCACTTTACCCCTTCCTTGCCCATTAAGCTTTGCTAGTCTTGGTACCCATGGTAATGGGATTGCTGAGTCCTCGTGGCATACAGATTACTACAACAACAGTTGCAGGTGCAGGTTATGCGATGATCATGATGTGAGAGCGATGCTTGCTTGTTTTGGAGTTCTTCTTCTGCTTCTTCTTCGATCAGGGGTTAGGTTCCAGGTCGGCAGCCTGGGCTAGCAGGGTGGATGTCGTTTGAGTTTCTGTTTGTGTTTCATCCGTAGTCGGATGGTGCTCTTATGTAAGATGATGTTGTATTCATGTGGCATTGTATGCCTTGTGTATGTATCCCTATCTATTATGTAATGTTGATGTAATGATATCCACCTTGCAAAAGCGTCTTCAAGATGCGCTTCTATCCTTGGTGGGACCTTCGAGTTCCTTTAGGATAGGGTCGCATCTTGGGCGCGACAAGTTGGTATCAGAGTCTCGACCGACCATAGGAGCCCCCTTGATTGTTCGTAGTTGGCCGTTGTTGAGTCTAGAAGAAAACTGTTTTCGGAGTCTAGTTATATCGGAGAGTAGGAATTCTTTTTTACTCCTCAGCCTCTTCGTCGCTCTGGTGAGGAATCTTGACGTAGGTGTTTTGAATTACTCCTCTTCCCGTTCAAATTTTTCTTTAGGATCACGTGGTTAGTTTCGTGAGTTGTCCATCCTCTTTTCTCCGGTGCATCTCTCATCAAGTCAACTCGAACATCTTTGTCTTTCGCGAGATCAATCCTCAGTTCTTCCTCCGACGTTGTTGTTTTTCCCTGTCTGAAGTTGTCTTTGTTTTTCCCACCCACCCACCCCTTTTTCTTCTTGGAGCCGGAGCCTGTATTCGATTATCCATCCTACTCGTGCGAAGTCTTTGCTTTCTTTCCTCAATGATTTCAACTGGGGTTTTCTCTTCAAGATATTTGTCGGTTCCCCCTTCCAAATTGCCTTTGTTTTCCCGCCCTCCCACCCTCTTCTTCCCGGAGCCTGAGTCTCTTTCGAGCATCAATTTCATTCGTACGGAGCCTCTTCAGTCTTCCCTCAATTATTTCAACCGGTGAATTCTCGTCTCGTTCGTCATTCTTCATCCCTTTCTTTTTCCGGTGCACTCAATTCAAGTTTTTCGGGTTGATCACATCCTTTTCCCTTGGATCAAGTGTTCTCCTTGCTCATTTGCCTTTCGCCATTTAATCCTTCCGGAGTTCGGAAGACATCTCAGGAGATTCGTCTGTGTTCCAATTAAGTCGAGGTTGTCACCTCATTCAAATATTTCAATTGTTCCGGTGCATCATCTATCTCTTTAACAATCCTTTTCCAACGGTGTTTTCTTTTAGTGGGCCCTAACCCACAGGTCTTTTACCAGGATCTTACCTAACTCTTCTAATTCCCCCGGAGTTATTCTCAATTCTTTTCAAGTGTGATGTAAGTACGAATTTCATCAGTCAGATGCTTTTCCAAGATCGTTTTCAAATTCTTTTCATTGCTGGCTCAACCTCTTTGCTTTTCATTCTCCCGGAGTATCCCAGTAATTTTGGTGGTGTTTCTCGTCATCATTTGAAGACCGAAGAAGAGTTTTTTCCTCTAAATCTTGTCTGTTCTCTCGAAGTTTCGTGCTTCTAGTTTCATGCTATCGTCTCGAATTATTCCATTTCTCAAATATTCTTTTCTTACCCATCCGGAGTATGTCAGGAGTTGTTTTTCCATTTCTTTTCACCGGAGGCCATCATTCCAGAAGAATTCTTCGTCCTCACATTTCAGCTACCGTTATCCAATTATCTCGGTGGTTTGTTCAAGATCCTTTTTTCTTTGATTATCATATTAATTCATTCGTTCTTTTCAATCTTACCAGTGGTTCATGAAGACTTTCTCAAGTTTTGTGCTATACCCCCCTTAATCCTTTTCAAGAAGAATAAGTAGTATGCAAAATCCATTGCTTGTCATCAATTTAATTTGATGAAGGATAAGCATACAATAAATCTTATTCTTATTTCATCCAAGTGAGTAATCCCTTTTCTTCGGAGTTTGTTCTTGATGAATAAATTCTAGGTCCAAGTGTTTTCATCTTTTCTTTTCCGGAGTTCAAATTTTCATCGGACGTCTCATGGGAACCTCCATCTAAGTCACCGCAAGCTTTAATCTTATCCCTTTCATCCTTCAATTTTATCTCGTCACCCTTTTGTTACCGGAGTTCTTCATGATGGATAGTCATGAGTTAATTCATTCTTCAAAGAGTTCATCAAGATTCTAATCGAAGGAGCTCAAGTATCCTTCTTCTTGCTTCTCGAGGTGCAATTAAATTCTCCATATATGTTTTGGAGAGGAGTTTTGCATTTCTTCGTTCTTCTCAGCTATTTAATCTTTTTTGCTTCTGGTTGGAGACCACCTCATAATTTTGAGATGTTATCTACAAGTCCACAACAAGCAATTCTTCTGTTGTTGATTTCTCAACAACTTCGTTCAATCTTTTCTTCGTAAGGATACTTTTCAAAGTCATTCGTGGTAGAAGTTGCCTTCTTCTTCTTCGTTCCTTTTCATTCAACTCTTTCAATTCTTTCTGGAGGTTTTGTGTCATGTCTTCATCAAGTATCATTCCATCCTCTCAAGCTCGTGTTCTATGCCTCCATGTTTTAGCCGGAGTGCTGTCTAAATCCTTTCAGTCTTATTCGTTTCTTATCTCGTTCTAACCGAAGTGGTTTCATAGTCTATCTGATTCCATGAGCTTTCAATTCTCGTCATTCTCGTCATTCCTCTCTTCTTCTTGAGTGCTCTCGATTCTTTGCTTCTTCTCTTGAGTTCTTGTTTCACCTCATCCCCTTTTCTCTTCCGTCTCGGTCCTAAGATCTCGGGACGAGATCTCTTGTTAGTGGAGGAGAGTTGTAACGCCCCGGATTCGATGCGCCAGGTGTCCTCCAGTTATTCGTCGTTGTTGCCATGTCATGTGCTTGCGTGTTGCATTTTGCCATGTCATCATTTGCATTTCATCTGCATGTTTTTCAAAACTTGCATCCGTTCGGGTTCCTCCGGTTCTCTCTGTTGTCCGTTCTAAGCCCAACCACACTCGCACGCACCCGCGGCACCTCCGAAATATTATTTTATAAGTGGCATAAAAATGTTCTCGGAATGGGATGAAACTTGGCGTGTGGTCTTATTATAGTGTAGACAGGCCGCCTATCAAATTTCGTCGCATTCGGAGTCCGTTTGATAGCCCAACCGTCATCCGTAACGGCACCCTTGCCGGTTTATTCGTCAGACGTTTTCGGTATTCAGAAACAGTTGTCGGGCTGCATTTCTCTCCTCTCCTCTCATCCCAACCCTCTCTTCATAGCCCACCTAGGCCTGCCTAACCCCCCTCTTGATCGGGTCCGTCGAATCGTGATCGGAGGCTCCGAAAACCCTCCAAAATCCTCAAACCCTAGTGCCTACCCTTTATATACACCTTCCCCTTCCATTTTTGGCAGCCTACCCGCCTCTTCTCCTCGTTTTCACCACCTCCTCCCATCTCGAGGGCTGCGCCGCTGCCTCCTCCGTCCAGATCTGGCGCGCCCCAGCCTCCCTCCGCCACTTGGCAAGCCCCCAGTGGCCAGCCGCCGCCTGCGCCGCCCTCCACAGCCTCTCCCTGTGCGCCACCTGGCCTCCCCGCGTCCCCCAGCAGCCCCCCGCCACCGCAGGCCCGCCCAGGCCCGCGAGAAGCCCCTCCGAGCCCATCTGGGCCCGGATCTCGCCGCCGCCTGGGCCTGAGTCCCCGCACGCCCGATGATGCTCCGCCTCCTCGCGCAGCCCCGCTCCAAGGATCCGCCGCCGCCGTGCCTTCTCGCTGCCTCTGCCGGGACCGTCCCGCCGGTGGCCCCGAGCTCCGCCGGCGACCTTCGCCTCCATGCCGGTACCCCGGACCTTTCCTCTTCTCCTCCCTTCTCTGTTTTCCTCTATCTCTCATTGATCTCTCTCTCTCTTCTCGGTTGCCATGGACAGGAGCTCACTGGAGCCCCGATCCGCTCTCTTCCGGCGGGATCCGGCCCCCACCGCCCGGATCCATCCATCCCCGGCGGGATCCGCCTCCCTCCTCCGCGGGTGCTCCACCGGAGATGCGCCAAGATGTCGCCGCCGTCCTGCTTCGTGCGGAGGAGCGCGCCCAACCGCCTCCCCTGCAGCGCCCGCGTGGGCTCGGCCCAGCAGCGTTAAGGCCGGCCCACAGCCAGGCCCAGTTGCATAGGCCCCGCGACCCAGCCCAGTTCCTCTCTAGACCCCACCGACCTCTCCCTCTCTGGGGCGAAGCCCATGGTGAGCCACCCTCGAAAACCCGCCCATGCACATTGTAACTATTTGGCGCTCGCTGTAAATTCTGCTAAGTCATGTAATTTGCATATTCTGATGCCATGTTCATTACATCATAACATCATGTGTGCTGCTCCGTTTCATGCATATATGATGTCTAAATGTTCATCTGGTTGTGCTCTTAATTTTGTTCCATTGTGCCATGTTCATTAGAGTCCATCTTGATGAAATAATCATCGTTGCAAGAGTGTTATATGATGTTAACCTGTTGTAACTATTATAACTTGTTGTTTTGTATTTTTCATTGCATTTTGTGTGTGCATCTTATGAGCTTGATGTCTACATGTGTTTTCAACTACATCATGCCATCATTACAGTGGTGCAATCCATGTATTTTTGTGAGTCTTGTAGTGAGTGCATCAAGCTCGTGAAGTAGGGTACTTGTTGTTACTGTTTTGCTAGGCTGAATCTGCTATACCATGATGCTATGTAAACCTGCTGCTACAAGTCATTCTATCCATAATCGGAAGATGTTCACTAAGGATGTTTTGTTATATATGTCATGATCTATCCATCCATGCCCGTGGTTGCATTTATAGCCTGCTATAGCTTCTTGTAATCTTGCTCTCAATTTGCTAAATGATGTTGCTGTCAGCCTGTTAACATTAAGTTCAGTTTTGCCATATGTTTTGCTAGTGATCCATGCACCCTATGAACTTGTTCTTGCCATTCTTAGATTTATGAATGTGTTGCCTTATCAATCCATGTGTTGCTCTGTTGTGAGTTGTATAAGCTCACCAACATGCCTACTTATTGTTGTTCCTGCCATGTCTGAATCTGTCATATCATTTGCGATGTTTGTATGGATGCTACCATGTTTTCTGTTGATCTTTGGAATTAGTTCAGTAAGGGAGTTTTGTTCTTTGTCTTTAGTATCAGCATGTCATTGCTTTTTTTGCCATGGTAAATTCCTGTAACATGTTGTTTGATAGCTCTAAACATTGCAATCTGATGTTATTTCTGCCAAGTCTGAAACTGTTATTATTTGCAATCTTGCCATGTCCTTTTGAGCATGTTCTAGTGATTTCTAGAGATAGCCCAGTGTTCATGTTTTGTCATGCTTTACCTGTAATTCATTCCAATGCAATTTGTTTTCATGTTGAGGTGCTGTAGCATATTGTTTTGATGCATGCTAGATGCCTAGTTGCTGTTTTGGACAGCTTGTCCTTTAAACTTGTTTCATGTGTATGTGTTGAACCGTTGCTCCATTTTGAGTGTGCTCTATATGAAACTTGCTTAGTTTTGCTTGTAGTTTCATGTTATCATGTTGCGTCCATGTTTTGAGAGTGTTTGCTTGATGTTTGTATGCATTTTGCATCAATGCCATGTTTATCTTGTTTTGCTCATATCTTCTAGGCCGTAGCTCCGAACTAAATGAACTTTATATGTAACTTGACTAGAATTTCGTGTAGATTCTCTTGGTGCTCTTTAGCTTGCTGTTTAACAACTTGAACATAATGTTTGTTCAGATCTGGACCAACTTCGAAACTGGCATATGAGGACTTACCGGAATTGTTATATGTTGTTTCCGGCCTCATTTAAACTTGCTTTAATGTGTTGTTCTTGTTTGCATCATCTCTTGCCATGAGTAGCTTCATGTAGCCTTGTCATGCATCATACTTGGTTGAGCATAATGCCTTGTTCATGTGTGGTGTGTTTACCATGTTGTGCGCTTCTTCTTGATAGTTCCCATTTCGTTGCGATCGTGAGGATTCGTTCATTTACGCTTGGTTTGTCTTCGTGGCTTCATCTTCTTTATGGACTCGTTCTTCTTCCTTGCGGGATTTCACGCAAGATGACCGTCACCTTGGATCTCATTACTATCATTGCTATGCTAGTTGCTTCGCTCTATCGCTATGCTACGCTACCTATCATTTGCTCCTCAAGCCTCCCAATTTGCCATGTCAGTCTCTAACCTTTTTCACCCTTCCTACCAAACCGTTGCTTGGCTATGTTACCGCTTTGCTCAGCCCCTCTTATAGCGTTGTTAGTTGCAGGTGAAGTTGAAGATTGCTTCATGATGGACAGGATTATGGTTGGGATATCACAATATCTCTTATTTAATTAATGCATCTATATACTTGGTAAAGGGTGGAAGACTAGGCCTTATGCCTGGTGTTTTGTTCCACTCTTGCCGCCCTAGTTTCTGTCATACCGGTGTTATGTTCCTTGATTTTGCGTTCCTTGCGCGATTGGGTGATTTATGGGACACCCTTGACAGTTCGCTTTGAATAAAACTCCTCTAGCAAGGCCCAACCTTCGTTTTACCATTTGCCTCACCACCAACTATACCTTTCCCTTGGGTAGGCCAACCCAAGGGTCATATTTATTTTAGCCCCCCCGGACTAGTGCTTTTCTAAGTGCTGGTCCAAACCGGGCAGACTGCAGGGCCATCTCGGGGCAACTCGAGGGCTGGTTTTACTCGTAGGCTGACCTATCCGGTGTTGCCCTGAGAATGAGATATGTGTAGCTCCTATCGGGATTGTCGGCACATCGGGCGGCTTTGCTGGTCTTGTTTTACCATTGTCGAAATGTCTTGTAAACCGGGATTTCGAGACTGATCGGCTCTTCTGGGAGAAGGAATATTCTTTGTTGACCATGAGAGGTTGTGATGGGCTAAGTTGGGACACCCCTGCAGGGTATAAACTTTCGAGAGCCGTGCCCGCGGTTATGTGGCAGATGGGAATTTGTTAACGTCTGATTGTAGATAACTTGACACCTGATTCGAATTAAAACGCATCAACCGTGTGTGTAGCCGTGATGGTCTCTTTTCGGCGGAGTCCGGGAAGTGAACATGGTTTTGGGTTATGTTTGACATAAGTAGGAGTTCATGATCACCTCTTGATCATTGCTAGCTTCACGACCATTCCGTTGCTTCTCTTCTCGCTCTCATTTGCATATGTTAGCCACCATACATTGCTTAGTCGCTGCTGCAACCTGACCAGTTTACCCCTTCCTTACCCATTAAGCTTTGCTAGTCTTGATACCCATGGTAATGGGATTGCTGAGTCCTCGTGGCTCACAGATTACTACAACAACAGTTGCAGGTGCAGGTGATGCGATGATCATGACGTGAGAGCGATGCTTGCTTGTTTTGGAGTTCTTCTTCTGCTTCTTCTTTGATCAGGGGTTAGGTTCCAGGTCAGCAGCCTGGGCTAGCAGGGTGGATGTCGTTTGAGTTTCTGTTTGTGTTTCATCCGTAGTCGGATGGTGCTCTTATGTAAGATGATGTTGTATTCGTGTGGCATTGTATGCCTTGTGTATGTATCCCTATCTATTATGTAATGTTGATGTAATGATATCCACCTTGCAAAAGCGTCTTCAAGATGCGCTTCTATCCTTGGTGGGACCTTCGAGTTCCTTTAGGATAGGGTCGCATCTTGGGCGTGACAGCTCCACTGGCTCCCGACTCCTCTGCCTCCTCCGCCACCTTGGACCGTGCTGCTGATGAGCTGAGTCGGCTGCGAGAAGATCTCTAGGGCGCCAACCCCCGCCTGGTGGCCGGGCGCCTGGAGCTAGTCTCTGGCTGGGTTCGCTCTGACGCTTCCGTCCGAGCGGTGCTGAGCCAGGCTGTGACAGCTTCCAAGGAGGAGAAGCAAGTCGCCTCCCAGGCCATAGCCGCTCGCGACGCGGCGTTGAAGGATGCTTCAAATGTCCGAGGCCGCTACAAGGCGCTGGAGGACAAGCTGCAAGGCCACCGTGACGAGCTTGCCAAGGAGGTTTGCGACCGCCAGGCGAAGGAGGAGGAGATGAAGGCCCGGGAGGCCGCCATCAGGGACCGTGATGCCGAGCTCTCTGCTGATCACGGCCGGCTGAAGACACTAGAGTAGAAGCTGAAGGCATAGAGGATTGAGCTGGCCGCCAAGGCGAATGTCTTGGCCGAGGATCGCACAGGTTTCACGGATTACGAGGTGAGATCTTGCAAGGCGCTGAAGTCGCTTTATGATGACGGTCTGGAGAAGCCGCTGGCCGGAGCCACGGACGGCCCCGCCAAGCTGCTTCCCTTCTTGGTCAAAGCGCTTGAGGAGGTCGTGACCGGCATCGGCCCCATGGCTGAGGTTGAAGCTCACGTCCTTTCTTCTGCGACGCTGACGCGGATTCTCAGCCACGTCTACCTTCGCCACCCTGACGCCAACCTTGACAATCTGCTGGAGCCTGTGGACGCCGAGCGCTCCGCCGCTGCTACTGAGGCTGTGAAGGGCCGAGCAGAGGCCTTGCTGGCGAAGTTCCGTGCCTTCGCCACTGTGCCCAAGGTAGGTGCTGCTGGTTCCGCGGCCTCGGGAGGTGGAGCTGACAAGCGCGACTCCACCACGAGCAACGGCGCTGCCCAAGGGCGATCTCCTCGCGGCTTCTTTCCTGTTTTTATTCCTGCAACATGCATCGTGCCTCGTGGAGGCGTCTAAACTTGTCTTTGGTATCGTGAGGACAATTTATGGTTTGTAATATTTGCTTCTGAATTTGCGAGATTTTGCGGTTTCCTTCCTTTTTGGCTTTGTGTTCTACGTCGGCAGGGCCTGACCCCGCGCATACCCCAGCCGCCGTTAGCCCCGACCGGATCACCAGGACGGGACCAAATAGTGAGGGGCTATGTGGCAAGTTAGGCTCCTGAGTCGCGATGCTCAGGAATTCCCCTTGACGCACAAACATCAAATAGGGAGGAGGTGTAGGAGTAGATCTATCGTTCTACGTCGGCAGGGCCCGGCCCCGCGCATACCTCAACTGCCGTTAGCCTTTCGAAACTAAGGAGTGAGGGGCTACGTGACCAGTTAGGCTCCTGAGTCGCGATGCTCAGGAGTCCCCCTTGAAGCTCAAACGGTCTTCATACCTTGGCTCCGCTCGGGGAGGGGCGCGTGACGACCAGGTCCGAGGGACCTGGCCGGGTGGCATGGGCTCGGGCATGACCCGGGCGCAGCCCCCGTGTCCAGCCCCCTCGCGTGGCGCTCCCGAGGGGAGGCGTTGTGATGAGGCCAGACATTGAGCTATGGGCTCCCTGAGGTTGATACAACCGTGGGCTGCCCTCAGTTGTTTATCACCAGCGCGGAGCATAGCGCTTCCGTATGTGTACGGTCATAGCCGCTCCTCGGCAGTGTCGTCAGCCAGCACCGAGCATGGTGCTTCCACTGGTATGTGGGAGGGGCCCCCCCTCCGGGAGGAGCCCCCGGGGCGTGTATAGCCCCGCCCTGACATGTGGTCGGCACGGTAGGGCTAGACGACATGTATCTGGGCACTCGTGAGCTAGCGCGGGACTCACGAGGCCCTACCTCAAGGTGGGTTGCACCTGATCTTGAGCCTTGGGCGGCTGAGGGTTCCTGCAGGGTGGTTAGATGCAAATCCTCTACGTCCTCAGGTCCCGGCCCTCGAGCGAGCTCAGCCGCCGCTGGTATGCCAGGTCGCAATGCCGTGGACAAGGCCAGGGGTGAGGGCTGGAAAGCTAGTAAGAGCCCCTGAGTCGTGATGCTCAGGCGCCCCCCTTTTTATGTGCAAGCTATTTGCATGAGGGAGAAAGAAGGGGCAGCGATAGGCGAGAGATGATAATCATAGGCAAGTTAAGCATGAAAAGAAAACCGACTTAGGTAACTGCAAGAAGGATACATGCCCCTGGGTCAGGCCCGCGCAGCTTGGGGATGATGCAGCCCGAGGGCGTTCCCAGCAAGGTAAACTAAAGACATAAACAAAACTAATACATGCCGTAGGTACGGACCCACCTGACCTGGGAATAATGCAGCCCTGAGAGCGCTCCCAGCTGAAATTAAACTCAAAAGATGTCACCTGGTATCATTACAGAGCGGGTGTTGGAGTAGCTGACGATGCACGGTGAAGAAGCGGATCCTCACGAGCCTTCGGGGCCCTGAGCATCGGGAAGCTCTGGGGGTCCGGGCGGCTCCTCAAGGTCCATCTCCATCTCCGCCAGGAAGGCGTGGTGCCTGACCTCCTGAGCTTCCAGAATGCTCCGCATTAGGCGCTGGTGAGCAGCAGCCGCATTCGGCAGGCCGAAAGGCATACAAACGTAGCTGTGAGGTGGTCCCTCGCAACGCCCCATGCGCGAAGGCCAGAAACGCTCCTTAGACGCGACTCGGTTGAGCCCTGGGTAGTCGATGCAGACACGCAGCCCGCCATCCTCGCCTGGATGGGGAGCTACACCGGGTAGGCGGCGATCGTCGCGCATGACTCTTGATTCCTGCAGCTCCTGGATGACCTTGGTGATGAACTCCTGAGGGTTGGGCCCTCCTTGCCTCATGCCTTCCTGAGGGAAACGTGCCGCGAAGCACGCCTCCAAGTGGTGCCCGAGCGCCTCCCTCATGATCTTGGTGAAGTCAGAGGCCCTCCAGGAGAGAGCCCCTGAGCCTTGCCCGAGGAGGGCGCCGGGCACGCCTTCCTATGCGATGGAGGGAGGCGCCCCTTGCACGGGCGCGGATCCTGACATGGCGCCTCCGGAGGCGCCTGCCTCCTGAGGTCTTGAGCCGGATGATGTCTTCTTCTTCTTAGGAACTGCCTTGGGAAGGTTCTCATTCTTGCTTTCTGGGTCCTCAACCGACGCAGCTTGGAAGGCACGCTCAAGAGAGCACACCGCATCTATCTCTTTGTAGGGGATTGCGATGACTCCGCTACTTCCTGGCGTCTTGAGGACATTGTAACCACGGTGAGTCACTGCCATGAACTTGGCCAGGGCTGGATACCCGAGGATGGCATTATATGGCAGACGAATGTGGGCAACGTCGAAGTCGATGAGCTCGGTATGGTAGTTCTTGCACTGTCCAAAGGTGACAGGGAGGCGGACCTACCCTATCGGGGTGGTGGAGCCATCAGTGACTCCTGAGAAAGGCTTGGTTGGCTGAAGCTGGTCATATGGCACTTGGAGATTGTTGAATGTCTCGACGGACAGGACATTGAGCCCCGCGCCGCAATTGATGAGGGTCCTGGTAACTTGCACATTGCTGATGACTGGGGAACAAAACATTGGGAGGACACCGGCTGTAGCCGCACATGAGCTGATCCGCTGAGCTGAACGTGATGGCGCACGTGGACCACCTAAGAGGGCGTGTGGCCTCAAGCTTGGGGAGGACTGCGTTCACCTCGCGAGCAAACTACTTGAAGATGCGCTGAGAGGCTGGGGCCTGGGCACCGCCCAGGATGCAAGCGATAGCACGCGGCTCCTGGAAGCCCCTAGCCCCCTTGTCCTGATGATGGTCGTCATTCCTTCTTGGCGGTGGCGGCAAAGGAGGAAGGCCTGCATTGCCCTGCGGGCGATCCTCGCGAGGCTGATCCCTCCAAGCCCCCTCGCGTGGCTGGTCCTGCCAGCGGTCCTTGCGAGGTCTGTCACGCCACCCTTGGCGAGGGCCTCGGTCGTCCCATCATCCTCCACCTCTTCCTCCTCCTCGGCCATAGCCTCGATCGTTGCGCTCGGGGCATCGACCGATACGTCCTTCTCACACGGCCCTGAGCTCTTGGCATTCATTGGTGTTGGGGGTATGGAGGTCATGGTACACGTAGTACCGGCTGCCCTTGGATGACTCCGGCTGGTCCCTGCCGTCCTTCGTGTTTGGCTCTGCTGCGAGCATAGCTGCTCCTTTGCGCTTCACATCCTTGGCCTTGGCTTTCTTCTCTTCTGGGTCGGCAGCTAGGAGCTCGAGAATGGAGAGGCGCCCCTCCTTAGCCCTTGCGTACTTAGTCGCCAGGTTGAACAGCTCCAGAGATGTGCATAGATCCTCGTGGATTGCCAACTCATCCTTCATCTTGATGTCGCGGACGCCATCAGAGAATATTGAGATGATGGCCTCCTCAGTCACCTTGGGGATCTTGAGGCGAGCGCTGTTGAAGCGCTGGATGTACTTCTGCAGGGTCTCTCCTGGTTGCTGCTTGATGCGGCGTAGGTCACCCACGACTGGAGGACGGTTGCGAGTGCCCTGGAAGTTGGCGATGAAGTGGGTGCACATCTCGTCCCAAGAGGAGATCATGTTGGGAGGCAGGTTCAGGAGCCAGGTGCGGGCACCATCTTTGAGCGCCATGGGAAACCAATTTGCCATGACCTTTTCGTCTTCGTTGGCCGCTTCGATGCCCAGCTCGTAGAGCTACAGGAACTCCGTGGGGTCGGCAGTGCTGTCGTAGCGAGGAGGCAGGTCTGGCTTGAACTTGCCCGGCCAGGCGACACTCGTAGCTCGGTGGTGAAGGCGCGGCAGCCTGCGGTGGCCACCGGAGCCCTTTGCAGACACAGGGCTTGCTCCTAGGGATTCCCGTGCGTCGCTGCCAGGGGCAGCGCGGGGTCTTGACGTGCTGGCACAGGGATGCGGTCACGAAGTGCTGGAGCAGGGAGCATGCGAGCACCTTCTTGGGGACGAGGGACTTCTTGGCAGCTCCTTTCTTGTCGCGCGGGCGCTGGACGCGGTGGGTCTCGTCCAGGGGCCGCGTGCCTTGAAGCCTGGGCACCTTCTTGGGGAAGAGGTGGCAGAGGCACCTCCTGAGCTGCATCACCCACGCAGGATGGAGGGCGAGGCTGCGAGAGGGATGGCGCAGGGGAGCCCCCTGCAGCGCTGACGAGCTCGGTGATGCGAGCGAGCCACTCCTCGTAGAGATCGTCGACGGGGCGGTAGTGCAGGAGCTCACGTGCCAAGAGCAACGCGGCATGCGCGTCCGTGGGAGCGTGACAGGTGTGAGACGACTAACCAGCTGGAGTGAGTAATGGAGTGGTGGTGCGGCCTTCCCGCCGCACCGAGGGATGCAGCGATGATGCCTGCTGCTTGTTCCCCACCGGGCCGGTGGCGGCGTTGGCGGCAGGCGACGGAGAACGACAGGGAGGCCCACTGACGGGAGCCGTCTGGGCGACACGGGCAGCGAGAGCAGGCCGACGCTCGGTGCGAGCTCAGCAAGCGTCAGCCATGGATGCGACGAATGGTTGAACACAGAACAGCGGAAGAAATATTCCGGCACACCCCTACCTGGCACGCCAAATGTCGGATATCCGGTTCCGGCAAAACCCTTAAGGTTCGATCTCTGGGGTGCGTGCGAAGATCTTCCCCCTATCGATCCACGTCCCAACGCCGCACTGTGGATCTAAGCTAAACGATGAACAACACAAGGGACACGAGGTTTATATTGGTTCGGGCAACCGTTGTGGTGTAATACCCTAATCCAGTGTGTGGTGTGGTGGATTGCCTCTGGGGCTGATGATGAACAGTACAGAGGAAGAACAGCCTCGCGAGGGGTCTTCTTGTGGTGGTGTGCTTGTAGAGGACTTGCTCCGTCTCTGTTGGCTCTCGGTGAGATCCAGATGAGATCATTCTCTACTGTGGTGGCTATCTCTATATATAGAGGCCCTGGTCCTCTTCCCAAATATTGAGCGGGAATGGAGCCAACAATGGCCATTTTGAAGGGGAACATCTAGTACAAGTTATCCTGACTAAAGTTGGTCTTCGGCTCCCAAAGGCACTGGTGATGACGTCGTCTTGGGCTCCACGGTGACCTCCGTCCTGCCATTCTGCTGGTCTTGGTCTCGTTGCACCGAAATGGTAAACTTTGCTTGATGCCTCGGTACTCCGCGCCTGCGCTTGCCCCCTTTGCACCAAAGAGAAAACAAGGACACTGCGCAGGACAGCGCCCGCATGGTCTCGATCGTCATGGCTTGCGTCATGGGAACCTCATGAGGTACCCCTGCCTTGATCTCTCCGCCTCTTTGCGAGCCTGCCTGGTGAGGCCGCCCTTGAGGAAGCATTGCATCGTCTGCCCCGCGAGGCTTGGCCCCTCACGAGGGTCTTGAGCTTGAGTTGATGAAGATGGGTCACACTGGGCCACCCCTCGATCCACGCCGCAGGCCACAGGCAGGCAAGTCTCGGGACCCCCGTTCCCAGAACACCGACAGCTGGAGCCCTTTTCTTAAAAAAAATTTTGAAGAAGCTGCTAGCTCACAGGACATTGCTTCATTTTAGGTGAACTGCACCAAAAGGTCCCATGAATTGAATCATCCATGTTGGTGACTGAAAGAGCCAGCTTCAGCATCCCAGTCTAAGCACCCCCGGCATCCATCCTTGCGATGCACGGTACACCTTGTTTGCCACCTGCTCGACCCTAGTGTCGCTGATAAAATGAAGTAATAATACAGTTAAAATAGAGCGAGTGTCCTCTCTATCATTTCATTTCCAATGTAGATAAGGAAAGTGCTTCTCTTTGTTAATGTATGTTTCATCAACTAGTCCCATTGTTAATGTTTAAGCATTTCTGCAAACTGGGGTGCTTAATTTTAGTTTATCTGTACAAAAATAGAGATTTGAATGTCTCAAGGCGCCTCCTTGTACTACCGTTGTACACTGATGCTCATCACTGGCAGAAGGTGTATCTGGGAGACTTGGGACGATTTCCAGTATGAGGCGTACCATATGAGGCGTCGCAGGGCCCATCTCGCCCTCGCAGCATGGCATACTATGATACTATTGCAATATTTTATTCTATTTATTTTGTGTGTTTGATCAACTAGTGCCACTATAATGTAATCACGCTTTTTCATTATCTGTGCAAATAGGGTTATTCAGCTGCATTCTGGTGGAACTGCACAAATGTACGTATGGAACCGGCATATATGCAGAGTGCATGGTGTGCCAAGTAAAAATTACCGACACCAACCATGCTGCATGCACGCATTGGCATCCACCACCACCAGTGGGATGTGTGGCGCTCTCTGTGGACGGATCTTTCTCGGCAGCAAATCCTCTAACCAAATACTAGCAGCTTATATTGGTAGTTTTCTAGGGAGTACTCTTTTCTGAAAGAAGCACCAATCTATTTTTCTTTATTTGTACACTGTGTCACAACTTTGACCCAAAGGTCCAGAGCTATTTTAGGGTGATTGGCGTAGTACTCGGAGACTGATTGTAAGCATGATTTTCATTAGCTGTCACACTGATTGTAAGCATGAGCAGGTGGAAGGTTAGGTTAGTGCGAATCTTACCTTAAACCCTACCGCCGCCGTTGAAACGAGGTGAGCATCGAGGGAACCGTGGAGAACGGTGGGGAAGCGACGTCGCGCCATCCGGCCTCCTCTTGCAGTGGGAGAACGAATACTCATGTGGCTTCGGCTGGCTCTGCACCCTCACGAATGGCACACCATACTCGATCGATTCGTTATCCTCTGGATGCTCGACCTTCGATCTGTACGCCCACCACCTTTGCCTCACTATCGCCTCGGGTGAATCTGTCTGCTCCATCACCTAGAGGAGATACCTGATGAACTCAGAGGACTGTGGCGTGACTGCAGCCGAGGAGTACATGTACATCGCCGCCCTCATCGCTGCCATCTCGCTCTTTCGCATACATTGCCACATGGCCCGCACTATCCTCGAAATCTCCCACTCATTGTCAAACCAAGTACGGATATCCTTCAACCTGGCTAACTTTGCCTGGTTGCCGCCGGTGATCTGCCTGATTCGCTGTTGCATCCTCTCCATAGATGTCCTTCTGAGTGCTCCAGTGCTAGCTTCGGAAGATGGGAGGAGAGACGGTGGTCTTGCAATAGAGAAGAGGGAGAGGTGATACGGTGGTTTTGGAATGGAGATGATGGAGAGGAGAGGAGGTGGTTTTGCAATGGACAAGATCAGAAGAGGGAGAGGCGAGACGGTCGTTTTGGAATGGAGATGATGGAGAGGAGAGGAGGTGGTTTTGCAATGGAGAAGAGGGAGAGGAGCGTGCGGCGGCGATTTAGGATTGGACGAGAGGGTCGGCACGCTGTGACTGGATCAAAATCAAAATCAATTTACCCTTCAATTAAGAAAGCGACCCCACATTAACTAGTCTCCCTTTTATTCTGGGTCATAATTGACCCTGATTTTCGCACATAAAATATATGTTATCCGTTGCAAAAATAATATAATTTGAAAGTACATTCAGATATGAACCAAACGATACAATTTTTGGTGACATGCATTCACATTTTGCTTGTCAAATACAGTACGTGGTCAAACTTTAACCCAAAATATGCAAAACAACAAAAAAATACTTCCAAGACCAGCGCCGCTCTTGCGCTCTTCTCCTCTTAAACCACCGCCGCTCCTCTCCTGTTCCAATCTAAATCCAGCGACGCTCCTCTCCTCTTCCATTTCAAAACCACCGCCCCTCCTCTCCTGTTCCAGTCCAAAACCAGCGTCGCTCCTCTCCTGTTCTAATCCAAAACCAGCGCTGCTCCTCTCCTCTTCCATTCAAAAACCACCGCCGGTGAGTGAAGGTGTCGTGGAGAAGTAGATCGACGGAGGAGTACAACCGATACGTGAGGATTGCAGACGGCGACCCTGTGAAGCTAGCTAGGATGTTGGAGATACAGTCTTGGTTTGACAACAAGGACCAACTAGCGGCGATGGCGACATCCATGGCCAAATATCTGCAACAGAGCGAACAGGCAGCGATACTCCCAGAGGGAGTCACGCGGGAGTACATAGAGATGCTCCTCTAGGCCATGGAGCAAACAGATTCACCGAATCCGATCGTGAGGAAGCGGTGGTGGGAGTATCGATCCCAGATGGAGCATCCACCAGAGAATGAAGGATCGAGCATCTACAGGGTGCCGTCTGTGAGGGTGTCCTGCCAGAGCGAGCCGATGGAGTCTTCGTCGACCGAACCCAACTGCAAGCGGAGAAAAGCAGTTGGCCCGACGACGCTTCCCCGCCATCCCCTCCCTCGCTGTTCACATCGCCTCACGGGGCGGCTGTCTGCCGCCGAGTAATAGGAGGGGACTGCCCCCCAGCCCAATAGTCGGGCAGGTTGTGAATTGTTAGGAGGAGCTTAGGGTTGTCAGTATTTGCAGGTTGTGAATTGTCAGGAGGAGCTTAGGGTTGTCAGTATTTGCAGGTTGTGAATTGTGTTTTGTGTTGTGTATTTTGAGAGTACTTTCAGATATGAATGTCTTTTGAATTTCAGATTTGCAGTATTGAGCATATGAAGTATTTTATGAATTCTAGAGATCTATTTTTAGCACTTAAAAAAATGTAGTTTCATAGGAGTATAAAAGTGCAGACAATGTGATTCTCAGAGAAGAAATTGCAAGTTTCAGTTTCAGATAAGAAACTGCAACTTTCAGAGGCAGAGCATTTATATTAACACAGCCTTTCCAAACAGGGTTAACATCATGTTGGAAGTTTTATTCTTGGTCGAAAATGGAACTACCAGCCAGTTAACATCATGCTGATCAACATTCATGCATAGCACATCTTCATATGATGCACAGTCAAAATGCCCACACAATGTCGAGTGTGCGAAACACAGAGAAAATGAGGGATGAAATTTTGGCAAGTGTTGGACGTGGTGTGCGTAGATGACAATGGGGACCCACATATCAATAAAGGCAGAGGCAAAAAATTTGGAGATATTTTCCCTACACAGGTGGAATCGAACCCGGGCGGAACAGCTGTCGGGTAGTGTCACTTGGCCATTAGGCTAGTTCAGTAGTTTCGTTAATAATAAGGCACTTCCTCAGGTAGTCGGATCCCCTCCTGCGCCTTTGTGCGCTCGCTGCGACGCCGCTGTCTGCCGTTGTGAACATGCTGAACAAACGAGAGGAATCTGGAGAGGACTGTACGTGGAGAGGCGGACAGTCGGGACCCACCAGGTCTATGGCCGTACGCAAGCAAGTGCCTCATCGAAAAAATACTTCCTCCTAATGCTATACTGACATTGGGGCTCACGGGTTTGTCGACATAGTTACATTTTTTAGGTGCTTCAACGTAGTTACTATAGGAGATAAATTCACAACGAAGCCGGGGAGCTGGCTGGTATCATTTATTATCACTGGGGCAGCAATCAGCTGGGTTTTGGGTTGCCCCGTCTAGGCTTTCATTTTTAACATGCGCAGCCCACGACCTCGGATGGGAGGTCCATAGGCCTGTTTGCATTTTCATGAGGGTTGTCATGTATCGACCGGCCTATGGACCTCTCATCCGAGGTTTTATTTTTCCTGAATATCGGCAGCTCAATTTATGTATTTTTTGAAGAAAACGCAGAGGTATGTTCTATTTTTCTATATAAGAATAGGAACGCCAGGTCCAACTTATGTTTCCCTTCTAACTATATTATATATATTTAAATTGTTTTATATGATATTATATATTATTTTTATTGTCATCATATATTTAATAGATACTTACATATGTAAGAAAACAATATCCCACATCTTATTAACTTGTAAAAATATTTTTTTAAGAATAAAATCCTGGATTGTTTTGGCACAAAAATCCTAGTGATTGTGTACAAAAGCTTGGTAAGATTTAAGGACGAATGTAATAATATCACTTATTATTTAAATATATTTATAACAAAATGCTCAGCCCCTTTTTTTGATAACATTGCAGGCCCAACCCAACATTATAATTAGAATCAGCCCAACAAAATTGTGTATTTCGAGAAAGTGCAAATGGCCTGTAAGTTTTTAAGAAATAAAATAAATGTGCCGCATGGACGCTACATTATTTGTTCACCCAGCCCAGCTAATAGACTGCAATTCAAAAAAAGATCAAATTGATTGTAAATTCTGCCGCGCAAAAGAGAGACAGTAAATTCTAAAAAAATGGGTTGAATACGTCCACATTTTTGGAGGCTGGAATGTGGGCCAATAGGTCGAAGCCAACGCAAGTTGTTGTCAATTTAGTCAACAAATGATTCTGAAATGTTAGCCGTTGGATTTACATCCAACGACCGGCATCCATCTTCACTCTCTCATCTTCTTCCTCCAACACCGCCGGGACCACCTCCCGCCTCCTGCTGCTAGCAGCTCTGCTTAGCACGCTTCGCTATGAAGCGCTACTCCACCGTTGGCCAGGCCATCCCTCCACCCCTCCACACCTCCTGTTCTTCTCCACCGACTGCCAAATGACACCGCACTAGAACCAGTTAACCCTTCTACACCTCTCCGTCCACGACTCTACTCCCGCGTCTTCCCGTCGTCCACCACCTTGGATGCGCTCGGCGTGGCGTGGTCAACATGGTCAAAGAATGACACCATCGAAAGTAGACTATGCGTGGAGAGGCTGATAGCTGGGTCCGCGACTACACACAAGGAAATGCCTCCTATTACGCGCAAAATAATGATTCCTCCACCTGACATCTAGGACCCACCAGAAGGGCCTCTATATTTTGCAAAAAAATGTGCCCCCCGCGGACAGGTCGGACCCACCATCTATCTTCGCACGCAAGGAAGTGCCTCCTTATTACGCACAAAAAAAATGAATACTCCCCCTGCCAGCTGGAACCCAGCATAGTGGGAGGCTGACTTGTGGGCCTACCAAGTTGACGGGGACAGAGGGCTTTGTCAACTTAGTCAATATGAATGATTCTAGCTCTTGTTACCATACGATGTTCATCAAACAGTCGTAGGCTTCTTCAACCTCTGGTCTTCTTGCTCCAGCCGCCCAAACCAGCGCCGGTCGTGCCACGTGCTCCTGCCTCCCGTGGCCGGCTGTGATGCCGCGGAGGCCTCACCGACCCCTCCACTCCCACTGCTGGCCAGACCATCCCTATACTCACCCACATCCCCTGTTATTCTGCGGCGACGGCAGCCTCACACCGCAGCCGAACCAGTGAACCCGGGCTTCCACTGCCGCGTCTTCCCCGGCTCCGCGTCGTCCCCTTCCTAGGCCTTGCTGTCGTCCACCGCCCTGGTGCTCTCGGTGCGGCGTGGTCAACATGGTCAAGGAACGACTTCCATCGGACGTGGACTATACGTGGAGAGGCCGACAGTTGGGTCCACGGCCGCAGCAAGGAAGTGCCTCCTTATTACGCAGAAAATAATGATTCCTCCACCTGACAACAGGGACCCATCGGACGGGCCACCGTATTTCTTGAAAAAACATTTCCCCCCTGATTGCTGGGACCTACCAGCTACATCTACACACGCAAGGAAGTGCGTCCATATTACGGGCAAAAAAAAGATTCGCCCCCTAACTGCTAGGACCCACGAGTTACATCTTCGCATGCAAGGAAGTGCGTCCGGGCAAAAAACTTATTCGCCCCCCTGACTGCTGGGACCCACCAGCTACATCTTCGCACGCAAGGAAGTGCCTGACAGTCGGAACCCACCTGGTCGAAGCGTATGTAGTGTTGTCATTCTGGTCACGAACATGTACGTACATACTGGTGGATGTAGAGGCGCGCACGTGTCATAGTAGAGGCGCGCACGTAGCATGTACACATATGTACAGCGGCCAGTGTGCAAGAAAGAAAATACGACCACATATGTGTACATACGGGCGGGGTCTTGAACGCCTACTCACGCATACGTACGACCAGGGCTCGTGTACATGGCTGGGTCAGAACGGAGAAACATCGTCGTTGTTGTGTTCATGGGGAGCCAACCGGCTAGGTCGGAACAGAATGTGTCATCGTGTTCATCGGGAGGGCTTGGATGGAACATGCGATGGAAACGAGGCCTGGCGTACCGCAGAACAGAGGAAACGGCCTTGTGTTTGACCGGCCACGTTCGAAGCGGGATCCTGTTCATCGGGAGGGGTCCAACATACTACAAAACGGAGGAAACAGACCTCCTACAGTCGAAATGGGGGTCCTGTTGATCGGGAGGGGTGTGGCGTACCGCAAAACGGACGAAACAGACTTGTGTTGGAGCGCTATGGTCAAAACGGGGGTCCTATTCATCAGGAGGGGTGTGGCGTACCACAAAACGAGACTCCACAGTACTATTCATCTCCACCGTCGACCTCCTCCAGCCTCCACGGGCTACTGTTCATCCACCGTCGACCTCCTCCAGCCTCCACGGGCTCTTGTTCATCCAGCCTCCACCGCGCGTTACTCCACCTACTGTTCAACCACCCCTTCACGGGCTCCTGTTCAACCACCCCTCCACGGGCTACTGTTCATCCACCCCTCCATCGTCTACTGTTCATCCAGCCCTCCACGGGGTAGTCCTGTTCATCCAGCCTTCCATGGGGTCCTGTTCATCCAGCCCCAACCGGCTCGATCGATCGGGGTCCTGTTCATCCAGAGGCAACGCCACGGGGTCATGTTCATCCACCCCCACCGCTCACTATTCATCCAAACCCCCCGCAACACTCACTATTCATCCAGAGGCAGCATCGATCGGCTTTAGTTAGCAGCAGTAGCGAAGGAATCGCTCGATCGCCCGGGTTCAATAACGCGTAGCCTGCAGTGCAATCGCTCGGGTTCAATTAGAGCCCAACGCTTCGCACACACGTGCGTACGTGTATGAGAGAAACACGCATCGCTCGGCCCCTAACCACCCACCGTAACTGGGAACTCCCCGAAATTTTCCTCGCCCTCGCTACTACCACGGTTTTTTCCGTCATGGACGGCCCAAAGAATGTCATGCAGCTGCGTCTCCGGCCCGCCCAGGATGAAAATCCCATTTTTTGTCATAGAAGTAGGGTCCCACCACATCTATGATGATACCAGGTTTTTTCACAATTATCGTCACAGAAGTGTCATAAGTATGACAGAAAAAAAATTTGTTCGGCCCAAAATGTCACGGATGTGTCTTTTTTTGTAGTGTATAAGCCCCAATCTTTCTATGTGTCTGGTTGAAATGTTTTGCTCATGTGTACGCGGTGAGTGTTAGCAATCATAGAAGACTATATGATGGTTGAGTATGTGGACTTGCCTAAAGGCTCCGACATGTGACCCTTCCTGAAAAGATGATGAATTGTAGTTGCAAAGTTGTCTGAGAACATAGTTTGTTGGTTTTTTAATAGAGTTTTTGATTTATACTTCAATAGTTTGATGAATTGTCACTTATTCATGAGAAGTCTATGATAAAAGTTCTATGATAAAAGTCTTATGTTTAAGTTTGTTGTTGTTATGATAATGAACATGATGCTTCTCTGTCCGTATTTTGTTTTTATCGACACCACTCTCTGTAAGGATGTGGACATGTTTTCCGATTTGGGTTTTTGCTTGAGGACAAGCGAGGTCTAAGCTTGGGGGAGTTGATACGTCCATTTTGCATCATGTTTTCTTATTGTTATTTATGATGTTTTTATCCATAATAATGCTTTTTGGAGTAATTCTAATGCTTTTTCTCTCATAATATGCAAGGTACACACAAAGAGGGAGAATTCCGGCAACTGGAAATCTGGACCTGGAAAAGCTATGTCAGGCTACCTATTCTGCACAATTCCAAACAAGCTGAAACTTCACGGAGATTTTTTATGGAGTATTGGAGCAAATAACTACCAGAGGGGGCCCAGCAAGTGGGCACAACCCACCTGGGCGCGCGAGAGAGCCCAGGCACGCCCTGGTGGGTTGTGCTCACCCAGGCCCACCTCCAGTGCCCATCTTCTGGTATATAGGTCATTTTGACCTAGAAAAAAAAATAAGGAGATGACTTTCAGGATGGAGCGCCGCCGTCTCGAGGTTGAACTTGGGCAGGAGGAGTTTTGCCCTTTGGTGCAGCGATTCCGCCGGGGGAACTTCCCTCCCAGAGGGGGAAATCATCATCGTCATCACCAACAACTCTCCCATCTCGAGGAGGGCAATCTCCATTAACATCTTCAACAACACCATCTCATCTCAAACCCTAGTTCATCTCTTGTGTTCAATCTTGTTATCGGAACTATAGATTGGTGCTTGTGGGTGACTAGTAGTGTTGATTACATCTTGTAGTTGATCACTATATGGTTTATTTGGTGGAAGATTATATGTTCAGATCCAATATGCTATTTAATACCCCTTTGATCTTGAGCATGCTTATTATTTGCGAGTAGTTACTTTTGTTATTGAGGTCACGGGAGAAATCATGTTGCAAGTAATCATGTGAACTTGATATGTGTTAGATATTTTGATAGTATGTATGTTGTGATTCCCTTAGTGGTGTCATGTGAACGTCGACTAATGTGGAGTAGCACTTAGATGATGGGTTGCGAGAGTGACAGAAGCTTAAACCCTAGTTTATGCGCTATTCTGTAAGGGACCGATTGGATCCAAAAGTTTAATGCTATTGTTAGAATTTATTCTTAATACTTTTCTCGTAGTTGCGGATGCTTGCGGGAGGGTTAATCATAAGTAGGAGGTTTGTTCAAGTAAGAACAACACCTAAGCACCTGTCCACCCACATATCAAATTATCAAAGTAGTGAACATAAATCAAACCAACATGATGAAAATGACTATATGAAAATCCTATGTACCCTCAAGAACTCTTTGCTTATCATAAGAGACCGTTTTGGCATGTCCTTTTCCTCAAAAGGATTGGGCAACCTTGCTGCACTTTTGGTACTACTATCATTACTTGCTTGTTGCAAATTATCTTGCTATCAAACTACTCCGCTACTTACAATTTCAGCACTTGCAGGCATTACCTTACTGAAAACGACTTGTCATTTCCTTCTACTCCTCGTTGGGCTCGACACTCTTACTTATCGAAAAGAGCTACAATTGATCCCCTATACTTGTGGGTCATCATATTTGTTTTTGTATCCACACATGTATTTAAGTTTCCAGTCAAGACAATTCTAGCATGAATAATAGACCTTTATCATGTTTAAGGAAATATAATAATAACCATTTTATTATTGCCTCTAGGGCATATTTCTGTCAGTCTCCCACTTGCACTAGAGTCAATAATCTAGTTCACTTTGTCATTTGATTAACACACATAGTCCACATCTCCATGTGACTAACACCCAAAGAGTTTACTAGAGTCAATAATCTAGTTCACATCACCATGTGATTACCACCCAAAGATTTAACTAGAGTGTGATCATATTTTGCGTGTGAGAGAGGTTTTAGTCAGCGGGTCTGCAACATTCAGATCAGTGTGTACTTTGCAAATGTCTATGTCTACACTGCTATGCATAGAGCTACTCTAGCTAACGGTTCCCACGTTCAATACGTATCCAGATTGAGACTCAGAGTCAGCTGGATCAGTGTTAAAGCTTGCATCGACCTAACCCTTTACGAAGAACCTTTATCACCTCCATAACCGAGAAACATTTCCTTAGTCCTCTTTAGGTACCTAAGGATAATTTTGACCGATGTCCAGTGATCCACTCCTGGATCACTACTGTACCCCCTTGCCAAACTCATGGCCAGGCACACAACTGGTTTGGTACATAGCATGTCATACTTTATAGAACCTATGGCTGAGGCATAGGGAATGACTTCCATTCTATCTCTATCTTCTGCCGTGGTCGGGCTTTGAGTCTTACTCAACTTCACACATTGCATCACTGGCAAGAACGCTTTCTTTGACTGGTCCATTTTGAACTTCTTTAAGACTTTTGCCAAGGTATGTGCTTTGTGAAAGTACTATTAAGCGTCTCGATCTATCCCTATAGATCTTGATTCCCAATATGTAAGTAGCTTCACCGAGGTTTTTCATTGAAAAATTCTTATTCAAGTATCCTTTTATGCTATCCAGAAATTCTATATCATTTCCACTCACTTTCTTGTAAATACAGGCTTCACCGTAAGTCTGTATAAAACCATATGCTTTGATCACCTCATCAAAGCATATATTCCAACTTTGAGATGCTTGCACCAGTCCACAAATGGATCGCTGGAGCTTGCACACTTTGTTAGGACCTTTAGGATCAACAAAACCTTCTGGTTGCATCATATACAACTCTTCTATAAGAAATCTATTTAAGGAATGCAGTTTTGACGTCCATTTGCTAGATTTCATAAAATATGGCAATTGCTAACATGATTCGGACAGACTTAAGCATCGCTACGGGTGAGAAAGTCTCATCATAGTCAACCCCTTGAACTTGTCAAAAACCTTTTGCGACAAGTCGAGCTTTATAGATAGTGACATTAACATTAACGCTTGTCTTCTTCTTGAAAATCCATATATTCTCAATGGCTTGCCGATCATCGGGCAAGTCCATCAAAGTCCATACTTTGTTCTCATACATGGATCCTATCTCAGATTTCATGGCCTCAAGCCACTTATCGGAGTCTGGGCTCATCATAGCTTTTTCATAGTTCATAGGTTTGCCATGGTCTAATAACATGACTTCCAGGACAGGATTACCGTACCACTCTAGTGAGGAACATGTTCTGGTCAACCATAGAGTCCAGTAGTAAATTGATCCGAAGTTTCATGATCATCATCATTATCTTCCTCTCTAGTTGGTGCAGGCATCACGGGAACAGTTTTCTCTGATGTGCTGCTTTCCAATTCGAGAGAAGGTACAATTACCTCATCAAGTTCTACTTTCCTCCCACTCACTTCTTTCGAGAGAAACTCCTTCTCCAGAAAGGACCCATTCTTGGCAACAAAGATCTTGCCTTCGGATCTATGGTAGAAGGTGATACATATCCAATGTATCTATAATTTATGAAGTATTCATGTTGTTTTATTATCATTCTTGGATGTTTTACAATCATTTTATAGCAAGTTTATATCATATTTTGGGACTAACCTATTGACCCAGTGCCTAGTGCCAGTTGCTGATTTTTGCTTGTTTTTTACATCGCAGGAAATCGATCTCAAATGGAGTCCAAACACCACGAAACTTTTTGTGGATTTTTTATGGACCAGAAGACCACCAGTGGGCCAGGAGCAGCACCTAGGGGGTGCCCCGAGGGGGGCTGATACGTCTCCAACGTATCTATAATTTATGAAGTATTCATGCTGTTATTTTATCATTCTTGGATGTTTTACAATCATTTTATAGGAACTTTACATCATTTTTTGGGAATAACCTATTGACCCAGTGCCCAGTGCCAGTCGCATTTTTTTGTGCTTGTTTTTTACATCGCAGGAAATCAATACCAAACGGAGTCCAAATGCAACAAAACTCCACGAGGATTTTTTATGGACCAGAAGACACCCATTGGGCCAGGCAGCACCTGGGGGTGAACTGAGGGGGCACAACCAACCAGGGCGCGCCAGGGCTCCCTGGTGCACCCAGGTGGGTTGTGCCCACCTTGGTGGCCTCCCGCACCCCCTCTTTGCACTATAAATTCCCAAATATTCCAAAACCCATCAGGGTTAACCTAGATCAAAAGTTTTGCCGCCGCAAGGGTCTGTAGCCACCGAAAACCATTCTAGACCCGTTCTGGTACCCTGCCGGAGGGGGGGGATCATCACCGGTGTCACATCCCTAGCTTCTGGTGCTGCCTGGTGTTTGCATCATGTTTAAATTTTGAAAATTGAACTGAGGATTGTTGAAGCCTCAAAACTTTAATTAAAAGCAGGGCAAAAGAACCCTGGAAATTGCATTCAGTGTTTCCAAAATGGCCTTAATAATGTTGGTTATATTTGGCAAAGGTTTTTGCACCAAACCAAAAATAATGAGCATTTTGAGGAATATTTTGGGCACTGAATTTAAATCATTATTTTATTTGCATTTGGAATTATATTCATAACTTGTATAGAATATATTTCCAAATACCCTGAAACATTTTATGTGCTTTTGGAAAAGTCCATTAAGCAACATAAAAATATTCAGAGGAGTTTCTGGCATTGTTTGAATTATTTTAAATTCAAACAGTGGCAAAACAAATTTAACAAAATAAAACAGAACAGAAATAAAAGAACAGAAACTTACCTGGGCTTACCTGGCGCCCACTTACCTGGCCCAGCACGGCCCAGCCCATCTCCACTTCCCCCCTGTCGTCTTCCTCTGCCAGTAGGCAGAGGCGAGGCGTGGCGCGCGCCCGAGAGGCCTCGGCCACCTCCTGCTTCCCCTGGCCACCTCCTACTTCCCCTGGCCACCTCCTGCTTCCTCCTCGACGCCCCGGTGACGCCACGCGCCTCCCCGACCCCCCTCTCACTTCTCCCTCGCTCTCTGGACCTCCCTCCCCCCCTCGCTCCTATGCTCTCTCTCTCGCGCGATCGACCACGAGCACCCGAGAGCACCAACGAGCTCCACCGCGGCCAAAGTCCACCACCCGCCTCGCCGATGCTTCCAGAAGAACCGCCGCGCCTTCCTCTTCGTCTCCACCAACTCACATGACGCCGGGTGCACCGCAGCGTCGTCCCTGCCGCCTTCATCACCGCATCTATTCGGCGATCGCCGCGGTCGATTCGCCGCCTCCGACGCCTCCCCGAGACCACCGAGCTGCTCATCGACCTCGCTGTGAGCCTCCGTGCAGAACCCCTCTCTTTCCCCTCGCGTTTGCGAGCTCTAGGCCATAGCTCCGTCGCGGCCGAACTCCGGCCGCCGCCGAAGTCGACGCTGCGCTCGACTCAGGCCACGTCTCACCCTCCCGATGCTACCAATGGATGCGCGCAAGCGCCAGCAAGCTAACGCCGCCACCAGCTCGTCCTCTTGTGCACCATAGCGCTACGCCGCCCGAACCCGTAGCTCCGGCCGCCGCCGTTCTGGTCGCCGCCGTCGACCCCGGCCTCCCTGTGCCCAGCTGCGTGCGCCCCTAGACGCGCGGGAGCACGGGCTCCCTCCTGGTGCCCTCAGGGTGCCCAACCGCAGCATGTAGCGCCGCCCCGACCAACTCCGGCGAGTTCCCGCCGCTGTTGTGGTCGCCGGCGTCACCTGCTGACGTGGTGCCGGTTAATTAGTGCTAATAACCCCGCTAAACACCCCAGAGCCACTGCCATGTGGGCCCCTGCGCTTAATTAGGTTAATATAATTATTCTGTTAAATTAGTGTTAGTGACGTGGACCCCACGTGTCAGCTTTGACTCTGGCCCAGTCATCGTTGACCGGTCCCACCTGTCATTCACTCAATCCAGACCTGAGTCACTGACCAGTGGGCCCCACTGGTCAGGTTTGACCAGCAGCAGCGTCTGTTGACCTGCTGACGTCATAGTGACGCAATGCTGACGCAATAAGTATTTTCTGGATTTATTTTTTATTCAGGAAATTCCAGAAAATTGTAAAAACTTCTAAAAATCATAGAAATTCAACCGTAACTCCAAATTAAATAATTTATATATGAAAAATTATCAGAAAAATTCAAGGAATCCATCTGTACCATTTTCATGCATGTTTGAACAATATTTGTCCTCTGTTTTGGACAAAACAAATAAAGGGCATTTAAATAATCATATATGGAGTTGGATTTGAATCATGTATTCAAACCAACTTCATTTAAATCATAGCTAGGTGCATTAGCCCAAAACACATTCATATTGCCATGTCATAGCATGCATCATATTGTGCATTGCATTGATCGTGTTTCTTCTGTGTTTGCCGGTATTTGTCCCCTCTCGATAGACGTGATACCGATGATGTGATCGTTGACACTGATGAAGACTCAATGCTATCTTCAGAAGTGCCAGGCAAGCAAAACCCCCTTGTTCATTCCGATACAATCCTACTCTCTCGCTCCTGCTCTCTTTTACTACATTAGGACAACATCGATTCATCTGTTACTTGCTGCGGTAGCTGAACCCCTTTATCCTTTGCATGACCTGTCATTGCCACAGTAAATAGATGAAACCCACTAGCATGAGTAGGAGTTGTTTGAGCCCTGTTATGCCTACTCATTCATGCTTGTTTGTCATGCCTACTACTGCTTAGAGTTGTGTCAGGTCTGATTCATCCGGGATGAATCAGAGGTGTGTGAACATGTCCTATTGTGTGTGAGCTAAGTGTGTGAACACGATTTGGTAAAAGGTGTCGGTGAGAGGCCATGTAGGAGTACATGGTGGGTTGTCTCATTAAAGCCGTCCTTAGGAACTGAGTTCTGTGTTTGTGATCCATGATTCAGCTACTACCATACATTGGGCCCTGAAATATGACCCCGCTCGACTTCTTATTCACCCGCGTCCTCTGTCCAGGAGTTGCAAGTAGTTTCTGGTGTTTGTAGTATGCTGGAGGCCGTGGACAGCGCTGACCGAGGGGTGGGCTGTGATGCGGTAGGCACGTGGCCGGGTATACCGGGCGCCCGTTTGGTGTCACGGAACCCTGTTCACATCGTTTGGGGCTGTGAGCGAAACTCCGGCCGGATCTCCTCATGGATGGAACCCGAATAGGCGATAAACCTGGACTAGAGACTTGAGTGTTTAGGTAGGTCGTGGTCTACACCCACGTCGGCTTTCGCTTGAAGTCTGCCGAGCACATGTCGTGTGCAGACGCTAAGTGGTGGAAACATGTATGAAGAAGTACACCCCTGCAGGGTTAACATCATCTATTCGAATAGCCGTGTCCACGGTAAAGGACTTCTGGGTTGCTTATATCAGTTCATAGACAAGTGAAAGTGGATACTCTAAAATACGCAAGATAAGCGTGAGTGCTATGGATGGCGCTCTCGTAGGGAGACGGGAGCGGATCCATAGTGGTGTATTGATATGGTGAATATGTGGACTCGTGTGCGCCACCTCAAAAGAGTTACATTGCAGTCGTAGTTCAGGATAGCCACCGAGTCAAAGCTGGCTTGCTGCAGTTAAACCCCACCATCCCCTTTGTTGATAATGATGCATATGTAGTTAGTTCTGATGTAAGTCTTGCTGGGTACATTTGTACTCACGTTTGCCTATTTTATGTTTTTGCAGAGAGACTTCGGTCTCACTAGTAGTTTCGCGTGGACTTCGACGTTTAGCTTGTTACCTCAGCTACGATCTTGTGCCCCGGCAGGATCTGGTAGATAGTCAGGCTTCTCAGCCTTTTTCAGTTATAGATGTCTGTACCCAGACATGATAGCTTCCGCTTGTGCTTTGATTTGTATGCTCTGATTGTTGGGTCATGAGACCCATGTTTGTAATATCTCGCTCCTCGGAGCCTATTGAATAAATTACTTGAGTCGTAGAGTCATGTTGTGATGCCATGTTGTATTTGCACATATCGAGCATATTGTGTGTATGTTATTGAAATGCTTGGTATGTGTGGGATCTGACCATCTAGTTGTTTATCTTTAGTAGCCTCTCTTACGGGGAAATGTCTCCTAGTGTTTCCACCGAGCCATGGTAGCTTGCTACTGCTCCGGAACACTTAGGCTGGCCGGCATGTGTCCTTCTTCGTTCCTGTGTCTGTCCCTTCGGGGAAATGTCACGCGATGAATACCGGAGTCCTGTTAGCCCGCTACAGCCCGGTTCACCGGAGTCCTGCTAGCCCAGTGCTACAGCCTGGATTCACTCGCTGATGACCGACACGTTCGATGTTGGGTCATGGATGCCTGTCCCTGTAAGTCTGTGCCACTTTGGGTTTACGATTAGCCATGTCAGTCCGGGCTCCTTATCATATGGATGCTAGCGACACTGTCATATACGTGTGCCAAAAGGCGCAAACGGTCCCGGGCAAAGGTAAGGTGACACCCGTGGGAATACCGTGCGTGAGGCCGCAAAGTGATATGAGGTGTTACATGCTAGATCGATGTGGCATTGAGTCGGGGTCCTGACAGTGTTGGTATCAGAGCTTGACTGCCTGTAGGATTACCAAGCCAAACTGGTCGAAGTTGAGTCTAGAAATTCTTTAGTTATATAAGGGAATTGATTGTGGGATGGAACGTAAGGTTCTTTTTACTCCTTATACCTCATGGCCTTCTGATCTGAGTCATCATCTTCTCTTCTACGGGGATTAAGAGCTAGGCTATCTCTTCTTTCCATCAGGATCACGTGTTACTAATCCGTAGACTTATAGAATTGTTGGAATTAAGCCTCAGTTCAGTTTCTACCTCTGTATGTTAATTATTGATCTCGAGACCTTGATATTGTGCTTCTGAGTGGTTATGCCACCATTTTTGTGAAGGTCTCAAATCTTTTCTGAGCATTTACAGCCGTTATGCTGTCCGAGTCATCCCAGGTTTCTAAATAGTCTGATGCATTTGCAAAATCCTTTCCCTCTGGTTTCGATGTTCCTTTATGCTAGCTCAATCACACTAATTGTTGAGTTGAGGTATTCTATTGCCTTGACATTTATGTTGGAATTATTATTATGACCCTAGGTGTCTCAGGGGATCATCTAGTGGTCTAGCCATGATTTGTGTCCTAGTGTGATGATTCTGGCCTTTATTCTCGAAAGCATTCCGTGATGCTACTTAGTAGTAGGTATTCTATTCCTGGGTTCTTGAACCCGAGATTCACCCTACTTACATCATGTTGATAGTGTTGCTAGTTCCTTTAGGATATTAGTAACCTTTGCGATAGTCCTCAAGGTTCGTGGTACATCCTTCTTCCAATTACCATGAACCATTCTTGGCAGGAGTTCTTCTGAACCAAAAGATGACAACAAGAGAGCTCTTGATGAGTTCTCGATTCTATGTTGTGACTCTGCCAGTTCTACCTTTCCGCATGGATTATCTGGAAGAAATATGTTAAACTTCGTTCGACATGCTAAACCATGCATCCACAACTCAGAAAATCGTATGTTCCTTTGAGTTGTCCCTCTTTAGTTGTTTTTTGGCCCTTGTATATCAATTGATATTCAGGAGTAGTTGTGCATCCGTGTTCATCGTTGCCACTACTCTTGTGGTCCGTCAAGCCATTCTATTCCAGAATAACTAGGAGAAACAAACTCCAGTACCTTGTCCATTTCCAGGATTGGGTCAAAGCAGTCGTACTCCACAGATCAAATTGCTAATCCAGCTTTGTTCTGCTCTACCTTGGAGTATTACCATCTTTTATATCAGGATTTTCATGAGAATTGCACCGGCTCTTGTGAATTCTTGGTGCAGTGATACTTCTCGCCATCATTATTCATTTCTCGGTCCCCGTGTTGTTGAACCGGAATGCCGACAAGTGAATCGTGATGTGTGAAATCTATACTCCTAGCAACTCTGTTGCTGGGTAGTTAAATTGACAATAACCTCATCTTAGCCTGTTGATTTTTGAATCATCGCCCTAAGGTTGGTCGTGCTACCTAGTCCTTATTTCCGGTGCACCTTTCGATCAATGAGTTGGGATTGAGTCAGTCCCTCGCTATTGTGATCATATCATCTTGCCCTGAAAAGCAAGGTTGTTCTCGAGCTTAGTAACATATCGGTGGTTCGTGATTTTCTGAATATCTTCTCAAAGGTATCAGCAGGTTGTCACCTGACTGTTATGTTGAGCCCGTGATCAAGTTGGTTTATCCTGTAAACCCCCCTTTCTCCAAGAATCCGTGTTGGATACCCCTGAGCTAGTTGGTTAAGCTAGACAACAACTTGGAGAGTTGGAAGATAAAAGCTTGTCCAACTTAGTTCATGTTAAGGGATATCTTTTTGTGTGTGTGTGTGTGTGTGTTGAAGAAAGATGATATCTTCATCAATTGGTCCTTGTGAACAATTGTTGGATCTGTTATCTTACCCAAACCTTTGATTGAGTATGGGCTATCGTCAAATCAAATCAGTACCAACGATGTTCGTAATGTTGTTTTACTCGTGGTTTTTTCCTCGAGCATACACCATTATATTCTTGGGTCTGACCAATGCTATCACATGTTCACATAATTAGGGAATTCCATCTTCATGGGAATCTGGATGGATTGTTGTTGAGTCCATCGACAACATCCTTGTCTTCTCCATAATTTTGCTGAACATTAAGCTAGTGTTGGAAACTTTTGAAAGCATTTGTTCATGCTAGCTCATGAAGCATATGTTCGGATGAAAGAAGTGACTTCCTCTAGTTCATGTGCATTGGATGCAAGTTGCCGCCGTGGACTCAAGAAAGTCAATGTTGTTTCCTTTGGAATCATCCCAATTCAGTCATGCATACGTGCGAAGTATTCTGTGGTTCGGAGACTTGCAACCTCCATTCCATATGTATATCCTAGCACACCAAGCCACTGATTGATTTGTTCAAGGAGAAGGAGTTCCTTCATAAGAGCTAATCCGGACTTATGTAAGGACTTCGATACCCTCGTTGATGGTTCCCCCTCCTGAACTCGGTAGTGTTTCATTATAAGACTACTTTGTGGTCATGTTTGTCTTGGACAACATGTTCACATGTTGTAGCAGAACCAGCTCATGTTTTTGGAGCTTGCTATCATAGTTCACTCCCCGAGAATCTCGCAGCGTCATCTCGTCGATTTGTGTTGCAAACTTTCGTTTTTCTTCTTAGACTCGATGAGTCTGGAATATCCTGACACCAACCAGATCTGAATCTTAGGCAGATATGATGGTTTGGAATGTTTCCCAAGAACTATAATATTGGTCTCGCGATAACCGGTAAAGTGGATGTCGTGGCCAACACACCCAGCCGGAAGACCTCCTGTTGTAGTATCTTGATTTGAGGAAGTTGGCCACCTCCCCATAGGGATTTCGTAGGATTTACTCCCTAGTTGCCCCTATGGATTTCTGTGTTCCGAAATCCGACCTTTTTACTTGATGTTCTAGATATCAAACCATAGCTATGAATGGGTTACACTAGCACATCAAGGAGAACATTAGAAGCGGAGTGCTAAATGTCTGTCGGTCGATCATCCAGATTTCGTTCCCTTGGCCTCGCTAAGGTGAAATCTGAGAAAGTGTTATCCTCCTTTGCATCTGCATCGTCCATCGCTATTCATCATGGTAGTATGTTGTGTTGTCAGCACCCTTGACACGGGTGTTGATAAAACCTTGATGATTGTGGAAATGCTCAAGTTCTTGAGAGCACGCACAAGCGCTACGTGTTATCATGGGCACTAACTGGGATTCCTCTCAGTTTCCTCGGCAATGCTATGACCTTTTCAAACAGTGAATTCACTCTCTATTGTTGGGTTCTTCCCCAGTTACCAGGATCATTCCCAACATTTGCATTTTGTTCCCAGCTTGCACCGCCAATGTGCCATTCTACCATGGGTCTCTTCCATTTCCGGTGGTAAGCAAATTCATCCATTATGTTGTCTTCAACAAGGTAATCCACATCATCCAAGTCCGAGTATGCCATTCTACCGACCCCCTCCAAACAATCGCTCGAGAATTGCCTTAGGCTGGTTTAAAGAGTTTCAATGATCTCTGAATCAAAGGTAATTCTTTTTGCCACTTAAGGGGATATATCTACAAGTCACCTTCCATGAGGTGCCCCGTTTGGAATCATGGCAATTTCCCTCGCTACTTTGAAACCCTCGTCAAATTGTTTCTTCTGTTGCTCCTGATGCATGTTTTGTCTCTCAGCTCGAGAGATGTTGCTATGTCTCATTCCGTGAGTAATCCCGAGTTGTTCGATCTTCGAGAAGATCGACCCTTCTAGAGTCTCCTTCTCCTCTCATTGTCATAATAACTGGAGTTCTCAGAGAAAGACTTCAAGACAATGATGGTGATCGAATCAACGTTCATTTGAAGTGCAACCTGGATCGTGAAGATTATACTAGTTTGCGTTTCCCCTTCGTCTTACCCTACACTTGAATCTCGGGTCGAGATTCTTGTTTAGTGGGGGTGAGTTGTCACATCCCTAGCTTCTGGTGCTGCCTGGTGTTTGCATCATGTTTAAATTTTGAAACTTGAACTGAGGATTGTTGAAGCCTCAAAACTTTAATTAAAAGCAGGGCAAAAGAACCCTGGAAATTGCATTCAGTGTTTCCAAAATGGCCTTAATAATGTTGGTTATATTTGGCAAAGGTTTTTGCACCAAACCAAAAATAATGAGCATTTTGAGGAATATTTTGGGCACTGAATTTAAATCATTATTTTATTTGCATTTGGAATTATATTCATAACTTGTATAGAATATATTTCCAAATACCCTGAAACATTTTATGTGCTTTTGGAAAAGTCCATTAAGCAACATAAAAATATTCAGAGGAGTTTCTGGCATTGTTTGAATTATTTTAAATTCAAACAGTGGCAAAACAAATTTAACAAAATAAAACAGAACAGAAATAAAAGAACAGAAACTTACCTGGGCTTACCTGGCGCCCACTTACCTGGCCCAGCACGGCCCAGCCCATCTCCACTTCCCCCCTGTCGTCTTCCTCTGCCAGTAGGCAGAGGCGAGGCGTGGCGCACGCCCGAGAGGCCTCGGCCACCTCCTGCTTCCCCTGGCCACCTCCTGCTTCCTCCTCGACGCCCCGGTGACGCCACGCGCCTCCCCGACCTCCCTCTCACTTCTCCCTCGCTCTCTGGACCTCCCTCCCCCCCCTCGCTCCTATGCTCTCTCTCTCTCTCGCGATCGACCACGAGCACCCGAGAGCACCAACGAGCTCCACCGTGGCCAAAGTCCACCACCCGCCTCGCCAATGCTTCCAGAAGAACCGCCGCGCCTTCCTCTTCGTCTCCACCAACTCACGTGACGCCGGGTGCACCGCAGCGTCGTCCCTGCCGCCTTCATCACCGCATCTATCCGGCGATCGCCGCGGTCGATTCGCCGCCTTCGACGCCTCCCCGAGACCACCGAGCTGCTCATCGACCTCGCTGTGAGCCTCCGTGCAGAACCCCTCTCTTTCCCCTCGCGTTTGCGAGCTCTAGGCCATAGCTCCGTCGCGGCCGAACTCCGACCGCCGCCGAAGTCGACGCTGCGCTCGACTCAGGCCACGTCTCACCCTCTCGATGCTACCAATGGATGCGCGCAAGCGCCAGCAAGCTAACGCCGCCACCAGCTCGTCCTCTTGTGCACCATAGCGCTACGCCGCCCGAACCCGTAGCTCCGGCCGCCGCCGTTCTGGTCGCCGCCGTCGACCCCGGCCTCCCTGTGCCCAGCTGCGTGCGCTCCTAGACGCGCGGGAGCACGGGCTCCCTCCTGGTGCCCTCAGGGTGCCCAACCGCAGCCTGTAGCGCCGCCCCGACCAACTCTGGCGAGTTCCCGCCGCTGTTGTGGTCGCCGGCGTCACCTGCTGACGTGGCGCCGGTTAATTAGTGCTAATAACCCCGCTAAACACCCCCAGAGCCACTGCCATGTGAGCCCCTGCGCTTAATTAGGTTAATATAATTATTCTATTAAATTAGTGTTAGTGTCATGGACCCCACGTGTCAGCTTTGACTCTGGCCCAGTCATCGTTGACCGGTCCCACCTGTCATTCACTCAATCCAGACCTGAGTCACTGACCAGTGGGCCCCACTGGTCAGGTTTGACCAGCAGCAGCGTCTGTTGACCTGCTGACATCATAGTGACGCAATGCTGACGCAATAAGTATTTTCTGGATTTATTTTTTATTCAGGAAATTCCAGAAAATTGTAAAAACTTCTAAAAATCATAGAAATTCAACCGTAACTCCAAATTAAATAAATTATATATGAAAAATTATCAGAAAAATTCAAGGAATCCATCTGTACCATTTTCATGCATGTTTGAACAATATTTGTCCTCTGTTTTGGACAAAACAAATAAAGGGCATTTAAATAATCATATATGGAGTTGGATTTTGAATCATGTATTCAAACCAACTTCATTTAAATCATAGCTAGGTGCATTAGCCCAAAACACATTCATATTGCCATGTCATAGCATGCATCATATTGTGCATTGCATTGATCGTGTTTCTTCTGTGTTTGCCGGTATTTGTCCCCTCTCGATAGACGTGATACCAATGATGTGATCGTTGACACTGATGAAGACTCAATGCTATCTTTAGAAGTGCCAGGCAAGCAAAACCCCCTTGTTCATTCCGATACAATCCTACTCTCTCGCTCCTGCTCTCTTTTACTGCATTAGGACAACATCGATTCATCTGTTACTTGCTGCGGTAGCTGAACCCCTTTATCCTTTGCATGACCTGTCATTGCCACAGTAAATAGATGAAACCCACTAGCATGAGTAGGAGTTGTTTGAGCCCTGTTGTGCCTACTCATTCATGCTTGTTTGTCATGCCTGCTACTGCTTAGAGTTGTGTCAGGTCTGATTCGTCCGTGATGAATCAGAGGTGTGTGAACATGTCCTACTGTGTGTGAGCTAAGTGTGTGAACATGATTTGGTAAAAGGTGTCGGTGAGAGGCCATGTCGGAGTACATGGTGGGTTGTCTCATTGAAGCCGTCCTTAGGAACTGAGTTCTGTGTTTGTGATCCATGATTCAGCTACTACCATACATTGGGCCCTGAAATATGAACCCGCTCGACTTCTTATTCACCCTCGTCCTCTGTCCAGGAGTTGCAAGTACTTTCTGGTGTTTGTAGTATCCTGGAGGCCGTGGACAGCGCTGACCGGAGGGGTGGGCTGTGATGCGGTAGGCACGTGGCCGGGTATACCGGGCGCCCGTTTGGTGTCACGGAACCCTGTTCACATCGTTTGGGGCTGTGAGTGAAACTCCGGCCGGATCTCCTCATGGATGGAACCCGAATAGGCAATAAACCTGGACTAGAGACTTGAGAGTTTAGGTAGGTCGTGGTCTACACCCACGTCGGCTTTCGCTTGAAGTCTGCCGAGCACATGTCGTGTGCAGACGCTAAGTGGTGGAAACATGTATGAAGAAGTACACCCCTGCAGGGTTAACATCATCTATTCGAATAGCCGTGTCCACGGTAAAGGACTTCTGGGTTGCTTATATCAGTTCATAGACAAGTGAAAGTGGATACTCTAAAATACGCAAGATAAGCGTGAGTGCTATGGATGGCGCTCTCGTAGGGAGACGGGAGTGGATCCATAGTGGTGTATTGATATGGTGAATATGTGGACTCGTGTGCGCCACCTCAAAAGAGTTACATTGCAGTCGTAGTTCAGGATAGCCACCGAGTCAAAGCTGGCTTGCTGCAGTTAAACCCCACCATCCCCTTTGTTGATAATGATGCATATGTAGTTAGTTCTGATGTAAGTCTTGCTGGGTACATTTGTACTCATGTTTGCCTATTTTATGTTTTTGCAGAGAGACTTCGGTCTCACTAGTAGTTTCGCGTGGACTTCGACGTTTAGCTTGTTACCTCAGGTACGATCTTGTGCCCCGGCAGGATCTGGTAGATAGTCAGGCTTCTCAGCCTTTTTCAGTTATAGATGTCTGTACCCAGACATGATAGCTTCCGCTTGTGCTTTGATTTGTATGCTCTGATTGTTGGGTCATGAGACCCATGTTTGTAATATCTCGCTCCTCGGAGCCTATTGAATAAATTACTTGAGTCGTGGAGTCATGTTGTGATGCCATGTTGTATTTGCACATATCGAGCATATTGTGTGTATGTTATTGAAATGCTTGGTATGTGTGGGATCTGACCATCTAGTTGTTTATCTTTAGTAGCCTCTCTTACGGGGAAATGTCTCCTAGTGTTTCCACCGAGCCATGGTAGCTTGCTACTGCTCCGGAACACTTAGGTTGGCCGGCATGTGTCCTTCTTCGTTCCTGTGTCTGTCCCTTCGGGGAAATGTCATGCGATGAATACCGGAGTCCTGTTAGCCCGCTACAGCCCGGTTCACCGGAGTCCTGCTAGCCCAGTGCTACAGCCTGGATTCACTCGCTGATGACCGACACGTTCGATGCTGGGTCATGGATGCCTGTCCCTGTAAGTCTGTGCCACTTTGGGTTTACGACTAGCCATGTCAGCCCGGGCTCCTTATCATATGGATGCTAGCGACACTGTCATATACGTGTGCCAAAAGGCGCAAACGGTCCCGGGCAAAGGTAAGGCGACACCCGTGGGAATACCGTGCGTGAGGCCGCAAAGTGATATGAGGTGTTACATGCTAGATCGATGTGGCATTGAGTCGGGGTCCTGACAACCGGTGGCCAACTTCATCATCCCGGCGGCCACCACGATGAGGAGGGAGTAGTCCATCCTCGAGGCTGAGGGTTTGTACTAGTAGCTATGTGTTTAATCTAGTAGCTATTTTTGTTTTACTTGATGTTTTAATAAAATATTTAGATCTGAAAGTTTTTAAATAAAATAAAGTCCTCAAATAATTGCCAAGGAGGCTAAGTAAGCGGCATTCACATCCCGTCAAAGAAGCTCTTTTCTTTGGAATTGCTCTTGTGCTTCACTTATATCCTATGAGTAAATTGTTGAATGAATTGAATATCATAAATTTGAAATCATATCATGCCTAGTGGTAGCTTCACTTTGGGTTGAAAAAGTGAACTCTTTTGAGGCTTGACAATCACAATATTGGTCATACAAGCAATTCACGAATAATTAGTATAAGGAAGAGAACTTTCACATGCAAATACAGTATCATGGAAATCTTTTGTGATTGTGAGCCCCCGTCAAAATATTATATGCCAAAATTGTTGACGTTGGACAAGGAAGACAACTTAATGATTTATGTTTGTTCACACTCACATAGAAGTTATTGTCGGATTTTGGGTTCCGGCAAACCCTTGAGGTTCGAGCACTAGGGTGCACACGAAGGTCTCTCTTCTATCTACCTGATCACGCCCTCACCCTCGCCGCGATCTCAAAGCTTAGCTCAACAAACTCACAACACAAGAGATGCAAGGTTTATACTGGTTCGGACCACCGATGTGGTGCAATACCCTACTCCAGTGTGGTGGTGGTGGATTGCCTCTCGGCCTGATGATGAATAGTACAAGGGAAGAACAGCCTCCTGGAGAGGTGTTCTTGTGCTTGGCGAGCTGGTGAGTGTGAGGGTGGAATCTTTCTATCCTCCCCACCTTTTGTGGTGGCTAGTCCTATTTATAGAGGCCCTGGTCCTCTTCCCAAGTATTGAGCGGGAAGGGATGCCACAACGACCAATTTGAAGGGGGACAACTAGTACAAGCTATCCTGACTAAAGGTGGTCTTTGCTTGCCAAAGGCGCTGGTGGTGACGCCGTCTTGGGCTCCATGGTGTCCTTCGTCCTGCCGTCCTACTGGTCTTGGTCTTATTGCACCGATATGGAAACCTTTGCCTGATGCCTCGGTACTCCTCGCCTGCGCTTGCCTCCTTAGCACCAAAGAGGAAATGAGGACACTGTGTGCACTGGCACCTGCCTGGCCTTGGTCGTCATGGCTTGCGTCATAGGAACCTCGCAAGGTACCCCTTGCCTTGATCTCTCCGCCCCTCGCGAGCCGGCCTGGTGAGACCGCTCCCAAGGAGGTCTTGCATCGTCAGCCTCACAAGGCTTGGCCCCTCGCGAGGGTCTTGAGTGTTGGCTGATGAAGATGGGCCGTACAGGGCCGCTGGCGGAGCCACACTGCGGGCCGCATGCAGGCAAGTCTGGGGACCCCTGTTTCCAAAACACCAACTGAGCCCCCGGGCCCAAAGCGCACTCGGACTTGGCTTCGAGGCGAAGCCAAAGAGAAAGTGCGGAGCGCCGCGGGCCCCAACAGCCCGCGGCCTTGGTCGGCGCGTGGCGATTGATTGGACGTGTGTGTCTCCGCTTCCCCATGCTGCCTCGGCAACTGCCCGACTTGACGAGCCCTTGCTGCATGCAAAAAGGGTTATCATTACCTGCGATCATGGAGGTCGGCGGTTGGCCTCCCTTGGGCTATAAATGAGGAGGGAGGTGGAGCCCCCGTCGCTCGTCTCTTCCCGTTCCACTCGCTTCTTCTTCCTTGTTCCATTGCTAGCAGCGACACCCATGGCGCCCGTGAAGAGGTTTTCAGCCGCAGAGAAAGGGAAAACTCGGCCGGAGGGGCCCGGTTCGCCGCCACCCAAGAGGGGGCGAGGTCGCCCCCACAAGCACACCGCGACCCCTGCCATGGCCTCCCGCGGCCGCACCGGTGCCTCTTCGTATGGTGGGGGTCGCCCTAGTCATGGCAGCCCTATTGGTGAAGGAAGGCGCGCTGTGGTCGCGCGGCCTCCCCGACCGCGCTTCCACTCGGCAGAGGTACTGCCGGAGTTCGTCGTGTGGTTGGAAAACCCAACTGGCAACTGGCTTCAGCTCCCGTGCTTCTTCGCTGATGAGCTGCCGGCCGCAGGTCGAGGCCGGCTCTGGCTGCAGGCGGACGACTGCAGTAGTAGAGCTTCCTGGGTCGCGGTTGAGGTCTCTGTCGCAGGCAACATAGCCTTGGCCCGAGGCTGGCAGACATTTGCACGCGCGCGCAGCCAGGGCAGGCGGTGCACCCTCCACTTCAAGTATGACAGTGACGCGACCCTCTACGTGAGGGTGTTTGGGGAAGATGGTCGCCACGTCGGGTGCTGCCCTGAGGTCAATGACGACGACGAGGTGCTTGGCCTTGGCGATGGTCGCGACGAGGGTGAAGGCGAACCCGTCCTTGGTGCCGAGCACGTCTCGTCCAGTTACGGCGGCTCTTCCTCCGGCGACAGCTCCAGCAGCGGCGGTTATGACCAGCCACCGCGCTTGCTTTGAGGGTGGCAGCGGGGTGTCTCATTGTCGCGCCCCCCTGAAGCGCGAGGAGGGGTCTGGCTGAGCTCGGGGTGGCGCCAAGGGCCCGCCCTCACAGACGCTATGAGGGCGCGTGCCGCTTTTGTTCCGTTCTTCCTTTCCTTCCTGTATTAAGAGAGACACAAGTATGGGGCCCTGGAGGGGCGTGCAAGAAACTATGATTTCCCAGTTATTATGCTATGTTTATTGTTCCTGTGTTGTGTCGCAGCATCGGCGTTTTATGTAGGCGTGAAGAAATAACTTAGCTTGATGTGCTCGAAGTAGTCTCCACCTCGCGAGGTGCTCGCTTCCAGTGTCTAGCAAGGCCTCCTTGGCCTGGCAGGCGCCTAGGAACTGCAAAAAAACTCGTTAGGAGACTATCATTTTCCCAAGTCCTGGTCGCAAGGGCTGTTAGCCATGGCCCAACACTTCGTATCGCGGTACCCGAGGGGCACGGATTAAGAGAGGTGCGCCAGGTTGCGAATTGAAACGAGGGCGCCTCGCGAAAAACAGAAAAACATACGAGGGCACCTGTTCAGCCCCCTCGCGAGGTAAGCGAGAGAGAGAGAGAGAGTAGGTTAAACAGAGAGCTAGAGGCGGAAACGGGGGCAAAAGGCGATGGAACCAAACCGGCAAAGAACACTAAAAGAAAATTTCAATTAAAGAGGGGCGAGCCAACTGCGGAAATCAAATGAAAAGCCGTGTCCGGCGCCTAGTCTAGTCTTCATGTCTTCTCACCAGCGCGGAGCTAAGTGCTGCCACTAGGACGTGGGAGGGAGCCCCTGAGGCCCGAGGGCAGCACTCCTGAGACTCCGGGGTGTGTACAGCCCCACTCATTATTACGTGAGAGTGTCACGAGCGGAGACCTTCGCAGGCACTGGGCCTTCTTCACAGGCGTTGGGCCTTTATTCATGGGTAGAACTTCCGGAGGTGCTGGATGTTCCAGGCGTTCTGGATGGGTACCCTGTCCTGCGTCTCCAGGCGCACGGCGCCAGGCCTGGAGACGTGGACGACCTTGAACGGGCCCTCCCACATGGGTGAGAGCTTATGCAGCCCTTCCCTGGAGAGCACCCTCCTTAGTACGAGGTCACCCACCTCGAGCGTCCTGGGGTGGATGCTGCGACAGTGAAACCGCCGCAGCGCCTGCTGGTATCTTGCCGCCTATAGCGTGGCTTCTCGGCGGCGCTCCTCCCCCAGCACGAGGTCCATCCCCTGCATGGCATCCTACTGCGCCTCATCAAACGCCAGGACCCATGCGAAGCGATGTTTGACCTCATGAGGGAGAACTGCTTCTGCTCCATAGACGAGGAAGAATGGAGTCTCGCACGTTGGCTTGGTGGCGGTGGTGTGGATGGACCATAGCATAGACTGGAGCTCATCGTGCCAGCCCCTGCTACAGGCTTTGAGCTTCTTCTTGAAGGTCCTAGTCTTGAGGCCTCTTAGGACTTGGTGCATTCGGCCTGACCATTGCTCCGGGGGTGCACCACTGAAGCGTAGCAGATCTGCGTTCCAAGGTTAGCACAATATGTCTTGAAGAGGTTGCTAGCGATCTGCGAGCCGTTGTCAGTGATGATGTGGTTGGGGACCCCAAAACGGCTCATGAGACCTTTGATGAACTTGACCGCAGAGCTGGCCGGGATGGTGCGGACGGCTTCTACCTACGCCCACTTGGTGAACTTGTCGATGGCGACGTAGAGGTAGCGGTAGCCCCCGGGCGCTCGAGGGAATGGACCTAAGATATCCAGCCCCCAGACCGCGAATGGCCACAAGAGCAGGATGGTCTGGAAGCCTTGAGTCGGTTGATGGATCTGCTTGGCGTGGAATTGGTAGGCCTTGCAGGACTTCACCAGCTTAGTCGCATCGTTGAGCGTCGTAGGCCAGTAGAATCTGCTGCGGAATGCCTTGCCGATGAGGGTCCATGATGATGAGTGGTGCCCGCAATCTCCTCCGTGTATATCAGCTAGCAACTCTTTCCCCTGTTCCCTGGAGATGCAACACAGGGAAACGTCATTTGGCCGCTTCCTGTATAACTCACCGTCCTGGATGCAGTATGTCGTGGCTTGTCGGGCCACACGCTCCGCGTCCTCCTCCTTCTCCGGCAGCGTCCCTTGCGTCAGGTATTCCTTGAATTCCTTGGCCCGGATTCCCTCCTGAGGCTCGAGCGCCAAGAGTAGACGCGCTCCCGAAGTCAGGCCACATGTCGGGGCTCCCGTGGCAGGTGGTTGAGGGAGCTCCTCCCAGGGCTGTGACGTTCTTGAAAGTGGTGGTGCTGCCGACAGCTTGAAGAGCCGCTCCTCGAAGATGCCAGGCTCTTGGTTCAGTCACTTGGACGCCCTCCTGGCAATGTCGTCTGCTTCCTTGTTGGTGACACGGGGCACGTGCTGCAACTCCAGCCCCAAGAACTTCTTCTCCATCCTGCGTACCTCTGCGAGGTAAGCCTCCATGTGCTCGTCCTTCGGCTCGTATACCTTGTTGGAGAAGTTGACGAGGAGCTGTGAGTCGCCCTTGATGACAAGACGCTTCACCCCCAGGACCACTACAACTTTCAGGCCAGCTATGAGGCCTTCGTACTCTGCTATGTTGTTGGAGACTGATACGTCTCCAATGTATCTATAATTTTTTATTGTTCCATAATATTATATTACCTGTTTTGGATGTTTATGGGCTTTACTTTACACTTTTATATCATTTTTGGGACTAACCTACTAACCGGAGGCCCAGCGCGTATTGCTGTTTTTTTGCCTATTTCAGTGTTTCGAAGAAAAGGAATATCAAACGGAGTCCAAATGGAATGAAACCTTCGGAAGCAATCTTTTTGGAACAAACGTGATCCAAAGGACTTGGAGTGCAAGTCAAGAAGCAATCGAGGAGGCCACGAGGGTGGAGGGCGCGCCCCCCTACTGGGTGCGCCCCTATCTTGTGGGCTCCTCGGGAGTCCACCGACCTACTTCTTCCTCCTATATATACCCACGTACCCCGAGAACATCAGAGGCGACCACGAAAAACTATTTCCACCACCGTAACCTTCTGTATCCGAGAGATCCCATCTTGGAGCCTTCACCGGCGCTCCGCCGGAGGGGGAATCAACCATAGAGGCTTCTACATCAACAACATAGCCTCTTCGATGAGTTGTGAGTAGTTTACCACAGACCTTCGAGTCCATAGTTATTAGCTAGATGGCTTCTTCTCTCTCTTTGAATCTCAATACCATGTTCTCCTCGATCTTCTTGGAGATCTATTCGATGTAACTCTTTTTGCGGTGTGTTTGTCGAGAACCGATGAATTGTGGGTTTATGATCAAGTTTATCTATGAGAAATATTTGAATATCCTCTGAATTCTTTTATGTGTAATTAAGTTATCTTTGCAAGTCTCTTTGATTTATCAGTTTGGTTTGGCCTACTAGATTGATATTTCTTGCAATGGGAGAAGTGCTTAGCTTTGGGTTCAATCTTGCACTATCCTTTCTCAGTGACAGCAAGGGCAGCAAGGCGCGTATTGTATTGTTGCCATCGAGGATAAAAAGATGGATTTTATATCATATTGCATGAGTTTATCCCTCTACATCATGTCATCTTTCTTAATGCGTTACTCTGTTCTTTATGAACTTAATACTCTAGATGCATGCTGGATAGCGGTCGATGTGTGGAGTAGTAGTAGTAGATGCAGGCAGGAGTCGTCACGGACGTGATGCCTATATATATGATCATGCCTAGATAATCTCATAATTATTCGCTTTTTTATCAATTGCTCGGCATTAATTTGTTCACCCACCGTAATACTTATGCTATCTTGAGAGAAGCCACTAGTGAAACCTATGCCCCCCGGGTCTATCTTTTATCATATAAGCTTTCAATCTACTTTTATTTGCATCTTTACTTTTCCAATCTATATTACAAAATACCAAAAATATATTTATCTTATCATATTATCTCTATCAGATCTCACTTTCGCAAGTGGCCTTGAAGGGATTGACAACCCCTTTATTGCGTTGGTTGTGAGTTCTTGTTTGTTTGTGTAGGTGCGTGGGACTTTTGAGGAGCCTCCTACTGGATTGATACCTTGGTTCTCAAAACTGAGGGAAATACTTATGCTACTATTGCTGCATCACCCTTTCCTCTTCAAGGAAAACCAACGCAAGCTCAAGACGTAGCAAGAAGGATTTCTAGCGCCGTTGCCGGGGAGGTCTTCACTCAAGTCAAGACATACCAAGTACCCATCACAAACTCATCTCCCTCGCATTTACATTATTTGCCATTTGCCTCTCATTTTCCTCTCCCCCACTTCACCTTTGCCGTTTTATTCACCCTCTCTTTCCCAATCTCCTCTCTCTTTCGTTTGCCTTTTTGTTTGCTTGTGTGTTGCATTACTTATCGCGATGGCGCAAGAAAATACCAAATTGTGTGATTTCTCCAATACCAATAATAATGATTGCCTTAGTACTCCGATTGCTCCTCTTAATGATGTTGAGTCTTGTTACGGATAATGATATTGTTAAATTGAAGTTATTTCTGTTTTCACTTAGAGATCGTGCTAAAGTTTGGTTTTCGTCTTTGCCTAAGAATAGTATTGATTCATGGAATAAGTGCAAAGATGCTTTTATCTCTAAGTATTTTCCTCCCGTTAAGATCATCTCTCTTAGGAACGATATTATGAATTTTAAACAACTTGATCATGAGCATGTTGCCCAATCTTGGGAAAGAATGAAATTGATTATTCGCAATTGCCCTACTCATGGTTTGAATTTATGGATGATCATACAAAAAATTTATGCCGGATTGAATTTTGCTTCTAGAAATCTTTTAGATTCAGCTGCGGGAGGCACGTTTATGTAAATCACCTTAGGAGAAGCTACAAAACTCCTTGATAATATTATGCCTAATTATTCTCAATGGCACACCGAAAGGTCTACTAGTAAAAAAGTGCATGCTATAGAAGAAATTAATGCTTTGAGTTGAAAGATGGATGAACTTATGAAATTGTTTGCTACTAAGAGTGCTCCTATTGATCCCAATGATATGCCTTTGTCTACTTTGATTGAGAATAATAATGAATCTATGGATGTGAATTTTTTTGGTAGGAATAATTTTGGTAACAATGCTTATAGAGGAAACTTTAATCCTAGACCGTTCCCTAGTAATTTCTCTAATAATTATGGAAATTCCTACAATAATTATTATGGTAATTTTAATAAGTTGCCCTCTGATTTTTAGAATAGTGTTAAAGAATTTATGATCTCTCAAAAGAATTTTAATGCCTTGCTTGAAGAAAAATTTCTCAAAGTTGATGATTTGGCTAGGAACGTTGATAGACTCACGCTTGATGTTGATTCTTTGAAACTTATATCTACTCCTCCTAAGCATGATATCAATGAGTCTCTCAAAGCTATGAGAATTTCCATTGATGAGTGCAAAGAAAGAACCGCCAGATTGTGTGCTAAGAAAGATTGCTTTATAAAGGCGTGCTCTTGTAGTTTCCATGAAAATAATGACGAAGATCTTAAAGTTATTGATGTTTCCCCTATTAGATCTTTGTTTTGCAATATGAATCTTAATAATGATGGGACTGGAGATGAGTCAACTTTAGTTAAAAGGCGTCCTAATGATTCGGAGTTTTTTGATCTTGATGCTAAATTTGGTAAAGGTGGGATTGGAGAGATCAAGACTTTAAATAGCATTGAACCCACTATCTTGGATTTCAAGAAATTTAATTATGATAATTGTTCTTTAGAAGATTGTATTTCCTTGTTGCAATCCGTTGTGAATTCTCCTCATGCTTATAGTCAAAATAAAGCTTTTACCAAACATATTGTTGATGCCTTGATGCAATCTTTTGATGAAAAACTTAATTTGGAAGTTTCTATACCTAGAAAACTTTATGATGAGTGGGAACCTACTATAAAGATTAAAATTAAAGATCATGATTGTTATGCTTTATGTGATTTGGGTGCTAGTGTTTCCACGATTCCAAAAACTTTATGTGATATTCTAGGTTTCCATGATCTTGATGATTGCTCTTTAAATTTGCACCTTGCGGATTCCGCCATTAAAAAGCCAATGGGAAGGATCAACGATGTTCTCATTTTTGCAAATAGGAATTTGGTGCCCATAGATTTTATCGTTCTTGATATAGATTGCAATCTTTCTTGTCCTATTATTCTTGGTAGACCGTTCCTTAGAACGATTGGTGCGATTATTGATATGAAGGAAGGGAATATTAGATTCCAATTTGCATTAAGGAAAGGCATGGAGCACTTTACAAGAAAGAAAGTTAAATTACCTTATCATGCGAGCTACTTATGAAATGAGTGCCAAAGATGGCACTACTTAGATCTATCCCCGCTTTTATGCCTAGCTAGGGGCGTTAAACGATAGCGCTAGTTGGGAGGCAACCCAATTTTATTTGTATTTTTTGTTTTTGTTTCTGTTTATTAATAAATTTTGCATCTACCTTATGTTTAGATGTGTTTTTATGTTTTATTTAGTGTTTGTGCCAAGTAGAACCTATAGGATAACCTATGGTGTTAGTTAATTTGATTCTGCTGAAAAACAGAAACTTTGCACGCACAAAAATAATTTTAGTAATTCACAGAGACGTGATTTTGCATTGATTCTTCTTCATGTAGATCAATAGACAAATTTTCCAGGACTTCCTATTTTGGTAGGATTTTTAGAGTTCCATAAGTATTCGAGAGTTACAGATTGCTACAGATTGTTCTGTTTTTGACAGATTCTGTTTTTCGTGTGTTGCTTGCTTATTTTGATGCATCTGTGGCTAGTATGTAAGGTTATGAACCATAGAAAAGTTGAAATACAGTAGGTTTAACACCAATATAAATAAAGAATGATTCCATTACAGTACCTTATGTGGTGGTTTTTCTTTCTTTCACTAACGGAGCTTATGAGATTTCCTGTTGAGTTTTGTGTTGTGAGGTTTTCAAGTTTTGGGTAAAGATTTGATGGACTATGGAATAAGGAGTGGCAAGAGCCTAATCTTGGGGATGCCCAAGGAACCCCAAGATATTCAATAATAGCCAAAAGCCTAAGCTTGGGGATGCCCCCGGAAGGCATCCCCTCTTTCGTCTTCGTTTATCAGTAACTTTACTTGGAGCTATATTTTTATTCGCCAAATGATGTCTTGTATGATATTAGTCTTTGCTTTTTAGTTTTCCACAATCATCCTTGCTGTACACACCTTTTGGGAGAACCCCACTTGATTAGAATTTATTAGAATACTCTATGTGCTTCACTTATATCTTTTGAGCTAGATAGTTTTTTGCTCTAGTACTTCACTTATATCTTTTAGAGCACGGCGGTGGCTTAATTTTGAAGAAATTGTTGATCTCTCATGCTTCACTTATATTATTTTGAGAGTCTTTTAGAACATCATGGTATTTGCTATGGTTATGAATTTGGCCTAGAATGATGAGCATCCAAGTTGGGTATAATAAAAACTATCATAGAAAGTGCATTAAACACTAGGATCAATTTGATGCTTGATAATTGTTTTGAGATATAAAGGTGGTAATGTTAGAGTCATGCTAGTGGGTAATTATGAAATTGAGAAATACTTGTGTTGAAGTTGGCAAGTCCCGTAGCATGCACGTATGGTAAAAGTTATGTGACAAATTTGTTACATGAGGTGCTCTTTTGATTGTCTTCCTTAGGAGTGGCAGTCGGGGACGAGCGATTGTATTTTCCTACCAATCTATCCCTCTAGGGGCATGCGTAGTAGTACTTTGCTTTGAGGGCAAGTAGACTTTTGCAATAAGTATACGGGTTCTTTATGACTAATGTGAGTCCGTGGATATACGCACAATCACCCTTCCACTTTGCTAGCCTCTATTGTGCCGCGCAACTTTCGCTGATATCATGCACCCATTATTTACCTTCCTCAAAACAGCCACCATACCTACCTATTATGGCATTTCCATAGCCATTCCGAGATATATTGCCATGCAACTTTCCACCGTTACATTATTATGACACGCTCCATCATTGTCATATTGCTCTTTGCATGATCATGTAGTTGACATTGTATTTGTGGCAAAGCCACCCTCATAATTTTCATACATGTCACTCTTGATTCATTGCATATCCCGGTATATTGCCGGAGGCGTTCATATAGAGTCATATTTTGTTATAAGTGTTGAGTTGTAATTCTCGAGTTGTAAATTAATAAAAGTGTGATGATCTTCATTATTAGAGCATTGTCCCAAGTGAGGAAAGGATGATTAAGACTATGATTCCCCCACAAGTCGGTATGAGACTTCGGACTTTAAAAAAAAAGGCCAAAGAGCCCACCAAAAAAAGGAAGGCCAAATAAAAAAAAGAGAAAGGCCAAATAAAAAAATGAGAGAAAAAGAGAGAAGGGACAATGCTACTATCTCTTTTCCACACTTGTGCTTCAAAATAGCACCATGATCATCATGATAGAGAGTCTCTTGTGTTGTCACTTTCATATACTAGTGGGAACTTTTCATTATAGAACTTGGCTTGTATATTCCAATGATGGGCTTCCTCAAAATGCCCTAGGTCTTCATAAGCAAGCGAGTTGGATGCACACCCACTTAGTTTCTTTTGTTGAGCTTTCATACATTTATAGCTCTAGTCCATCCGTTGCATGGCAATCCCTACTCACTCACATTGGTATCTATTGATGGGCATCTCCATAGCCCGTTGATACGCCTAGTTGATGTGAGACTATCTTCACCCTTTTTGTCCTCACAACCACCACCATATACCACCATAGTGCTATGTCCATGGCTTGTGCTCATGTATTGCGTAAGAGTTGAAAAAGCTGAAGTGCGTTAAAAAGTATGGACCAATTGCTCGGCTCGTCATCGGGGTTGTGCATGATGGGAGTATTTTGTGTAATGAAAATGAAGCATGGCCTAACTATATGATTTTGTAGGGATAAGCTTTCTTTGGCTATGCTATTTTGATAGGACATGATTATTTATTAGTATGCTTCAAAGTATTAGTATTTTTATGTTTTATAAGCTTTTATCTTGAATCATTTGGATCTGAACAATCATGCCACAACAAAGAAAATTACATTTATAATTATGCTAGGTAGCATTCCACATCAAAAATTCTGTTTTTATCATTTACCTACTCGAGGACGAGCAGGAATTAAGCTTGGGGATGCTTGATATGTCTCCAACGTGTCTATAATTTTTGATTGTTCCACGCTATTATATTACCCGTTTTGGATGTTTATGGGCTTTACTTTACACTTTTATATCATTTTTGGGACTAACCTACTAACCGGAGGCCCAGCCCGTATTGCTGTTTTTTTGCCTATTTCAGTGTTTCGAAGAAAAGGAATATCAAACGCAGTCCAAACAGAATGAGACCTTCAGAAGCGATCTTTTCGGAACAAACGCAATCCAGAGGACTTGGAGTTCAAGTCAATAAGCAATCGAGGAGGCCACAAGGGTAGAGGGCACGCCCCCCTACTGGGCCCGCCCCCCTATGTCGTGGGCCCCTCGGGAGTCCACCGACCTACTTCTTCCTCCTATATATACCCACGTACCCCGAGAACATCAGAGGCGACCACGAAAAACTATTTCCACCACCGTAACTTTCTGTACCGCGAGAGCCCATCTTGGAGCCTTCGTCGGTGCTCCGCCGGAGGGGGAATCAACCATGGAGGGCTTCTACATCAACACCATAGCCTCTCTGATGAGTTGTGAGTAGTTTACCACAGACCTTCGGGTCCATAGTTATTAGCTAGATGGCTTCTTCTCTCTCTTTGAATCTCGATACCATGTTCTCCTCGATCTTCTTGGAGATCTATTTGATGTAACTCTTTTTGTGGTGTGTTTGTCGAGATCCGAAGAATTGTGGGTTTATGATCAAGTTTATCTATGAGAAATACTTGAATCTCCTATGAATTCTTTTATGTGTGATTAAGTTATCTTTGCAAGTCTCTTCAAATTATCAGTTTGGTTTGGCCTACTAGATTGATCTTTCTTGCAATGGGAGAAGTGCTTAGCTTCGGGTTCAATCTTCCGGTGTCCTTTCCCAATGACAGCAGGGGCCGCAAGGCACGTATTGTATATTTGCCATCGAGGATAAAAAGATGGGGTTTATATCATATTGCATGAGTTTATCCCTCTACATCATGTCATCTTTCTTAATGCGTTACTCTTTTCTTTATGAACTTAATACTCTAGATGCATGCTGGATAGCGGCCGATGTGTGGAGCAATAGTAGTAGATGCAGGCAGGAGTCGGTCTACTTGTCACGGACATGATGCCTATATACATGATCATGCCTAGATAATCTCATAATTATTCGCTTTTCTATCAATTGCTCAACAGTAATTTGTTCACCCACCGTAATACTTATGCTATCTTGAGAGAAGCCACTAGTGAACCTATGGCCCCCGGGTCTATCTTTTATCATATAAGCATTCAATCTACTTTTATTTGCATCTTTACCTTTCCAATCTATATTATAAAATACCAAAAATATATTTATCTTATCGTATTATCTCTACCAGATCTCACTTTCGCAAGTGGCCTTGAAGGGATTGACAACCCCTTTATTGTGTTGGTTGTGAGTTCTTGTTTGTTTGTGTAGGTGCGTGGGACTTTTGAGGAGCCTCCTACTGGATTGATACCTTGGTTCTCAAAACTGAGGGAAATACTTACGCTACTATTGCTGCATCACCCTTTCCTCTTCAAGGAAAACCAACACAAGCTCAAGACATAGCAGAGACCTTCTCGCCCCGCTGGAAGCAGAGCTGTACGGCATAGTAGAGCTTGTCCTAAGTGGGTGAGATGAGCACTTCTCTAGCCCCCGCGCCCTGTCGCGCGAAGGCACCATCGAAATACATGACACAACCATCGGGCACCTCAATTCCTGACGAGAGGGACCGATCCTCGCCTACTTCAAGCTCTGGGGCGTCCGTACATTCTGCCACGAAATCGGTGAGCGCGACTCTCTTGATGATCCTGGTCGTGCTGAACTCCAACTAAAATGCCTGCAACTCAATGTTCCATTCAGCGACCCTCCCGGAGGAGTTGGGGCTCCTGAGCACCCTCTCCAACAGGTAGGCCGAAACGACCTTGATGGGGTGACCTTGAAAGTAGTGCTGCAGCTTACGCGAGGCCACCAAGAGCGCGAGTAAGAGCTTCTGAGGCATGGGGGATCGTGCCCTTGCATCCCGCAATACCGTGCTGGCAAAATACACCGGGTGCTCAACAACGGCGGGTGCACTGACGTAGCCTACGCCTTCCGGAGGTGGGGGCGCCTCCTGAGATGACGGAGCCCCCAACGCTTAATCGCTTGTTGGGGCCTCTTCAGGCCCAAGGGTGTCGTCCTGCTGAGCTTGGTCCTTCGCTGATGCTGCCGCGGTCTCCGCGGTGCCCTTCTGGTCTTGTATCGCCCCTGTTGAGGGCGTAGCTCGGCGTGAAGCACCCTTGTCCTGGCGTTCTTCCCGAACCGCCACTAGGGCCATGTTGGCGGAGTAGGGAGTGGCGGCAAGGTAAAGCACCATTACTGGAGGCTGGTCAGGTATCTCATCTTGAAACGCTTGGTCGGCCTCCGGGGTCCACTCAAATGGGCCCTTCTTCTTCATCAGCTTGAAGAAAGGTAGGCCGCGCTCTCCCAGCTTGGAGATGAAGCTTCCCAACACGATCACGCGACCGACGAGCGTCTGCATTTCTCTGAGGTTTTGTGGTGGACTCATGTCTTCGATTGCCTTGACCTTCTCCGGGTTGGCCTCGATCCCTCTGTGGGACACGAGGAAGCCCAACAGCTTGCCGGAAGGGACACCAAACACGCACTTCTCCGGGTTGAGTCGCAGGTCCACCTGGCAGAGGCTCGCGAAGGTCTCCTCCAGGTCCTGAATCAAGGTCCTTGCCTCCCGAGACTTCACCACAATGTCATCGACGTAAGCTTCAGCATTTCTCCTGAGCTGCCGACCCATGGCGATGTGCATCAGCCGTTGGAAGGTTGCGCCCGCTTTGGGTAGCCCGAACGACATGCAAGTGTAGCAGTACACCCCACATGGGGTCAGGAAGGCTGTCTTCTCCACATCTTCTACTGCCATCTTGATATGATGATAGCCTAAAAGCGCATCCAGAAAACACAGCAAATTGCACTCGGCGGTGGAGTCGACGATCTGGTCGATGCGTGGAAGCGGGAACGGATCTTGGGGGCAGGCCTTGTTGAGGTTGGTGAAGTCGACACACATGCGCTCCTTTCCGCCCTTCTTCGGCATAACAACAGGGTTCGCCAGCCACTCGTGGTACCGAACCTCGCCAATGACACCCGCTGCCTCAAGCTTGCGGGTTTCTTAGACGATGAAGGTCTGCTTCTCCATGGACTACCTCCTCGCCCTCTGCTTCACAGGGCGTACATTGGGGCACACCTTCAAGTGATGCTCAATCACCCCTCTTGGGACCCCTACTAGCTGTTTGGGTTCCCATGCGAATACCTCCTTGTTCGCGCGCAGGAACTTCACCAATGCCTATTCTTGATCAGGGTCGAGGTCGGCACCTATGGTAAAGGTGGCTCCCGAGGACCTGTCTTCCTCAACTAGCACCTGCTTGGTTTCTGCCTTGTCTTGAGTGAACAACTGCTTCTTCTTGGTTGGTGCGGCTTCCTTGACCTCAGAGGCATCCGCATCAGCAGGCCGCGCCGTTGCGGCGGTCTTGAGGGAAATCTTGAGCATTACCAGAGCCTCCTTGGTATCTCCGACTATTGTGAGGACGCCCTTGCTCCCGGGCATCTTCATGAGGTTGTAGGCGGGATGGGTCGCCGCCATGAACTGAGCCAGGGCTGGATACCCAAGGATGGCATTGTACGGGACGCCGATGCGGGCAATGTCGAAGTCGACCAGCTTGGTGCGGTAGTCGTCGCGTGTGTCGAAGGTTACAGGGAGGCGGATCTGCCCCAGGGAGTGGGCAGTACCACCGCGACCCCTGAGAAAGGCTTGCTGAGGCGGAGCCGCTCGAGTGGTACGTGAAAAAGGCTGAAGGCCTCTATGGAGAGCAGGTCGAGGCCGACGCCGCCGTCGATGAGGGTCTTGGTGACGGCCACATTGCCGATGGTGTCATGCAAAGCATTGGGAGCACACCCGAGCCAACGGTAGTGATGGTGTGATCCCCCGAGTCGAAGGTGAGGTCGGTCTTGGGCGACGCCCAGCCCAGGGGAGCCCCCTAGCGTGTGGAAGCGGCACCGATATGGCGAAGGAACGGCTTGGAGTGACGGTCCGAGGGCAGCGCTTGCAAGCCGCCGAGGAGAGCCGCGATAGCGAGGGGCGCCGGCGCCGCGAAGCGTGCGGTGAAGAGGTCACGCAACTCCTCCCAAGATGCCACAGAAGATCCTGGGAGGGCGAGCAGCCAGGCATGCGGTGCGCCCGAGAGGGCCATGGGAAGCCAGTTGGCCATGACCTTGTCGTCGCCCCCAGCCTTGAGGACGGCCTCCTCGTACGCCAGGAGGAAAGCCGACGGATCCACCGCGCCGTTGTAGCGTGGCGGCCTCTCCGGCTTGAACTTGGGCGGCCACTGCACCCGCCGCCAGGTGGGAGCAAAGGCCCGGAGCCCCCAGGCGTTGTCATGGGCACTTGCGGATCCGGTCGGAAGGGCAACGCCGGCCATGAGGATCGAGTGTGAAGGTGATGGAGCATGGATCGATGGAAGGAAAGCTTTAGCGCACCACTACCTGGCGCGCCAAATGTCAGATTTCCGGTTCCGGCAAACCCTTGAGGTTTGAACACTGGGGTGCGCACGAAGGTCTCTCTTCTATCTACCTGATCACGCCCTCACCCTCGCCGCAATCTCAAAGCTCAGCTCAATGAACTCACAACACAAGAGATGCAAGGTTTATACTGGTTCAGGCCATCGATGTGGTGTAATACCTTACTCCAGTGTGGTGGTGGTGGTGGATTGCCTCTCGGGCTGATGATGAACAGTACAAGGGAAGAACAGCCTCCCGAGGAGAGTTGTTCTTGTGCTTGGCGAGCTGGTGAGTGTGAGGGTGGAATCCTTCTATCCTCCCCTCCTTTTGTGGTGGCTAGTCCTATTTATAGAGGCCCTGGTCCTCTTCCCAAATATTGAGCGGGAAGGGATGCCACAACAGCCAATTTGAAGGGGACAACTAGTACAAGCTATCCTGACTAAAGGTGGTCTTCGCCTGCCAAAGGCGCTGGTGGTGACGCTGTCTTGGGCTCCACGGTGACCTCCGTCCTGTCGTCCTGCTGATCTTGGTCTTGTTGAACCGGTATGGAAACCTTTGCCTGATGCCTCTGTACACCTCGTCTGCGCTTGCCTCCTTAGCACCAAAGAGTAAATGAGGACACTGTGCGCGCTGGCGACCGCCTGGCCTTGGTCGTCATGGCTTGTGTCACAGGAACCTCACGAGGTACCCCTTGCCTTGATCTCACCGCCTCTCGCGAGCCGGCCTAGTGAGACTGTCGGTGTCAAAACCAGCGGATCTCGGGTAGGGGGTCCCGAACTGTGCGTCTAAGGCTAATGGTAATAGGAGGCGGGGGACACGATGTTTACCCAAGATCGGGCCCTCTCGATGGAGGTAATACCCTACTTCATGCTTGATTGATCTTGATGATATGAGTATTACAAGAGTTGATCTACCACGAGATCGTAGAGGCTAACCCTAGAATCTAGCCTATGATTATGGTTGTTGTTGTCTTATGGACTAAACCCTCTGGTTTATATAGACACCGGAGGGGGCTAGGGTTACACAGAGTCGGTTACAGAGAAGGGAATCCACATATCCTGATTGCCAAGCTTGCCTTCCACGCAAAGGAGAGTCCCACCCGGACACGGGACGAAGTCTTCAATCTTGTACCTTCATAGTCCAATAGTTCGGCATAAGTATATAGTCCGGCTGTCCGAGGACCCCCTAATCCAGGACTCCCTCAGTAGCCCCCCGAACCAGGCTTCAATGACGATGAGTCCGACGCACAGATTGTCTTCGGCATTGCAAGGCGGGTTCTTCTCCAAATTCTCCAGAGTACCTATTGTAACGAGCAGTGGCCGGCTTCCCATTAATGTTGCTCTCATTGACTTCTGTACCTTAATAATGTCAGGCTCCACGTGTGAAGCGAATGCGAGAAGTCGGGGCATTTTTACACTTGCCACCCTAACCATGTAAGTAAATCGTCTATTAAAGAGACGGGGATCCTCAGATCTAAATCACACCATCTTCCCCAAGCGAGGATTCATCGGAGCATGCCCGAAAAAACCATCCCATCATGGCCGGCCGCCGCAGCTCCTCCTCTCGCTCCCGTAGCACTAAGCCAGGTGATTGGGAGAAGTGTACCATATCCCACGGCCAATTGGTGGAGTTGCAGACCCAGGTGTTTCTCCCACCTGCATATCTTGTCCCCGTCCGAGCCGGATTAGCCACTTATGACGGCGGGGAGCAAGCGGAGAGTTTCCCCAACCCATCCAGGGGGGAGCGAGTATGCCTTGTCCCTTACTTGCTGAGGGGCATCGGATTTCCAATCCATCCGTTCCTCCGCGGGCTCCTGGAGTATTATGGCCTCCAGCTGCACAACTTCACTCCTGCCTCCATCCTGCACATCACAGGTTACGTCGCCCTTTGTGAGCTATTTCTGGGCTGCGAAGCTCATTTCGAGCTATGGAAAAGGCTATTCTGCCTCGTCCCTCGCAATCAGGAGGGATCAATATACCAAGTGGGCGGAGCCGAGATATGGTGCATCGCCGGGACCGTATACCTGTCCGGCACTCCAAAGAAGACATCCGAAGATTGGTCTTCCGAGTGGTTTTACATAGAGGACGTCTCCGTCCCTGACCCTATCCGGATGGGTCTTCCTGAGTTCACAAATGCCCCATTGAAGAAACGCCGTAGTTGGCATCCCCAGAGCCCCCAGGAGGAAGATAGCAGAGAGGTCCTTCAACTGATGGGCAGGATAAAAACTCTGGCCAAATCAGGATTGACAATAATCGAGGTTATGTCAATATGCATAATGCGGGGGGTGCGGCCACTCCAGCATCGGGGCATCCCATGTGGCACTTCAATGGAGAAGACGATGCCACCCGATGCGGTCGTAAAGGTCCGGACTCCGCCACCGCTCTGGCGAAAATATTGTCCGATTTGTATAAAGGAGAAGAAGAGGAGTTCATCCGCATTAAGCCACGGGATGGATTTTCCATGTACAACCCCCCTAGCTGGGTGAGTTGCCATCTTTTACTCAACTCTATTTATTCCCGCAGTCTTTCATCACAAATATTCACCTTGCTAGTCCATAACAGGAACTGCGAAAGGCTGTGAGGCAGGTCCACAGCCCGTGTCCACAGCCAGAGGACCACAACCGGGCCCTCGACCCCAGTCTCGAAGAAGATCCGGACGTATTTGTGGAGCTCGTCGACAGGATGTTTTACCAGGCAAGCTGTGACGACGCCTTGGTGGCCATCATTGCCAACTATCCTGGCCTCCTCCCTGCATCACATGTAAGTAAAACCGGAGTCCTAACTTCCGAGAAGGATATCTTCTTTACACCTTACCCACCGCACATGTATTGCGCTTTATAGGGAAGGTCGTCGGGGCGCCGTGCCGAACCCGCAGCGACTCACCAACAAGGGGTGCCCAAGCCGGGTAGGCTTAAAAGGAAAGCGGTCAGGACCGAGATGCCATCGAAGAGGTATGATTTAAAACCTGCTCCGTGATTATCATCTTTGAAATATAACAATGTCCACTGTGTCTTGGCAGAAAGAGTATTCGTTGGACTGTGTCCGGATATCCTGCCGGCCACGCCTCTACCAGCCCGACTCCAGAACTGGCCTCGAGGGGGGAGGCTAACGTGGGGACAACACTGGACGATCCTCCTACAAAGGATGCGGATAGAATATCCGCTACAAATTCCGAGGTGGAGAGCGCCATGAATCATCATCGTCGGCAGGCCGTACTCCGCGACCCTAATTTCTCCGAAGAGGCGTTCAATGCCTTCAACTCGGGAGACGCATACATCTGAGCTGCTCAAGATGGGCTTGCTAGAGCCACAGACCAGTACTTAAAAGATATACGGGTAGGCAAAATTTGATAATTATGTATATCAGTAGCCCCTGAGACTTGAAACAGTTGGCACAACTGATTTAAGGATCATTGTATGAATAGGTTCTTATAGAGAAGAATACCCATTTGTCTCAAGAGATGGAGGAGTGTAAAGCCCAGGTAAGGGCTGCAATTGCCAGAAAGGAGGAATCCAAGGAGGCCTCATCTGGTAATATGTTTCTCGATCGATAGAAAACACAATTACATGTACCAGTTAATATTTGGCATGTTTGGAAATCTAACACTAGATTCCACAGGCAATCCCGGAGCGAATCCAGAGATCCTGCAAGAGGATGAACAACGAGCTCAACGACAACTAGAGGCTGGCGAGCGTGTACTTACACGGGTCAGGCGAGAGAAAAACGATCTCCAGGATGCCATTACCCGGCTGGGCGTGGAATTGAAAGATGTTCGGGCCCAGCTTGCGGACTCCGTGAAGGAGAACAGGAGGCTTCAACGCGGCATTTTTAGTATGCACTCAAATGAACCTTTATATAGTTCGGTGAAGAAACAGGCTAACAGAGTTATGTCTATAGGTATGCTGACTTGTCGTCCCGAAGAGGAGATGCCCGGATCCGCATGCGATCTTCTGCAAGAGCTTTCGCAATTGCACGAACAAGTTCGGCAGGAAATGCAGGGTGTTGCCCAGGCCTTGTGGCCATCCGCCTCCCTGCCGTGAAGCATGGAGGAGCTTGTACAGCTGCTCAAGGGAGCGCGGTGGCGCTTCCGATTATGGAAGATATCTGCCTGTCGACAAGGTGCGAGGGAAGCTTGGGCCATGGTAAAAACACGGTACACCAAGCTTGATCCGAATCACATGGCCCGGGTCGGACCTGTAGGGTCAGGTGGGAAAGAGATTCCCGTTAGTCTGGTATATGACCAAGTAGGATTAGCTGCAAAGTATTCCCAACAGGATTGTAGGCTAGACAGCCTGTTGGATGGTATAGAAGAAGAATTTAGCCAGTTTAAGTGACTGTGTACTTCAATTGACATATTTTGTCCCTAGCCGGATTGTAAATCATTTGTCTTGGCAGACCTTTTCGCTTCAGCCTCCAAACCCGATAGTCCAGAGTGTTTCCGAATACCCGCTCAGTTATGTAAACTAGGGTATGCATGGAAACCAGGCGTAGGGGTCATAAGTGCTTGAACAGACAAGTACCCAACTAGCTATGTTATATTACATGGATAGTAAGAAACATCTTCCAGGGAGAATAGTTCCATTAAGGGTTCCTTTCCTTGGGTACGCATGCATTAATGTGCATGTCCGAACTGCGAACAGAGACGCGGTATATGAAACATCTGGGGGTTTGTATTGTAATAGGTAAGAAACATCTTTAGTTCATCGACCGAATATTCTCTTAAGAACGCTAGCTTTCGGCTTCACCCAGTCTGAGGTACACGTCCGGCGTACCCGGCAGTAATAATGGCAGAGGTGCTCCCCTTATGCCCTAGCCGAACTAACGGGAACGTAGGGCATAAACACAGGAGCCAGGAAACCCAGCTTGGCCAAAACTTAAGTCATATCGATACATATAATGGTGAAGAAAAGGTACATATGGAAAAGTGACGCATATGCAGTGGGCGTGATGCCCTGAAAGTAATTATATTAACCTTCTGTATAAGAAGCCCCTAGGTATAGTGAGCGCGCATAGCGCGTCAAGAGTGCATAGTCGAGTCACACTTAAAGCTTTTAGGGCCATAAAAAAAGAAAGAGAGAGAGTATAACTTAAAAAAGCAGAGGGAAGGAGACGAACAGAGAGTTCAGTGCTAGGCGTAGAATCTTTGGAGTCTGGCCGCGTTCCATGGGTTTGGCTCGAGTCGATTATCTGATGCATCACGCAGGCGGTATGCTCCTCCGGTGAGAACTTTGTGAATGATGAAGGGACCCTCCCACTTGGGCTTGAGCTTGTCCTTTTTCTTATACGGTAGGCATAGAACAAGTTCGCCAACATTATAAGTTTTGGCCCGTACTTCTCTGCTTTGATACCTTCGATCATGTTGCTAATAGAATGCGGAACGGGCTTTTGCGACGTCTCGCACCTCCTCCAGGTCATCTAAACTGTCCTGCCGATCAAGCTCGGCTTCTCTCTCTTCATACATGTGCACTCGAGGTGAGTCATGAATGATATCGCAGGGCAATACCGCCTCTGCGTCGTACACCATGAAGAATGGTGTGTATCCGGTAGTGTGATTCGGCGTGGTCTGCAGTCCCCATAGTACGGATTCGTGCTCCTCGGCCCAGTGCATGTCTGATTCCTTCAGGGATCGCACTAGTCTTGGTTTGATGCCGCTCATAATAAGACCATTTGCTCGTTCGACTTGACCATTTGTTTGGGGATGATAGACGGAGGTGTAGTCGAGCTTAATACCCATATTGCCGCAACAAGTTTTCACCTCATCGGCTGTGAAGTTGGAGCCATTGTCGGTGATGATGCTGTGGGGGACACCGTAACGGTGCACGACCCCTGATATGAAGTCCATCACTGGCCCGGATTCGGCCATTTTAACTGGTTTGGCCTCTATCCATTAGGTGAATTTATTCACCATGACTAATAGGTATTTTTTCTTATGGCTTTCTCCTTTAAGGGGTCCGACCATATCGACCCCCAGACCGCAAAGGGCCAAGTTATGGGGATTGTTTGGAGTGCGGTAGGTGGCATATGGCTTATGTTGGCGAAGAGCTGGCAACCGATGCAATGTTGGACGAGGTCCTGTGCCTCTGCTTGGGCTGTCGGCCAATAGAAACCTGTACGGAAGGCCTTGCTTACAAGGGCCCTAGCTGCGGCATGGTGGCCGTCGAGTCCAGCATGAATTTCGGCCAAGAGCTGCCACCCTTCCTCTTTGGAGATACATCTTTGGAGTACTCTGGTAGCGCTTTTCTTATAAAGCTCTCCCTCGTGGACCTTGTAGGCTTTAGAGCGCCGCACAATGCAACATGCCTCATTTTGGTCTTCGGGGAGTTCTTGCCTATTTAGGTAGGCTAAGAAAGGTTCGGTCCAGTGGGCGATGACATCCATGATTACGTGGGCCGAAGGTGTTATTTCGGTGGCGGAGCCTCCGATTATATCAGAGTGTTCGGGCTCTGGGGTTGTGATCGGATCCGGACTAGTATTGTCGGTCTCCCCTTTCCATACCATGGATGGCTTGAATAGCCTTTCCAGGAAGATAGGACGGGGTCGCGCTTAGCGCTGATGCGGGCGAGGATATCCGCCGCTTGATTGTTTTCTTGAACCACATGATGAAATTCAAGCCCCTCGAACCGAGCTAACATTTTGAGGACGTCATTATGATAAGCCGCCATTTTTGGGTCCTTGGCATCGAAGTCTCTGTCTATTTGGGATATTGTGAGGTTCGAATCCCCCACACACTTCTAGGTGTTGAATGCCCACGGAGACTGCCATCCGAAGACCGTGCAACAGAGCCTCATATTCGGCTACATTATTGGAGTCTGTGTATAGTATTTGGAGTATGTATTGGACTGTATCTCCAGTGGGGGATGTCAGGACCACACCCGCTCCCAGACCAGCCAGCATCTTAGAGCCGTGAAAGTGCATGATCCAATTGGAGTATGCGCTGTACTCTTTAGGGAGCTCGGCTTCTGTCCATTCGGCGACGAAGTCAGCCGGTACTTGCGATTTAATGGCTCGCCGTGGTTTATATATAATGTTGAACGAGAGGAGCTCGATGGCCCACTTAGCAATTCGGCCCGTGGCATCGCGTTTATTTATTATATCGTTGAGTGGTACTTCGGAGGCCACCGTGATTGAACACTCTTGAAAGTAGTGTCGTAATTTCTGGGATGCCATGAAGACCGCATATGCTATCTTTTGATAATGTGGGTACCGTGACTTGCATGGTGTGAGGACAGTGGATACATAGTATACTGGCTTTTGAAGCGGGAACTTATGTCTGTCCTCCTCTCGTTCGACGACGAGCACTGCACTTACAACTTGGTGTGTTGCCGCTATATATAACAGCATGGGTTCGCCAATGTTCGGTGCGGCCAGGATTGGGTTGCTGGCCAAGAGGGCCTTTATTTCTTCCAGTCCGGCCATAGCCGTATCCGTCCACTCGAAGTGTTCGGTGCGTCGAAGAAGGCGATAAAGAGGTAGTGCCTTTTCTCCCTATCGGGAGATAAAGCGGCTTAAGGCAGCCACACATTCGGTTAATTTCTGGATTTGCTTGAGGTCTGTTGGGGTAGCCAACTGTGACAAAGCTCGGATTTTAGCCGGGTTTGCTTTAATTCCTCTATTGGAAACGATGAAGCCCAGGAGCTTTCCGGCAGGAACGCTAAAAACGCATTTTTCCAGATTGAGCTTGATGTCATATGTTCGGAGGTTGTCGAACGTGAGCCTCAGGTCGTTTATTAGAGATTTGACGTGTCTGGTCTTGATGACCACGTCGTCCACGTATGCTTCAACTGTTTTGCCGATTTGTTTTTCCAGGTATGTCTGAATCATGCGTTGGTAAGTTGCCCCGGCGTTTTTGAGCCCGAAAGGCATGGTGTTGAAACAGAAAGGGCCATATGGAGTGATGAATGCCGTTGCGGCTTGATCGAACTTTGCCATCTTGATTTGATGGTATCCGGAGTATGCATCTAGGAAGCATAATGAGTCGTGTCCTGCGGTAGCATCGATGATTTGATCGATGTGGGGGAGAGGGAAGGGGTCCTTGGGGCAAGCCTTATTAAGGTCCTTGAAATCGACACATAGGCGCCAGGATTTATCCTTCTTTGGTACCATCACCAGGTTTGCTAGGCAGTCCGGGTGTTTTATTTCTCTGATGAATCCGGCTTCGAGTAACTTGGCTAGCTCCTCTCCCATGGCTTGTCGATTAGGTTCTGAAAAGCGTCGTAGAGTCTGCTTGACCGGCTTGTATCCCTTCAATATGTTTAAACTATGCTTGGCCAGCCTGCGTGGGATTCCTGGCATGTTTGAAGGGTGCCAGGCGAAGATATCCGAATTCTCGCATAAGAATGCTCGCAGTGTGGCGTCTATTGTGGGGTTCAGCTGTGCCCCGATGGATGATGTTTTTGTAGAGTCCGTTGGGTGGACTTGGAATTTGACTATTTCGTCCGCTGGTTTGAAAGAGGTGGACTTGGATCGTTTGTCGAGTATCACGTCGTCCCTGTCCACTATGGAGCACAGCGTAGTTGGTTCTTCGGCTGCGAGGGCTTCAGATAATGCCTCAAGGGCCAGGGCGGCGGTTTTGTTTTCAGCGCGGAGAGCTACGTCCAGATCACTGGCTAGAGTGATGAATCCGTTGGGCCCGGGCATCTTGAGCTTCATGTACCCGTACTGGGGTATGGCTTGGAAGCTTGCGAATGCGTCCTGCCCTAAAAGGGCATGGTATCCACTACTGAATGGGGCCACTTGGAATGTTATCTCTTCAGACCTATAATTCTTCGGCGTGCCGAATACCACGTCGAGTGTGATTTTTCCCGCACATCGTGCCTCCCGACTAGGGATAATTCCTCTGAAGGCCGTGCTGCTTTGCTCAGTGCGGCTCTTGTCTATTTCCATTTTGTTGAGAGTTTCCTCATAGATGAGGTTTAATCCGCTGCCACCGTCCATGAGCACTTTAGTAAGCCGGAAACCATCCACAATTGGACTAAGGACCAAAGCGGCTGGTGCTCGGACTGTTCAGAATTGAGGTTCATCACTGGCATTGAAGGTTATGGCCATGTCGTTCCATGATTTACTGTTGCAACATGGCAGACTTCGGCGAGGCCGCGGAGTGCTCTCTTGCGCCCGTTATTTGAGGCGAAAGTCTTGAAGACTGTCAACACTGTATTGTTGTTTTTTGCGGGATGATGCTCTGCGGTATTGTTAATGTGGAGCTCCTCGCTGCTCTTGGCCACCTGCCGAAGTATCCAACATGCTCTAAGACTGTGTGTTGGTATGGTATCCGGTGTGGTGTGAATTTTGCATGGGCCATTAAGCCATCCCTCTAATACGGTTCCACGCCCTTTAGTGGGCTTTGGTTTCTTTGTAATTGGATCAAGCGACTTGCGAGAGTGCACCCTTTTAGTTCGGACTGGGGATTTAGTGAGAGCCGGAGGGTCCCAGAATGCTTGGATTTTCCAGGCGCTTTCCATCGCATAGTACTTCTATACTATGGCAGCCAAGTCAGCAAAGTGTGATATGTCACGGCGACTTATGGCGTTAAGGATTCCCTTGTCCATGCAATTTTTGCAAAAGAATGAGATTGCGTCTTCCTCGCGACAGTCCTTGATCTCGCTCATTACGAGGAGGAATCTGGCCCAAAAGTGGGGTACTGTCTCTTGGGATTGTTGTCTAATGTGGGAAAGATCGCTTGTATCTGGGTGGGTAGGTGGATTTAAGTCCGAACCCTGACCCGATCTGAGACCCAGGGGCAGAGGAACTTCCGGACTTGGCAGTTCGGGTTCCAGGATGTTGCCCAATTTTTCTGGCCCGCTGTCCGATTCTAAGTTCAGAGTTTGGGTCATGTCCTCCGGTGAACGGGTATCCGGCTCGGAGAGCTCGGGAATCCGGACATAGTTCGTCCTTAGAATAGAGGAAGAATCACTGCATTGCTCCTCCACCACCGCTATCTGATGGGTGACCGATGGAGAGCTAATCTCTCTTTGATCGGGTTTAAGCCCAATCCGATCATAGTCCATAGTGACTCCCAAGGCGGTGATGTGATCCAAGAGCTCGTTCAAGGACAAGATTTCCATTGGATCCATCTGCTCGGTGTATTCCGAGTTGACGTGGAGGCTGTTTTTGATGACCCGAGAGGTCATCGTCGGCACGGCGGCCGAACGGGCGGTCATGACAAAGCCACCTAGTCGGAGGGTTTGGCCTAAAGCCAGGGCTTCCCCAGAGGTGATGTTGTCCTCGATAACAAGGCGAGCCATCAGACCTTTTTTTGACGTCACAGTGGAACTCTCAATGAAAGCACCAATGTCGGTGTCAAAACCGGCGGATCTTGGGTAGGGGGTCCCGAACTGTGCGTCTAAGGCTAATGGTAATAGGAGGCGGGGGACACAATGTTTACCCAGGTTCGGGCACTCTCAATGGAGGTAATACCCTACTTCCTGCTTGATTGATCTTGATGATATGAGTATTACAAGAGTTCATCTACCACGAGATCATAGAGGCTAACCCTAGGAGCTAGCCTATGATTATGATTGTTGTTGTACTACAGACTAAACCCTCCGGTTTATATAGACACTGGAGGGGCCTAGGGTTACACAGAGTCGGTTACAGAGAAGGGAATCTACATATACGGATTGCCAAACTTGCCTTCCACGCAAAGGAGAGTCCCACCCGTACACGGGACGAAGTCTTCAATCTTGTACCATCATAGTCCAACAGTCCGGCATAAGTATATAGTCCGGCTATCTGAGGACACCCTAATCCAGGACTCCCTCAAAGACCACTCCCGAGGAGGTCTTGCGTCATCCGCCTCGCGAGGGTCTTGAGTGTTGGCTGATGAAGATGGGTCGTACGGGGTCACTGGCGGAGCCACGCCGCGGGCCGCAGGCAGGCAAGTTTGGGGACCCCCCGACGGTGTCCTGGATTTCCTTGTTTGCGTACCTTTGTTTATAAAACCGTATGGCCGGATTGACTTGTTTGCCGTAAATCTTTGCCCTCATAAAGGCTTTATAAAGTGGTACAAACACTCTCCGGCTACTGGCCGAGGAGGTTGAAGCCGATGGTCGGTCAACAGAGTTTTTGTACAATTCGAATTTGAGTATTAATGATGTAGAGTACTTGGGTACGTAGAATCATTACACATAATTTGTGATTTTACTTCGGACATCGATCCTTAATTCGGCCACCCGTGCCTACATTAAGGCTCAGGGGCTACTGGGCTTCGTGCTTATCATTTACAAATATTAAAGGGGTACATCGATCCCCTGATCTAGTGTTGCCACCCGACCAGTGTCTCGGGGGCTACTGCATTGACAATCCAATGCAGAAAATTTAAAGGGCAATATAGTTTTCGAGGAGATTATTATCCTCAGGTTGGTCGGTCGCACCCTACCTGAGTCTCGAGGACTTTGCACACCGCGTTTCTATTCCTAAGTATGTTGCCGAGCTGGGAATGGATCCTCAGGCTGATTTTATGAATCGACCTAAGTCTCAGGGGCTACTAGGGTCAGCGGTTTGATTTTTTCCTTCAGGTGCATCCTGGATATTAGGCCAACACGCACCTTGAGGGCTACTGGCTATACATCTCGGCAGAGATTACATTGCATAATTCGGGATTAAATTCATAAAAATCAGCCCATGGCCGAGGTGGTGCACCACCTCGGATACAGTCCGGTGTTGGTTCTCAACTACAATAGACACCCCAGAAGTAGTCCGGCATAAAGCTCGGACGCCAGTGGCTGGCTCCGTAGAGGGCATTTCCGGCATTAAGCTCGGCTAAACTCCTTCAACTTTTTTGAACCCAGGTGATCTATGACACCTCGAATATAGTCCGGCGTTGGAGCTTGGACATAGTCCGGCGTTGGGGCTTGGACATAGTCTGGCGTTGGAGCTTGGATACAGTCCGGCGTTGGAGCTCGGGTACATTCTGGCATTGGAGCTCGAAAGCGGTCCAGCGTTGGTGCTCGGCTGCAAAGGATACCTCGAATGCAGTCCGGCGTTGGAGCTCGGACACAAGAGGACACTGCCTCCCGGGAACAACTTCAAACCCGAGGTGTGGCATAAAAATAACAAGGCATTGATAAAGGCCGGAAACTTAAAGGGGCTCCTTGGATAACCGACGTGTAAACTCTTCAGATTCACTTTGGCGATCCTCAAGATCGAAGATTGAAAGATTTGTTGAACCAGTTTTCAAGACCGACGACCAAAGATGAAGAATAGTTCGGAAGAATCGAGGAGCGTCCCTAACTTGAAGACTGGTTCAGGGGGCTACTGACGGTGTCCTGGACTAGGGGGTACTCACCACGTTGTCTCCCGGTCAATTGGATTGGGCCGAGGACCCCCATGGCCGTATACTCATGGGCCAGTTCGGACAACCCCTTTCGCATACAAGGAAGACTCCACAAGACTTGGCGCCCAAGACAAGGACTCTCCTAAACCCTAGGGCTCCGGTGTCTTATATAAACTGAGGCCAGGCTAGTCAATAGACAATCTCATATTCATTACTATCATCTCGTGGTAGATACATGTACTCTGTACTATACCCCATATGAATACAATCAAAAGCAGGACGTAGGGTTTTACCTCCATCAAGAGGGCCCAAACCTGGGTAAAATCCCGTGTCCTTGTTACCATCGTTCCAAGACCCTAGCTTAGGACCCCTACTACGAGATACACCGGATATTGAACCGACATTGGTGCTTTCATTGAGAGCCTGTTGGGTGATCGCCGCAGATCGATGGATGATCAGGTGATATTTTTTCAGTTAGATTTGTGCCGTACAAATTATCTCCTTTACAAAATTGTTGCTATCATGTCTGTGCAATTTTGTCCGCGGTCAGATCGAGAATAAAATTCTCAGCAGCGGTTGTGGTGCAACCTATACGAAAGTGGCAACACAAAGTTGGAGGATTTGTGGCGGCCGAGGTCCTGCCCACGCGGAGTAGTACGGTTGGGCTGGCCGACAGGAATCCAGATCGGCGACCATACAGAGGGAGATTCCATCATTCCTTTTCTTTCTATACTTATTGTTTAATGACAATCCTTTAGCTAGTGGTTTGTCCCGTGCGTGTTGACGTACTGGATTGACTTGACCCTAGCATGAGGAGTAGTACTATACTACTAGTCTACTACTACTTGCTAACCCTCGCGTGACATGCTAGATCTCCTGTGCCGAATTGATTTTAACCTGATGACTAATTGCTGTAGCACCCGCTATTGCTGCACCGGATTACAGTATGACCTATATAATAGTGCAGTCCTATCCGCGGTCCGACGAATGCATCATCGAAAACTCCAACCGGCCTGTGATTTCAGGCTTTTTCACGCCTTCACTCGTGACTCCGGCGCCCAGCATCAACATCGACTTCGGCGCCAGATATCGATGGCCCATGCAGGTTATCAAGGCGGCAAGAGGCCTGGTGACCAAACTCTGTCCCAGCGTTGGGGACGCGTGTCAAGCCAACCCGATTAGGGCCATAATCATACACTGGCTGGATAAGAGCTCACCTGCCAGAAAAGGAAATCCGACCCAGCAAGGAGACCGCACAACGCTAGTACTGCCCATGCAGAACAGCGCACGGGGGCCAACCAGAATTCGGATCGATGGTCGCACAACAGGGAGACCTGATCCTTTTCCTCTTTTATTTATTATTTAATTATTACTAAAGCAGTCTAAGCTTTTGACTAATCATCTGTCTTTGTGCACTTCCCACGTGTAAGTACTAATACTAGTGCTGCCCGTGCCCACGTAATGGAAGCAACAAATCTTTCTCCTCGGATTGCTATGTAGTGGAGGCAAGGACCTTAAGCACACACAGCACACAGGACTATAGATTTGTATAGACTGCTATTTATCTGCTTTGATCAGCTATGGACAACGTCATCAAACAGGTTTAATTTCTCCTGTCTATTTCCTTTAGCACGTAAAATTATTATTACGCACAGAGCATTTTTCTGTTGCTTTCTACTGCCTTAATTTTGCAGAAATATTCTATCGGCATTTGTACATGGCGATTCCCGTCCGCGTCAGTCTGACCAATGTCTCGATTGGGCGATCGCCTTTTCATAAGCCTGACACACATCTAAAATTGATTGTGGATGTGTCATCACCTCGGCCAATCGATCTGCGCAGACGCCTCCGTGTGACCACTCCATCGAGCTGACCCCGGCGCTCATGCCATGTTTTTTTTCTTTAATCATTTACTTCGCTTAAATTAATTAAGTAGAAGAGATTTCTTTTTTATTATCTCTGGCTTGCACTATTTTACCTGTGCAGGCAATTGACTTAGATCGGGCCGCACTATCCCCTTGGCGTGGTGTCCTCGTCGCCCACCTCCATCGACTGAATTGTGTCGTCGCCTTGGAGTGCTGCCCTGTGTTGGCAACCCTGCATCGTCTCTTCATCAACCTACTCAGCCGGAGACTCCAGTGTCACCCGGCGACTTGCTCCATCACCTCGGCTAGACTGGGGGCTTCACCTCATCGGAGTGCCGAGCTCTTCGCTCAGCCACATCGGCCTTGGGGGCTGAGACCTAGTCCCGCACCAAGCTCGGACTGCATCATCAATGCCGAACACATTAAACAGCTAAGTCGCTTTCATGCTCAAAAACTCCTAATTTTAAATTTTGTTCGGTTCGACCAAGCATTATACTTTTTTGGCAAAAAGTTGCTTGTGAAAAACTTCCTTGCCGAAACCTTGTTTGTGACGCACAAATTCAAATACCCCGTTTAACCAGGGGCTTCCTTCATGGAGCCTTTCCTCTTGCATATGATTATACTTGTACGGCTTCGTTCCTTGTTCGTGTATTACGCCACAATATGCACCATATTGACTTAAGTGTTCCGCAAGCTGGGTTGCCTTGCTCCTGTATTTACCCCTACGTTCCCGATTGTTTGGCTAGGAAGTAAAGGGAGCACCTCTACGATTGTCACGACCGGGTCCTCCGAGCTTTGACCTCAGACTGGTTGAAGCCGAAAGCTAGCGCTCTTATTGTTTTCAATTATGGTCGGCACACAACGGAACTCATGAGTACGAAAAATCTATTGCACAAGTCTCATAGTAACAATGAGCAACCGAAGAAAGGTATCGGTGGGGGTACTATTTTCTTCAAAGATGCTTCTTACACTTCGTCAGTAATATAGCATAAGTTCCCTGAGCGTGCTTTGTCTGTTACAGCCTTATGGCCTGATTGGCTGGTTATCGGAAACACCATTGATATTCTCGACAAGTGGAGTACATAACACTTTTCGGCCCTTGGTCGAAGAGGGAAAAGCCGGCGGTCGGTTAAGACGCGTTTAAAGTTCGGGTGAACACATATATGATATAAGTACTTCGGTACATACAATCATTATACATAAAATTCTTTTACCCAAGTCACTCGGGGGCTCTTAAATTTATGTGAGCTGTTTTATAATAAGTGTTCTTCTTCTTAGTCATTGCAAAGTCTTTTTTCTATCGCTCCTTTTTTCGACGCGAGTGTCTGGTCAATAGCCGGGGAGCCTAATTTCTCTCTCAAAGCCGCTAAAGTTTGCTAAACTGGCCTAACAAGGAGTACTCCGCCTTCGGGATAGGAGGTCGAAGCCGTAGGCTGACCCGCTTGAAGTCTTGAGATAGGATGCGCCATGTTAAAGCACGACAGAAGCACAATTTTTTTTCTAAGACCAATTTTCTGATTGGCACCGAACAATTGATCTAGTTCGGACGTCGAGTTTTTCCTCGCGTATTTTTCGGTTTTCCAATCCTATGGCACTTTTCAACTATTTGTGTGTTTCCGCATAAGTCTCACAGTGCAACGCCGGACACCTTTAGAGATTCGGCAAAAATTCTCGGATATTGCTATATATGCATCAGTTTCGAATTGTGTCTTCGGTCAATAGTTGAGTTGCCCGGCTCCTATGCTTGCCTCTTAAGTTCCGCTTTGTTTGGCTAGGTGTGCAAAGGGAGAACCACTGCGATTGTGCTTCCAGCTCACATGGTTAAGCACCGCAGTGGAGAAAGCCAAAAACTGACTGTCACAATAAGCGTAAACTGGTCGGCGGTCCGATGACTGTATTAAATGACGGGCCGTTCATAACATTGGCCGAAGTGTTTACGACTTGACCTTGGCTGTCGCCGAACTCTAACCGGGAGGCTACTTGCTGGCCTCCCAACTTTAAGCTCCTATGACTAAGTGAAAGTTATAAAGCCCGCATATCTGATTGCCTCGTTTCCGCCAACACAACCGCCTTCGGGCATCGAGATGTCGGCTAAGGGTTGTTTTGTTATTTCAGAAACACCCTGCATAGCACCTACAAGGGGGTAGAAGCCGACGATGGGCCACTTTCAGATTATAAACGGTCGCAACGGAAGTGAAAATTTGGGTTCATTTAGACCACAAAGTTTGGAGGCTTTCCCTGAACTAAATCCTCAGTATTTTCCTCCCACATTGATCGGAGCTGAGGTTTCATGATCATGCTTAGCATGACAACCCAAAGAAAGGAACTGATAGCGGGACTATTTTCTTTGGACGATGTTTCTTATGTTAAACAATAATATAACATGTCTCTCTGCGTACCTTTGTTTATAAAACCGTATGGCCGGATTGCCTTGTTTGCCATAAATCTTTGCCCTCATAAAGGCTTTATAAAGTGATACAAACACTCCCCGGCTACTGGCCGAGGAGGTTGAAGCCGATGGTCAGTCAACAGAGTTTTTGTACAATGCGGATTCGAGTATTAATGATGTAGAGTACTTGGGTACATAGAATCATTACACATAATTTGTGATTTTACTTCGGACATCGATCCTTAATTCGGCCACCCGTGCCCACATTAAGGCTCGGGGGCTACTGGGCTTCGTGCTTATAATTTACAAATATTAAAGGGGTACATCGATCCCTGATCTGGTGTTGCCACCCGACCAGTGTCTCGGGGGCTACTGCATTGACAATCCAATGCAGAAAATTTAAAGGGCAATATAGTTTTCGAGGAGATTATTATCCTCAGGTTGGTCGGCCGCACCCAACCTGAGTCTCGAGGACTTTGCACACCGCGTTTCTATTCCTAAGTATGTTGTCGAGCTGGGAATTGATCCTCAGGATGATTTTATGAATCGACCTGAGTCTCAGGGGCTACAAGGGTCAGCGGTTTGATTTTTTCCTTCAGGTGCATCCCGGATATTAGGCCAACACGCACCTTGAGGGCTACTGGCTATACATCTCGGCAGAGATTACATTGCATAATTCGAAATTAAATTCATAAAAATCAGCCCATGGCCGAGGTGGTGCACCACCTCGGATACAGTCCGGCGTTGGTGCTCAACTACAATAGACACCCCAGAAGTAGTCCGGCATAAAGCTTGGACGCCAGTGGCTGGCTCCGTAGAGGGCATTTCCGGCATTAAGCTCGACTAAACTCCTTCAACTTTTTTAACCAAGGTGATCTATGACACCTCGAATATAGTGTGGCGTTGGAGCTTGGACATAGTCCAGCATTGGAGCTTGGACATAGTCTGGCGTTGGAGCTCGGATACAGTCTGGCGTTGGAGCTCAGGTACATTCTGGAGTTGGATCTCAGAAGCGGTCCGACGTTGGTGCTCGGCTGCAAAGGATACCTCAAATGCAGTCCGGCGTTGGAGCTCGGACACAAGAGGACACTGCCTCCCGGGAACAACTTCAAACCCGAGGTGTGGCATAAAAATAACAAGGCATTGATAAAGGTCGGAAAATTAAAGGGGCTCCATGGAAACCCGACGTATAAACTCTTCGGATTCATTTTGGCGATCCTCAAGATCGAAGATGGAAAGATTTGTTGAACTAGTTTTCAAGACCGATGACCGAAGATGAAGAATAGTTCGGAAGAACCGAGGAGCGACCCCAACTTGAAGACCGGTTCAGGGGGCTGCCGACGGTGTCCTGGACTAGGGGGTACTCACCATGTCGTCTCCAGATCAGTTGGATTGGGCCGAGGACCGCCATGGCCGTATAATCATGGGCCAGTTTGGACAACCCCTGCCGCATACAAGGAAGACTCCACAAGACTTGGCGCCCAAGACAAGGACTCTCCTAAACCCTAGGCCTCCGGTGTCTTATATAAACCGAAGCCAGGCTATTCAATAGACAATCTCATATTCATTACTATCATCTCATGGTAGATACATGTACTTTGTACTATACCCCATATGAATACAATCAAAAGCAGGACGTAGGGTTTACCTCCATCAAGAGGGCCCGAACCTGGGTAAAATCCCGTGTCCATGTTACCATCGTTCCAAGATGCCTAGCTTAGGACCCCTACTACGAGATACGCCGGATATTGAACCGACAGCCCCATTCCCAGAACGCCGACAATTATATTGTCATAGATCCTTCAACATGTGGTGCTTGCTCCCCATCTTTGCTAGCCAAAAATTCCGCACCAAGTAGAGATATTAATTGTGCATCCTAAAACCCTTAAACCCAAATCTTATTTTCAAGAGTCCACCATACCTACCTAAGGATTGAGCAAGATCCTTCAAGTAAGTTGTCATCGATGCAATAAGGCAATAAAATTTCTTCTAAAAGTGTTAAATCATTTAGTGTAAGAGAAAATTGAGCGTTGTGCAAACTTATGATGGCAAAGCAATAAAAACGATGTACTGCATAATAAAGGTTGCTATCATAAGGGGCAATATAACGTGACGTTCTTTTGCACTAAGGGGTTGCACACAGAAACAAATAAGCGCATGGAAGCCTCTGTTTCCCTCTGCGAATGGCCTATCTTTTAATTTTCATTATTTATTTTTATGCAACGAGTCAAAGTTATTCTCTCTATTCCTTTTTATTTTTCTCTTTTGGCAAGCATCATGTTGTGAGGAAAGATCTAGGCACATATGTCCAGTTGAATATGGGTAGCATGAGTTATTATTGTTGACATCACCGTTGAGGGTAATACGTTGGGAGGCAAACCAATAAGCCCCTATCTTTCTATGTGTCCGGTTGAAACGTTTTGCTCATGTGTATGCGGTGAGTGTTAGCAATCATAGAAGACTATATGATGGTTGAGTATGTGGAGCTCTTACTTAAACTCGTTTGAATAAGTTGAATTGCAATTGCTTGGTGACTGTGAACATAGGTTGTTGAGTTTCAAGAGAGTTCATTGTTTGAACCTTAACATGTGAATTGGTTGCTACTATAACATCAGAAGTTTTTTAAGAAAGAATTGTTGTTATGATGCTAGTATAAGTGATTGAAACTATCATTGATCAAACTTATGCACTTTGCGAGCATTTACACTTCATAAATTATTTCTTTTATCATCTACCCACTCGAGGACGAGTAGGAATTAAGCTTGGGGATGCTGATACGTCTCCAACGTATCTATAATTTATGAAGTACTCATGCTGTTATTTTATCATTCTTGGATGTTTTACAATCATTTTATAGCAACTTTATATCATTTTTGGGACTAACCTATTGACCCAGTGCCCAATGCCAATCGCTGTTTTTGCTTGTTTTTTTACATCGCAGGAAATCAATACCAAACGGAGTCCAAATGCAACGAAACTCCACGAGGATTTTTTTATGGACCAGAAGACACCCATTGGGCCAAAGCAGCACCTGGGGGGTGCCCCGAGTGGGGCACAACCCACCAGGGCCCCCTGGCACTCCCAGGTGGGTTGTGCCCACCTCGGTGGCCTCCCGCACCCCCTCTTTGCACTATAAATTCCCAAATATTCTGAAACCCATCGGGGTTAACCTAGATCAAAAGTTTCGCCGCCACAAGGCTCTATAGCCACCGAAAACCAATCTAGACCCTTTTCGGTACCCTGCCGGAGGGGGGAATCATCACCGGTGGCCATATTCATCATCCCTGCGGCCACCACAATGAGGAGGGAGTAGTCCACCCTTGGGGCTGAGGGTTTGTACTAGTAGCTATGTGTTTAATCTCTCTCTCTCTCTCTCTCTCGTCATCTATATCATGGGCTTTGTTAACATAGATGGATCATATGATGTTTCTCCCCTCTATACTCTTGTTGTGATGAATTGAATCTTTACCCTTTGAGGTTTTGTCTTGTCGGATTGAATATTCAGATATGAGAACACATGATGTATGTTATGGCACTCAACTTGTGGATTCCTGAGGTGACATTGGGGTAATCTATGCATAGGTGTTGATGCATGTTTTTATTATCTTTTCTCCGATAGAAACTTTGGGGTCTCTCTGTAGTTCTTTCTGTTGATTGAATATTATGATCATGAAGTTGTTTGATGCATATTGTAGAATTAACTCACGGATACTCGTGGTGACATTGGAGTATCTAGGTGACATTAGAGTTGGTTGATGTGTGTCATTGATGTCTACTACACAACCTTCTTGTTGTAGACGTTGTTGGGCCGCCAAGTGCAGAGGTTTGTAGGACAGTAGCAAATTTCCCTCAAGTGGATGACCTAAGGTTTATCAATCCGTGGGAGGCGTAGGATGAAGATGGTCTCTCTCAAGCAACCCTGCTACCAAATTACAAAGAGTCTTTTGTGTCCCCAACACACCCAATACAATGGTAAATTGTATAGGTGCACTAGTTCGGCGAAGATATGGTGATGCAAGTGCAATATGGATGGTAGATATGGGTATTTGTAATCTGAAATTATAAAAACAGCAAGGTAGCAAGTGCTAAAAGTGAGCGTAAATGGTATTGCAATGCTAGGAAACAGAGCCTAGGGTTCATAATTTCACTAGTGCAAGTTCTCTCAACAATAATAACATAATTAGATCATATAACAATCCCTCAACATGCAACAAATAGTCACTCCAAAGTCAATAATAGTGGAGAACAAACGAAGAGATTATTGTAGGGTATGAAACCACCTCAAAGTTATTCTTTCTGATCGATCTATTCAAGAGTCCATAGTAAAATAACACCAAGCTATTCTTTCCGTTCGATCTATCCTAGAGTTCGTACTAGAATAACACCTTAAGACACAAATCAACCGAAACCCTAATGTCACCTAGATACTCCAATGTCACCACAAGTATCCGTGGGTATGATTATACGATATGCATCACACAATCTCAGCTTCATCTATTCAACCAACACAAAGAACTTCAAAGAGTGCCCCAAAGTTTCTACTGGAGAGTCAAGACGAAAACGTGTGCCAACCCCTATACATAAGTTCACAAGGTCACTGAACCCACAAGTTGATCACTAAAACATACATCAAGTACATCACGTGAATATCCCATTGTCACCACAGATAAGCACATGCAAGACATACATCAAGTGTTCTCAAATCCTTAAAGTCTCAATCCGATAAGATAACTTCAAAGGGAAAACTCAATCCATTACAAGAGAGTAGAGGGGGAGAAACATCATAAGATCCAACTATAATAGCAAAGCTCACGATACATCAAGATCATGCCGAATCAAGAACACGAGAGAGAGAGAGAGAGAGAGAGAGAGATCAAACACATAGCTACTGGTACATACCCTCAGCCCCGAGGGTGAACTACTCCCTCCTCGTCAAGGAGAGCGTCGGGATGATGAAGATGGCCACCGGTGATGGATCCCCCTCCGGTAGGGTGCCGGAACAGGGTCCCAATTGGTTTTTGGTGTCTATAGAGGCTTACAGCGGCGGAACTTCGATCTAGGTTATTTTCTGGAGGTTTGGGGATTTATAGGAGAGGTTGGCGTCGAGAACAAGTCAGGGGGCCCACGGAGAGTCCACGAGGCACAGGGCACGCCCCTGGGGGGTGGGCGCACCCTCCACCCTCATGGGGCCCATGGGACTCCCCTCCAGTAACTCTTCGTTCCAGTATTTTTTACATTTTCCAGAAAAAATTTCCATCGATTTTCAGCGCATTCCGAGAACTTTTATTTCTGCACAAAAACAACACCATGGTAGTTCTGCTGAAAACAACGTCAGTCCGAGTTAGTTCTAACCAAATCATACCAAAATCATGTAAAAATATTATAAACATGGCATGAATACATCAAAATTTATAGATATGTTGGAGATGTATCAGTCATATGGTGTTATTTTAGTACGAACTCTTGATTAGATCGATCGGAAAGAATAGCTTGCGTTATTTTAGTACGAACTCTAGGATAGATTGATCGGAAAGAATAGCTTTGAGGTGGTTTCATACCCTACAAACAATTTCTACCTTTTGTTCTCTGCTAATAGGAACTCGGGAGTGATTCTTTATTGCACTTTGAGGGATAATCATATGATCCAACTATGTTAGCACTATTGAGGTATTGGACTAGCGAAAGTACGAACCCTAGGCCTCATTTTCAAGCATTGCAATGCCATTTTTGTGCCCGTTTACTATTTGCTACCTTGCAGTTTTTATTTATTCAGACTATAAAAATATATTTCTATCATCAATATTACACTTTTATCACCATCTCTTCGCCGAATTAGTGCACCTATATAGTTTGGCATTGTATTGGGTGTGTTGGGGACACAAGAGATTTCTTGTATTTGGTTGCAGGGTTGTTTGAGAGAAACCATCTTCATCCTACACATCTCACAGATTGATAAACCTTAGGTCACCCACTTGAGCGGAAATTGCTATTGTCCTACAAAACTCTACGCTTGGAGGCCCAACACGTGTCTACAACAATAAAGTTGCATAGTAGACATCAAGCTCTTTTCGGGCACCGTTGCCGGGGAGGTGAGTGCATGAAGGTATATCTTTAGATCTTGAAATTGAATCTTTTAGTTTCTTGTTTTATCACTAGTTTGGTTTATAAAAGAAAACTACAAAAAATGGAATTGAGGTTGCATCATATTATTGATCATCTTTATAATATCTTTCTTGAAAATGAAGGTTTGGAAAATTGTGCTCAATCGTTAGAAGAAGAAGTCAATAAAATGTTTGGCACAAAGTATTTGAATGATGAGCGTGATTGCAATGTTATTAGTTTGAATTCTTTGAATATCCATGATGCTAATGATATGCAAAGCCATAAGCTTGGGGATGCTATATTTGATGAATATGATATTTTTAGTCCCCCAAGTTTTGATGAGAAAATTTATTATGATGATTGCATGCCTCCTAATTATGATGATTATATTGATGAAAGTGGATTCAGAGACGTCATTGTCGTGGTTCTAAGTCTGACAGTAGAAAGGGGGGTAGGTATGGAGAGGCAAGATCGTAGCTATGGCGAAGGTGTACACACGAGGTTTACAAGTTCAGGCCCTTCACGGTGGAAGTAACAGCCCTACGTCTCGGTGCCCGGAGGCGGTCGATTGGATTATGTGTGTGATATTACAGGGGGTGCCAACCCTTGTGCCAGAGGAGGTGCGTGGCTTATATAGAGTTCGTCAGGACCGCTCCCGCCCTCCATTACAAGGGAGTAAATGTACATAAAGTGCTAGCGTTACTGGTAACGTCATTCTTAAGTGTTATTAATGGCCCTAAAGACTATGGAGTGAATGCGTATTCGTTGCATGCTGAGTGACTCCTGGTCTTCGGGAGGTCGAGTCATTCTCTTGTTAGTCGAGTGACAATAGGTAGGGAGATTTCCGAGTGACATGATGTCGAGTGGATTGCACTCGACACCTTTGACCGGGGGTCTCACAGAGTCTCTTGACCTTCTTGCCTTCTTGGGTAGTGACCTTGGGTAGGACGTGTAGGTCAGGCCTATGACCCTACCCCAGGTCTGTATCCTCATCAGTAGCCCCTGAATGGATTAAGGTATGAGTGAAAAGTAGGTTGAAGTTGAATCTGCACAGGGCTTCATGTCTTCACGAGTATCTTCTGCGAGACCGAACGCCTGCGTCGATACTTCGGTGTCGACTCAGTCGCCTTGATCCATTCAGTGAGCTGTCGATTGACCTGGTGACTTCATGTGTCGAGTGTTGTGTGGGAGCGCGGGATCTTGGGCGCGATTGTCTGCAGTGTATCCCGGATTTCGCGGGATACAAAATTTCGGGGAAGGGACCGAGGTGGAGAGCTCCGAAACGAGCGGGCCGGATAAGTGGCGATGCCTCGATTACCGCACCGCCTTTTTTGCCACGTACGTTGCGCGCAACTTTTGCAGGATTTGACGGGATTGCCTGGTCCCACGCGTCAGTCACTCGGAGATGACCCTTTTTAAGGCGACAGGTCCGAGGCGCTGGTACTGTGCACACCTGTTCCTCCATCTTTCTCCTCTGCTTCTCCACCGCTGCTCTCCAGCCATGGTGAAGGACAAGACGGTGGCGCTAGAGCGCGCTAAGAAGGCGACGGGGGCGGCGAAAGGCAAGAAGCATACCTGCGGGTCATCGTCGCGTGCGGGGCTGCCGTCGGGCAGGATCCAGGGCGATTGGATCCGGTCTTCGATCAGGCCGGAGGATTTGGCCGAACTGGAGGAGTCCGGATTGATCGCCAAGGGAGCGGCGAGGCTGCCAAAGGTGGAGATGGAGCCGCAACCTCGACCGGGTGAGGGCGTTCTGCTCGCTACCCATGTCGACCGGGGTTTCTCGCTCCCCCCGCATCCTTTCTTCCGAGGATTCTTGAACTTCTTTGGCGCTCAGCTCCACCATTTTTCTCCCAACACCATCACATATTTAGCTACGTTTGTATCGATGTGTGAGAACTTCTTAAGGTGTCGGCCGCACTGGGGTCTTTTCAAACACATCTTCACCATTCGTTCCCAGTCGGTAAAAAGGCGAAGTCGAGTGACTCAAAAACCCACGTCATCCAGATGTGTGGGGGGTTAGGTATCCAAAAGAGGAATAGGAGTGCCTTTCCTGCCATGACTCTCCCTGAATCTGTTAGAGGCTGGCAGTCGACCTGGTTCTACTGCCAGGATGTCGCAACTCCAGGTCAGTCGACCGGTCTTCCCCCCTTCTCGTTTGACCATGTTCAGACTCCAGCCCCACTGAAAGTAACCGCTGATGAGACCATGGAGACGAGGATGTTGGTGGATAGAGTGGTCCAGCTCATGAATGATGGTGTTACCGGCATGGACTTGTTGGAAGTGTTCCTCAATCGACGCATCCAACCTCTCCAGGCCCGCAATCACCCGATGTGGTTGTATTCTGGACCGGATGACACTGCTCGGGTCCATCCAGAAGAAGTGTCGCCTGAAACTATAGCTTTGTGGCTGAAGGGTATCACAGGCAACCAGGACAACCCAAGAGGGTCTAGGAGAGTTGTCCCCTTCATCAATGGAAACCCACCCGACAAGGTATACTTTTTGTTCCGACTGCTTCTTGCTCATGTTCCGACTGACTCTCGTTCGACCAATTTGTTCTGCAGGTATTCACTGAGATGCATTCGATGCCCAATGGTGAACAAGCTTTGGGACAGGCCCAAGAGGGGGAGGACAGTGCGGAGGAGAGCGGCGAGTGGGATTCTCAGGGGGATGAAGAGGAGGAGGAGAGCGAGGAGTCGGACGAGGAGGAAGAAGTCGACTCGCCGCCGTGCTCTGAATGTCGATCCAAACAGCAGCAAGATCCAGCTAGCGGGCACGGAAAAAGCATGGGCCCGAGTGCCAATACTCAGAAGTGCACTCGGACGTTGACTCTGGAGCCGACGGAGAAGGTGGCCAAGCAGCCTAAAGTCATTCCCCCCAAGGCCCGGAAGGCGTTGCCGCGAATTAAGATGGAAGTCCCCGTTGCTTCGTGGTGAGTATCTCGTCTGCATTTTCGTAGGTCGACTGAAGATTTTCTTGTTCTGACCGACCAATTCATGTGTCCTTCCAGTCCCACCTCTGCTACTACTGACATGGAAATTGACAAGGCACCAGGAGACGAAGAGGCCACATCACGAGCTAGTAAGTTCGTTCAACCAAGTTCCATTTAGTCAATAGGGTGGACAGCCGACTGAAAACCTGATACTTCTCTCTTTATGTAGCTTCGCAAGAGATCGTTGTGCTTCCTGATGACGAAGAAGAAGAAGTACATCTGTAGGAGAGGAGGAAGAAGAGTGGAGGCTCAAGCAAGAGGAGGTTTGAAGTCCAAATCCCTCAGTCGACACCGGCGCCTGGGGTGATAGTCGAACGTTCCGAAGGGCCGGTTCGGACCAACTCACGTTCGCTAACCCGCTGACGATTGATCGTCCGTCCGGGTCGACTTTACAGCCACCTGTTGCACCGATGCAACTCCACTCGTCCGACCCGGTAACTACTTCAACCACTCTGGAGCCATCCCTCTTTGCTACATATCAAACTCCAGACGACTCGCCGGGCGCCGCTAGGGAAGCTCTTCGTCAGGTGAACCTTGTCATGGATCAAGTGAAAGTGATGCATGAAGCTAGTCAGATAGCTTACAACGCCAGCACTGCCCTTCAGACCAATGTACAGGTCAGCAAAATTCCGACGGAACTTTTGAGTGTTGCTTTATATCTGATCACCCACTGGGTGTTCCTTCATTTAGAACTCAGGAAAATTGCAATTCTACACTATTTCAATCAGTGGGGGCATGCCGAGTGCACCCACTGGGTGTAGTCCCCGAGACCACGGTCGACTACTAGCAGTTGACTGAGGTCTAATGATGTATCTCTCTCGCTTTTTTTTGAACTCATGCTAGGCAGCTCTTTGCTGAGTATTGATCTGATCCAGTGGGGGCACGCTAAGTGCACCCACTAGGTGTAGTCCCCGAGACTACTAGTTGAATATTTGATTCGGCAGTAGTCTTAGAGTAATTCTTCTCCTTCACTGTCGCTTATAACTGTCGACTGACATGTCTGTCTTTCTGGCTGCAGAGGTCTTGTGATCTTGGAGCTCGGCTCACCGAATTAAAGAAGAAGCACATCAGCGTTGAACTTGACCTCGAACTTGCGAAGAAGAATCTGAAGACTGCTCAAGAAGAAACGGCCATCATGGGAGGTAATCACTCGACCATTTTATCTGCTTTGTAGCTTCACACTTCGCACTGGTTTTTCTTTCGGTCTCTTTGAACCGAGTGATTTCACACAAGCAAATGTGCGTTGTGAAAATCGCCAACTTCAGTCTCGTTTGAAGAGTGTTGTTTCTTTAGAGAGGATGAAGGAGGATTTGGAGTTGGAGGATCTGGATCTGGCAGCTGCTCAGAAGAAAGCACGCGAGAAGACGAAGCTTGCGGACCAGAAGCTGGCTTCGGTCAGGAAATTGGAGGAGGAGAACGCGAAGCTGAAGACTGCCATCTCGGACGCTAATCGAGAAGTCGAGCAGCTGAAGAAGGACAAGGAGAATCTGACCACTGAAGTCGGCGGCCTCAAGACCAAGACAGACAAGCTAGAGTCCTATCTGGAGCAACTCGCCGCCAAACTTGTTCTGAAGCTTGAAGGTATGATCAGTCGACCACAATTAATTTGTTGCCGACTAAACTTTGTTGCCATGCCGTCGACTCTTCACTTTTTGCAATGGGATAGAACTGTGTCAGGACTTTGAGGCTAAAACTGGGCGGGTTGAGATTGGTCTCGACCCCATCAACTGTCCTGTGAAAGATGACACTGCAATGAATCTGCTTCGATTGGAGTCGCGCTTAGATGGTGCGGTTGCTTATCTTGCTCGGCTGAAGGCGGCGATGGCTCAAGTGGATGCTAAACTCTAACCTCGGACGGAGCTGTCTCAAGATCTCGAGTCCCTGATGACTCGACTAAATCAGATTCCAGGCCGAGTGCAAGAGTGGAAGAAATCTTCAGCCCGCTGTGGTGCCGATGTCGCCTTGTCTTTAGTCCGAGTGCACTGCAAGGAGGCTAAGGAAGACAAGCCGGCAACTCTCAAAGTGGCGAACACTAAGAAGCACTCCTTCCAGGACTTCATGGACACCTTCCTCGAGGCAGCCACTCATAATCGCCGACAGCATCGACCTCGACAGCTTCTGCGATCCGGCCAGTCCTTCTCCCGCCGAGTGACTGAAAAACATTATTCCTCACTTTTATTCGCCTCAGAATGCCGAGTGATTTTGTAACCTTAAAACTCCTTCAGGCCTGATGCCCGAGCACTTTATTCTGCGGTTAAGAAACTTTGGATTTATCATCTCATATATTGCATCTGTCTTCGAACGAAATTCGTTTTTCTCTCGCATTGTTGTCTATTTACTTGATGTAGCTTCTGGAAAAGAATGGCCAGTCGACCGACCGGGCGATCCTTGAGCAACATTGATCAGTTCATCAACAAGGTACTTAGCAATGGTCTTGACGTCCCTGTCAACCGACTGGGTGATCCTTGAGCAGCATCGATCAGCTCATCAACAAGGCACTCATCAATGGTCTTGACGTTCCTGTCAGCCGATTGGGTGATCCTTGAGTAGCATTGATCAGCTCATCAGCAAGGTACTCAGCAATGGTCTTGACGTTCCTATCCACCGATTGGGCGGTCGTCGAATGGCATTGATCAGCTCATCAGTAAGGCACTCAGCAATGGTCTTGACATTCTTGTCAACCGACTGGGCGGTCCTTGAGTAGCATTGATCAGCTCATCAGCAAGGCACTCGGCAACGGTCTTGACGTTCCTGTCAACCGATTGGGCGATCCTTGAGTAGCATTAATCAGCTCATCAGCAAGGCACTCAGCAATGGTCTTGACGTTCTAGTCGACCGATTGGGCGATCCTTGAGTAGCATTGATCAGCTCATCAGCAAGGCACTCAGCAATGGTCTTGACGTTGGTGAGTGCTGGACTGTAGTGAAGCCTCCAAACGGGAGGATTGCTCACCACTCGGTAGGAATTTTCAAACTTAGGTGAGTACTGGACTGCAACTAAGCCCCCGAGTGGGAGGATCGCTCGCCACTCGATAGGATTTCTCAAACTTAGGCGAGTACTGGACTGTAGCTAAGCCCCCGAGTGGGAGGATTGCTCGCCACTCGATAGGATTTTTCAAACTTAGGCGAGTACTGGACTGCAGCTAAGCCCCCGAGTGGGAGGATTGCTTGCCTCTCGGTAGGATTTTTCAAACTTAGGCGAGTACTGGACTGCAGCTAAGCCCCCGAGTGGGAGGATTGCTCGCCACTCGGTAGGATTTTTCAAACTTAGGCGAGTGCTGGACTGCAGCTAAGCCTCCGAGTGGGAGGATTGCTCGCCACTCGGTAGGATTTTTCAAACTTAGGCGAGTATTGGACTACAGCTAAGCCCCCGAGTGGGAGGAATGCTCGCCACTCGGTAGGATTTTTCAAACTTAGGCGAGTACTGGACTGCAGCTAAGTCCCCGAGTGGGAGGCAGACTCACCACTCGGTAGGATTTTTATCGCTTAGGCAAGCACTGGGCTGCAGCTAAGCCCCTGAGTGGGAGACAGACTCACCACTCGGTAGGATTTTTATCACTTAGGCGAGCACTGGGCTGCAGCTAAGCCCCCGAGTGGGAGACAGACTCACCACTCGGTAGGATTTTTATCACTTAGGCGAGCACTGGGCTGCAGCTAAGCCCCCAAGTGGGGGACACACTCACTACTCGATAGGATTTTTATCACTTAGGCGAGCACTGGGCTGCAGCTAAGCCCCCGAGTGGGAGATAGACTCACCACTCGGTAGGATTTTTATCACTTAGGCGAGCACTGGGCTGCAGCCAAGCCCCCGAGTGGGAGGCAGACTCACCACTCGGTAGGATTTAAATCACTTAGGCGAGCACTGGGCTGCAGCTAAGCCTCCGAGTGGGAGACAGACTCACCACTCGGTAGGATTTTTATTACTTCACCTTAGGCAAAACAGATTCGCAGCTAAGGTGATACGTACAAAAGAAATAACAACAATCACTTGAAAGAAAGTAAATTACGTCTTCTGATAGCCAAACTAAGAAGTATTTATTATTACATCTCATCAGTCTAGGTACTTAAGAGTAAAAAGGGCGGAGCAAATCCGCATTCCAGGCGCGTGGCTCGTCTTTATTATGTTCGACGTTGAAGAGACGGTATGCTCCGTTGTGGAGCACTTTTGTGACAACGAAAGGGCCTTCCCAAGTAGGAGCGAGTTTGTGAGGTCTCTGCTAGTCCACCCGGAGAACCAGGTCTCCTTCTTGAAATTCCCGACCCCTCACATTTCTAGCATGAAATCGATGTAAGTATTGCTGATAAATGGTCGAACGGATCAAAGCCATCTCTCTTTCTTCTTCTAGGAGGTCAACTGCATCTTGTCGAGCCTGCTCTGCTTCTTCCTCTGAGAAGAGCTCGACTCGAGGTGCGTTGTGGAGCAAATCACTAGGGAGCATGGTTTCAGCTCCGTAGACTAAGAAGAATGGAGTCCTTCCAGTCGAATGGTTAGGGGTTGTCCTCGACCCCCAAAGTACTGATGGGAGCTCGTCGACCCAAGCTCCTGCTGCATGTTTCAGGTCACGCATCAACCGGGGTTTCAGTCCTTTGAGAACCAATCCATTTGCCCGCTCGGCCTGCCCATTCGACTAAGGATGAGCGACCGAAGCATAGTCAACTCTCATGCCTTGGGAGGCACAAAAGGCTTTGAATTCTTCAGAATCGAAGTTCGAACCGTTATCCGTGATGATGCTGTGCGGGACGCTGTATCTGAATATCAGTTCTCTGATGAAACTCACAGTTGTGCTTGCTTCAATGCTTTTAATGGGCTTGGCTTCGATCCACTTGGTGAACTTGTCAACTGCTACCAGCACATGAGTAAATCCACTCCTGCCCGTCCTCAGAGGTCCAACCATGTCCAGTCCCCAGACGGCAAAAGGCCAGACGAGTGGAATTGTTTTCAAAGCTGACGCAGGTTTGTGAGACATGTTGGAGTAAAACTGGCAGCCTTCACACTTGTCCACTATTTCCTTAGCCATCTCGTTGGCCCGCGGCCAGTAAAATCCGGCTCGGTATGCTTTGGCCATGATGGTCCGAGAGGACGCGTGGTGACCACAGGTTCCCGAGTGAATATCATTGAGGATCACTCGACCTTCCTCTGGCGTGATGCACTTCTAGCAGACTCCAGTTGCACTTTCTCTGAACAACTGCCCTTTTATCACAGTAAAGGCCTTAGATCGCCGGACGATCTATCGAGCCTCTTCTTCATCCTCCGAAAGTTCTTTCCTAAGAATGTATGCAATGTATGGCACTGTCCAGTCGGGAGTGATGACCAGAACCTCCATGACTAAGTCGACCATGGCTGGGATTTCAACTTCAGTCGGATCTGTGGCACTCTTGGGCTGTGGCGACTCTTCCGTGAAGGGATCTTCCTGAACTGAAGGCGAATGAATATGTTCCAAGAACACATTGCGGGGAATGGCCTCTCTCTTTGAACCTATCTTCGCCAACTCATTTGTAGCTTGATTTTTCAATCGGGGTACATGGTGAAGTTCCAACCCTTCAAACTTCTTTTCTAGCTTCCTAACAGCATTGCAGTAACCAGTCATGGCTGTACTTCTGACATCCCATTCCTTCATCACCTGATTAACCACCAAATCTGAGTTGCGGTATACCATGAGGCGACGAACGTCGAGTGAAATGGCCATACACAACCCGTATAAAAGTGCTTCATATTCTGCTTCGTTATTGGAGGAATCAAAATGAATCTGGAGAACATAGTTAAGCTTGTCTCCACGGGGGGACACCAATACTACTCCAGCACCTGATCCGTTTAGCATTTTGGAGCCATCGAAGAACATAGTCCAATGTTCCGGGTGAACTTGAGTCGGTAGTTGCTGCTCAATCCACTCGGCAAGGAAATCCGCGATTGCTTGGGACTTGATAGCTTTCTTTGCCTCAAACTTGATGTCCAGTGGAAGGAGTTCAATCGCCCATTTTGCTACTGGACCAGTTGCATCTCTGTTATTCAGAATCTCAGACAACGATGCATCGCTGACGATTGTAATAGAGTGATCAGAGAAGTAATGTGCAACCTTCTTCATGGTCATGTAAATTCCATAGACAAGCTTCTGATAATAAGGATATCGTTGCTTCGATGGAGTCAAAACTTCAGAGAGATAATAAACTGGGCATTGAACCTTGTAAGCTTTTCCTTCCTCTTCTCGATCGACCGTGAGTACTGTACTGACAACTTGTCCAGTGGCTGCAATGCAAAGCAGTAAAGGCTCTTTGCTGATTGGCGCAGCGAGCACCGGCTGGGTGCAAAGCAGGGCTTTGAGCTCTACAAATGTTGCATCAGCTTCTTCAGACCACTCGAACTTATCAGATTTCTTCATCAGTCGGTAAAGAGCCAAGGCCTTTTCACCAAGACGAGAAATGAATCGACTCAAGGCGGCCAAACAACCAGTCAGCTTCTGAACGTCATGCACTCGGACAGGGCGTGTCATTCGGAGGATGGTATCAAATTTTTCTGTATTGGCATCGATCCCTCGTTCAGAAATGAGAAAACCGAGCAACTTTCCTCCTGGAACTCTGAATGTGTACTTTGACGGATTAAGCTTGATATCGTACCTTCTTAGGTTGGCAAAGGTTTCTGCGAGGTTAATCAATAGGTCGGAACCTTTGCGAGACTTGACCATGATGTCATCCATGTACGCCTCCACATTCCAACTGATTTGAGTGAGCAGGCACTTCTGGATCATTCTCATGAACGTGGCTCCGGCATTTTAAGACCGAACGGCATGGTGACATAGCAAAAACACCCGAATGGGGTGATGAAAGCTATTTTTATTTCATCAGGGCCATACAGTCGGATCTGATGATACCCGAAATACACATCTAGAAAGGACAAGCGCTCACACCCCGCAATCGAGTCAACAATCTGATCGATACAGGGGAGAGGGAAGTGATCTTTCAGGAAGGCCCGATTGATATGCTTGAAATCAATGCACATACGAAGTCAATCGTCCTTCTTGGGGACCATGACGACATTGGCAAGCCACTCGGAGTGGTAGATTTCACGAATGAACTCTACTGCTAATAGCCGAGCCACTTCTTTGCCGATTGCTTTTCTCTTCTGAATGGTGGACTGTCGAAGGTGCTCTTTGACAGGTTTTGCCTTGGGGTCAACACGCAAACGGTGCTTAGCCAGTTCTCTGGGTACACCTGGCATGTCAGAGGGTTTCCATGCGAAGATGTCCTAGTTCTCACGGAGGAACTGGATGAGCGCTTCTTCCTATTTGTTGTTGAGTGTTGTTGATATATGAGTCGGGGCAGCATTGGGATCGGTCGGGTGAATATGAATCGGCTTCGTTTCACCAGTCGACTGAAATGCAGAGTCTGTAGCAGGATTCTAGGCTAAGAGCGAATCACTCGGATCTGCACTCTTCTGATACTCCTGGAATTCAACCGCCGCCATTTGTGCATCGGCGATTTTTGAACCTTTCTGGAAACATTCTTCTGCTTTCTGTTGATTGCCAGTGACTGTGATCACACCTTCAGGACCAGGCATCTTCAGCTTGAGGTACACATAACACGGTCGAGCCATGAAACATGCGTATGCCGGCCTCCCCAAGATGGCGTGATAAGCACTCTGGAAATCCACGACTTCAAATGTCAACTTTTCTTTACGATAATGCTTGGAATCACCAAAAACCACGTCGAGAGTGATCTGGCCGAGTGATTCGGCTTTCTTTCCGGGGATAATGCCGTGAAAGCTCATATTGCTCTCGCTAAGCTTGGACATCAGGATGCCCATCCCCTTCAAGGTTTCAGCATATAGGATATTCAGACCACTACCACCATCCATCAGCACTTTAGTCAGCCGAGTGCCACCGACCACCGGGTCGACCACTAGCGCTTGCCTCCCAGGGGTGACTACGCGAGCAGGATGGTCTGACTGGTCGAATGTGATGGATGTCTGGGACCATTTCAGGTACGTGGTCGTTGTCGCCGGAGCAACCATATTCACCTCTCTGTTGATAACCTTCAACCGACTCTTGCTCTCAACATCAGCAAAAATCATGAGAGTGGAATTGACCTTGGGGTAACCATCATCTCCTTCCTCTTCCTCATCTCTGTCCGACTCTTTCTCCTTCTCATTGGGCTATTTCTCCCGGAACTGTTGGATCAAGAGTCGACATTTTCGAGTGGTATGCTTTGGGTAAATTAGAATACCTTCTTCATCTTTCTTCGTGTGGATGCGACACGACAAATCCAGCACATCATTTCCTGCTTGATCCTTTACCTTCTTGGGGGGCCAGGGCCCCTTAGGTTTTCCCTTAAACTTTCCTTGAGCCACTGCTGCAATCTCACCAGGTGCCGCTGGCTCGACTTTACGCTTTTGTTTCCGACTGGAGCCACCGCCACCGGCCTCTTGGCCGACTGGTTTACTCTTCCCGCTACGGAGTCGATCCTCTTCTTCTCCATTAGCATACCGGGTGGCTATCTCCATCATCCGGGTCAGAGTCATATCCCTAGTCCAACCAAATTTTAGTACCAACTCTCGATACTTGACGCCTTCCTTGAAAGCGCACACTGCCTGATGCTCTGATACATTCACAACGGTGTGATGTAAAGTGGTCCACCTCTGAATGAATTCCCTCAAAGTCTCATTCGGCTTCTGCACACAATGCTGCAACTCGGGCAGCCCTGCTGGCCGCTTGCACGTGCCCTCAAAGGTTCTTACGAACACCCGAGATAGTTCTTCCCAATTGTGTATACTGCCTGGAGCCAGCTGAGTCAACCACGCTCGGGTCGACCCTTCCAACATAAGGGGGGGATGTTTCATTGCTATCTCATCGTTTCCACCCCCAATCTGCACAGCCACGCGGTAATCCTCAAGCCAGGTTTCAGGCTTGGATTCTCCGGTGAACTTATTGACTCCTGTTGCCAATCTGAAGTTGGGAGGAATCACTGCTGCCCTGATGGCTCTGCTAAAACACTCTCGGCCCGAAACTTGTAACCTGCTGCCACTCGGACGATCTTTGCCAAGGTCTTCTCTATGTGCTCTATTTCGGTCGACCAGGCCTTGGACGAGAATGGATCTTGCGTCGAAGCCTGGCTCTCTTGGGTCGACTGGAGCTCTGCGCTTGTCCCTCTGAGGATGTCTATCATCGTTCTGCCGAGGAACGTACGATGCACTCCTCGGAGGAGGCGTTGGCACTCGATGATGATTGTCGCGGTCGAACTGACGATCATACTGCCCACGACCTTCTCGCCGCGGGGGCGATCTTGGGCTATGGGCCGGCTAAACTGTATCTGCTACCATGGATCTGTTGTGTATCCTATTCCGCGACTAAGACACTGTAGAATGCTGCTCTCCTGCTGCTCGGAGCAAGGCCCAGATCTGCTCCAACCCTCGGCCAGCCTCTGACTGGGAAGGTTGAATCGACTCTGCAATTCGGGCTGCAGCTGTGAGGTTATGAATCGGAGTACGGTATACCTAAGGTGGAGGTGGGAAAAGTTGCCGTCAACTGGACTTAGGGACTCGCTCCTGAGCTTGCTCGTCGAGAGCACGCTACAAATTCTCCAGTCAAGTGCGCTCAGCCAAATTAGCCAAGCGCGCCTCCTCCAAGGCCCGAGCCTCGGAAGTTTCTCCAACGATGGGCGTGTGAAGTGCGTCCATGTTGCGACGTCGAAGATCCTCCCTCTGCTGCGAAGAGAGAGGTTCGGGATGATACTCCTTGTGGACCCGTGACGGATCGCCGCCAGCATCTTCGCCGTCCTCGCGGCGAAAGCCAGGTGGGCCACACGGACCATCGACCATCAGGACTTCAGTCGTAGGATCGCTGCTATCGCACTCGGGCGCCGTCTCCGCAGAGCCAGTCGACAAATCGAACAGGTCGTGGAGAGTTTCATCGAGCTCGATTGCCGCGACATGATGAGTGGCCGAACGTCGAGCCACCACATGCTTCACCCACCGCTGAAGCCGCGACCGATCGGATCGCTTGCGGCGGCGAATAGCGGGGAGGGAAGATGTCATCGGAGCCGACTGATACTGGGTCGACGGCTGCCGAAGAAGGACGCCACGAACGCATGTGCGAAAGTGCGTCGCCCCTCGGACGGGGAGAGCCTCAACATCGAGCAGAGCTTCCTGAAGCCACGCCAAGTCGTCAGTGACGACAACGAGCGCGCCGAGACGGATCTCGCGGCCCTCAACCATCTCGCCGCCGGAAACCATGATGATGATTGGAAAAACTTGCAACTTCACCAATAAGTCGCTAAGACACCCGCCCCAAGGTGGGCGCCAACTGTCGTGGTTCTAAGTCCGATAGTAGAAAGGGGGGGTAGGTATGGAGAGGCAAGATCTCAGCTATGGCGAAGGTGTACACACGAGGTTTACGAGTTCAGGCCCTTCACGGTGGAAGTAACAGCCCTACGTCTCGGTGCCCGGAGACGGTCGATTGGATTATTTGTGTGATATTACAGGGGGTGCCAACCCTTGTGCCGGAGGAGGAGGGTGGCTTATATAGAGTTTGCCAGGACCGCTCCCGCCCTCCATTACAAGGGAGTAAATGTACATAAAGTGCTAGCGTTACTGGTAACACCAGCCTTAAGTGTTATTAATTGCCCTAAAGACTATGGAGTGAATGCATATCCGTTGCACGCTGAGTGACTCCTGGTCTTCGGGAGGTCGAGTGATTCTCTTGTTAGTCGAGTGACAATAGGTAGGGAGATTTCCGAGTGACATGATGTCGAGTGGATTGCACTCGACACCTTTGACCGGGGGTCTCACAGAGTCTCTTGACCTTCCTGCCTTCTTGGGTAGTGCCTTGGGTAGGACGTGTAGGTCAGGCCTATGACCCAACCCCAGGTCTGTATCCTCATCAGTCGTGACTTTATTTAATGATGAATCCATCATTTTGGATGAGGCTTCAATTGACTATGAGAAAAAGATTGCTATCTCCGATGATTATGGTGATGACATGTATGCTATAAATTATAATGATAACCATGAAACTTTTCATCATGATTTCAATTTTCAATCCCATGATAGTAATTTTGTTGAGTTTGCTCCCACTACTATTGATGAGAAGAAATTTGCTTATGTGGGGAGTAATAAAATTTCTATGCTTGTGGATCATGAAAAGAATGTTTATGTGATAGTTATATTGTTGAATTCATTCATGATGCCACTGAAAATTATTATGAAGGAGGAACATATGCTTGTAGGAATTGCAATAATATCAAGTTTCCTCTCTATGTGTTGAAAATCTTGAATTTATGTTTGTTTTGCCTTCCTATGCTAGTTGATTCTTGCTCCCAAAAGTTATTTGCTCATGAAATCCCTATGCATAGGAAGTGGGTTAGGCTTAAATGTGCTTGCCATGTGTTTCATGATGTTCTTGTTGTGTTTCAATTCTTATCGCTTATGTGAGCATCATTGAATCATCATGCCTAGCTTAAAAAGCATTAAAGAAAAGCGCTTGTTGGGAGACAACCCAACACTTTTACCTACTGTTTTTGTGTCTTAACATGATTAAGATACTGTAGTAATCATGTTTTATTGCTTTTGTTTCAATAAAGTGCCAAGTAAAGGCTTTGGGATCATGTTGGATGATAGTTGATTTGACCTTGCTGAAAAACAGAAAATTTTGCGCTCACAAAAATAAGTCTCATTTTTAACAGAAGAGTGCTTTTGAGTTGATTCTTTTTGAATAAGTTTAATATATAAATTTCTCACGTGGTCCTAATTTTTTCATAATTTTTGGAGTAGCAGTAGTGTGGCAGTTATCCAGATCATTACAGACTATTCTATTTTTGACAGATTCAGTTTTCAATGGATAGTTTGCTTATTTCCTAGTTTCAATGGCTTATATGGCTCAATATAAATTGCGGAAATGATATGCTACAGTAGGAATTGTGTGAGAAATTTTTTTAATCTTGTCTTTGATAGAACCAAAAGTGAAATGGTTTGCTCTTTATCATACTAACATATCTCACGAAGTTCCGTTAAGTTTTGTGTGATTGAAGTTTTCAAGTTTTGAGTGAGATGTCGATATGAGGAGAATAAGGAGTGAAAATACCCTAAACTTGGGCATGCCCAAGGCACCCCAAGGTAATATTCAAGGAATATCCAAGAAACTAAGCTTGGGGATGCCCGGAAGGCATCCCCTCTTTCGTCTCCAACATTATCGGTAACTTCACTTGGAGCTATGTTTTCATTCGTCACATGATATGTGTTCTGCTTGGAGCGTCAATTTATTATGTTAAGAATTTTCTTGCTGTTATTTAGAATAATGTTTTGCATCTTTTATTTCAATAAAAGCGGCATTGATAGCCTTTGCCATGCTTATCTTGCAAGTATACATGTTCCTGTTTGAAAACAGAAAGTTTATCGATGTTGCAAAAATTCCTGAGGAAAGTCGGAATTTGATAAAATGTTGAAACTTTTTGCATAATAAGATATGATAAATTTTATACAGTGTGGTAGAATTTAATAATGTTTGGAGTTAGGGAAGTATTGATACTCTTGCATTCTTTACAGACTGTACTGTTTTGGTAGATTGTTGTTATGTCTGCATTGTTTGCATATGTTTGCTTGTTTAATGATTTTGATTTTCTTCATGATGCTACTGAAAATTATTATGAGGGAGGAACTTATGCTTGTAAGAATTGCAATAATATCAAGTTTCCACTATATGTGTTGAAAGTTTCAAAGTTATACTTGTTTTGCCTTCCTGTGCTAGTTGATTCTTGTTCCCATAAGTTGTTTTCTCACTAAATCCCTATGCATAGGAAGTGGGTTATACTTAAATGTGATTACCATGTGATTCATGATGCTCTCTTTATGTTTCAATTCTTATCTTTTATGAGAGCATCATTGAAATCATCATGCCTAGCTAAAAGACATAAAAGAAAAACGCTTGTTGGTAGACAACCCAACACTTTTACCTACTGTTTTTGTGTGTTCACATGATTAAACTACTGTAGTAATCATGTTTTATTGCTTTTGTTTCAATGAAGTGCCAAGTAAAGCCTTTGGGATCATCTTGGGTGATAGTTGATTTAATCTTGCTGAAAAACAGAAACTTATGCGCTCACGAAAATCATTCTCATTTTTAACAGAAGAGCGATTTTGGGTTAATTCTTTTTGAGTAAGATTAATATACAAATTTCTCACGTGGTCCTAATTTTTTCATAATTTTTGGAGTAACATAAGTATGGTTATTCTGCAGATCATTACAGATTATTCTATTTTTGACCGATTCTGTTTTCGATGCATAGTTTGCTTGTTTTCTAGTTTCTATGGCTTATATTGCTCGATATAAATTATGGAAATGATATGATACAGTAGGCATTTTGTGGAAACAATTACGAATCTTGTCTTTGACAGTACCAAAGTGAAATGGTTTGCTCTTTATCATACTAACCTGTCTCACGAAGTTCCGTTAAGTTTTGTGTGATTGAAGTTTTCAAGTTTTGGATGAGATGTCGATATGAGGAGAATAAGGTGTGACAAGACCCTAAGCTTGGTGATTCCCAAGGCACCCGAAGGTAATACTCATGGAATATCCAAGCAACTAAGCTTGGGGATGCCCCGGAAGGCATCCCCTCTTCCGTCTCCAACATTATCGGTAACTTCACTTGGAGCTATGTTTTCATTCGTCATATGATATGTGTTTTAATTGGAGTATCAATTTATTCTGTTAAGAATTTGCTTTTTTATTTAGAATAATGTTTTGCATCTTTTATTTCAATAAAAGTGGCATTGATAGCCTTTGTCGTGCTTATCTTGCAAGTATACATGTTCCTGTTTGAAAACAGAAAGTTTATCGATGCTGCAAAAATTGCCGAGGAAAGTAAGAATGTGATAAAATGTTGAAACTTTTTGCGTAATAAGCTCTGATAAATTTTATACAGTATGATAGAATTTAATAATGTTTGGAGTTAGGGACGTATTGGTACTCTTGCATTCTTTACGGACTGTACTATTTTGGCAGATTGTTGTTATGTTTGCATTGTTTGCATATGTTTGCTTGTTTAATGATTCTATTTGAGGATAAGAATATTAAATATGCACATGCATTTAGTATGCAATGTTGAATAATAATTTTTGTGATTTGATATACTAGAGTATGATAAGGTTTTCTCATTGGTTTATACTAACTTATCCCACGAGTTCTTTTTGAGTTTTTGTGTGGATGATGCTTTTGAGATTTAGGGAAACCGTGATATGAGAGGAATTAAGGAGACACAAAAGCTCAAGGTTGGGGATGCCCAAGGCATCCTAATATAATATTTCAAGAAGTCTCAAGCATCTAATCTTGGGATGCCCTGGTAGGCATCCCACCTTTTTCCTTCAACATTTATCGGTTAGTATCGGTTGAGCCTAAGTTTTTGCTTCTCCACATGAGTTGTGCTATTCTTAGAATGTCATTTTAATTTTGTTTTACTTGATGTTTTAATAAAATACTTAGATCTAAAAGTTTTTAAATAAAATAAAGTCCTCAAATAATTGCCAAGGAGGCTAAGTAAGCGGCATTCACATCCCGTCAGCGAAGCTCTTTTCTTTGGAATTGCTCTTATGCTTCACTTATATCCTATGAGTAAATTGTTGAATGAATTGAATATCATGAAGTTGAAATCATATCATGCCTAGTGGTAGCTTCACTTTGGGTTTAGAAAGTGAAATCTTTTGAGGCTTAACAATCACAATATTGGTCATACAAGCAATTCACGTATAATTAGTATAAGGAAGAGAACTTTCACATGAAAATACACCATCATGGAAATCTTTTGTCCTATTACTTGTGAACTTTGCAATAAGGTTGGTTATCTTAATTTTCAATGTAAACTTTTTCATGATCGAATCATGGCCAAATATTGCAATAACTTGATCATCCTTGAACTTTATAATAAGCTTTGTCTATTTTTGGGGAGTGAAGAATTGACATATAAAAATAGTTGGTTTGAAGTATTCATTCTCACGGACGACATTGAAACTAAACTAAAAAATATCTATATGTTTTGCATGGTAAATTGCAATGAGAATGCTTATATTGCCAACTATAGAAAGATGGGAAAACCAATAAAATATAAAAGGAATACTAATGAAAGGGCAAAGATTTCCACTTCCCCTCCTATTTTCTCTCATGATGAAATAGGTGATGAAGAGGAGCTCCCTATTCAACCAATCTCATCAATAAGAAGCTTGGAAAAATTAATTAAACCCACACATGATGTGCTGAAGAAGAAGAAAAGAAGATGAAAAAATAGAGGTAAAAAGGTACCTCTCCCAAATATTGTTGCTCCTATCTAACATATAAACGCTTCTATCCTACCCGCGAACCTGAGGCCCCCGCGCGCGCAACGCTGGTTGGGCCGTGCGATCTTTTTACTGTGCTCTATTTTGACTGCTGGCACTTGGTCAGCCGTCTGTTGTTTTTCACATTCATGGCTGCTTCAAGAGTGGATGATAAGTGGGCCTCGTTATGTGTGGGGTCGAGAGAATGGCGTGCCGTTTGCCCAATTCTGTGTAAGAAAAGGATCGAACCCTAGAACCGACGAAGGGTAAAAAAAAGCAACGCAGCCGGCTCCTCTCTCTCCCCGCTCGTCTCCTCCTCTCCCCCACGCCGCCCCTCCTCTCCCTGCTCGTCTCCTCCTCTCCTCTTCCCTCTCCGACCAGGGTCAGAGCCTCGCCGGCCGCTCCCCCGAGCCGACGCCCACTGGCTGCTCTCCAGATGCATCCCACCTCCCCCCCCCCCCCCCCCCCCCCCGCCCCGAGATCGTGGTCATGGTGGCGCAACGGAGGTCGTGGCTCGTCCCCCGCCGCCTCTTTCGCGCCCCCCTTTTCCTTGCCCCTCCCCGGCGTCCTTGCCTCTGCCATGGCCTCCGCCCCCCCTCTCCGCATCACCCCCGCAGCTGCCTCCTCTCCTGCCACCGCGCCGCCCTGGCCTCGTCTCCTCTGCGCCGCCTCCCCCTCTCCGCCACTGCATGGCCGCCGTCGCTTCCGCCGCTCGTCTCTTTCTTCACGCAGCACCTGCAGGACGACGCATCCCCATCCTCCATCAGCCGCTGTGGTGCGCCATGGTTCTTGACCGGCCGCAGATCCAGGAGAAGAGGAGGACGGCGGTGGGGGGAAGGAAGAGCGCGGCCTGGACTCGGCAGGAGGAGAGGGGCAGCAGCAGATCGGGCTCAGGTTAGGCGAGGCTGGTGGTGCTCAGGCTTCAAGGTACGCACCATCAAAGGATTTTCTCATCGTGATTGTGGTACTATCAGACTTACTTGCCATTCAGCACCACCAAAGGATTTTCTCATCGTGATTGTGGTACTACTAGACTTACTTGCCATACAGCAGGCATGGAGTATTACATGTCTAGATAATTTCGTCATTTGTCTTGTGCAGGCGTGCATTACGTGGACATGGAGCGAGCGTGGGACAAGGGCGTGGGACAAGGTGACGGTGACCGGCACGGCGAGCCAGAAGAAGGTGTTGCGCGCGGCGCGGCGCACGAGGAAGCTTGCCCACACCCCTCCTCCGCTCGCTCTCGTCTCCGTCAGGCTGTTGAGCTCCTGCTTCCTCCTTGATCTTCCCATTGATTTAGTACTACTACTGTACTGTGTGCTTGTGTTGTTTGTTTGAGGGGTACGGCTACTACTTGTGCTGCTGCTAGATGTGTGATGTTGGTTGTATATGTGTTTAATGTTGTTGGGTGCTGCTGGTTCAACTACTACCTGTGCTGGTTGATTTAATATCCGTTTATTTGTGAAACTGAAAACTCCTGTGAGAGGCAAGGATTGACAAGAAGGGTCTGAGCCAATGAGAAGTTTTATTTTCAGTTTTCATATTTAAGAAGTAATGGAGGATATGTCATATGTTTTGTTGCTAACATTTACCTATGGTGTATGTAGCTGATGTTCACTCCATTGGAGCTGAGTCTCCTTGCCGGCGACCTTGCCATCACCAGCCTATCTGCAGGTATGATAGCTCCTTCTCCCCCTCTCTTTGAGGAGAGGTGCAGATCTGGAGATTAGCCAATGAGATATAGTTGCTTAATTTGTATCTTTTTTTTGGGTACAATTTTGCAGGGATGGACATATGGATTGAATGGTACCCTCCTGAAATCTACACAGGTGTCAGGTACCAAGAACTGTTCGATGTCCCAACTCCTTTTTCCTTTGATTTCTTTTTGTAGAGATCCGCTTGCTGTTCATACTTCAACGTTACCAGAGTTTAATGTACTATCTAGCAAATGTGTATATGATGAAAGGAAATTATTCATTACTAAATATACATAGCTGCATATATATGTATATCTAATTGGATTGTTGACTTAACGTGTGCAGATTTAAGAAAGAAGAAATAGGGCCAAGAATATTAGGTGCTCCTCTATCTCTCTCTCATTCACATTTTAGTTTCCTAATATGTGGATTTTCTAAACATGCTGTGTGCAGACCGGAGAACGAAGAGATGAAGAACAATGTTAGCTGAAGAGTTGAAGAAGACCAAGGTGAATTTTAACCGTCTTGCAAACCCAATCAAGTTTGCACTTCAATTTGATAATATGATTTGTGTTGATGTAAGCACGAGTCCCTCTGAAGGGCTCGACCACCGTCCGGTTCCAGTGGAGGACAACATCACTTAGCTGTGGCCATCCTGGGCGCCGCGAGAATTAGCTGAAAAATCTTGCTGAGATCCAGGTCACTGGCCATCCCCATTCAGGTAAGCTTGCTATCTTATTGTTAGATTGCTTGACGGAACTGGGACAACATTTTGGTAAGCTTGCCTTTCATTTTTGTTTTTCTTTGATGATTTTTTTGAAAGCATCTTTGATGAATTACCCATATGTGGGGATATTGCAGGTGGCTCTGAAACTTGTTCCTAATGAAGATAAATTTATGGAAGTGGTTAGGGAAACAGGAGGAGCAATTTTAGCATGGCAGGTGCTTCTCAGGTTCGATGGCTTCCGGCAACATCAAGGTCATAGTGCTTTCCTCGTGGGTTCAGCCTTTGACATTAAGGTGAGGAGTGTATATTTTTGTTCTATCTAATGTCTCTTGCTCCTGCTTCAGTATCGATGATCTCTCTGGAGTGATTGTTTGACAATGACTGTCATGTACCCCCTCCGTTCCTAAATATAAGTCTTTTTAGAGATTCCAATGCAGACTACAAAGACGAAACTAATTTTTTTGATCTGTTCTACACAGATGTTTTCAGTCGCTGTTTGCTATAGATACTTTGTTGGTTTCATAGGCATACATGGTTCCGTGAGGAGATTACCTACGTTGTTCTGTTTTGTATAGAATCCTTGCAATACTGCTTTACTATCGTAAAATATCCTAGCCGGGTCTGCAAGATTGCGCCCTCTTTTTACCGAGGGCTTGAAAGTGTTAGAGAAGATCACAAGAAGAAGCATATCCCCTTTTTTTGTGCTTCTGCCCACGCCCTGTATATGATGTTGCAGCTCAAAATCTACATAAATCTACATGTTGTTGATCTGATAAGAGAAGGCAAGGAGCTGTCCGCGATCAGTATGTAGTAATGGGCATCAATATTTTCTTATACCGGTGATTCTGTAGCGGTTAATTGATATGATCGCTGCACTCCCCTCCTATACTCCTTTAGTCCATTTATTCCTAGAGTATATGTTTTTCTTTGGTTAAAACCTTGAAGTATTAAGATGTTTGGGTAAATTCTCTCATAAAGCTTGCTTTCTCCATAGTCATGTGTACATGTGTTACTTTATTTCCTGTAGCTATATTGCTATTTCCCTGGGGACCTGTCCCCTTTTTCCTTCGTTATAGTAGAATGATCAGATGAAGGAAAGAAAAATGTGTTTGAATTATCATGCGGGTCTTTAAACAATTATGCGTGTCTTTAAACAATTATATGTATGGAGTAAGAACTGTATATATAGCTATTGAAAAAGAACTGTATGTATAGTTATCGATATATGATTCTTGCATCTTAGGGGTTCAATGGCACCCGTCTCATGTTTCTTCCATGTTATTTTTTACCCGAATATTAGGATCACAACTTAAATTATCACTATAGTGTCAAAGGCCGTCATCTGAAGCTAATAAGATGTTACTAAAGAACAACCCCATGGTACTTGCACAGTACGTGGAAAACACCCTAAATAGATTAAAGAAATCATACTCTACTGTGATTGCATTTGGTTGATGCTTAAGTGTATTTCCCATCGGTAGATCAAGGGGGTAATATTCTACATTTCAGGTCCAAGCTTTAAATGCATTTTTCTATCTGTTTTTTCATATCCCAGTGATCATCTGCAAGACCGAATTTTGCCATTGTTGATGGTGCACAGTTCTGTTGCATGGTAAACCCAATATTGTCCCTCCTTTCAAGCTCCTGCGTTCATCCTAGAGAAAATTGTGGAAAATACATCTGAACTATCTTTTAATCTTCCAACAGTGTACTGCTACAGATGGGCTTTATTCAGTTATTTTCTTGACTAGAATGATGATGTTTGCGGATGGGCGTTGTTCAGTCATAAGAGCTTATCGGTTCAGCCTGCATAGTTTTGTTTCTTCAGTGTACTATGTCTGAGGAAAACATTTATTTTGTTTCCTATTTAAGTGAATTCATGGCTGAGATGGATGAATTTCTATTGTGTGGGCTGGAGGTTCTTGAGGTAGGGCACCAGCACTAGCTAAGGGTAAAATGTATGACATGCTTGATGAGCATGCATGTCTATATGGTTTTGTGGCACTGATTTCGTTCCATGCCAGTTTATTTCCAGCAGCTCGTCTGCTTCTTCATGGAGATTTTATCAGTATATACTAAATTACATAAGAGACTGAATGTGTAATGCTTTCACCTTCAGTTTGAACATGATTGTCTTATTTGTGACAGGTGGAAATTAGCAAGCAAGCTACAGTCGGTCCATGGATGACCAAGTTTACTGATTACTTTATGAAGACAATGATTCCTAAATAGAATTACGAGCTAGGTCCTGCATGTTGATCGTGCTTCAAGGTACAGTTGTGACATAGGTAAATGCTCAACTTTAGCTCATAAACTGGATTCAAATGCTAATTCTGATAGGGCTTTTGCCACTTATTGTTTTATGGTTGCCTAGACAGCTGATGTCATGCTTCTTTCTTACTAATTGTCAATTCTTTTGTACATGGTCCTTATGCTTTGTTGCTTTGCTACACAATGAGAGTATGTAGATAGCATGTACAGTTTTTACATTGTTTTGCGCAGGTTGAGATGCATCACATGATATTTGCCTCTTACATTTATGGGTATTACAGAGTGATTTCTTTTTCCACAAGGGGCAGTAGCTGTGCCATTCGATTCGAAGGACAAAGAGTTGATCACAAAGAGGTAGCATTCAGGATATATACACAAAAGAGTATAGAACCAAATTACATGATGTAATTGACCATTATTTCTATTAACTTTTCCTGCACACAATGTTCGTGAGTTCATATATTAAGTACATTTTATTGTGTCACTTGTGTTTATTCCTTTTTAATGCAAGTTTATAGCTACTCGGAGTTTCTAATTGCAGACTCAATTATTTTGGCCTATCGATAATCTAATTTATGGCATTATTACCTTAAGAAAATATTTGCATTTAATTTCCTTTGTATATAGGGGGTATAAGTTCTTACCAAATGTACTTAAATATATGGTTACTGAAAAAATGCAAATATTTCTAACACGAACATGGTTTTAAACGGGTCTTTGCGCGTCATTTGGCGCAACTGGTCATCTAGTTATTGTTGTGCCTCAAGAAAATGAATCAAAAATAATTGTGAAGGATGATGCACTTGATGATGATATTGCTTCTATATCTTATGGCACAATGCCCGAGAGCATTATTGATGGTTATTTTGTTATGCCTATTGCTTACTGTGATGATTATGATTGGGTAGATAATGATACTTATAATCTTGGAAAACTTTTTAGCATCAACTTGGGAAATTATGATGATAGCAACTGTTATACCGTTGGTGCTATTCATACTATTAATGATGAGAGTGATTATGCTTATGATATGCCAAGCCACAAACTTGGGGATGCTATGTTTGATGATAATGACATGTTTAAGAATTTATTTGCTGCAATTAATGTTTGTCCTAATCTTGGGGAGGCTATGCTTAATGAAGATGATCTTCTTAGTCCCCTTACTTTGAATGATCAAATTTGCTATGATGATTGCATGCCTCCCACTTAGGATGATTACTGTGATGATACTTATGTTATAAAAAGTAATGATAATTATTGTCATAATTTTGAATATCCTTTTACTGAACATTATTCTCTTAATGTGGGAATAATTTATAGTATTCGAGTGTCCTATGATACTCCCACCATTGTGAATGAGAAGAAATTCTCTTATGTGGAGAGTAATAAATTTTCTATGCTTTTGGATCATGAAAAGAATGCTTGATGTGATTGTTGTATTGATGAGTATATTCATGATGCTACTGAAAATTATTATGAGAAAGGAACTTATGATTCATGATGCTCTCTTTATGTTTTAATCCTTATCTTTTATGCGAGCATCATTGAAATCATCATGCCTAGCTAAAAGGCATTAAAGAAAATCGCTTGTTGGGAGACAACCCAACACTTTTACCTACTATTTATGTGTGTTCTCATGATTAGGCTACTCTATTAATTGTTTTTATTGCTTTTGTTTCAATAAGGTGCCAAGTAAAACCTTTGGGATGGCTTACGGTGATAGTTGATTTGATCTTGCTGAAAAACAGAAAATTTTGAGCTCAGGAAAACAATTCTCATTTTTAACAGAAGCATGATAAAATAATGATTATTTTTGCATAAGATTGATAGAGAAATTTCCCAGGTTTTCTTTTTTTTCAGAATTTTTCGAGTAGCAGAATTATGGTTGGAGTACAGATTACTACAGACAGTTCTGTTTTTGACAGATTCTGTTTTCAATGCATAGTTTGCTTGTTTTCTAGTTTCCATGGCTTATATTGCTCAATATAAATTGTGGAAATGATATTCTACAGTAGACATTGTGTGAAAACGATTATGAATCTTGTCTTTGACAGTACCAAAAGTGAAATGGTTTGCTTTTTATCATACTAACCTATCTCACAAAGTTCCGTTAAGTTTTGTGTGATTGAAGTTCTCAAGTTTTGGGTGAGATGTCGATGTGAGGAGAATAAGGAGTGACAATACCTTAAGATTGGGGATGCCCAAGGCACCCCACGGTAATATTCAAGGAAGATCCAAGCAACTAAGCTTGGGGATGCCCCGAAAGGCATCCCCTCTTTCGTCTTCAACATTATCGGTAACCTCACTTGGAGCTATGTTTTCATTCGTCACATGATATGTGTTTTGCTTGGAGCATCAATTTATTTTGTTAGGATTTTCTTTGTGTTATTTCGAATAATGTTTTGCATCTTTTATTTCAATAAAAGTGGCATTGATAGCCTTTACTATTCTTATTTTACAAGCCTACATGTTGCTGTTTGAAAACAGAAAGTTTACCGCTGTTGCAAAAAATACCTAGAAAAGTCAGAATGTGATAAAATGTTGAAACTTTTTGCAAAATAAGATATGATAAATTTTATACAGTTTGGTAAAATTTTCATTATCTTTGGAGTTTAAGAAGTATTGGTACTCTTGCATTCTTTACAGACTGTACTGTTTTGGCAGATTGCTGTTATGTTTGCGTTGTTTACATATGTTTGCTTGTTTAATGATTCTATTTGACGATAAGAGTATTAAATATGCAGAGGCATTTAGCATGTAATGTTGAATAATAATTTTAGTGATTTGCTACAGTAGAGAATGATAAGGTTTTTGCATTGGTTTATACTAACTTATCTCACGAGTTCTTGTTGAGTCTTGTGTGGATGAAGCTTTTGAGATTTAGGAAAACCATGATATGAGAAGAATTAAGGAAACACAAAAGCTCAATCTTGGGGATGCCCAAGGCATTCCAAGATAATATTTCAAGATGTCTCAAGCATCTAGGCTTGGGGATGCCCCGGTAGGCATCCCACCTTTTTTATCAACAATTATCGGTTAGTATCGGTTGAGCCTAAGTTTTTGCTTCTTCACATGATGTGTGGTATTCTTGGAATGTCATTTTTTTGCTTGTTTTTTTAATAAAATACTTAGCTCTGAAAGTTTTAAATAAGAGAGACCTTGCATATCTATGTATTTACTTAACTACTCGATTGATCTTCACTTATATCTTTTTGGAGTAGCTTATCATTTACTCTTGTGCTTCACCTATATCCTATGAGTAAATTGTTGAATAAATTGAATGTAATGAAGTTGAAATCATATCATGCCTAGTGGTAACTTCACATTGGTTTTAGAAAGTGAAATCTTTTGAGGCATGACAATCAAAATATTGGTCTTATAAGCAATTCACGAATGATTAGTAGAAGGAAGAAAACTTTCACATGCAAATACACTATCTTGGAAATCTTTTGTGATTGTGAGCCCCCATCAAAATATTATATGCCAAAATTGTTGACGTTGGACAAGGAAGACAACATAATGATTTATGTTTGTTCATATTCACATAGAAGTTATATTGTCTCAACATGTGGTGCTTGTCCCCAATCTTTGCTAGCCAAAAATTCCACACCAAGTAGAGATACTACTTGTGCATCCAAAAACCCTTAAACCCAAATCTTATTCTCAAGAGTCCACCATACCTACCTAAGGATTGAGCAAGATCCTTCAAGTAAGTTGTCATCGATGCAATAAGGCAATAAAAATTGCTTCTAAAAGTGTTAGATCATTTAGTGTAAGAAAAAATTGAGCGTTGTACAAACTTGTGATGGCAAAGAATAGAAGCGACAGACTGCATAATAAAGGTTGGTATCATAAGGGGCAATATAACGTGACGTTCTTTTGCACTAAGGGGTTGAGCATACAAACAAAAAGCGCATGGCAACCTCTGCTTCCCTCTGCGAAGGGCCTATCTTTTACTTTTAGTATTTACTTTTATGCAAAGAGTCAAAGTATTTCTCTTTATTCCTTTTTATTTTTCTCTTTTGGCAAGCATCATGTGGTGAGGAAAGATCTAGGCACATATATCTAGTTGGATATGGGTACCATGAGTTATTATTGTTGACATCACCCTTGAGGTGAATGTGTTGGGAGGCAAAACAATAAGCCCCTATCTTTCTGTGTGTCTGGTTGAAACGTTTACTCATGTGTATACGGTGAGTGTTAGCAACCATAGAAGACTATATGATGGTTGAGTATGTGGAGCTCTTACTTAAAACTCTGTTGAATAAGTTGAATTGCAATTGCTTGATGACTGTGAACATAGGTTGTTGAGTTTCAAGAGAATTCATTGTTTGAACTTTAACATGTGAAGTTGTTGCTACTTTAAACATGAGAAATTTTATAAGAAAGAGTTGTTGCCATGATGCTAGGAAAAGTGATTGAAATTATTATTGATAAAACTTATGCACTTTGCTATCATTCACACTTCATAAATTATTTCTTTTGTCATTTACCTACTCGAGGATGAGTAGGAATTGAGCTTGGGGATTCTGATACGTCTCCAGCGTATCTATAATTTATGAAGTATTCATGCTGTTTTATTATCATTCTTGGATGTTTTACAATCATTTTATTGCAACTTTATATCATATTTTGGGACTAACCTATTGAGCAAGTGCCTAGTGCCAGTTACTGTTTTTTGCTTGTTTTTTACATCGCAGGAAATCAATATCAAACGGAGTCCAAACACCGCCGCCACAAGGCTCTGTAGCCACCGAAAACCAATCTAGACCCTGTTCCGGCACCCTACCGGAGGGGGGGGGAATCATCTCCGGTGGCCATCTTCATCATCCCGACGGCCACCACGATGAAGAGGAAGTAGTCCACCTCAGGGCTGAGGGTTTTTACTAGTAGCTATGTGTTTAATCTCTCTCTCTCATGTTCTTGAGATGTCACGATCTTGATGTATCGTGGACTTTGTTAATATAGTCGAATAATATCTTGTTTTCCCTATTGGGGAACACGATATTTCAAAAAATTTACCTATGATCACGCAAGGAGATGCATAGCAACGAGCGGGGAGAGTGTGTCAACGTACCCTCGTAGACCGAAAGCGGAAGCGTTTAGTAACGCGGCTGATGTAGTCGAACGTCTTCGCGATCCATTCGATCCAAGTACCGAACGCACGGCACCTCCGCGTTCAGCACACGTTCAACTCGATGACGTCCTTCGACTCTTGATCCAGTTGAGGACGAGCAAGAGTTTTGTCAGCACGACGGCGTGGAGACGCTGATGATGAAGTTACCGGCGCAGGGCTTCACCTAAGCACTATGATGATATGATCAAGGTGTGTAACTGTGGAGGGGGGGGGCACCTGATACGTCTCCGTTGTATCTACTTTTCCAAACACTTTTGCCTTTGTTTTGGACTCTAACTTGTATGATTTGAATGGAACTAACCCGGACTGACGCTGTTTTCAGCAGAATTGACATGGTGTTGTTTTATGTGCAGAAATAAAAGTTCTCGGAATAACCTGAAACTCCACGGAACACCTTAGAAAAAACAATAAAAATCCTCGCAAAAGATGAAGACCAGGGGGCCCACACCCTGTCCATGAGGGTGGGGGCGCCCCCCTCGGCGCGCCCCCTACCTCGTGGGCCCCCTGGTGGCCCTCCGACGCCAACTCCAACTCCATATATTCGGGGAGAAAAAATCAGAGAGAAGAAATCATCGTGTTTTATGATACCGAGCCACCGCCAAGCCCTAATCTCTCTCGGGAGGGCTGATCTGGAGTCCGTTCGGGGCTCCGGAGAGGGGGATTCATCGCTGTCGTCATCATCAACCATCCTCCATCACCAATTTCATGATGCTCACCGCCGTGCATGAGTAATTGCATCGTAGGCTTGCTGGACGGTGATGGGTTGGATGAGATTAATCATGTAATCGAGTTAGTTTTGTTAGGGTTTGATCCCTAGTATCCATTATGTTCTGAGATTGATGTTGTTATGACTTTGCTATGCTTAATGCTTGTCACTAGGGCCCGAGTGCCATGATTTCAGATCTGAACCTATTATGTTTTCATGAATATATGTGTGTTCTTGATCCTATCTTGCAAGTCTATAGTCACCTACTATGTGTTATGATCCGGCAACCCCGAAGTGACAATAATCAGGACCACTCCCAGTGATGACCATAGTTTGAGGAGTTCATGTAATCACTATGTGCTAATGCTTTGTTCCGGTTCTCTATTAAAAGGAGGCCTTAATATCCCTTAGTTTCCAATAGGACCCCGCTGCCACGGGAGGGTAGGACAAAAGATGTCATGCAAGTTCTTTTCCATAAGCACGTATGACTATATACGGAATACATGCCTACATTACATTGATGAACTGGAGCTAGTTCTGTGTCACCCTATGTTATGACTGTTACATGACGAACCGCATCCGGCATAATTATCCATCGCTAATCCGGTGCCTACGAGTTTTCCATATACTGGTTATCGCTTATTTACTTTTCCGTTGCTACTGTTACAATCACTACAAAATACCAAAAACATTACTTTTGCTGTCTTTACTTTTGTTACCGTTACCACTACTATCATATTACTTTGCTACTAAACACTTTGCTGCAGATACTAAGTTTCCAGGTGTGGTTGAATTGACAACTCAGCTGCTAATACTTGAGAATATTCTTTGGCTCCCCTTGTGTCGAATCAATAAATTTGGGTTGAATACTCTACCCTCGAAAACTGTTGCGATCCCCTATACTTGTGGGTTATCAAGACCTTTTTCTGGCGCCGTTGCCGGGGAGCATAGCTCTATTCTTTGAGTCACTTGGGATTTATATCTGCTGGACACTATGAAGAACTTGAAAGATGATCGAACTACTATTTTGCCCTCAACTACGAGGGGAGGTAAGGGACTGCCATCTAGCCTTGCACTAGATTCTCCTTCTGTTATGAAGTAAGTTTGCGACACCTAAACCTGTTACTGCTATGAATTCTGATATGTCGCATGTTATTGATGATGCCACTTCTGCTATGCATGATACTTATGATGAAACTACTTCTATGCTTGATACTACTGTGCCCCTTGGTGAATTTCTTGATGAGCAAATTGCTAGGTCTAGAGAAAGAGAAATTATTGAACCTGAACACGATGATGTTAGTGATGATGAAAATATGCCTGCTATTCTTGAGGGTCATCTTTTTCATGCTGAATCTTCTGCAGCTATTCTTGCTTGCCAGGATAGATAGGAACTTAAGAGGTTGCTAGTTAAATGGAGTAAAGAATCTTTTAGAGATAGAATGAAACCCGACCCTGCTTTTGCTACTTCACCTATCTATGTTCCCGGTAATGATTATTATGATTTTTCTGTTGATCAAGATATAATTACCTTGGTTGAATCTGATCCTTTTTACGGCTATGAATCTGAAACTGTTGTGGCACATCTTACTAAGTTAAATGATATAGCTGCCCTGTTTACTAATAATGAGAGATCGCGCTACCTTTATTTACTCAAAATATTCCCGTTCTCATTTAAGGGTGATGCTAAGATATGGTTTAATTCTCTTGATCCTGGTTGTGTGCAAAGTCCCTAGGATATGATTTATTACTTCTCTGCTAAATATTTCCCAGCTCATAAGAAACAAGCTGCCTTGAGGGAAATATACAATTTTGTGCAAATTGTAGAAGAGAGTCTTCCACAAGCTTGGGGGAGGCTTCTCAAGTTACTTAATGCTTTGCCTGATCATCCTCTTAAGAAACCTGAAACATTTGATATCTTTTATAATGGACTAACTGATGCTTCCAGAGATTACCTGGATAGTTGTGCTGGTTATCTTTTCAGGGAAAGAACACCGTATGACGCTAAAATTCTACTGAATAATATGTTGGCAAATGAAAATAATTGGGCACCTCCCGAGCTACCTCCTGAGCCAGTTCTTGAGCCAATTACTGAGCCTATTCCTAAAGCAACTCCGAAGAAGAGAGGTGTTCTATTTCTCAGTCCCGAAGATATGCAAGAGGCAAAGAAATCTATGAAAGAAAAAGGTATTAAAGCTGAAGATGTTAAGAATTTACCTTCTATTGAAGAAATACATGGTCTTAATTTACCGCCTGTTGAAGAAGTATATGATCTTAATTACTTATTTAATGAAGAACCTCCCGATATCCCGACAGAGGTAGTAAAGGTAAATTCTCTCTATAGATATGATAAAGCTGAAGTACCTCCTACTAAAATTGCTAGTCAGTGCTTGGATGAGTTTGATGACTTTATGTTTAAGCAAGATGACTTTAATGCTTATTTTGGTAGATAATTAAAACATAATACCTTTATGATTAAACGCTTGGGTGATTATATGGCTGATATTAGAGGTGAACTTAAACTTGTTAGCAAACATGCTTCTATGGTTACCACTCAAGTAGAACAAGTACTTAAAGCTCAGAAAGAAGCGCTTGATGAAATGAATAGTAAGAAAAAATGATTATGCTGTTAGAGTGGCTACTAGAACTGGTAGAATGACTCAGGAACCTTTGTATCCTGAAGGCCACCCTAAGAGAATCGAGCAAGATTCTCAGAGAAACAATATTGATGTACCTAGTTCTTCTAAGAGGAAGAAAAAGAAAAATGATAGGACTTTGCAAACTTCTAGTGAACCTATTGCTGAACCACCTGAGAATCCAAATGATATCTCTATGTCTGATGCTGAAACACAATCAGGTGATGAACATGAACCTAGTGATAATGTTAATGATAATGTTCATGTTGATGCTCAACCTAGTAATGATAATGATGTAGAAGTTGAACCTGTTGTTGATCTTGATAACCCACAATCAAAGAATCAACGTTATGATAAAAGAGACTTCGTTGCTAGGAAACATGGTAAAGAAAGGGAACCATGGATTCAGAAACCCATGCCTTTTCCTCCGAAACCATCCAAGAACAAGGATGATGAGGATTTTGAGCGCTTTGCTGAAATGATTAGACCCATCTTTTTGCGTATGCGATTAACTGATGTGCTCAAAACAAATCCTTATGCTAAGTATATGAAGGATATCATTACTAATAAAAGAAAGATACCTGAAGCTAAAATTTCCACCATGCTTGCTAACTATACTTTTAAGGATCGAATACCAAAGGAACTTGGAGATATAGGAGTACCTACTATACCATGCTCCATTAAGAGAAATTATGTTAAAACTGCTTTATGTGATCTTGGAGCCGGTGTCAGTGTTATGCCTCTCTCTTTATATCGTAGACTTGATTTGAATAAGTTGACACCTACTGAAATATCTTTGCAAATGGCTGATAAATCAACTGCTATACCTGTCGGTATTTGTGAGGATGTGCCCGTTGTGGTTGCAAACGTTACTATTTTAACGGACTTTGTTATTCTTGATATTCCCAAGGACGATAGTATGTCTATTATTCTTGGAAGACCTTTCCTTAATACTGCAGCGGCTGTTATTGATTGCACCAAAGGCAATGTCACTTTTCATGTTAATGGCAATGAGCACATGGTACATTTTCCGAGGAAACAACCTCAAGTTTATAGTATCAACTCTGTTGGAAAAATTCCATCGATTATATTTGGGGGTTTTGAATTCCCTCTTCCTACTGTTAAGAAAAAGTATGATATTCTTATTGTTGGGGATTTTCATATCCCCGTTGAGGTAACTTAGTGTCATTCGAAATTTCTCCGGTTTCGTGATTATTCGGAATGAGTTTGTTAACAAGACTTGATCAACCTTGTTAGTGGGTTCATTTTGATGATCACGAGATGGATGAAACTAGAAGCACAACCTTCTGTACCCTCTTTATATTTTCTGTTATTTAGTAGAAATAAAGTAAAATAATATTTTTCTGTCTACTCCTGACTTATCCGTGCAATATAAAAATATCCCGGAAATAAAAGTCCTCAGAATGCCATGCCAATTTAATATGATTTTTCGGGAATATTTGAGGATTTACTGTGCAAAAATTATCACGGGGGGAGCTGCCACCTGGTCACGAGGGTGGAGGGCGCGCCCTACCCCCCTGGGCGCGCCCCCTGCCTCGTGGGCCCATGGTGGCCCTCCTCCACTTATTCCTGCACCCATCTTCTTCCTCTGCCTCACACAAACACCAAAAATCAACTCAAGCATGAGTTCCATCCCCCATTGCTGTGATTTTTGATCTCCTTGCTCAAAGCACCTCTTGCAAAACTGCTCGGGGAGATTGTTCCTTGGTATGTGACTCCTCCATTGATCCAATTAGTTTTTGTTCTAGTGCTTTATTCATTGCAAATTTGTGCTGCATAGGTGACCATGTTCTTGAGCTTGCATGTTAAATTTATATGGTTCCAAGTAGTTCCAATGCTTTATATAGGCTCTAGGCACTTGTGGGAGCTGTTGCTATCAATTTTATTGAAGTTGGTTCACTTTTATTTGAAGTTACTAAAAATTTCAGATTGTTTCAGAAAATAATGAAGAAATTTTTGAGGGGCTCATCAAGCCGAAGCTCTAAGGAAAAACAAAAGGAAGAAGAGCAGAAGACCAAATTTAATTTGCCTCGCACCGCGGAGGTCCGGCTGTGTGAATGGCCTTCCGATGACTTCTTGAGGAGAGCTGGGATTTATGAAGATTTCTATCTATTGATTGAAAATGCTGGCCTCATCAACTTCCTCCACGACCAACGTCATCAGTATCTCTTACTCACAAATACTTTTGTGCAAAACTTCTACTTTTTCCCTAAGAAATCACCTCCAACAGTAGAGTTTCGAGATGACATTAGCTGAATTCTGCGAGGTTTGTAGAATACCCTTCGAGGGCACCTTAGATGAACCCCACCGTAATGAAGTAGAAGCTTTTATTAACACTATCACTGTGGGAGAAACCAGGAAGGTTTCTGATGCAAGGATCACTAGCATACATTTTCCTGTTTTACGCTACTTTGCCTTATTTGCTAGTCGTTGTTTGATGGATGCAGGAACTGTGGGAACCTTAGTATTCCTGATATTATTATTTTGCTCCATGGTTTATATCGCAATAACTCTGTTAGTATGGGTGGAATTGTTGCTAGACGGTTAAGTTTGAACCGCACTAAGGGCCCCATCTTCGGAGGCATTTATGCTTCACGCCTAGCTGAACATTTGAAATACCTATTAGGCATGAGGAGGAAGAAGAAACAGCGCTGTCCCGTGTTTATTTAGATTATAAGAGTATGATAGCGCATGACTTTCTTGTTAAGAGTTGCGATGGGGAGCTCAAATACAAATTATACTTTGATAAACATCACCCTGAGACCATTACTTTGCCTGCTCCTTCTTTGTTTAACTTGTCTGCAGAACCTCACATTGTTCCGTGGTCGGCTGTTCAAGCCTATCGAAATCCTACACCAGCCCCGGAGCCGGAGCCACAAGATGAGCCTCCATGACTATCTGTTTATTCTTGGGATCCAGAGGAGGCTGCCAGCCAGTGGCAGCCGGAGCCTTCTTCGTCGCAGTATGACCCCAGCTTCACCTACGGGTATCCGCCAGGCTATCCCTAGCAATAGACCAACTTAGGCCAAAAGCCTAAGCTTGGGGGAGTACGTATTTCCCATCGACATTACATTCATGTTCACACACACACTCATTGCTAGGTGTCGGTGCTCATACTCTTTCACCTTAATATCCATGCTAGTTTATTTTCTTTTTCCTGCTTTCTTCTTGTGTGTTTGTTAAACTTTAAGAAAAAACAAAAAAAATTAGTAGTAGTTTACTTCTTTGCTTGTAGTAGAAATTAAAAAGAAAAAACCCAAAAATATTTCCCGTTCTTCTTTTACTTGTTGGGAGCTTTCCCGTGTAAATAGTTTTTATTTTATTTTCTTTTCTTTTTTGGGGGGTTGAGAAGACCATATTGAAAATGCTTAGTGGCTCTTATATGCATGATCGATTATTTAAACTTAGATCCCATATTACTTGTCTTCTCTCTTGAGTTAAATGCTTGCAGATTCCAGCTTAGTCCAATGCACGTGCACTCTTATTATTATACACACTGTTCGGTCGTGCAAGTGAAAGGCAATAATGATGATATATGATGGACTTATTGGGATAAGAAAAGCTGGTATGAACTCGACCTCTCTTGTTTTTGTAAATATGATGATTCATCGTTCCTGAGTCAGCTATTATGAAGTAAACATATTTGCAATGACATTTAGAGATTATAGTTGCTTGTGCCATGCTTGATTAGCTATGAGTTATAATGGTTTACCTTGCGTGCCAACATGCTATTAGAATGATTATGATGTGGTATGATGGGATGGTATCCTCCTTTAAATGAATTGAGTGACTCGACTTGGCACATGTTCATGCATGTAGTTGAATCAAATCAACATAGCCTTCATGATATTTATGTTCAAGGTGGATTATATCCTACGCATGCTTGTATTCAGTGTAAATTAGTTTTAGTGCATGTTTACGACTGTTGTCGCTCTCTCAGTTGGTCGCTTCCCAGTATTTTGCTAGCCTTCACCTGTACTAAGCGGGAATATTGCTTGTGCATCCAAACTCCTTAAACCCCAAAGTTATTCCATATGAGTCCACTATACCTACCTATATGCGGTATTTACCTGCCGTTCCAAGTAAATTTGTATGTGCCAAACTCTAAACCTTCAAATAAACATTCTGTTTTGCATGCTCGAATAGCTCATATGTCAACTAGAGCTGCCCTTATCTTCCATGTTAGGCGGGTTATTCTCAAGAGGAGTGGACTCCGCTCCTCATTCACGAGAAAATGGCTGGTAACCGGGATGCCCAGTCCCATGCTTTATGCAAACTAAATCAAAATAACTGCAAACAAAACTCCCCTTGGGACCCGTTGAATGTTGGAGGCACTCGTTGTTTCGAGCAAGCCATGGATTGATGCTTGTGGAGGAAGGGGAGAATAAACTTTACCATTCTGTTTGGGAACCGCCTATAATCTGTTTAGCATGGAAGATATCATCATCTTTTAGTTGTTATGTTGACAACGGAAGTATGCCGCTCAAAATATAATTTATCTCTATTTCAAAACCGAGCTCTGGCACCTCTATAAATCCCTGCTTCCCTCTGTGAAGGGCCTATCCATTTACTTTTATGTTGAGTCATCACCCTTCTTATTAAAAGCACCCGCTGGATAGCACACTGTCATTTGCATCCATTATCATTGGTTTATATTGGGTATGACTTGACTGGATCTCTTTTACCATGAATTACAATGTTTAGTCAGTCCTTGATCTTTAAAGGTGATCTGCATTTATGTTTTGCGGTCTCAGAAAGGGCTAGCGAGATACCATTTTGTTATATCATGTTATGATTATTTTGAGAAAGTGTTGTCATCCGAGTTTTATTATTATGGCTCGCTAGCTGATTATGCTATTGATATGAGTAATCGTGAGACCTACGTGTTATTGTGAGCATGGTTAGTTCATAATATTTGCTGAAACTTGAATGCTGGCTTTTCATGTTTACAACAACAAGAGCAAATAGAGTTTGTAAAAGTTTTTCTTATTCTCTTTCAGTTTGTCAACTGAATTGCTTGAGGACAAGCAAGGGTTTAAGCTTGGGGGAGTTGATACGTCTCCGTCGTATCTACTTTTCCAAACATTTTTGCCCTTGTTTTGGACTCTAACTTGTATGATTTGAATGGAACTAACCCGGACTGACGCTGTTTTCAGCAGAATTGCCATGGTGTTGTTTTATGTGCAGAAAATAAAAGTTCTCGGAATGACCTGAAACTCCACGGAACACCTTAGAAAAAACAATAAAAAATCCTCGCAAAAGATGAAGACCAGGGGGCCCACACCCTGTCCACGAGGGTGGGGGCGCCCCCCCTGGGCGCGCCCCCCTACCTCGTGGGCCTCCTGGTGGCCCTCCGACGCCAACTCCAACTCCATATATTGGCTTTCGGGGAGAAAAAATCAGAGAGAAGAAATCATCGCATTTTACGATACGGAGCCGCCGCCAAGCCCTAATCTCTCTCGGGAGGGCTGATCTGGAGTCCGTTCGGGGCTCCGGAGAGGGGGATTCATCGCCGCCGTCGTCATCATCAACCATCCTCCATCACCAATTTCATGATACTCACCGCCGTGCGTGAGTAATTGCATCGTATGCTTGCTGTACGGTGATGGGTTGGATGAGATTTATCATGTAATTCAGTTAGTTTTGTTAGGGTTTGATCCCTAGTATCCATTATGTTCTGAGATTGATGTTGTTATGACTTTGCTATGCTTAATGCTTGTCATTAGGGCCCGAGTGCCATGATTTCAGATCTGAACCTACCATGTTTTCATGAATATATGTGTGTTCTTGATCCTATCTTGCAAGTCTATAGTCACCTACTATGTGTTATGATCCGGCAACCCTGAAGTGACAATAATCAGGACCACTCCCGGTGATGACCATAGTTTGAGGAGTTCATGTATTCACTATGTGCTAATGCTTTGTTCCGGTTCTCTATTAAAAGGAGGCCTTAATATCCCTTAGTTTCCAATAGGACCCCGCTGCCACGGGAGGGTAGGACAAAAGATGCCATGCAAGTTCTTTTCCATAAGCACGTATGACTATATACGGAATACATGCCTACATTATGTTGATGAACTGGAGCTAGTTCTGTGTCACCCTATGTTATGACTGTTACATGACGAACCGCATCCGGCATAATTATCCATCGCTAATCCGGTGCCTACGAGTTTTCCATATACTGGTTATCGCTTATTTACTTTTTCGTTGCTACTGTTACAATCACCACAAAATACCAAAAACATTACTTTTGTTGTCTTTACTTTTGTTACCATTACCACTACTATCATATTACTTTGCTACTAAACACTTTGCTGCAGAAACTAAGTTTCCAGGTGTGGTTGAATTGACAACTCAGCTACTAATACTTGAGAATATTCTTTGGCTCCCCTTATGTCGAATCAATAAATTTGGGTTGAATAGTCTGCCCTCGAAAACTGTTGCGATCCCCTATACTTGTGGGTTATCAAGAGCACCGCACACGGTTAAGAGAAACTTGTGTGTTCTAGGGTGTCCCCCTGCCACCGTATATAAAGGAGGAGAGGGGGAAGGTAAGGAAAGGGGGCACCCCCCTTCTCCTGGTCCAATTCGGACCCAAGGGGGGCACGGCCAGCCCCTTGTGGCCCTTCCTCTCTCCCCACTAAGGCCCATTAGTTCCCCCGGGAGTTCCGATAACCCTCCCACACTCCGATAATTATCTGGTACCTCTCGGAACTCATCCGTTGTCGAATTACATCATCCAATATATCAATCTTTATGTCTCGACCATTTCGAGACTCCTCGTCATATCCGTGATCTCATCCGGGACTCCGAACAAACTTCGGTCATCAAATCACATAACTCATAATACAAATCGTCATCGAACGTTAAGTGTGCGGACCCTACGGATTCAAGAACAATGTAGACATGACCGAGACACATCTTCGGTCAATAACCAATAGCGGAACGTGGATGCTCATATTGGCTCCTACATATTCTACGCAGATCTTTATCGGTCAAACAACATGAAAACATACGTTGTTCCCTTTGTCATCGGTATGTTACTTGCCCGAGATTCGATCGTCGGTATCACCATACCTAGTTCAATCTCGTTACCGGTAAGTCTCTTTACTCGTTCTGTAATGCATCATCCCGCAACTAACTCATTAGTCACATTGCTTGCAAGGCTTATAGTGATTAGCATTACCGAGAGGGCCCAGAGATACCTCTCTGAAACATGGAGTGACAAATCCTAATCTCGATCTATGCCAACTCAACAAGCACCATTGGAGGAACCTGTAGAGCATCTTTATAATCACCCATTTATGTTGTGACATTTGATAGCACACATGGTGTTCCTCTAGTATTCGGGAGTTACATAATCTCATAGTCAGAGGAACATGTATAAGTCATGATGAAAGCAATAGCAATAAAACTAAACGATCATTAGTGCTAAGCTAACGGATGGGTCTTGTCCGTCACATCATTCTCTAATGATGTGATCTCGTTCATCAAATGACAACACATGTCTATGGTTAGGAAACTTAACCATCTTTGATTAACGAGCTAGTTAAGTAGAGGCATACTAGGGACACTTTCTTTGTCTATGTATTCACACATGTACTAAGTTTCTGGTTAATACAATTCTAGCATGGATAATAAACATTTATCATGATAGAAGGAAATATAAATAACAACTTTATTATTTCCTCTAGGGCATATTTCCTTCAGTTCCCCACTTGCACTAGAGTCAATAATCTAGATTACATAGTAATGATTCTAACACCCATGGAGTCTTGGTGATGATCATATTTTGCTCGTGGAAGAGGCTTAGTCAACGGGTCTGCAACATTTAGATCCGTATGTATTTTGCAAACTTCTATGTCTCCCTCTTTGACTAGATCGCGGATGGAATTGGAGCATCTCTTGATGTGCTTGGTTCTCTTGTGAAATCTGGATTCCTTTGCCAAGGCTATTGCTCTAGTATTGTCACAAAAGATTTTCATTTGATCCGATGCACTAGCTATTACACCTAGATTGGATAGGAACACCTTCATCCATACTCCTTCATTTGCTGCTTCTGAAGCAGCTATGTACTCCGCTTCACACGTAGATCCTGCCATGATGCTCTGCTTGGAACTGCACCAACTGATAGCTCCACCATTCAATATAAATACGTATCCGGTTTGTGACTTAGAGTCATCTTGGTCAGAGTCAAAGCTTGCATCGAAGTAACCATTTATGACGAGCTCTTTGTCACCTCCATAAACGAGAAACATATCCTTAGTCCTTTTCAGGTATTTCAGGATGTTCTTCACCGCTATCCAGTGATCCACTCCTGGATTACTTTGGTACCTCCCTGCTAAACTAATAGCAAGGCACACATCAGGTCTGGTACACAACATTGCATACATGATAGAACCTATGGCTGAGGCATAGGGAATGACTTTCTTTTCTCTCTATCTTCTGCAATGGTCGGGCATTGAGTCTGACTCAACTTCACACCTTGTAACACAGGCAATAACCCTTTCTTTGATTGATCCATTTTCAACTTCTTCAAAACTGTATCAAGGTATGTGCTTTGTGAAAGTCCAATTAAGTGTCTTGATCTATCTCTATAGATCTTGATGCCCAATTTATAATTAGCTTCACCGAGGTCTTTCATTGAAAAATTCTTATTCAAGTATCCTTTTATGCTATTCAGAAATTCAGTATCATTTCGGATCAACAATATGTCATCCACATATAATATGAGAAATGCCACGAATCTCCCACTCACTTTCTTGTAAATTCAGGCTTCTCCAAATGTCTGTATAAAACCATATGCTTTGATCACACTAACAAAGCGTATATTCTAACACCGAGAGGCTTGCACCAGTCCATAAATGGATCGCTAGAGCTTGCACACTTTGTTAGCACCTTTTGGATCGACAAGACCTTCTGGTTGCATCATATACAACTCTTCTTTAATGTATCCATTAAGGAATGCAGTTTTGATATCCATTTGCCAAATTTCATAATCATAAAATGCGGCAATTGCTAACATGATTCGGACAAACTTAAGCATTGCTATGGGTGAGAAGGTCTCATCGTAGTCAACTCCTTGAAATTGTCGAAAACCTTTTGCAATAAGTTGAGCTTTGTAGACAGTAACATTACCGTCAGCGTCAGTCTTTTTCTTGAAGATCCATTTATTCTCTATTGCTTGCCGATCATTGGGCAAGTCAACCAAAGTCCACACTTTGTTCTCATTCATGGATCCGATCTTAGATTTCATGGCCTCAAGCCATTTCACGGAATCTGGGCTTATCATCGCTTCCTCATAGTTCGTAGGTTCGTCATGGTCAAGTAACATGACCTCCAGAACAGGATTACCGTACCACTCTGGTGCGGATCTTACTCTGGTTGACCTATGATGTTCAGTAGTAACTTGATCTGAAGTTTCATGATCATTATCATTAGCTTCCTCTCTGATTGGTGTAGGAATCACTGGAACTGATTTATGTGATGAACTACTTTCCAATTTGAGAGGAGGTAAAATTACCTCATCAAGTTCTACTTTCCTCCCACTCACTTCTTTTGAGAGAAACTCCTTCTCTAGAAAGGATCCATCCTTAGCAACGAATATCTTGCCTACGGATCTGTGATAGAAGGTGTACCCAATAGTCTCCTTTGGGTATCCTATGAAGACACATTTATCTGATTTGGGTTCAAGCTTATCAGGTAAAAGCTTTTTCACATAAGCATCGCAGCCCCAAACTTTAAGAAATGACTACTTGGGTTTCTTGCCAAACCACAGTTCATATGGTGTTGTCAACGGATTTAGATGGTGCCCTATTTAACGTGAATGCAGCCATCTCTAAAGCATAACCCCAAAATGATAGCGGTAAATCAGTAAGAGACATCATAGATTGCTCCATACCCAATAAAGTAAGGTTACGACGTTCGGACACACCATTACGCTAAGGTGTTCCAGGTGGCGTGAGCTGCAAAACTATTCCACACTGTTTCAAATGAAGACCAAACTCATAACTCAAATATTCTCCTCCACGATCAGATTGTAGAAACTTTATTTTCCTTTTATGATGATTTTCTACTTCACTCTGAAATTCTTTGAACTTTTCAAATGTTTCAGACTTATGCTTCATCAAGTAGATATTCCCATATCTGCTCAAATCATCTGTGAAGGTCAGAAAATAACGATACCCGCCGCGAGCCTCAACACTCATCGGACCGCATACATCAGTATGTATTATTTCCAACAAGTCTGTTGCTCGCTCCATTGTTCCGGAGAATGGAGTCTTAGTCATCTTGCCCATGAGGCATGGTTCGCAAGCATCAAGTGATTCCAAAAGCCCATCGGCATGGAGTTTATTCATGCGCTTTACACCAATATGACCTAAACGGCAGTGCCACAAATAAGTTGCACTATCATTATTAAACTTATATCTTTTGGCTTCAATACTATGAATATGTGTCTCACTACTATCGAGATTCAACAAAAATAGACCACTCATCAAGGGTGCATGACCATAAAAGATACTAGATGATACCCCGCGCGTTGCTGCGGGAACTGTTAACAAATAGTTTTTAAAACATGAGAAAATTTATGAAACATAGTAGAATTTGGTGATATTTTTTTGAAAGAAATATTGTTTAGAGTAAATATCTATTTTTTATGAAAAATCTAAAGAGTGTGATTTCTGTTCTGTTAATTTATTACCTTGACAATATATCGGTGAGCCGATATGTGATGTAAACAATGTTGTAGCTACAGTTTCTTCTCATATATCAGAAATAGTTCAGTTTGTTATAGTACTCTGCATATCGCCTCAAAAAAATCATAGTTTCTTCTCAGATGTACAATACCTTTAATCAGTAACTGAACCAACATGTACCAGCTTTAGGTCTGTACTAAAACTTCAGTCTCAGATTTAAAATTAACTACTGAAGTGATCCAAGAAATGAACTGATTGATCTACGTTGATCAAATGTATCAAAAAGGGTACTACTCATCAGATTGATGATCCAATATGAAAAGAGAGAACCAGCGCTAATCACACAACCGAAGATTGCAACGGTGGTGGAGATGGGCTGCTGAACCATTCCTGTAGGCCGACGAGGTCAGCGGGCCCGGCGAAGATGGTCGAAAACGACATCCCCGTGAGCCGCACTTCGTGTCCCACCAGTTTATTTTTGTACCTACACGCACACAAACACCGTGATAGAGAGCTCAGATCCAGCCGACGGTAGATGCCGAGGTAGGGCGGGTGAGGCACGAGTGTACCTTGTGATGAAGACCCTGATGGACTGGGTGATGGCGAACAATGGCGAGAAGTGCGGAATTACCCACGACCAATAAGAGGGTGACGCCAAGGGCGGAGGCTGCGCGGCGGAGGCATCTTCTCGCATGGACCGTCTCCTTTTTGAGACCTGTAACAGTAGTCAGCAGGCGACGGGCATCAAACATGGGGGCTTCAAATTCATTAGTCTCCGGGTAATATTCTAGGGCTAATCCTGAATATGTGATCAAATTCTTTTGGGCAGAAGCGCTACTGGCCTACTGCTTAGTCCCCACTATTTATTCGATGGAGAAGAAGAAAAGGCACTGGTTTAGAAGATGGAGAGATTGATGCGGACTCGATTGGCGTGAGAGTTAATTATAGGAAGATATAAAAGTGCGTGGAAATTATTGGACTGCGAAGCTAGCATTCAAACGTCAAAATGCAGCGACCACTGGTTTTATGTGAATCAAGCGTGTGCATGCTGCAGAAAACTTGCGGACGAAGTGAAAAAATGGGCGCGCGGCAGCGGCATGATCTATCGATGGCGTGGCTGTTGTTTTGTATGCTAGTCAACTGGTGGTGGGTCCCTCCTGTAAGCCTGTAAGTGAACGCTGATGTGGCGAGCTGCTGATGTGGACACCTTGCATGTTAAGATAAATAGGTTAGTGGGGATGAATCTCTTAGGTATATAGGATTACTCATATAAATAGAACAATCATTGTTCTCTGATTTAAATGAATAACCGTCTCGCATCAAACAAGATCGAGATATAATGTTCATGCTTAACGCTGGCACCAAATAACAATTACTCAGGTCTAAAACTAATCCCGAAGGTAGATGTGGAGGTAGCATGCCGACGGTGATCACATCGACTATGGAACCATTTCCTATGCGCATCATCACCTCGTCCTTAGTGAATCTTCGTTTAATCCGTAGCCCCTGTTTCGAGTTGCAAATATGAGGAACAGAACCAGTATCAAATACCCAGGTGCTACTACAAGCATTAGTAAGGTACACATCAATATCATGTATATCAAATATACCTTTCACTTTGCCATCCTTCTTATCCGCCAAATACTTGGGGCAGTTTCTCTTCCAGTGACCAGTCCCTTTGCAGTAGAAGCACTTAGTCTCAGGCTTAGGTCCAGACTTGGGCTTCTTCACTTGAGCAGCAACTTGCTTGCCGTTCTTCTTGAAGTTCCCCTTCTTCCCTTTGCCCTTTTTCTTGAAACTAGTGGTCTTGTTAACCATCAACACTTGATGCTCCTTCTTGATTTCTACCTCCGCAACCTTTAGCATTGCGAAGAGCTCAGGAATTGTCTTATCCATCCCTTGCATATTATAGTTCATCACGAAGCTTTTGCTTCTTGGTGGCAGTGATTGAAGAACTCTGTCAATGACACTATCAACAGGAAGATTAACTCCTAGTTGAGTCAAGTGGTTATGGTACCCAGACATTCTGAGTATATGTTCATTGACAGAACTATTCTCCTCCATTTTGCAGTTGTAGAACTTATTGGAGACTTCATATCTCTCAATCCGGGCATTTGCTTGAAATATGAACTTCAACTCCTGGAACATCTCATATGCTCCATGACGTTCAAAACATCGTTGAAGTCCCGGTTCTAAGCCGTAAAGCATGGCACACTAAACTATCGAGTAGTCATCAGCTTTGCTCTACCAGATGTTTTCATAATATATGGAGTTGCTCCTGTAGCGGGTCTCACACGTAGCGGTGCTTCCAGGACGTAATTATTCTATGCAGCAATGAGGATAATCCTCAAGTTATGGACCCAGTCCGTGTAGTTGCTACCATCATCTTTCAACTTAGCTTTCTCTAGGAACGCATTAAAATTCAAAGGAACGGTAGCATGGGCCATTGATCTACAACAACATAGACATGAAAAATACTATCAGGTACTAAGTTCATGATAAATTAAAGTTCAATTAATTATATTACTTAAGAACTCCCACTTAGATAGACATCCCTCTAGTCATCTAAATGATCACGTGATCCAAATCAACTAAACCATGTCCGATCATCACGTGAGATGGAGTAGTTTTCAATGGTGAACATTATTATGTTGATCATATCTACTATATGATTCACGTTCGACCTTTCGGTCTCAGTGTTCCGAGGCCATATCTGCATATGCTAGGCTCGTCAAGTTTAACCCGAGTATTCTGCATGTGCAAAACTGGCTTGCATCCTTTGTATGTGAACGTAGAGCTTATCACACCCGATCATCATGTGGTGTCTCGGCACGACGAACTGTAGCAATGGTGCAAACTCAGGGAGAACACTTATACCTTGAAATTTAGTGAGAGATCATCTTATAATGCTACCGCCGTACTAAGCGAAATAAGATGCATAAAGGATAAACATCACATGCAATCAAAATAAGTGATATGATATGGCCATCATTATCTTGTGCCTTTGATCTCCATCTCCAAAGCACCGTTATGATCACCATCGTCACCGGCTTGACACCTTGATCTCCATCTAAGCATCATTGTTGTCTCGCCAACTATTGCTTCTATGACTATCGCTACCGCTTAGTGATAAAGTAAAGCAATTACATGGCGATTGCATTTCATACAATAAAACAACAACCATATGGCTCCTGTCAGTTGTCGATAACTTCTACAAAACATGATCATTTGATACAACAATTTATATATCATCACGCCTTGACCATATCATAGCAAGCCCTGCAAAAACAAGTTAGATATCCTCTACTTTGTTGTTGCAAGTTTTACGTGGCTGCTATGGGCTTCTAGCAAGAACCGTTCTTACCTACGCATCAAAACCACAATGATTTTTTTGTCAAGTGTGCTGTTTTAACCTTCAACAAGGACCGGGCGTAGTCAAACTCGATTCAACTAAAGTTGGAGAAACAGACACCCGCTAGCCACCTATGTGTGAAGCACGTCGGTAGAACCAGTCTCGTGAACACAGTCATGTAATGTCGGTCCGGGCCGCTTCATCCAACAATACCACCGAATCAAAGTAAGATGTTGTTGGTAAGCAGTATGACTATTATCGCCCATAACTCATTGTGTTCTACTCGTGCATATAACATCTACGCATAGACCTGGCTCGGATGCCACTATTGGGGACCGCAGTATTTCAAAAAATTTACCTACGATCACGCAAGATCTATCTACTAGATGCATAACAACGAGCAGGGAGAGTGTGTCCATGCACCCTCATAGACCGAAAGCGGAAGCATTTAGTAACGCAGTTGATGTAGTCGAATGTCTTCGTGATCCAACCGATCCAAGTACCGAATGTACGGACCTCCGCGTTCAGCACACATTCAGCTCGATGATGTCCCTCGGGCTCTTGATCTAGTTGAGGACGAGGGAGAGTTCCGTTAGCACGACGGCGTGGTGACGGTGATGATGAAGTTACCGGTGCAGGGCTACGCCTAAGCACTACGACGATATGACCGAGGTGTGTAACTGTGGAGGGGAGCGCCGCACACGGTTAAGAGAAACTTGTGTGTTCTAGGGTGCCCCCTGCCCCCGTATATAAAGGAGGGAAGGGGGAGGCCGGCCGGCCCTGTAGGGAGCGCCAGGAGAAGGGAGTCCTACTAGGACTCCAAGTCCTAGTAGGATTCCACCTGGAGGAAAGGGGGAAGAAGGAAGGGAGAGGGGGAAGGGAAGGAAAGGGGGGCGCCGCCCCCTTCCCCTAGTACAATTCGGACCCAAGGGGGGGCGCAGCCAGCCCCTTGTGGCCCTTCCTCTCTCCCTACTAAGGCCCATTAGTTCCCCTGGGGGTTCCGATAACGCTCCGGCACTCCGATAATTATCCGGTACCTCTCGGAACTCATCCGGTGTCCAAATAACATCATCCAATATATCAATCTTTATGTCTCGACCATTTCAAGACTCCTCGTCATGACCGTGATCTCATCCGGGACTCCAAACAAACTTCGGTCATCAAATCACATAACTCATAATACAAATCATCATCGAACGTTAAGCGTGCGGACCCTATGGGTTCGAGAACTATGTAGACATGACCGAGACACATCTCCGGTCAATAACCAGTAGCGGAACCTAGATGCTCATATTGGATCCTACATATTCTATGAAGATCTTTATCGGTCAAACCGCATAAGAACATAAGTTGTTCTCTTTGTCATCGGTATGTTACTTGCCCGATATTCGATCGTCGGTATCACCATACCTAGTTCAATCTCATTAGCGGAAAGTCTATTTACTCGTTCCGTAATGCATCATCACGCAACTAACTCATTAGTCACATTGCTTGCAAGGCTTATAGTGATGAGCATTACCAAGAGGGCCCGGAGATACCTCTCAGAAACACGGAGTGACAAATCCTAATCTCGATCTATGCCAACTCAACAAGCACCATTGGAGACACCTGTAGAGCATATTTATAATCACCCATTTACGTTGTGACATTTAATAGCACCCAAGGTGTTCCTCCGGTATTCGGGAGTTACATAATCTCATAGTTAGAGGAACATGTATAAGTCATGATGAAAGCAATAGCAATAAAACTAAACAATCATTAATGCTAAGCTAACAGATGGATCTTGTTCATGACATCATTCTCTAATGATGTGATCTCGTTCATCAAATGACAACACATGTCTATGGTTAGGAAACTTAACCATCTTTGATAAACAAGCTAGTAAAGTAGAGGCATACTAGGGACACTTTGTTTGTCTATGTATTCACACATGTACTAAGTTTCCGGTTAATACAATTCTAGCATGAATAATAAACATTTCTCATGATATAAGGAAATATGAATAACCACTTTATTATTGCCTCTAGGGCATATTTCCTTCATTCCCCTCTCTATCTTGTTGTGATGAATTGAGTTTTTCCCTTTGAGATTTCGTTGTTATCGGTTGAATACTTTTATGGGTTTTTGAGAGCACTTGATATATGTCTTGCAATTGAATACTCGTGGTGACAATGGGGTATCATATTGATTCAGTTGATATATGTTTTGGCACTCAACTCATGGATTCCCGAGGTGACATTGGGGTAATCTATGCATAGGGATTGATGCACATTCTTGTCTTTGTTTCTCCGGTAGAAATCTTGGGGCAATCTTTGAAGTTCTTTGTGTTGTATTGAGTATTATGAATATGAAATTTTCTTTGGTGTTATTTTAGTACGAACTCTATTATAGATCGAACGGAAAAAATAGCTTTGTGTTATTTTAGTACGAACTCTTGAATAGGTCAGACGGAAAGAATAGCATTGAGGTGGTTTCGTACCATACAAACAATTTATTCTTATGTTCTCCGCTAGATAGGAACTTTGGAGTTATTCTTTATCGCACTTTGAGGGGTGGTTATATGATCCAATTATATTAGCATGGTTGAGAGATTTCACTAGCGAAAGTACGGACCCTAGGCCTCATTTTCAAGCATTGAAATGCCATTTTTGTGCCCGTTTACTATTTGCTACCTTGCTGTTTTTATTTATTCAGATTATAAAAATGTATTTCTACCATCAATATTACACTTTTATCACCATCTCTTCGCCAAACTAGTGCACCTATACAATTTGCCATTGTATTGGGTGTGTTGGGGACACAAGAGATTTCTTGTATTTGGTTGCAGGGTTGTTTGAGAGAGACCGTCTTCATCTTACACCTCCCATGGATTGATAAACCTTAGGTCATCCACTTGAGGGAAAATGGCTACTACCCTATTAAACTCTGCGCTTGGAGGCCCAACATGTGTCTACAACAATAAAGTTGCATAGTATACATCAGAAGGTGTACCCAATAGTTTCCTTAGGGTATCCTACGAAGACGCACTTCTCTGATCTGGGTTCGAGCTTATCAGGCTATGAAGCCTTTTTACATAAGTGTTGCATCCCCAGACATTAAGAAATGACAACTTAGGTTTCTTGCCAAACCATAATTCATACGGTGTTGTCTCAATAGATTTAGACGGTGCCCTATTTAACGTGAATGCGGCTATCTCTAATGCATAACCCCAAAACGATAGTGGTAAATCGGTAAGAGACATCATAGAATGCACCATATCTAATAAAGTATGGTTACAACGTTCAGACACACCATTATGATGTGGTGTTCTAGGTGGCGTGATTTCTGAAACAATTCCACATTGTTTTAAATGAAGGCCAAACTCGTAACTCAAATATTCTCCTTCGCGATCAGATCATAGAAACTTTATTTTCTTGTTACAATGATTCTCTACTTCACTCTGAAATTCCTTGAACTTTTCAAATGTTTCAGAATTATGTTTCATCAAGTAGATATATCCATACCTACTCAAATCATTCGTGAAGGTTAGAAAATAAGGATACCCACCGCGTGCCTCAACACTCATTGGACCACATACATCTATATGTATTATTTCCAATAAGTCATTAGCTCGCTCCATTGTTCCGGAGAACGGAGTTTTAGTCATCTTGCCCATGAGGCATGGTTCGCAAGTATCAAATGATTCATAATCAAGTGATTCCAAAAGTCCATCCGCATGGAGTTTCTTCATGCGCTTTACAACAATATGATCTAGACGGCAGTGCCACAAGTATGTTGCACTATCATTATCAACTTTGCATCTTTTGGCATCAATATTATGAATATGTGTATCACTACGACCGAGATTCAACAAGAATAGACCATTCATCAAGGGTGCATGTCCATAATAGATATTACTCATATAAATGGAACAACCATTATTCTACGGTTTAAATGAATAACCGTCTCACAATAAACAAGATCCAAATATAATGTTCATGCTCAACGTTGGCACCAAATAACAATTATTGAGGTCTAAAACTAATCTCGAAGGTAGATGTAGAGGTAGCGTGCTGACGGTGATCACATCGACCTTGGAACCATTCCCGACGTACATCATCACCTCGTCCTTAGCTAATCTTCGTTTTTCCGTAGCTCCTATTTCGAGTTACAAATATGAGAAACCAAACCAGTATCAAATACCCAGGCGCTACTACGAGCATTAGTAAGGTACACATCAATTACATGTATATCAAATATACCTTTCACTTTGCCATCCTTCTTATCCGCCAAGTATTTGGGGCAGTTCCATTTCCAGTGACCATTTCCTTTGCAGTAGAAGCACTCAGTTTCAGGCTTGGGTCCAGCTTTGGGCTTCTTTACGGGAGCGGCAACTTGCTTTCCATTCTTCTTGAAGTTCCCTTTCTTTCCGTTGCCCTTTTTCTTGAAACTAGTGGTCTTTTTAACCATCAACACTTGATGCTCCTTCTTGATTTCTACCTCTGTGGCCTTAAGCATTACGAAGAGCTTGGGAATCGTTTTCATCATCCCTTGCATATTATAGTTCATCACGAAGCCTTTGTAGGTTGGTGGCAGTGACTGAAGAACTCTGTCAATAACACTCTCAACTGGAAGATCAATTCCCAGCTGAGTCAAGTGGTTATGATATAGGAAACATTTTGAGTATGTGTTTTATGTGGCTTGAACTACGTTGGTATTTCCCCAAAGAGGAAGGGATGATGCAGCACAGCTACGGTAGATATTTCTGTCGCTGCACAAAAGTAGGGGCCTTTTCTGTACCCCTTTACTTGTGCACGGGCAGTCATAGCCACACCTGCGGCCGGGCTTGGCAGGGCAGAGGAAGGGAAGGTACAAGGCTGTCGAGGCAGCACTCAAGCTAGAAGCATGAAGGGCAAAGGGGCAAGGTGGATTCCCCCGGCAAGACCCTTGCCAGGGCGGCCTACACAGCCGCGGCAAGAGCCTTGCCGAGGGAACTTTCCCAATGCCAACAAGGCTGCCACCCTTGAGCCTGAGAGTCCGGACACCATCGACAAACATCAAGACCAAGGCTCAGGGGCACCTGCGTGGTGGCATGCAGATCTTTGTGAAGATCAAAGGCCTGCAAATCTGGATGGGAACCAAAAGATGAAGACCCCCGGCGAGATCCTTGACGGTGACAGATGAAGGCCCCCAACAAGATCCTTGCCGAGATGGCCGTGAGACCCCCGACAAGATCCTCGCTGGGGACGCCCACAAGACCCCGGCAAGACCCATGCCGACCCCGGCAAGACCCTTGCCAGGGACATCTTTGGGGCCACAACCAGGCCTGCACCCACCAAGGTTTCGCTGTCCCATGGCCATTCCGACGCGGCAACCAGCCTGCCAAACTGGGCACGCACCTACATGGAAGCAAGCAACCTCTAGGACAACCAGCCAAGCACCTGCGTGGTGGCATGCAGATCTTCGTGAAGACCCTGCCACCGCACCAACGCAGCAGCCAGCCAGCCAGCATGGCGCTGCATGCCTCATCAACTTGGACGCGGCGGAGCAAGGCGATGCGGCGACAGACGGGACGAGCTTCGTTACCGACCCCAATAAAGAAAGAGGACACGTAGGAGGCGCATTAAATGCATTTGTCCCATGATGTCAGGGATAGAATTGTACACTGTATATGCTTTCCACCTCCTGTGTGCCACTATGGCGACCCCTTTGACATATAAAAGGAGGCCCGAGGCGTACTGAGGGAGGATTCAGACTTTTTGGACTGGGCATGCACCACAACTAGTTCAAGAGCTCAAGAACACTAAATACACACAAAGTAGGACTAGGGTTTTACGCATCGTTTGCGGCCCGAACCTGGGTAAAAATCCCTACACGACCCGCTCTTTGCGTAGCTTCACGCCCCGCCAACTGTAGTAGGGATTCCATGTGATCCCATAGGTGTCGTTCCTAAGCCCCGACATCCTTGGCGCGCTAGGTAGGGGCGCAAGCTGTGAAAATCTGGTTTAGAAGTCAGCGCATCGACTTCATCATCCCCTTGGCCCCCAAGAAGAAGGGGATCACAGCAATCGGGTCGTCCAGAGCCGGCCCGTACGCACCAGCGCGGGCGGGAAACGGGGTGGCTACGGATGTGACAGAGGCGCGGCCCACGAGCATCCATGACACTCTGGCAATCGGAGCCAGGCGAGCAGCGTCGTTCGGGTCCAAGACGACGAGCCACACGCTGCTGGTTCAGGGGGCGGGGCGGTGCCGCCCATGGGCGGCGCGACAACCTCTAAGACGCCCCAACCGGCGCCCGTGCCATGGCCTTCCCAGGCCGCGCACGATGAGGAACACCGCGACGTCGGTGCCCCCGGGCACCGCCGCGGGAAGAGCCCTTTGCGTCACTCTTAGGACGCACCGGGCCTGCGTGCGCACCTGGACGCTGGCGGGAGCGGCACGCGGCCACGAGACCGTGATAGAGCTCCTTCTAACGTGGTTAGAAGTTGGAGCACGTCACGGTCCATGCAGCTTTCGCCACCACCCACGCCAGCAGAAGCGTTGGCACGTGTGTAACTGCTCCTCGACTTTCCTCCTGCCGCGGAGAAGCTCGACGAGTGGAGAGCCACCATTCGGAGCCTCATCAGCTTTGCCAATAAAGATGAACCGCAACCAGCAGGACCCACGTGCCAGCGCTCCGTCGAGCCGGCGCACGCTAGTGGTGGGAGGACCGCGGCTGCGCGACCATGGTGCACTCTCCTCCCCTACGCCAGCAACAGCAGCCATCGGCTCGTCGGGCCGACGCCTGTGACAACGTTTCCACAGCGTCATCCGACCCGCGAGCCCGCTGCAACCAACGTCAAGTTCTTCGAGAGCGAGCTCAGGAGGACGCTCGGACCACCATCGAGCGGCGGCGGGAAGCACGCCATCAGTCGGATCGGTGTGCGGGGCCCACTATGCACCGCCCAGCCCGGGGGGCTTCGGCGACCTACCTTACGAGGTAGGTTGTCTAGCCTTTACTCGTGAGCTGCCACAGTTCTAGTGGCCCACGCATCGCACGTTTAAGCCTGTGGTCAGAGAGAAGTGCAATGGCAAGACTCACCCGTTGGAGTTCCTCGACATCTACACTATCGCGATGCAAGCGGCTGGGCCTCGCGATGACAAGGTGCTTGCCAACTACTTTCCGTTCGCGCTTAAGCCCAACGTCATGTCATGGTTGATGCACCTGCCAGTGGATTCCATCTCTTCTTGGTCAGATCTGTGCCATGAGTTTGTTGGCGCCTTTACCAGAGGCCACCAAGCTCCTGGCCAGGCAAGTGATTTGCATGTCATCCCACAGAAGGACGGTGAGACCCTGCGCAAATACATACAAAGGTTCAGCCGTGTGCAGTACAACATTCCAGATGTTCACCCCGCTGCTGTCATTATTGCATTCCACCAGAATGTGCACAACCGCAAGATGCGTGAAGAGCTGGCGATGAATAAGGTTAAGGATGTAGCCGAGCTTTATGTTCTGGATGATAGATGTGCTCGGGCTGAAGAAGGAAGGAAGTACCCCAGTGAGGACGCCGGTGCGGAAACCAATTCCATGGACGAAGACGACGTCGCCCCGGCAAAGAAGGGTAGACGTCGCAATAGGAAGCGTAAGGGCAAGACCGTGCTTGCTGTTGAGGGACCCGGCAACCCCGGTGCCGCTAAGAAGGCCAAGGCTGACGACCCCGGCAAGGAAGTTGCCGGGTGCGCCGCCTGCCGGGCCTTGGCGGCTGCCAACAAGTCAGGAGGCTCCGACAAGCAGTATTGCAAGATCCATCGCACCAAGGACCATGACCTCTGATACATCCATTTTGCATCATGCTTTTATATCAATATTTATTGCATTATGGGATGTTATTACACATTATATCTCAATACTTATGGCTATTCTTTCTAATTTTACAAGGTTTACCATGAAGAGGGGGAATGCCGGCAGCTGGAATTCTGGCTGGAAAAGGAGCAAACATTGGAAACCTATTCGGCACTACTCCAAAAATCCTGAAACTCCACGAAACTTATTTTTGGAATTAATAAGAATTATTGAGCGAAAGAAACACCTTAGGGGGCCCACACCCTGGCCAGGAGGGTGGGGGCATGCCCACCCCTACTGGGTGCGTCCCCCTGTCTCCTGGGCCCCCTGGTGGCCCTCCGGTGTCCATCTTCTGCTATATGAAGGCTTTTACCCTGGAAAAAATCATGGGAAAGCTTACCGGACGAAACTCCGCCGCCACGAGGCGGAACCTTGGCAGAACCAATCTAGAGCTCCGTCAGAGCTGTTCTGCCGGGGACACTTCCCTCCGGGAGGGGGAAATCATCACCATTGTCATCACCAACGATCCTCTCATCGGGAGGGGGTCAATCTCCATCAACATCTTCACCAGCACCATCTCCTCTCAAAACCCTAGTTCATCTCTTGTATCCAATCTTGTATCCAAACCACAAATTGGTACATGTGGGTTGCTAGTAGTGTTGATTACTCCTTGTAGTTGATGCTAATTGGTTTTCTTGGTGGAAGATCATATGTTTAGATCCTTAATGCATATTATTACTCCTCTGATTATGAACATGAATATGCTTTGTGAGTAGTTATGTTTGTTCCTGAGGACATGGGTGAAGTCTTGCTATTAGTAGTCATGTGAATTTGGTATTCATTTGATATTTTGATGAGATGTATGTTGTCTTTCCTCTGGTGGTGTTATGTGAACGTCGACTACATGACACTTCACCATTATTTGGGCCTAGAGGAAGGCATTGGGAAGTAATAAGTAGATGATGGGTTGCTAGAGTGCAGAAGCTTAAACCCTAGTTTATGCGTTGCTTCGTTAGGGGCTGATTTGGATCCATATGTTTAATGTTGTGGTTAGGTTTACCTTAATACTTCTTTTGTAGTTGCAGATGCTTGCAATAGGGGTTAATCATAAGTGGGATGCTAGTCCAAGTAAGGGCAGTACCCAAGCACCGGTCCACTCACATATCAAATTATCAAAGTACCGAACGCGAATCATATCAGCATGATGAAAACTAGCTTGACGATAATTCCCATGTGTCCTCGGGAGCTCTTTTCTCATTATAAGAAATTGTCCAGGCTTATCCTTTGCTACAAAAGGATTGGGCCACCTTGCTGCACTTTATTTACTTTCATTGCTTGTTACTCGTTACAATTTATCTTATCACAAAACTATCTATTACCTACAATTTTAGTGCTTGCAGAGAAAACCTTACTGAAAACCGCTTATCATTTCCTTTTGCTCCTCGTTGGGTTCGACACTCTTACTTATCGAAAGGACTACGATAGATCCCCTACACTTGTGGGTTATCAAGACTATTTTCTGGCGCCGTTGCCGGGGAGTGTAGCGCTTTTGGTGAGTGGAACTTGGTAAGGAAACATTTATATATTGTGCTGAAATTTTCTGTTACTTGTCACTATGGAAACTAATCCTTTGAGGGGCTTGTTCGGGGTATCTTCACACCGACCAGAAGAGCAAAGAGTTGCTCCTCAACCTACTGAACTTTTTGAAAATATTTACTTTGAGATCCCTTCGGGTATGATAGATAAACTGCTAGCTAATCCATTTGCAGGAGATGGAACATTGCATCCCGATTTACACCTTATCTTTGTGGATGAAGTTTGTGGATTATTTAAGCTTGCAGGTATTCCCGATGATGTTGTCAAAAGGAAGGTCTTCCCTTTATCTTTGAAGGGAGATGCATTGACATGGTATAGGCTATGTGATGATACGAGATCTTGGAATTATAAACGATTGAAGTTGGAATTTCACTAGAAGTTCTATCCTATGCATCTTGTTCATCGTGATCGTAATTACATATGTAATTTCTAGCCTCGCGAAGGAGAAAGCATCGCTCAAGCTTGGGGGAGGCTCAAATCAATGCTATATTCATGCCCCAATCATGAGCTCTGCAAAGAAATGATTATTCAAAAAATTTATGCTCGTCTTTCTCTCAATGATCGCAACCTGCTCGATACTTCCTGTGCTGGTTCTTATATGCTGAAGACTATTGATTTCAAATGGGACTTACTGGAAAGAATTAAACACAACTCTGAAGATTGGGGTTCCAACGATGGTAAGGAGTCAGGTATGACACCTAAATTTGATTGTGTTAAATCTTTTATGGATACCGATGCTTTTCGTGGATTTAGCGCTAAATATGGACTTGACTCTGAGATAGTAGCTTCTTTCTGTGAATCTTTTGCTACTCACGTTGATCTCCCTAAGGAGAAGTGGTTTAAATATAATCCTCCCATTGAAGTAAAAGTAGTTGCACCTATTACAGTTGAAGAAAAGACTGTCACCTATAGTGATCCTATTGTTCCTACTACTTATGTTGAGAAACCTCCTTTTCCTGTTAGGATAAAGGATCATGCTAAAACTTCGACTGTTGTTCATAAGAGTAATACTAGGACTTATACCCCTCCTGAGCAAATCAACGTTGAACCTAGTATTGCTATGGTTAAAGATCTCTTGGATGATGATTTAGATGGGCATGTTATTTATTTCTGTGGTGAGACTGCTAATATCGCTAGACCAGATACTAAGATACATAGACCTGTGGTAGGCACGCCTGTTATTTCTGTCAAATTAGGAGATCATTGTTATCATGGCTTATGTGATATGGGTGCTAGTGCTAGTGCAATACCCTATGACTTATATAAATAAATTATGCATGACATTGCACCCGTTGAATTGAAAGACATTGATGTTACTATTAAGCTTGCTAATAGGGATACCATTAAACCAGTTGGGATAGTTAGAGATGTTGAAGTCTTGTGTGGGAAGGTTAAATATCCTGCCGATTTTCTTGTTCTTGGTTCCCCACAAGATGATTTTTGTCCCATTATTTTTGGTAGACCCTTCTTGAACACTGTTAATGCTAAGATTGATTGTGAAAAGGATACTGTCACAATTGCCTTAGAAGGTATGTCTCATGAGTTTAATTTTGCTAAGTTTCGCAGACAACCTCATGATAGAGAATCACCTAGTAAGGATGAGATTATTGGTCTTGCTTCCATTGTCGTGCCTCCTACTGATCCGTTAGAACAATATTTGCTAGACCATGAAAACGATATGTTTATGAAGGAAAGAAGGGAAATAGATGAAGTGTCCCTTAAACAGGAACCTATGCTAAAACACAACCTTCCCATTGAAATTCTTGGGGATCCCCCTCCACCCAAGGGTGATCCCGTGTTTGAACTCAAACCATTACCTGAAAATCTTAAGTATGCTTATCTTGATGAAAAGAAAATAGATCCTGTTATTATTAGTGCTAACCTTTCAGAGCAAGAAGAAGAAAGATTATTGAAAACTCTAAAGAAGCACCACGCTGCTATTGGATATACTCTGGATGATCTTAAGGGCATTAGTCCCACGTTATGTCAACACAAAATTAATTTGGAGGCCGATGCTAAACCAGTTAGAGATCCTCAACGACGACTGAATCCCAAGATGAAAGAAGTAGTAAGAAAGGAGATACTAAAGCTCCTTGAGGCAGGTATAATTTATCATGTTGCTGATAGTGAATGGGTAAGCCCTGTCCATTTTGTTCCTAAAAAGGGAGGTATTACCGTTGTTCCTAATGATAAAGATGAATTGATCCTGCAAAGAATTATTACAGGTTATAGGATGGTAATTGATTTCCGTAAATTAAATAAAGCTACTAAGAAAGATCACTACCCTTTACCTTTTATTGATCAAATGCTAGAAAGACTATCCAAACATACTCATTTCTGCTTTCTAGATGGTTATTCTGGTTTCTCTCAAATACCTGTGTCAGCGAAGGATCAATCTAAAACTACTTTTACTTGCCCTTTCGGTACTTTTGCTTATAGACGTATGCCTTTTGGTTTATGTAATGCACCTGCTGCCTTTCAAAGATGTATGATGGCTATATTCTCTGACTTTTGTGAAAAGATTTGCGAGGTATTCATGGATGATTTCTTCATTTATGGATCCTCTTTTGATGATTGCTTGAGCAACCTTGATCGAGTTTTGCAGAGATGCGAAGACACTAGTCTCATCTTGAATTGGGAAAAGTGCCACTTTATGGTTAATGAAGGCATTGTTTTGGGGCATAAGATTTCCGAGAGAGGTATTGAAGTTGATAAAGCTAAAGTAGATGCTATTGAAAAGATGCCATGTCCTAAGGACATAAAAGGTATAAGAAGTTTCCTTGGTCATGCCGGTTTTTATACGAGGTTCATTAAGGACTTTTCTAAAATCTCTAGGCCTCTGACTAATTTATTGCAAAAAGATATTCCTTTTGTCTTTGATGATGATTGTGTAGAAGCATTTGAAATACTTAAGAAAGCTTTGATCACTGCACCTATTGTTCAGCCACCTGATTGGAATTTACCTTTTGAAATTATGTGTGATGCTAGTGATTATGCTGTAGGTGTTGTTCTAGGGCAAAGAGTTGATAAGAAATTGAATGTTATCCAGTATGCTAGTAAGACTCTTGATACTGCCCAGAGAAATTATGCTACTACTGAAAAAGAATTCTTAGCAGTTGTATTTGCGTGTGATAAGTTTACACCTTATATTGTTGATTCCAAAGTTACTATTCACACTAATCATGCTGCTATTAATACCTTATGGAAAAGAAGATGCTAAGCCTAGACTCATTAGATGGGTTCTCTTGCTCCAAGAATTTGATTTGCATATTATTGATAGAAAGGGAGCTGAGAACCCCGTTGCAGACAACTTGTCTAGGTTAGAGAATGTTCTTGATGACCCACTGCCTATTGATGATAGCTTTCCTAATGAACAATTAGCGGTTGTTAATGCTTCTCGTACTGCTCCTTGGTATGCTGATTATGCTAATTACATTGTTGCTAAATTTATACCTCCTAGTTTCACATACCAGCAAAAGAAAAAGTTCTTTTATGATTTAAGACATTACTTCTGGGATGACCCACACATTTATAAAGAAGGAGTAGATGGTGTTATTAGACGTTGTGTACCTGAGCATGAACAGGAACAGATCCTATGCAAGTGTCACTCTGAATCATATGGAGGACACCACGCTGGAGATAGAACTGCACACAAGGTATTACAATCCGGTTTTTATTGGCCTACTCTCTTCAAAGATGCTCGTAAGTTTGTCTTATCTTGTGATGAATGTCAAGAATTGGCAATATCAGTAGACGTCAAGAAATGCCTATGAATTATTCTCTTGTTATTGAACCGTTTGATGTTTGGGGCTTTGATTATATGGGACCTTTTCCTGCCTCTAATGGTTATACACATATTTTAGTTGTTGTTGATTACGTTACTAAGTGGGTAGAAGCTATTCCAACTAGTAGTGCTGATCATAACACTTCTATTAAAATGCTTAAGGAAGTTATTTTTCCAAGGTTTGGAGTCCCTAGATATCTTATGACTGATGGTGGTTCACATTTTATTCATGGTGCTTTCAGTAAGATGCTTGCTAAGTATGATGTTAATCATAGAATCGCATCTCCTTATCATCCACAGTCTAGTGGTCAAGTAGAGTTGAGCAATAGGGAGCTCAAATTAATCTTGCAAAAGACTGTCAATAGATCTAGAAAGAATTGGTCCAAAAAACTTGATGATGCATTATGGGCCTATAGAACTGCATACAAAAATCCTATGGGTATGTCTCCTTATAAGATGGTTTATGGAAAAGCTTGTCATTTACCTCTTGAACTTGAACATAAAGCATATTGGGCTATTAAAGAGCTCAACTATGACTTCAAACTTGCCGGTGAGAAGAGGTTGTTTGATATTAGCTCACTTGATGAATGGAGAACCCAAGCGTATGAGAATGCCAAGCTATTCAAAGAAAAAGTTAAACGCTGGCATGACAAAAGGATACAAAAGCATGAGTTTAGCGTAGGTGATTATGTGTTATTATTCAACTCTCGTTTAAGATTTTTTGCAGGAAAACTTCTCTCTAAATGGGAAGGTCCTTACGTTATCGAGGAGGTCTATCGTTCTGGTGCCATCAAAATCAACAACTTCGAAGGCACAAGTCCGAGGGTGGTGAACGGTCAAAGAATTAAACATTATATCTCAGGTAATCCTATCAATGTTGAAACTAATATTATTGAAACCGTAACCCTAGAGGAATACATAAGGGACACTTTCCAGAACGTTCCAGACTCTGAAAAGGAATAGTTATGTGGTACGGTAAGTAAAACGACTCCAAAAAAATTCTAATGGCAATTTTTATCAGTTTTGGAATATTTAAGAATTTTAGGAAGAAATAAGTAGTCCAAGAGGGACACGAGGCCTCCACGAGGGTGGAGGGCGCGCCCACCCTTACTCGGCGCGCCCCCCTATCTCATGGACACCTCGTGTGCCTCCCAGACTCCGTTTTCTTGCACGTTACATATTTTGGCCGGTGAAAATTCATTATATAAACTCCCGAAGGTTTTGACCACCGTATCACGTAAATATCCTCTGTTTTCGTTTCGAGCTGTTTCTGTTTCAGATCTAGAGCATCATGGTGTCTCCAAGTGCTCCCAAGGACAAGTTTTTCGAGAGGGTTATCAACCCCTATCTCGCGGAGGTGCTGCAACACCCTCAAACCAATGAGATGCATGAGGGGGTGCTACACATCTGCGATGTGGAGGGACCAAGGCGTACCGGAAGCATGGAGACAAAGCTCGAAGTCGTGGAGCAGCAAGTATTCAAGTGCCAAGGGATGGTGGAGCGTGGACTCAACGCCAACTAGATGATGATCACGGAGTTCACCAACAACCACAAGCAAGATGCCAAAGTCATTGGGGAGACCATCTTCAAGCTTCAAGAGAAAATCGAGCACCTCCAAGCCCAGATCTATGACCTGCAAAACCAGAACTGTGAGTATGAATATAGATTCAAGAGGATGAGTTTGGCTGCAGATTTAAGGATCTCGGAGACTCGATCATCCTTCTATGATGGTGAGCCTATGCCTTGGAAGATGGATGACAAGCCTACATCATCAACAACTCCTACTTCACCACGTCCGAGGACATAATGATATGGGTATGGGCACTCCCCTTGGCAACTGCCAAGCTTGGGGGAGGTGCCCCGGTACCGTATCACCATCACACTCCTATCTTTACTATTTTATTTAGTTCGATCCTTTTAGTAGTATCTTGATCTATTAGATTGAAGTTTTGGTATCAAGTAGTTTTGAGTTTTGCTTTACGATCTCTTTATGTAATCGAGCCCGTGAGCTATCTATAATAAAGATTAGTGTTGAGTCAAGGGCTTTGCTATGTTGCTATGATCTTGAGAAAGTAGAAAGAATAAAAGAGTTCATATTGATCTTATGGTTAGTGATGACTTCACACATAGAAAGTATGAGGCATAAAAGTTGTTGAGAGTTGATAAACGTAGTTTTGGTCATCGTTGCAATTAATAGGAAGTAATAAGGAAAGAGAGGTTCACATACAAATATATTATCTTGGACATCTTTTATGATTGTGAAGCACTCAATAAGTATGACATGCTAAAAGAGTTGACGTTGGACAAGGAAGACAACATAATGGTTTATGTTTTCGCACATCTCAGTTAAAGTATATTGTCATTGACCTTCCAAACATGTTGAGCTTTCCTTTCCCACTCATGCTAGCCAAATTCCTTGCACCAAGTAGAGATACTACTTGTGCTTCCAAATATCCTTAAACCCAGTTTTTCCATGAGAGTCCACCATACCTACCTATGGATTGAGTAAGATCCTTCAAGTAAGTTGTCATGTTGCAGGCAATAAAAATTGCTATCTAAATATGTATGACTTATTAGTGCAGAGAAAATAAGCTTTATATGATCTTGTTGTGGAAGCAATAAAAGCGACGAACTGCATAATAAAGGTCCACATACAAGGAGCAATATAAAGTGACATTCTTTTGCATTAAGATTCTGTGCATCCAACCTTAAACGCACATGACAACCTCTGCTTCCCTCTACGAAGGGACTATCTTTTACTTTATGCTTGAGTCAAGGTGATCTTCACCTTTCCCTTTTTCATTTTATCCTTTGGCAAGCTCCTCGTGTTTGAAAGATCATGATATATATATCCAATTGGATGTAAGTTAGCATGGGCTATTATTGTTGACATCAGCTAAAGGTGAATACATTGGGAGGCAACACAATAATCCCCTATCTTTCTCAGTGTTCGGCTGAAACTCCATAACCACAAGTATTGCATGAGTGTTAGCAATGGTAGAAGACTACATGATAGTTGAGTATGTGGACTTGCTGAAAAGCTCTATTCTTGACTCTTTCTGATGTTATGATAAGTTGCAATTGCTTCAGTGACTAAGATTTTAGTTTGTTAGTTCCCAATGAAGTTTCTGAACCATGCTTGACATTGTGAATTGATCATTACTTGAGCATAAGAAATCTTATGATAAAATCTATTTATGTTGCTGTTATAAGAATGATCATGATGCCCTCATGTCCATATTTTATTTTTATCGACACCTCTATCTCTAAACATGTGGACATATTTTTCGATTTCGACTTCCACTTGAGGACGAGCGAGGTCTAAGCTTGGGGGAGTTGATACGTCCATTTTGCATCATGCTTTTATATCAATATTTATTGCATTATGGGCTGTTATTACACATTATATCTCAATACTTATGGCTATTTTCTCTTATTTTACAAGGTTTACCATGAAGAGGGGGAATGCCGGCAGCTGCAATTCTGGCTGGAAAAGGAGCAAACATTGGAAACCTATTCTACACTGCTCCAAAAATCCTGAAACTCCATGAAACTTATTTTTGGAATTAATAAGAATTATTGAGTGGAAGAAACACCTCAGGGAGCCCACACCCTAGCCAGGAGGGTGGGGGGCGCGCCCACCCCTACTGGGCGCGCCCCCCTGTCTCCTGGGCCCCCTGGTGGCCCTCAGGTGTCCATCTTCTGCTATATGAAGGCTTTTACCCTGGAAAAAAATCATGGGCAAGCTTATGGGATGAAACTCCGCCGCCACGAGGCGGAACCTTGGCGGAACCAATCTAGGACTTCGGCGGAGCTGTTCTATAGGGGACACTTCCCTCCGGGAGGGGGAAATCATCACCATCGTCATCACCAACGATCCTCTCATCGGGAGGGGGTCAATCTCCATCAACATCTTCACCAGCACCATCTCCTCTCAAAACCCTAGTTCATCTCTTGTATCCAATCTTGTATCCAAACCACAAATTGGTACCTGTGGGTTGCTAGTAGTGTTGATTACTCCTTGTAGTTGATGCTAATTGGTTTACTTGGTGGAACATCATATGTTCAGATCCTTAATGCATATTATTACTCCTCTATTATGAACATGAATATGCTTTGTGAGTAGTTACTTTTGTTCCTGAGGACATGGGTGAAGTCTTGCTATTAGTAGTCATGTGAATTTGGTATTCGTTTGATATTTTGATGAGATGTATGTTGTCTTTCCTCTAGTGGTGTTATGTGAACGTCGACTACATGACACTTCACCATTATTTGGGCCTAGAGGAAGGCATTGGGAAGTAATAAGTAGATGATGGGTTGCTAGAGTGACAGAATCTTAAACCCTAGTTTATGCGTTGCTTCGTTAGGGGCTGATTTGGATCCATATGTTTAATGTTGTGGTTAGGTTTACCTTAATACTTCTTTTGTAGTTGCGGATGCTTGCAATAGGGGTTAATCATAAGTGGGATGCTAGTCCAAGTAAGGGCAGTACCCAAGCACCGGGTCCACCCATATATCAAATTATCAAAGTACCGAACGCGAACCATATGAGCGTGATGAAAACTAGCTTGACGATAATTCCCATGTGTCCTCGGGAGCTCTTTTCTCATTATAAGAAATTGTCCAGGTTTATCCTTTGCTACAAAAGGATTGGGCCACCTTGCTGCACTTTATTTACTTTCATTGCTTGTTACTTGTTACAATTTATCTTATCACAAAACAATCTATTACCTATAATTTCAGTGCTTGCAGAGAAAACCTTACTGAAAACTGCTTATCATTTCCTTCTGCTCCTCGTTGGGTTCGACACTCTTACTTATCGAAAGGACTGTGATAGATCCCCTACACTTGTGGGTCATCAACCTCCAGAACTGCTGATAGGTTGAGTTGCTTGCAGAAAAGCAGAGAGCTGAATATGAAAGGTGGGACAAGGAGAAGGGTCAGGATGGTGCTGAGGGTTCCGGCAAGAAGCATGGCGGCCAAGGAGGTTGCCGCAACAAAGATAATCAACAAGAGAGGCCTGCTCAGGGCCGTGATAAGAAGGAGGAAGATGATGATCATGATGAGGACGACGAGTCCGGCGAGCACGAGTTCTAGAAAGCTACGGAGGCCATGTGCGTCGACGGTGGCGCCTCACTGCACACCTCTCACCGCCAACTGAAGTAGTGGGCACATGAAGTCACTGCGGCGGAGCCATCGTTCGACACCCAGAGGCCCCTGAAGTGATCCAGCACGCCTATCATTTTTGACACCGAGGATCACCCTGACCGCACAACTGCGGTCGGGTGTTTTCCGTTGTTGGTTTCCCCAACAATACGCAACCTCAAGGTGACAAAAGTGCTAGTTGATGGTGGGGCCAGTCTGAACTTGATCTCTCCTGCCGTGATCAAGAGGCTGCAAATCCCCGATGGAGATCTCGAGGAAACGGGCACGTTTCATGGGGTCAACCCAAGGAGGAGTCAGCCAAAGGGTAAGATCACGTTGCCTGTTACATTTGGGGGTGAGCTGAACTATAGGACGCAGAAGATCGTATTTTTATGTCACCAAGATCCCCTTGCCCTATAATGGGTCCTTGGCCGCCCAGCGCTGGCCAAGTTCATGGCGGCATCACATTACGCCTACGACATGTTGAAGATGCCCGGGCTAATGAGCATCATCACCATCCCCTCTGACAAGAAAGACGCGCTCATCTGCGCCGACCAACTCTACTAGGAGGCAGTTGCAGCGGCTGCCGACAAGGCACTTGCTCCTGCCGCTAAAGCGTCGGGAGGGAAGAGAGCCGGCAAGGCCCCTTCCAGTGAGACCTTTTCCGGCAAGACCTCCTGGACCCACTCAGGCAAGCGCGCCTCTTCGGAGTGCTGCGCTCCCGTCGAGGGCGTGCCAGAGAGCTCCACCGGCAAGAGCAAGAAATCCAAGGCAGCACCACCTAAGACCAAGAAGGTGCCTGTCAAGGAGGATGGCACAGGCGGGGCTTTTACTATAAGCTCCACCCTCGATAGCAAATAGGAAAGCGCACTCGTCGCCTTCCTGCGGGCGAATGTTGATGTGTTTGCATGGCAAGCATTCGACATCCCCGGCGTTCCCAGGGAGGTGATTGAGCACCACCTTGCTGTTTGTCCCCATGTGCGGCCCGTCAAGTAGAAGGTCACAAAGAAAGCTTTGGAGCGACAAGAGTTCATCATCAAAGAGATCAGGAAGTTGGAGGCAGCAGGCTTGGTAAGAGGAGTGCTCCACCCCACGTGGTTGGCCAATCCGGTGGTAGTGCATAAGGAAAATGGGATGTGGAGGTTGTGTATTGACTACACAGATATCAATAAGGCCTACCCAAAGGATCCTTTCCCCTTGCCACGCATTGACCAGATAGTGGACTCCACTGTCGGGTGTGACCTGTTGTCATTCCTCGACGCCTACTCACGATACCACCAGATCTTCATGATAAAGGAAGACGAGGAAAATACCACGTTCATCACCCCATGTGGTACGTACTGTTTTGTACGGATGCCTTTCGGGTTGAAAAGCGCTAGTTCTACATTTTCCCGAGCAGTCCAAATTGGTTTTGAGCCGCAGCTGCATAAGAATATGGAAGCTTATATGGATGATATAGTGGTCAAAACCAAGGACAAGGCTACGCTCATGCAGGATCTGTAGGAGACATTTGCAAACCTATGCAAGATCAACCTCAAGCTCAATCCAGAGAAGTGCGTGTTCAGCGTCCCGTCCGGCAAGCTTCTTGGTTTCTTTGTGTCTCAACGCGAAATCGAAGCAAATCACAACAAGATCAAAGCGATTGAGCAGATTGAGGCGCCAAGATGGGTCAAGGACATTCGTAGGCTCGCCGGCTGCGTTGCTGCTCTAAGTAGGTTCATCTCCAAATCTGCTGAGCGCGCCCTCCCCTTTTTCAAAGTTTTGAAAAAGGCGGGTCCAATGAAATGGACTCTGGAGGTAGAGGCAGCGCTACAAGATCTGAAGAGGTACCTCTCCTCCACGCCAACATTGGTCGCGCCTAAGCCACAAGAGCCATTGCTGCTATATCTAGCGGCAACGAATCAAGTGGTCAGTACTGTGCTAGTGGCACAAAGGGAACTTGGCGAAGAAACAGCGGCAGCAGCCGAGCCGTCGGATGATGGACCGGGGCATTCCCCAGCACGGCCTGATGCCGGCAAGGTGGGACCCCCGGAAAGGCCTGATCCCGGCAAGATAGAGTCTGCGCAAATAGGCGAAATTGAACAGAAGAAGAAGGTGGTGCAGCACCCGGTTTATTTTGTCAGTTCCCTCTTGCAGGGGGCTAGATCAAGATATTCTGGTATGCAAAAGCTACTTTTCGGCCTCCTCATGGCCTTGAGAAAGCTGCGCCACTATTTCCAAGCACGTGAGATCACCGTCTCACCCGCCTCCCTTTGCAATGAATCTTGCACAACCCAGATGCGACTGGGAGGGTTGTGGAGTGGGCATTGGAACTGTCGAGCTTTGGCCTCAAGTTTGAAAGTACTTCAACAATCAAGAGCCGAGCCTTGGCAGAGTTCATAGCAGAATGGACCGCAACACCCGACGAAGAGATTCAAGAGACCACCCTTCCCGGCAAGGAGACGTGTTGCGATTGGATTATGTACTTTGATGGAGCTTTCTCGCCGCAAGGTGCTGGTGCCGGCGTGCTACTTGTCGCGCCCACCGGAGAGCGCCTCAAGTACATAGTCCAGATGCACTTTCCCCGGGAAAAATCAACGAACAACACGATGGAGTACGAGGGATTGCTTGCCGGTCTCAGGATCGTGGCAGACCTCGGAATCAGGAAGCTCATCATCAGAGGTGATTCGCAGCTCGTCGTTAAGCAAGTTAACAAGGATTACCAAAGCCCGTTGATGGAGGCCTATGTGGATGAAATGAGGAAGTTGGAAGAGCGCTTTGACAGACTGCAAGCAGAGCATATTCCCCGAGCAGAGAACAGCATTGCCGATGACCTGTCAAAACGCGCTGCCCTCAAGTTGCCTGTGGAACCAGGTACCTTTGTGCTTCGGTTAACTCAGCCATCCGTTGAGCCATCAGCAGGATAGAACAAGCGAAGGAAGGTAGGCCCTGGCAAGTACTTTCCTGTTGAGCTCCCAGGAGCCGCCGGCCAGGAAGTTGCCGGGTATCCCAAGCTTGTCGGGGAGCAGCAACCTCTGACAGGGCCCCAGGCCCTGACCATAGAGGCAGCCGCCCCTACGGCCAAAGATGAGCCTTTAGTCCTTGCCGTCGAGCCCCAGGCTCCGGCATGGGCGCAGCGCACCATCCGTTTCCTCCAAATGGGGGAACTCCCTAAGGAATAGGAAGAAGCAGAGAGTAGCCTGTCGGTTTAGCATGTACCAGTTTGTGGATGATACCCTATACAGAAGGAGACCAAATGGTGTGAAATTGAAGTGCATTCCTCAGGAGGACGGACTGAAGCTGTTGGTAGAGATACATGGAGGCATATGTGGCTCTCACATAGGATCAAGGGCCCTTGCCAGCAAGGTGTTCCGGCAAGGTTTCTTCTGGCCCACTACTCTCCAGGATGCAACTACACTAGTAACGAAGTGTGAAGCATGCCAGTTCCATTCAAAGAAGCTTCATCAACCAGCCCAAGCCCTTCAAACAATTCCTCTTTCCTGGCCCTTTTTGGTCTGGGGGCTTGACATACTGGGCCCCTTTCCCCGTGTTGTCGGGGACTTTGAGTACTTGTACGTCGCGATCAACAAGCTCACAAAGTGGCCAGAAGTGGAACCGGTGAGAAAGGTGACAACACAATCAGCCGTCAAGTTCTTCAAGGGACTCGTCTGCCGTTTTGGTGTGCCGAATAGAGTCATCACCGACAACGGCACACAGTCCACAAGCCGCACCTTTATGCAGTATACTCAAGACCTCAACGGCAAGGTTTGTTTTGCTTCTGTTGCTCATCCTAGAAGAACGGCCAGGCTGAGAGGGCAAACGCAGACGTGTTGCGGGGCCTCAAGACCAGGACTTTTGACAGGCTACACAAGTGTGGAAGGCGCTGGATTGATGAGTTGCCAACGGTTCTTTGGTCGATAAGAACGACACCAAATCAAGCCACCGGACAGACACCCTTTGCCCTGGTATACGGGGCAGAAGCAGTTCTCCCCACGGAACTCATATACGGGTCATCTCGAGTGCTCGCTTATGATGAGCTTGAGCAAGAGTAGTGTTGCGCCAAGATGATGCGACCCTCCTTGAGGAAGATTGTCTTCGGGCTGCTGTGCAAGCCGCTCGCTACCAGCAAGCCTTGCGCCGCTACCATAGCCGCAAGGTTCATGCCCGAAGCCTTGAGGAAGGCGACCTTGTTCTTCAGCGAGTTCAATCCGCCAAGAATTCCAACAAGTTGATGCCAAAGTGGGAAGGCCCTTATCGGGTAATACGAGTCACCAGGCCCGGTGCAGTCCGCCTGGAGACCGAAGATGGTATCCCAGTGAGCAACTCCTGGAACATCGAACATCTTTGCAAGTTTTACCCATAAGGTGCAGTTGTCGGGCCCCCCGGCAGACCACTTTTTGTACAAGCCTTGCCGACAAGGCATGTAACCCTTTGTACAAAGCCAGGCGCAGACCCTGAGCAACAGATGAAGCGCTAGCGCCCTAGAAATTAGCATGCATGCTAGGTTGAGTCTCCCTCTCCGATAGGGTTGATAGTGCTTGGTGGCAACTAGAGGTTGAGTGCGTGTCTTTCTGTCTCTTCCAGTCCTTTTTGGTTCGCAAGCTGCACAGGTGCTTTTGCAGAACCGTTTGGAGGAAAGAAGACGGACCGACACCCCCGACCCTAGCAAGGGTTGCTGGGGGCTGCAGATTCAGATTAGTCTTTTCTTCCCCGCTATGCACTTCTGTATGAAACTTGAACATATGAAACTTCGTTCATTCCTATGCCACCGTGCTCCCTCCTACCTATGCCCAAAGTCCCTTTCAGGCCGGAATTTGGTTGTAGCTGCGGTGGAAGGGAAACAAATGAAGGGCCCGATCCTACTTTGCCCCTACTCCCGCCAAGGGCGTGGGTATAATCATGGTATAAAGCGGGAGGACGGCAAGGGTTCTTGCGGGGCGATGTTGTTTGCTTAAAAGAACAAGGACTCGCTCCTTAGTGTGGGCCTCACTCACACACAAAAGAACCTGGCAAACACCCTTTTTCATTATTACGTTGATTAAACAAATACAATTCATACAGAACATAAACATGAGCAAGGGGTTACAAAGTCTAAATTTGACAAGTGCCCGCAGGCTTAAGATCTAAAAAAGACAAGATGCCCGTAATCCCTTTCTTGTCCCTCTCCTCAGGAAGCGGATCAGGATAGCAGGAGGGCGAAAGGAGTGCCTAGGCGAGGTACGAGCAGCAGATGGCGCCAAGAGAACGTCCCAGTGGCCGCCCAGAAGAGGGCTGGTGATGATGGTGCCAAGGGAGAAGCCGAAAGATGAGGCAGCAAGCCGGCAATACGAGACAAAGGCGTCAATGCCATCGTACTCTGACTTGACGGCCCGCCACCCGCCTTCTTCGTCTTCACCGGCCTTCTGGCGCTAGCAGCCAGAAGCAACGGCCCCGAGAAGTTCAGGGAGCTGGCTCGAGGAGCCGCCGCCAAGAACTACCCCCCCGGCAAACCATTCTGCCGGGGAGAAGGCCAAGTGCAGATGGTGCTGCTGCCGGCATCGCCTAGGGATGGGGCGTCCGGTGTCTTGTCGGACCCATCCCCGTTGTCCTTCCCACTGGTCCCCTCCTTGTCGCTGTCGCTCGAGGAGGAGCTCTCATCGTCGGTCAAGCTCTCCGCGCCGCACCCTAACCTGATTCCCGAGCGCCTGAAGACCTTGACGGAGAGCAGGTCACTCTGTACTAATTTGAAGTGGAGAACGTGCCCCTTCATCAAGCAGTGGGCACGTGCGAAGGTTTTCCAACCCCGATGAAGAAGCATTACATGAGGGACGGGGAACCTTGTGTTCACACACATGTCTCCATTGCAACACCCCTTCATGTGAAGCCTCAGCCTTGGCGGCTGGTCGATCTCCAGCACCCTCGTGAACGCCTCACGAAGATGAACACGGCTATGCGGCGGCTCGCACAATTGCAAGATGAACTCCAGTGATATGTCTCCGACATGGCCACTTGATGAAGCAGGAGGAGATGGTGGCGGAGACGGTGGCGTCGTGAGTGTCCCCCTTCCGCGCCCAGCTCTGCCTCGACCACCTCGCCGACCGCGACCCCGTCCGGCGCCTTCGCCTTGAGTGTCTGGCTCTTCCTTAACCGCCACAGCTCTCTAGTGGGAGGAAGACCTGGTCGCCTCCGCAGAAGGACGGCCATGGCCATGCCCTCTCAGCATGGTAGTAGATGGAGAATGGGGAAGAAGGGAAGACACAACAGGATGCCTCTCCTCCTCCTCCTGGTCCCTTTTTTATAGCCAAGCAAAGAAGGCTGAAGACCGGCTCTACACCTCTAAAGAGCCCTTTCAAGTCTGGCTCATTAAAGCCATTGGTAACGAGCAAGGTCATCGACTGCCCTCCTCCCGCCAATCAAAGGCATGTGGGTATCGGCCATGGCGTGCTTTCCCATACCCTGCACGTCCGCCACCTACCCCACGCCATGCATGCAGCATACATGGCAAAAAAGACGGGCATGGTGGGAAATGTGGAACGGTGGTTCCAAGATTGGAAAGGGCGCAGAGGGTAAATGAGTAGTGTCCCTGTGATTTCCTCTTTTTTATGGGGAAGGCGCGGGCCGCCTCTTTACTATTCATCACAAGATGACACAAGCATGCTCCGGCCACTCCACGCACGACCCACACGTCATGTACTCAATGCGGATCGTGGGGAAGCACAACTGGTGAGGGAGTTACCACAGTTAAAACTCTGCCACACATGCCCGCGCACCATTCTGGGCTTGGCCCAACAACGCCTTGCGCTTGTGTGTGGCCCAGGCCCGGGGGCTCCTGTCGGTGTATAAAAGTAGGGGCCTTTACTATACCCCTTTACTTGTGCACGGGCATTCATAGCCACGCCTGTGGCCGGGCTCGGTAGGGTAGAGGAAGGGAAGGTACAAGGCTGCCGAGGCAGCACTCAAGCCAGAAGCATGAAGAGCAAAGGGGCAATGCGAATTCCCCCGGCAAGACCCTTGCCGGGGCGGCCTACATAGCCCCGGTAAGAGCCTTGCCGGGGGAACTTGCGCAATGCCAGCAAGGCCGCCACCCTTGAGCCTGAGAGTCCTAACACCATCGACAAACATCAAGACCAAGGCTTAGGGGCACCTGCGTGGTGGCATGCAGATCTTTGTGAAGATCAAAGGCCTGCAAATCTAGATGGGAACCAGAAGATGAAGACCCCCGGCGAGATCCTTGACGGGGAGATACGAAGGCCCCCGGCAAGATCCTTGCCGGGACGGCCACGAGACCCCGACAAGATCCTCACCGGGGACGCCCACAAGATCCTGGCAAGACCCTTGCCGGGGACATCTATGGGGCCACAACCAGGCCCACACCCACCAAGGTTTCGCTGTCCCACAGCCATTCTGACACAGCAACCAGCCTGCCAAACTAGGCACGCACCTACGTGGAAGCAAGCAACCTCTAGGCCAACCAGCCAAGCACCTGCGTGGTGGCATGCAGATCTTCATGAAGACCCTGCCACCGCACCAGCGTAGCAGCCAGCCAGCCAGCATGGCGCTGCATGCCTCGTCAGCTTGGACGCGCGTCGAAGCAAGGCGAGGCGGCGACAGACGGGATGAGCTTCGTTACCGACCCCGATAAAGCAAGAGGACACATAGGAGGCGCATTAAATGAGTTTGTCCCACAATGCCAGGGATAGACTTGTACACTATAGATGCTTTCCGCCTCCTGTGTGACATTGTGGCGACCCCTTTAACATATAAAAGGAGGCACGAGGCGTACTGAGGGAGGATTCAGACTTTTTGGACTGGGCATGCACCGCAGCTAGTTCAAGAGCTCAGGAACACTAAATGCACACAAAGCAGGACTAGGGTTTTACGCATCATTTGCGTCCTGAACCTGGGTAAAAATCCCTCCCTGCGTTGATCTTCTAGACCCGCTCTTTGCGTAGCTTCATGCCCCGCTAACCGTAGTAGGGATTCCCTGTGATCCCATAGGTGTCGTTCCTCAGCCCCGACAATTTCCCTCAGTGATGAGACCAAGGTTATCGAACTAGTAGGAGAACCACACAACACTACGTGAACGGCACCTGCACACAAATACCAAATACTCTCAACCCGACGTATTAAAGGGGTTGTTAATCCCTTTCGGGTAACGACGCCAGAAATTGGCAAGTAGACGGGATAAAAATTGTGATAGATTGGATAAATAGATCCTGCGGGAACGCGAGATAAAATAAATAAATAAAAATTGCAGCAAGGTATTTTTGTATTTTTGGATTAATAGATCTGAAAATAAAAGCAAATAAAAATAGATCGTGAAGGCAAATATAATAAAGAATAGACCCTGGGGCTTCTCTCGAGAAAAATAGCATATGGTGGGTAAACAAATTACTGTTGGGCAATTGATAGAACTTCAAATAATCATGACGATCCAGGCAATGATCATTATATAGGCATCACATCCAAGATAGTAGACCGACTCCTGCCTGCATCTACTACTATTACTCCACACATCGACCGCTATCCAGCATGCATCTAGTGTATTAAGTTCATGGAGAAACAGAGTAATCCAATAAGAACGATGACATGATGTAGAAAAGATCTATTTATGTAGAAATAGACCCCATCTTGTTATCCTTAATAGCAAGGATACATATGTGTTGGTTCACCTTCTGTCACCGGGATCAAGCACCGTAAGATCGAACCCATCACAAAGCACCTCTTCCCATGGCAAGAAAAATCGATCTAGTTGGCCTAACTAAACCAAAGATTCAAAGAAGAAATACAAGGATATAAGCAATCATGCATATAAGAGATCAAAAGACTCAAATAACTTTCATGGTTAAAAACATAGATCTGATCATAAACTCAAGGTTCATGGGATCCCAACAAACACACCGCAAAAAGAGTTACATCAAATACATCTCCAAGAGACCATTGTATTGAGAATCAAAAGAGAGAGAGAGAGGAAGCCATCTAGTTACTAACTACGGACCCCGTAGGTCTACAATGAACTACTGATTCATCATCGGAGAGGCACCAACCCCTCCGTGATGGTGTCTAGATTGGATCTGGTGGTTCTGGAACTTGCGGCGGCTGGAATTGATTTTCGTCGACTCCCCTAGGGTTTCTAGAATATTAGGGTATTTATAGAGCAAAGAGGCGGTGCGGGAAGCCACCGAGGTGGGCACAACCCACCTAGGTGCGCCTAGGCCCCCAGGCACGCCCTGGTGGGTTGTGCTCCCCTTGGAGCACCCCTCAGGTACTTTCAGGGCCCATCTGGTGTCTTCTGGTCCAGAAAAAATCCACAAAAATTTTAGCTGTGTTTGGACTCTGTTTGGTATTGATTTCCTGCGATGTAAAAAACAAGCAGAAAACAGCAACTGTCACTGGGCACTATGTCAATAGGTTAGTCGCAAAAATGATATAAAGTTGCTATAAAATGATTGTAAAACATCCAAGAATAATATAACAGCATGGAACAACCAAAAATTATAGATACATTGCAGACGTATCCGCATCCCCAAGCTTAATTCCTGCTCGTCCTCGAGTAGGTAAATGATAAAACAGAATTTTTGATGTGGAATGCTGCCTAACATGTTCATCACATATTATTTTCTTTGTAGCATGGACATTTGGACTTTTATATGATTCAAAGCAATAGTCTAGTTTTGACATGAGGATTTCAATACTTAACCATATCAACAAGCAACCATGTCTTACAAAATATCAACACTAAAGCAAGTTATCCCTAGCCCATTATGCTCAATCATTGATCCATTCATGAAACACACTCGCATATTAGCTACACCCAATGCTCAAGTACGATCATAATGCCTCTTAGTTGGTGCTTTATAAGAGAGGATGGAGACTCAAGTAAAAATAAAAATTGCTTACAGTAAAATAAAGGCCCTTCGCGGAGGGAAGTAGGGATTTGTAGAGGTGCCAGAGCTCAAAGCGAAAGAGATGGAGATAAAACATTTTGGGTGGCATGCTTTTCCTGTCAATGAAAATGATCGAGTAGTTCCCAATACTTTCCATGCTATATATATCATAGGTGGTTCCCAAACAGAAAATAAAGTTAATTCCTTTTTCAACCATACTTTCACTTTCCATGGCTAACCGTATCCATGCGTGCCTTCCATACCAACACTTTCCAAGGAATTTATTATTTGACAACATAAAGTAAATTCGTTTTTCATTTCGGTACCGGGCATCCCTAATACCTTTGTCGTACTCTCATGCAATGACAAGTGAATAAACACTCATCTTGAGAATAACACATCTAGCATGGAAATATATTAGCCACTCCCTACCGTTTCATGAGCGGTACGAGAACACAAAAAAGAAATTATTTTGAAAATTAGAGATGGCACATACAAATTTTCTTGGAATGGCAAAAGAATACCGCATATAGGTAGGTATAGTAGACTCATATGGCAAAACTGGTTTAAAGGTTTTTGGATGCACAAGTAGTGATTATACTTAGTGCAAATGAAGGCTAGCAAAAGATTGAGAAGCATCCAACCAAGAAACGAAAAATCTCATAAGCGAGAATTAAGCATAACTAACACCGAATAATGCAACACAAGCAGGATGTAGTTTCATTACATAACTATTGACTTTCGTGCTTGCATAGGGAATCGCAAACCTTAACACCGATATTCTTACTAAAACATAATTACTCATCAACATGGCTCACATATTATATCATCATATCTTAAAACTATTACAAAGAATCAAGTTTATTTTGTCCAATGATATTCATGAAAGTTTTTATTATATCCTTCTTGGATATCTATCACTTTGTGACTAGTTTCATATGTTGCTTTTAATAGCTCAAACAAATATAAGTGAAGAACATGAGCATCATATTTCTTTCTCTTAAAATAATTTAAGTGAAGAAAGAGAGACTTTCTTAAAAAAATTACTAACTCTCGAATAAATCTAAGTGAAGCATGAGAGCATTTCTTCAAAAATACTAAAGCACACCATGCTCAAAAAGATATAAGTGAAGCACTAGAGCAATTCCATAGCTCATAAAGATTTAAGTGAAGCATAGAAAGCAATTCTAACAAGTCATAGCATAATTTGGCTCTCTCAAATAGGTGTGTCCAGCAAGGATTCATGAATTAAAATAAAAAGCAAAACAAGAAAAGACTCATATCATACAAGACGCTCCAAGCAAAACTCATAATATGTGACGAACAAAAATATAGCTCCGAGTAAAATACCGATGATCGTTAGAAGAAAGATGGGATGCCACTCGGGAATCCCCAAGCTTAGATGCTTGATTCTCTTTGGATAATAGCTTGGGATGCCATGCGCATCCCCAAGCTTAGGCTCTTCTTACTCCTTATTCCTTCATCCATCATAATATCATCCAAAACTTGAAAACTTCAATCACACAAAACTCAACAAAACCTACGTGAGATCCGTTAGTATAAGAAAGCAAATCGCTACTATAAGTACTGTTGCAAACCCATTCATATTTTATTTTTGCATTATATCTACCGTATTCCAACTTTTCTATGGCAAAAACACTTCAAAGGAAACCATAGAATCATCAAAACAAGCACACAACACAAAGAAAACAGAATCTGTCAAAAACAGAACAATCTGTAGCAATCTGGATATTTCGAATACTTCTCTAACTCCAAAAATTCTGAAAAATTAGGACAACGTGAGAATTTTGTATATTAATCTTATTCAAAAACAATCAGTATTTTATTACGCTTCTGTTAAAAATGAAAATTATTTTCGTGACCGCAAAAGTTTCTGTTTTTCAGCAAGATCAAATCAACTATCACCCAACATGATCCCAAAGGCTTTGCCTGGCACAAACACTAACTAAAACACCAAAAACACAATCATAACAGTAGCATAATTGTGCAAACACTCAAAGCAGAAAGGAAAAGGCAAAAATAAATTTTATTCATTGGGTTGCCTCCTGTCGGTGTCAAAACCGGCGGATCTCGGGCAGGGGGTCCCGAACTGTGCGTCTAGGTGGATGGTAACAGGAGACAAGGGACACGATGTTTTTACCCAGGTTCGGGCCCTCTCGATGGAGGTAAAATCCTACTCCTGCTTGATTGATATTGATGATATGGGTAGTACAAGAGTAGATCTACCACGAGATCAAGGAGGCTAAACCCTAGAAGCTAGCCTATGGTATGATTGTTGTTCGTCCTACGGACTAAAACCCTCCGGTTTATATAGACACCAGAGAGGGCTAGGGTTACACAGAGTCGGTTACAATGGTAGGATATCTACATATCCGTATTGCCAAGCTTGCCTTCCACGCCAAGGAAAGTCCCATCCGGACACGGGACGAAGTCTTCAATCTTGTATCTTCATAGTCTTGGAGTCCGGCCAATGATGATAGTTCGGCTATCCGGACACCCCCTAGTGTAGGACTCCCTTAGTAGCCCCTGAACCAGGCTTCAATGACGATGAGTCCGGCGCGCATGTTGTCTTCGGCATTGCAAGGCGGGTTCCTCCTCCGAATAATCCATAGAAGATTTTGAACACTAGGATAGTGTCCGGCTCTGCAAAATAAATTCCACATACCACCGTAGAGAGAATAATATTTACACAAGTTCAATCTGCTGACGTATTTCGTGGCATGACGTCACACCACGGCCAAGCCTTTACTCGAATCATTTTTATTGTCCCACCTCAGCGCGTTTAGCGAAGCGGTTTCCTTGGCACGTCTTGTCAAAGCAGAGATCGTGTCCCCTTATTCCGGGATTCTCATCAATACGGACGTGGGTAACCCAACCGCTCCATTGATTGCGGCACTTGGGAGATAAGCGAGTTTTACCGGGCTGGTGGGGATGCATAGTTTCGCCCGCCCATATATAAGGGGATAAGGATCCACCTTTTCACCTACGCCTTCTTCCTCCTTTGCTTATCCATCTCCGCGCACTCGAGCTCCAGCGCCCAAGTCTACACATCTCACCTCGACCTTCTCCAACCATGTCTGGAGTGGGAGGCAAGTGGATGGCCTCCTCCATCACGGAGGGGCACATCAAAAAGCTGCGCAAAGCCCGTTACTTGTCTAGCGATATCGCGCACCGGCTCCTCGACGAGGGGAAGCTCATCCCCACCCCCGGGCCCCATGAGAGGGTAGTGTTCCTTCCCCATTTCCTCCGCGGACTGGGCTTCCCACTCCACCCCTTTGTCCGGGGGCTCATGTTCTACTATGGCCTGGATTTCCATGATTTGGCCCCAAATTTTATCCTCAACATCTTGACGTTTATCGTCGTGTGCGAGGCTTTCCTCTGCATCCAGCCCCACTTCGGTTTATGGCAAAAGACCTTCAACGTCAAGCCAAAGGTAGTGGGCGGCAGCCAAGCGGACTGCGGAGATGCCATGGTGGGCAAGATGCCCAATGTCACCTGGCTCGAGGGCACCTTCGTGGAAACCATCAAAGGATGGCAATCGGGGTGGTTCTACATCACCGAGCCGCGTGACCCTGAATGGGCAACGGCCCCCGAATTCAGATCTGGCATCCCCACGCAGCTCACCTCCTGGAAAGAGAAGGGCCCGTTGTGGGGCGATTCGGAGGAGCTGACCGGACTCCAATCATGTCTCCAAACCCTGGTGAACAAGAAGCTCAAGCTTGTCAACGTGGTCCAGGTCATGCTCATCCGCCGGATTATCCCGTGCCAATAGCGGGATTTCAACCTGTGGGAGTTCGATCCGGCACAGCACCAGACCTTGAGCAGGCTCTTCGACACTACGTACGAAGAGGCCTGGAGGGTGCTGTTCAAGGGCGCCGAGGCTCCCGCATCCGCTACCGAAGATCGCGGATTCAGCTCGCAGCGTCAGGCTGTCGAGGTAAGCTATATTATCCTTTACAGGACACTTGCTTTCCATAGTTTGACTCTATGTGGGATCTAAACTCCCAATACCTTTAACAGGCCTGGCAGAAGACGCCCGGACAGGTTAACTGTCCGGCTCCCCTTCCAGAAGACCCAGCGGATGCCCGTTTGACAGGGCTGCTGGTCCTGGCGCCTTACGTGGTGCCGGAGAAGAAGGCCAAGAAGAAGGCCACGGGAACCCGGAGGAGTTCCCGGCGCCAGGTGTTATCGGACTCATCGTCTGATGACTCCGAGGCGGACTCCTCCCACGAAGACGAGGAGGAGAAGAAAGAGGCCTCTCCCCTAGCGGGGGCAGAGAAGAAGAGGAAGGCTTCCCCAATGGGGGAGGCCGAAGGGTCCAAGAAAGGAAGGACCCTTCCCCCGGACTGTTCCACCAACGCCGACGACAACGACGAGGAGTGGACCTCGAGGGCCGGACCCCTGGCGAGATCGTCAGTGTCCGGACTCCTGAATAACTCATAATTTTTCTTTTTGTCGCATAGTGTCTTCTAACGCTGCATACAACCCTGTAGTCCGCCCAAGGACGATCTCCCCGCTTCGTCGAGCGGGTCCTTGGGTTCGTCGGATGTAAATAGCGCTTCACTTTCGACAGCCTCCTCCCCCCGTGATGCAGACGATGCCAAGGTGGGGTCCCAGAAGGGGACCAGCTAGGAGGAGGAGGCCCCGGAGGTGCCGCAGGGCAACCTCCCGGACTTTGGACCGGACTCCGCACCGAAACCTTTAGTGGTTCCGGAGTCCGGCGGGCGGCCCCTTTGTAAGAAGGGCAAGACTGTGACGCCGGTGACCTCCGTCCAACCGGAGGCGCCGGATAATTTGCTGGACGCGCTCAACGGTGCCTCCATCGACGAGGAGCACCGCACTGTTATGAGTGCGGTGATTCAGAAAGTTCGGTCCGCCAAGAGCGGGCTGACCGAAGCCTGCACCAGCCTTCTAACAGGCTTTGAGGTAAGGGTTTTAAGATATGTAAAATAGTACCGCATAGACAGTAGCCCCTGATGCTCAGTTCGGTGTTCGGAAAGAAAAGCCGAACTGAGGATCTAAAAAGATATACACAGGAGTCTAACACAAATATGTCAATATGGGAATGCAGGCTGCACTGCTGACCTCGGCCACACTGACTGCGGAGGTCAATTCCTTGAAGCAGAGCCTCGAGCGGTCCGAGATCGAGCTCGGCTGTGCCAAGAAGCAGCTCGAGGACAAGGAAGGTAAGTAACACCTTATTAAAGTTGTACCTTATAGAAAAGGATTTTGGTTGCGAAAAATGACAGGAATAACTTGGGTACTCCAGGGGCTACGAACGAGGTGGCGACCCTGAAGGAGGCGGTGTCCGCGGCCGAACACAATGCGGCCGCGGAACGCACCGAGCGAGAGAAGCAGGAGGCGCGGGTGGCGGAGGTGTGGCAAGAGCTCCAGGCTCTCGTGGAAAAACACGAGAGTTTGGAGCGTGACTCGAGGACTCGGGAGTCCGAGCTCGCCTCGGCTCTTGAGAGTGCCAAAGCCGCTAAGGCCAAAGCCCAGAAGGCCCTTCAGGAAATTAAGGCAGTAAAGAAGATAGCGGCGGGTAAGGCATTCTTCATGCAAAGCAAGCATGTAAAAGTGAATTACTTGTTACTTACCCGAATTCGGAGCTCTCTAGGAGCGTTCGCAGATCTGCCCCGTAGCATGTCCGATGCTGCCGCATTCTACAGAGCCGAGGAGGGGAGCTCGACAGAAAAGGTGTTCTGATCTCAGTATGCTGAGGCCGGACATCCGGTGCCCCCGAGCGACCAGCTGAAGCAGCTGGTCGAGCTCCACAAGGTGGCCGAACAGGCCATGAAGGGCCTCATAGTTCGGCTGTGGCCCAAAGAAGCCATGCCTGGGAGCTTCTTCGGTCTGGTGCGGCGGCTGGTGGACGCCTGTCCGTGGGTTGACGTCATCAAGCATTCTGCATGCATTGAAGGTGCCCGTCGGGCCCTTGCCCGCGCTAAGGTGCACTGGGGCAAGATGGACGCCGAGAAGCTTGTGACGGACACGCCACCGTCGGGCAAGGAGTATCGCACGCCCGAGATGTATATAAGGGTGTCCTGAAGGGTGCCCGCATTATTGCGGGTGAGTGCTCCAAAGATGTAATTTTTGAGTAGACTCGCGTTTTGTTATCCTGTGCGCTGAAAACTTTGTTCATATGCGCGAAGCAACACTTGTTAATTTAAAATATTACCTTCTGTGCGGCCATTTATCAAATCTGAGAGATGGCAAGTCGTTGGCTTCAGCCCCCATGCCACGAGTGCTGGGGTGTTCGGGATAAACTTGAGCGCTCTTGTTCCCATTTTTGGGTCCTTCTAGGGAGGCGCTCAACACAACGAACGAGGCAACCGGACTTATAATGCTTGAACACTCTCACTTAGCCATAGAATTCTATAATTTTAAATTTTGGCGAAGCCCCTAGTGTTCGGAAGGCCAAATTCGGGGTGCTATCCATGCCTGGGCCGGACAAAGCCGGTTCCTCGCTCTAAGCGGCATAAGTCTTTAGGGACTCGAAAAAAACTCTCGAACAGCGACCGGCTCTTGCCCCATCATGACAGTCAGTTTTAGCTTTCTCCACTGAGGTGCTCACCCAGCTCAACTGGGGCACAATTGCAGTAGTTCTCCCAGCGCTACCTTAGCCGATATAACGGAACGTAAGGTACGAAAACATGGGAGCCGGGCAAACCCAACTATTGACCCAAGACATGATTCGGAGCCGATGCATATAATGCTATAAGTTCGGGGTGCCGCACTTGTGAAAGTGTTCGGACTTATCACACCATAATTTGGGGAAATTAAGCCCCTGGTTATTTAGCCGTACCAAAGCGTACGGATGCAACATGTCATAAGTGAACATATATATAAAAAGGAATGCAATGATTAAGCAAAAAATGATGCATTGTTTATTCGAAAAATACTGCAATGAATGCAGAACGATACAAATAGTGCGATAAGCAAGGGGTGGGACTATTTAACATGCCCTCCTCCAGGGGTATGCTGCGGAATGATGTATGAAACAGGTATAATGCTCGTAATGGAGACCACCTGGATACTCGTCGTAGCTTTTCTGCTTCCCTGGCTGTTGCATCGTGAGTTCGGCAGGTCTACTGCCGGGCAGGGCTTCCGGGAAACAGAGTCCTGAGGATAATAAGAAAAAAAAGAAAAGAAAGAAAAGGATGACACATTTGGGAGCCCCTGGTGTGGTTGAGCCGCACTCTGGGGCTGCCGTGGTCGTGCCCCTCCCCCTATGCCCGTGGTATCTCCAGAGCATAGTGATGTACGCGTAGTACTGGTCTTGCAATTTTGCGAGGGCTGGGGTTGGGGCCGCATTGCTACGCATGCTCGGAACGTGCCAGGTGGTCTTGTTGTAGGTTACTCCGGGCGCGCTTGACGGTGTCCGGTCGCTTAACAGCCGGACTCAAGAACTGCCTTAAGAGGCTACTCTGTACTTCCGCCGCGAGAGCCGCTGTATGCTCCTCCGTTCGGAGAGAGTGTTCAGTGTTTCCGTTGACCGTGATGACTCCTTGAGGGCCTGGCATCTTGAGCTTGAGGTATGCGTAGTGCGGCACCGCATTGAACTTTGCAAACGCGGTTCATCCGAGCAGTGCATGATAGCTGCTGCGGAACGGAACTATGTCGAAGATTAACTCCTCGCTTCGGAAGTTATCCGGGGATCCGAAGACCACTTCAAGTGTAACTGAGCCTATACAATTGGCCTCTACACCTGGTATGACGCCTTTGAAGGTCATCTTTGTGGGTTTAATCCTTGAGGGGTCTATGCTCATCTTGCACACTGTATCCTGATACAGCAGGTTCAGGCTGCTGCCACCGTCCATCAGGAGTCTAGTGAGGTGAAATCCGTCGACGATTGGGTCCAAAACCAATGCGGCGTATCCGCCATGGCAGATGCTAGTGGGATGGTCCCTTCGATCAAAAGTGATCGGACAGGAGGACCACGGATTGAACTTTGGGGCGACTGGCTCCATCGCATATAAGTCCCTGAGCGCACGCTTCCGCTCCCTTTTGGGTATGTGGGTTGCGTATATCATGTTCACCGTCCGCACTTGTGGGGGGAAACCCTTCTATCCTCCATTGTTCGGCGGCCGGGTCTCTTCCTCGTCATCACTATGCAGCCCCTTGTCATTGTTTTTGGCAATTAACTTGCCTGCCTGCTTGAACACCCAACAATCCCTATTGGTGTGATTATCTGGCTTTTCGGGGGTGCCGTGTATCTGGCACGAGCGATCGAGTATCCGGTCCAAATTGGACAGGCCCGGAGTAGTTCTTTTGAATGGCTTTTTCCGCTGACCGGGTTTACAGCCTCTGAATCCAGCGTTGACTGCTGTATCTTCAGTATTGTCGCCGTTAATGCGGCGCTTGTGCTTATTGCGACTCGACCTGCCATTGCTGTCCTTGGTATCCGGACTACCAGAATTTTTGGTGAGGTTGTTACTGCGGGCTAGCCAGCTGTCCTCTCCCGCACAGAAGCGGGTCATTAGTGATGTGAGGGCTGCCATGGATTTCGGCTTTTCCTGTCCTAGGTGCCGGGCAAGCCACTTGTCGCGGATGTTATGTTTGAAGGCTGCAAGGGCCACTGCATCCGGACAGTCGACGATTTGATTTTTCTTGGTTAAGAACTGTGTCTAGAATTGTCTGGCCGATTCGTCTGGTTGCTGAATTATGTGGCTTAGGTCATCGGCGTCTAGTGGTCGCAGATACGTGCCCTGGAAGTTATCAAGGAATGCAGCTTCCAGGTCCTCCCAACACCCAATTGATTCTGCTGGCAAGCTGTTGAGCCAATGCCGAGCTGGTCCTTTAAGCTTGAGTGGGAGGTATTTGATGGCGTGAAGATCATCACCGCGGGCCATGTGGATATGAAGGAGATAATCTTTGATCCAAACCGCAGGATCTGTCGTGCCGTCGTAGGATTCAATGTTTACGGGTTGGAAACCTTTGGGGATTTGATGATCCATTACTTCATCTATGAAGCATAGTGGGTGTGCGGCGCCTCTGTATTGGGCTATATCACGACGTAGCTCAAACGAGCTTTGTCTACTGTGTTCGGCCTGGCCGGGATTGCTGTATCCGGCATGACGGTTGTCGTCGCGTATCGTGGGGCGCCCACGCGATCCGTAGATCGATCTTGATTGTCTTGCCTTATCCTCCAATATGTCCCGCAAGTCCGGCGCGTTCTCCCGTGACTTTGTACTTTTCGAGCGACGCCGGGGTATGGCTTTAGTGGAGGGCCTGGAGGCCTCTCTATCGCGGCCACGAGGTGGCCAGTCGGCCGTATTGTGCACTGGTGATGTAGGTTTATGTGCTTCCTCCTCTAATCGGGCAGCAGCTTGCGTTTGGGGTAGCTTTTGGAGGGGCGTTCGAGTTCATACTCTTCGGCCGCAAGGACTTCAGTCCATCTGTCGGCTAGCAAATCTTGGTCAGCTCTAAGTTGTTGCTGCTTTTTCTTTAGGCTGCTTGTCATGGCCATAAGCTTGCGTTTAAAATGCTCTTGTTCGACAGGATCCTCAGGCACGAAAAATTCATCGCCGTCGAGGCTTGCCTCGTCTTCAGAGGGAGGCATGTAATTATCGTCCTCTACCTCTTTGTCTGCCGCTCTCTCACGAGGGCTGGCTTCTCCATCCTCCTGTGCTGAATCTTGCTGGAGGGGGTTGTCTTCGGCACTGTCCAGGGTGTTACTATCTCCGGTGCCGGAATCTTCATTTCTGCATGGCGGGATTTAGAGCGGCGCCGCTGATGCTGGCGCTTAGGCTGTTTCTTAGAGGGGTCATCCTCCGTTGTTCCGTCGCCATTCCCATCCTTTGGGATGTCCACCATGTATATGTCGTATGACAAGGTGGCTTTCCAGTGCCCCGTAGGTGCTGGTTCTTGGTCGTCTCCGGCATCGTCGTCCATACCGTCGATGTCTTCGGAGTCGAAGTCTAGCATGTCGGTTAAGTCGTCGACAGTGGCTACAAAGTGGGTGGTGGGTGGGCTTTGAATTTCTTCATTGTCCGCATCCCAACCGTCCTGACCGTAATCCGGACAGGGCTCTCCTGATAAAGAGAGATACTTTAGCGAATTTAAGATGTCACCAAAAGGCGAGTGCTGAAAGATGTCCGCGGCGGTGAACTCCATGATCGGCGCCCAATCGGATTCGATTGGAAGGGGCGCGGGAGGTTTGGAGTCTGGCAAGGAGTCCGGCACCTCGGAGTCACGAGCTTCACAAGGGACAGGGTCTGTATTCGGCTCCATCGCCGTAGAGGTAGCAGCCCCCAAGGCGGTGTCTAGCCACCCATCCTCGATCGGCTCAGTCGGCTCCGAGTTAAGGGTCGGAGCAGACTCTTGTGCGGCCTCCAGGGCACTGTCCGGTAGCAGAGCTAAATCATGCCCATCGTGACAGTGCGGCGCGCTCGGCTGTGGCTCAAATCCGTCGAAGATCAAGTCTCTGCAGATGTCGGCCGTGTAGTTCAAACTTCCAAATCTGACCTGATGGCCAGAGGCGTAGCTTCCGATCTACTCTAGATGGCCAACCGAATTGGCCTGCAGTGCGAAGCCGCCGGATACGAAGATCTGTCCGGGGAGAAAAGTCTCGCCCCGGACCGCGTTGTTGTTGATGATCGAAGGAGCCATCGGGCCTATGGGTGACGACATAGAGGAACTCTCAATGAAAGCACCAATGTCGGTGTCAAAACCGGCGGATCTCGGGTAGGGGGTCCCGAACTGTGCGTCTAGGCGGATGGTAATAGGAGACAAGGGACACGATGTTTTTACCCAGGTTCGGGCCCTCTCGATGGAGGTAAAACCCTACTCCTGCTTGATTGATATTGATGATATGGGTAGTACAAGAGTAGATCTACCACGAGATCAAGGAGGCTAAACCCTAGAAGCTAGCCTATGGTATGATTGTTGTTCGTCCTACGGACTAAAACCCTCCGGTTTATATAGACACAAGAGAGGGCTAGGGTTACATAGAGTCGGTTACAATGGTAGGAGATCTACATATGCGTATCGCCAAGCTTGCCTTCCACGCCAAGGAAAGTCCCATCCGGACACGGGACAAAGTCTTCAATCTTGTATCTTCATAGTCTTGGAGTCCGGCCAATGATGATAGTTCGGCTATCCGGACACCCCCTAGTCCAGGACTCCCTCACCTCCCAACAAGCGCTATCGTTTTACACCCCTAGCTAGGCATAATGCGAAGGATCTAGTATTGTCATCTTTGTTTCTACATCCATACGATGCCCTCATGATTGATTCATATGGTGGCCTAATTCTAGTTCTATGGAAGTGTTCCATACCCTTCCTTAGTGGAAATTGAAATTTAATATTGCCTTCTTTCGTATCAATCACGACACCAATAGTACGTAAAAATGGTCTACCAAGAATTATTGGACAAGACGGATTGCAATCAATATCAAGAACAATAAAATCTATGGGCACATAATTCCTATTAGCAAGAATAAGAGCATCATTAATTCTTCCCATAGGCTTTTTAATAGTGGAATCCGCAAGTGCAAATTTAAAGAACATTCTTCATTATCGGTAAGACCAAGCACATCACATAAAGATTTCGAAATTGTAGAAACACTAGTACCCAAGTCACATTAACCAAAACACTCATAATTTTTAATCTTGACTTTGATGGTAGGTTCCCATTCAACATGCAATTTTCTAGTAATTGAAACCTCTAATTCCAACTTTTCTTCCAAAGCTTTCATCATAGCATCAACAATATGTTTAGTAAAAGCTTTATTTTGTTCATAAGCATGGGGCGAATTTATCATGGATTGCAACAAAGAAATGCAATCAATCAAAGAGCAACTATCATAATTAAAGTCTTTCTAATCTAAAAGAGTGGGCACATCACTAGTTAAAGTTTTGACCTCTTCAAACCCACTTCTATCAATTTTCTCAACAGGATTTTCACCCTCCGGATTATTGGGACGCCTTCTAGCTAAAGTTGACTCTTATTCAGTCCCTTTATTATCAATCTTAATTTTAATAAACAAAGAATCAATAGAAGAAACACCAATCATTTTAAGATCTTCATCACTTTTATGAAAACAATCACTAGAAAACACTTTTTCTAAAAATTCTCTTCTAGCTGTAAGCATAGAGGTTCTTTTCTTAATTTCATCCATAGAAACATAAAGAGCCTTAATTGATTCCTCAACCTTAGGCACAAAATTTTCATCTTGAGATTTTCTACATCATGAGAAATTCTATCAGTACTTCTAGACATATCATCAATCTTATTCAGTTTTTCTTCTATTGTAGCATTGAAAACCTTTTGAGTATTGATAAATTCTTTAATATTATTCTCAAGATCAGAGGTGTTCCTATTATTATTATAAGAAGGATTACCATAGGAATTACCATAATTATTAGAGGAATTACTAGGAAAAGGCCTAGGATTAAAATTACCTCTATAAGCATTGTTATTGAAATTGTTTCGCGAGATAAAATTCGCATCTATGGCATCACTATTTTGCTCAATCAAAGTAGAAAAAGGCACATCATTAAAATCAATAGGAGCACTTTTGTTAGCAACCAATTTCATAAGAGCATCAACTTTTTCATTCAAAGAAGAAATTTCTTCAATCGAATTAACTTTTTTACTAGTAGGAGCTCTTTCGGTATGCCATTGTGAATAATTTGCCATGATATTATCAAGCAATTTGGTGGCTTCACCCAAAGTAATTTCAATAAAAGTACCACCCGCGGTGGATTCCAAAAGATTTCGAGAAACAATATTCAACCCCGCATAATATTTTTGTATGATCATCCAAAGATTTAAGCCATGAGTTGGGCAATTCCTTAGCATCTATTTCATTCTTTCACAAGATTGCGCAACATGTTCATGCTCAAGTTGCTTAAAATTCATGATTTGTGTCCTAAGGGAAATAATTTTCCCGGGCAGAAAATACTTAGTAATAAAAGCATCTTTGCACTTATCCCAAGAATCGATACTACTAAGGCAAAGAAGAAAACCAATTTTTTGCGCGATCTCGCAAAGAAAACGGGAATAATTTCAACTTCACAATATCATTGTCCACATCTTTTTTCTTTTGCATATCACATAATTCCACGAATGTGTTAAAATGGGATGCGGCATCCTCATTAGGAGTACCGGAAAATTGATCTTTCGTAACAAGATTCAGCAAAGCGACATTAATATCACAAGACTCTGCACTAGTGTCGGGAGGAGCAATCGAAGTGATAATAAAATCATTGTTCTTGGTATTATAGAAATCACACAACTTGGTGTTCTCTTGAGTCATTGTGACTACGCAACAAGATTGCACTCAAAAACAGATCTGACGAGAAAATGACGAACGAAAAAGAGGGCGAATAAAACGGCAAATTTTTGTGAAGTGGGGGAGAAGAAAACGAGAGGCAAATGGCAAATAATGTAAATTGCAAGTAGATGAGATTTGTGATAAGGAACCTGGTACATGTTGATGATGTCTCCCCGGCAACGGCGCCAGAAATTCCTTTTGATGCGGCTTGAACTATGTCGGTATTTCCCCAAAGAGGAAGGGATGATCAGCACAGCTACGGTAGGTATTTCCCTCAGTGATGAGACCAAGGTTATCGAACCAGTAGGAGAACCAGACAACACTACATGAATGGCACCTGCACACAGATAACAAATACTCGCAACCCGACGTATTAAAGAGGTTGTCAATCCCTTTCAGGTAACAACACCAGAAATTGGCAAGTAGAGGAGATAAAAATTGTGATCGATTGGATAAATAGATCTCACGGGAACGCAAGATAAAATAAATAAATAAAGATTGCAGCAAGGTATTTTTTAGTTTTTGGATTAATAGATCGGAAAATAAAAGCAAATAAAAATAGATCGCGAAGGCAAATCTTCTATATCTAAATAAGAGCCCCCCACTACCTGCTTTTCTTGGATTCTCATGCAGCCACGTCACCTGAATTATTATTAGCCATTCGATCAAGTATGAACGCAATTAACCGTCGTGCGCTAACTCTCGCTGCCTTCCCCGACTTCCATCGCTTGGGCTTTACAAAGCCACGTACTAACAGCACGTGGGTTGCCCGAGCTGCATGTGGGTTGTGTTTGCGCACATGGGGCCCGATTCAATGTTAGTATGTTACGCATGTGGGCTGTATAGCCCATGGGGGTCAACCACGGCACTAGGTCATCTTCTCCGCTATGACTTTCTTGAAAAATAAAACTTTTCCGCTATGAATCATCGTCGTCATTATCTCTTCTGATGTCGCAGACTCGCGGCCGAATCTCTCCCTGGCGCAAATGCACATGAAACCGGAACATTCATCGTGCCTCATTAATTCGCCCTCTGTTACCCAAAGAAGAGGCTACGTTAAACGGCACGGCCACAGCCTTCGCGTCTACAAACCTGTCTCTGCTACCATCTTCTCGCACCATCGATGCTCTTCCTCTGTCCGGATGCCACTATGGGAGCGGGTCGCGACGCGATTCCATTGTTGAGCACCCACATCATCGTGGAAGACATGTCATTGTGTACCCCATTTCTCTGCTTCGAATCTCCTGCCGCACGCCAGCCGATTTTCCTCGCCTCGCCTGCCTGGCCTCCGGTGTCTCTTTGATGGTAGGAACACAAGATGGACTATCGTTCCGTTGCGGGATACCCAGAATCCCGGATCGTCGAAGAAGGGCACAACAGCTGTGGCTTTGGAACGTCTTTGCTATGCCCCTGCGGTTGCTGCCGGTGACGAGGAATCCAACTCAATCAGCAAACATGGCTTCCAATGGTACTCCACGTTTGGGGCTAGCGCATCAGCTCTATGTGGTAGGTCGTTCTGATTTTGCCTTTCCGGTCACTTCCCAGTCCCTACTCTGTAATCTGCAACATTTGCTCATCCGCTCCACACACGTTCAACACTCTCTGGTCTAGGCTTATAAGCTCCATGTGCTCCCATATGGACTTCATGAAGATGCTCTTTTACTTGGACATAAGGTACCAGATATCATTTTAGATTGTTAATGAAATTTTGATTTACTTTTTCCCATTCGTCCCAGAAAAGTGCTTGATTGATAATATATGTCTCTGAATTTCTTATGCCTTTTCAGCAGTGGAGATCTCTTTCACTTGGACATAAGGCAACATATATCATTCTAGATTATACAGTGTGATTTTGATTTATACCCTGTTCATGTCTTGGCAAAATTAATTATTGTGGTTAATTGTATTGATTCAAAGTTTGTAACCAAAGTTTTTTTATAGATAAAAGAAAACTTTCACATTGACAAGCTGATTTTTCATATGGAGTGCTAGGGATCAGTAGAAATTGTAACACCAAGCCACATATCGTAAGTTTTGTTTATGTGGATTCTCAGTGTTATTTCCTTTGTATATGAGACTTATGTACGGGATTCTTTTTGCACCTGCGGCAATCCACGGGGCACCTAGAAAATGTTTCTTTATATTTTATAATTGTTTTATCTTTAATTCTATGAATATGTATTTACGCATTTTGTCCCGCAGCAACGCGCGGGGCATCATCTAGTATAATAAAGAAGAGACCCGGGGCCGTAGATTTCACTAGTGGCTTCTCTTGAGAAAAATAGCATACGGTGGGTAAACAAATTACTGTTGGGCAATTTATAGAACTTCAAACAATCATGGTGATATCCAAGCAATGAACATTATATAGGCATCACATCCAAGATTAGTAGACCAACTCCTGCCTGCATCTACTACTATTACTCCACACATCGACTGCTATCCAGCATGCATCTAGTGTATTAAGTTCATGGAGAAACGGAGTAATGCAATAAGAACGATGACATGATGTAGACAAGATCTATTTATGTAGAAATAGACCCCATCTTGTTATCCTTAATAGCAAGGATACATACGTGTCGGTTCCCCTTCTGTCACTAGGATCAAGCACCGTAAGATCGAACCCATCACAAAGCACCTCTTCCCATGGCAAGAAAAATCGATCTAGTTGGCCTAACTAAACCAAACATTCAAAGAAGAAATATGAGGCTATAAGCAATCATGCATATAAGAGATCAAAAGACTCAAATAACTTCCATGGATAAAAACATAGATCTGATCATAAACTCAAAGTTCATCGGATCCCAACAAACACACCGCAAAAAGGGTTACATCAAATAATTAAGAGACAACCCTAAGGCTCCTGTTGGTTGTCGATATTACAAAACATGATCATCTCATACAACAACGTATATATTGACCTTATCACATCACAACATGCCCTGCAAAAACAAGTTAGACGTCATCTACTTTGGTGTTGCAAGTTTTACGTGGCTGCTACGGGCTTCTAGCAAGAACCATTCTTAACTACGTAAAAACCACAACGGTGATAATCAAGTTTGTTGTTTTAATCTTCTTCAAGGACCGGCCGTAGTCAAATTTGATTCAGCTAAAGTAGGAGAAACAGGCACCCGCCAGCCACCTTTATGCAAAACAAGTTGCATGTCAGTCGGTGGAACCGGTCTCATGTGCATGGACATGTAAGGTTGGTCTGGGCCGCTTCATCCCACAATACCGCCGAATCAAAATAAAATGTTGGTGGTAAGCAGTATGACCATCACCACCCACAACTCCTTTGCGTTCTACTTGTCCATATCATCTATGCATAGACCTAGCTCGGATGCCAGTTGATACGTCTCCAACGTATCTACTTTTCCAAACACTTTTGCCCTTGTTTTGGACTCTAACTTGCATGATTTGAATGAAACTAACCCGGACTGATGCTGTTTTCAGCAGAACTGCCATGGTGTTATCTTTGTGCAGAAACAAAAGTTCTCGGAATGACCTGAAAATCCACAGAGATTACTTTTGGAAAATAAAAAATACTAGCAAAAGAATCAAGGCCAGGGGGCCCACACCCTATCCACGAGGGTGGGGGGCGCCCCCCCTCCCCCTGGGCGTGCCCCCTGCCTCGTGGACCCCTGGATGTCCACCGACCTCAACTCCAACTCCATATATTCTCTTTCATGGAGAAAAAAATCAGAGAGAAAGTTTCATCGCGTTTTACGATACGGAGCCGCCGCCAAGCCCTAATCTCTCTCGGGAGGGCTGATCTGGAGTCCGTTTGAGGCTCCTGAGAGGGGGATTCGTCACCGTCACCGTCATCAACCATCCTCCATCACCAATTTCATGATGCTCACTGCCGTGCGTGAGTAATTCCATCGTAGGCTTGCTGGACGGTGATGGGTTGGATGAGATTTACTATGTAATCAAGTTAGTTTTGTGTAACGCCCTCGATGCGGCTATATCTCCCACGTGTCGAAGCACGACTTAGAGGCATAACCGCATTGAAAGCAATGTCGCAAGTGAGGTAATCTTCACACAACCCATGTAATACATATGGGAAAGAGATACATAGTTGGCTTACAATCGCCACTTCACACAATTACATGAATAAGCATTACATCATCCAGATACAATCAAGGTCCGACTACGGAACCAAAATAAAAGAAGAACCCCAAATGCGACAAAGGTCCCCGATCGACCCCAACTGGGCTCCACTACTGATCAACTAGAACGAAACAACACAAAGGGCAAGATCTTCATCGAGCTCCTCCTTGAGCTTGGTTGCGTCATCTGCCCGGTAACATAGGCACCTGCAAACTGGTTTTGGAAGTATCTGTGAGCCACGGGGACTCAGCAATCTCGCACCCGCGAGATCAAGACTATTTAAGCTTATAGGAAGGATGGAGTAATGAGGTGGAGCTGCAGCAAGCGACTAGCATATATGGTGGCTAACATACGCAAATGAGAGCGAGAAGAGAAGGCAAAGCACGGTCGATAAAAGTATGATCAAGAAGTGATCCTATAGCAACCTACGTCAAGCATAACTCCAACACCGTGTTCACTTCCCGGACTCCGCCGAGAAGAGACCATCACGGTTACACACACGGTTGATGTATTTTAATTAAGGTTAACTTCGGGTTTTCTACAACCGGACGTTAACAAATTCCCATCTGCCACATAACCGCGGGCACGGCTTTCGAAAGATAATACCCTGCAGGGGTGTCCCAACTTAGCCCATGACAAGCTCTCACGGTCAACGAAGGAATAGACCTCCACCCGAGACGTTCCGATCAGACTCGGTATCCCGGTACAACAAGACATTTCGACAGGGTAAAACTAAACCAGCAACACCGCCCGAATGTGCCGACAAATCCCGATAGGAGCTGCACATATCTCTTTCTCAGGGCACACTCAGATGAGCAATCCGTACAACTAAAACCAAACCTCGAGTTTCCCCGAGGGGGCGCTGCACAGGGCTCTAGTTCGGACCAACACTCAGAGGAGCACTGGCCCGGGGGGGGGGGGTTAGAATAAAATGACCCTTGAGTCTGCAGAACCCAAGGGAAAGAAAAGGCTAGGTGGCAAATGGTAAAACCAATGTTGGGCATTGCTGGAAGAGCTTTACTTAAGGCGAACTGTCAAGGGGTTCCCATTATAGCCCAACCGTGTAAGGAACGCAAAATCCGGGAACATAACACCGATATGACGGAAACTAGGGCGGCAAGAGTGCAACAAAACACCAGGCATAAGGCCGAGCCTTCCACCCTTTACCAAGTATATAGATGCATTAATTAAATAAGATATATTGTGATATCCCAACAAGTAAACATGTTCCAACAAGGAACAACATCTCCATGTTCCAACAAGGAACAAACTTCAATCTTCACCTGCAACTAACAACGCTATAAGAGGGGCTGAGCAAAGCGGTAACATAGCCAATCAACGGTTTGCTAGGACATGGTGGGTTAGAGGTTTGACATGGCAATTTGGGAGGCTGACAAGCAAATGGTAGGCATCGTAGCATTGGCATGGCAAAAGAGCGAGCAAACTAGCATAGCAAAGATAGTGGTGATTTCGAGGGTATGATCATATTGCCTGAGATCCCGCAAGGAAGAAGAACGAGTCCAAGAAGAAGACAATCGGTCGTAGACGAACGAATCCTCACAACTCCGGAACGAAACCGAAGCTAACGAGAGAAGCAACCCGGAAAGAAACAAACAACATAGTAAACAAACATCACATAAACATGGCATGATGCGCAAACAAGTATAATGCATGTCCGGTTTAATGAGGCATGGCATGGCAAAGTGCAACAAACAATACTACAAGTTAAGTGGAGCTCAATATGCAACGAGTTGCATATTGACAAAACACCACATCAATTATTTAGTTCTCTCTCGTTACGGAACACAACAATATTAAGTTTGGTTAAACATGGCAAGGGGTGAAACATAATATAAACTATACCATCTAAACAATTTAAATGGGGCCGGATATAAAAACAACAAATCTGGTAAATCCCCATATGCATTTAGCAATTTAATGCAACAACAAGTTTAAACATTTTAAATGTTGTTATCATGATGCGGATGACATATACAAGTTTATGCAATTTTATTAAAATGTTGACAAGAGCATGTTATGAAGCATTTGGTCACCATGGCGGAACAAAAAAGGGTGCCACGGCGATGAAACGGAAAATGATGCCACGGCAACATATCAGTTCCGGTAGCTTACAGAGATACCGGTGCAAAAGGAAGTGAGCGAGTCATGCAAGATGGTGGGGTGATCCCGACTACCGGGTTCCCACGGGACGGTGGCACGGCAAAAGAGGGGCATCGCAAGGACGATTCGATCACGGAGCAAACGATGCATCTCATTCAACACATGCATTCGGTCACGATCGGTCATCTCGGGGTTATACCTTCGAAGCGTGCGTTTTCGGAGCGGTTCGAGTCGTCGAGGGAAGTAGTTGTTCACGGTGACGGTAGAGGTACATCTCGTAGTGGAAGTAGTTGTACTCGTGTCGTAGTAGAAGTAGACGTTCTCGCAACTGAAGTTGTACACGTCGGTGGTAGTCGAACTTGACGGTCTTGGCGACGGTAGTTGTACACGTTTGCGGTAGTTGTTCGAGTCACCGGTAGAGGTACTTGGCAGCGTAGTTGTACAAGCACGACATCGGACTTGTCGAACCCGAACACTTCGGGGGGGGGGGGCGTCATGGTACTTGGCGAATCCCAGAGATGGCGGAAGACGAACTTGGCACCCACGGTCTTGACGCCAACAGCAACAGCAAGTGAAGGTGCATGATGATAGCGGGCATCAAAGTGCAGCACGGGTACAGGAGGCCGGGGCTTCACGCGAACAGGGCCACGGCGATGCAACAGAGATGGGCGCATGGAGCAGAATTGCGGCGATGCGGATCTCGCGCAGGAGATGGGGTCGCAGCACCATGGGGATGGAGGTGCTCGGCTTCCCTCGGACGTTGCCGGCTGCTGATGGAGGAGACGCGTGGGAGAGGTGGAGCGGATCCAGGTGGAGGCGAGGTGGAACAGGGTGTGGCGGCCATGGGAGCTCCAAGGAGGGAGGTGGCTGGTCGTGGTCGCCGGCGATGGAAGCGGAGCAAGGGACGGGCGAAGCAGAGGAGCCGATGGCGGACGCGGGAGGTCGGTCGCGGCGCCATGGGGAGGCGACGACGTGGAGGAGGGGAGGCTGCAGGGGCAACGATGGTGGAAGATGAGGGCGACGACGAGGAGTGGCGTGCGGAGGAGGCAGGGAAGGAGCCGCGCGAGGGAGGAGGTGGGCGCTCGGCGCTCGCGCACAGAGGCGACGGGGCCGGCAGGGGCGAAGGGCGGCGGCCATGGCGATGCAGGCAGTGGAGAGGCGATGGGATCGGGCACGAGAGAGAGAGGGGGATCGAGGGGGGAGATGGGGATCGAGGGCGAGAGATGCAAGCGCATAGGAGGGAGATGGGATCGATAGGAGGGGTTGCGGCGCTGTGAGGGAAACGAGGGAGCGATGGCTGAGGGGATCGGGCAGGGGGGTTCGGGCTAGGGTTAGGTCGGCTGGGCTTTGGCCTTGGGCCGGCGCGGGAGGCTGGGAGGCCCAGGCTGGGCTGGACTCTCTTCTCCCTCTCCCCTATTTCCTTTACTAATTAAAACAAAACAGAAAAAGAGGAAGAAGAGAAAGAGAAGTTAGGGGTGGAATCTGGGCATGGGGATAAATTTTTCCGGACTCGCAAAAATATGCTCGTTCCAAGAAAAATAGAAAGGGGCATGATTGAAAGATTTAAATTCAAACACATTTGAATTTAATTCAAATGGGTTTGAACTAGGACTTGATAAAAGGAAGGTCCAAAAATGTTCGGATTTTTGGTGGAGCTCCGGAAAATGATGAAATAAATATTGGCAAGGTTGGAGACCAAACTTGAAGCAGAAAAGGAACGAAATTATTTTGTAAGTGTGTTTTGGTGATTCCAAAATAGTGGAATATTTAATATAGCTCCCTAATATTGGAGGATATGTTATAAAGAGAAGTCACCATGTGAGTCCCTCGATTTAAATGGATCAAAAAATCCATACAATTTATTTAGATGAGTTTTAAAAATTAAATGGCATGATGGCATGATGACATGATGCAATGCACATGATGCAAGGATGAATGCAACAAATAAAACAAATCACACGACGAAACTCGGAATAGCTGGAAGTCTTCTGGAGCGTCGGTCTCGGGGCGTCACATTTTGTTAGGGTTTGATCCCTAGTATCCACTATGTTCCGAGATTGATGTTGCTATGCCTTTGCTATGCTTAATGCTTGTCACTAGGGCCCGAGTGCCATGATTTCAGATCTGAACCTATTATGTTTTCATGAATATATTTGAGTTCTTGATCCTATCTCGCAAGTCTATAGTCACCTATTATGTGTTATGATCCAACAACCCCGAAGTGACAATAATCGGGATACTTCTCGGTGATGACCGTACTTTGAGGAGTTCATGTATTCACTATGTGTTAATGCTTTGGTCCGGTACTCTATTAAAAGGAGGCCTTAATATCCCTTAGTTTCCACTAGGACCCCGCTGCCACGGGAGGGTAGGACAAAAGATGTCATGCAAGTTCTTTTCCATAAGCACGTATGACTATATTCGGAATACATGCCTACATTACATTGATGAATTGGAGCTAGTTCTGTGTCACCCTATGTTATAACTATTACATGAGGAATCGCATCCGACATAATTATCCATCACTGATCCAATGCCTACGAGCTTTTCACATATTGTGCTTTGCTTATTTACTTTACCGTTGCTACTATTACAATCACTACAAAACTGCTATCATTACTTTTATCACTGTTACCGTTACTATCATATTACTTTGTTACTAAATACTTTGCTGCAGATACTAAGTTATCTAGGTGTGGTTGAATTGACAACTCAACTGCTAATACTTGAGAATATTCTTTGGCTCCCCTTGTGTCGAATCAATAAATTTGGGTCGAATACTCTACCCTCAAAAACTGTTGCGCTCCCTATACTTGTGGGTTATCAAGACTATTTTCTGGCGCCGTTGCCGGGGAGCATAGCTCTATTCTTTGAGTCACTTGGGATTTATATCTGCAGATCACTATGAGGAACTTGAAAGACGAAAGAACTAAGATTTTTCCCTCAACTACGAGGGAAGGTAAGGAACTGTCATCTAGCTCTGCACTTGATTGTCCTTCTGTTTTGAGTAAGCTTGCGACACCTAAAACCTGCTACTGCTATGAATTTTGATATGTCGCATGTTATTGATGATGCCACTTCTGCTATGCATGATACTTATGATGAAACTACTTCTATGCTTGATACTACTGTGCCATTAGGTGAATATCTTGATGAACAACTTGCTAGGGTTAGAGAGAATGAAATTATTGAAGATGATATTATTAAAGATAGTGATGATGAAGGTTCTCCCCCTAAGTATGAATTGCATATTGTTCCTGAGGGTTATGTTATGGATGAAGAAACTACTAGAGATCTTTTTGCTTGCAATGATAGATCTGATCTTAAGAAGTTATTAGCTAAACTTAAACAGAAATCTCTAAATGCTAGAATGAAATATGACCCTGCTTTTGCTACTTCACCTATCTTTGTTACTGATAAGGATTATGAATTCTCTGTTGATCCTGAGATAATTACTTTGGTTAAATCTGATCCTTTCTATGGCTATGAATCTAAAACTGTTGTGGCACATCTTACTAAGTTGAATGATATAGCCACCCTGTTCACTAATGATGAGAAATCTCGCTACTATTATATCCTTAAGATATTTCTGTTCTCATTAAAGGGTGATGCTAAAACTTGGTTTAATTCTCTTGATCCTGGTTGTGTGTGTAGTCCCCACGATATGATTTATTACTTCTCTGCTAAATATTTCCCTGCTCATAAGAAACAAGCTTCCTTGAGGGAAATATATAATTTTGTGCAAATTGAAGAAGAGAGTCTCCCACAAGCTTGGGGAGGCTTCTCTGATTACTTAATGCTTTGCCTGATCATACTCTTAAGAAAAATGAAATACTTGATATCTTTTATAATGGACTAACCGATGCTTCCAAGGACCACTTGGATAGTTGTCCTGGTTGTGTTTTCAGGGAAAGAACGGTTGACCAAGCTGAATTGCTATTGAATAATATGTTGACTAATGAAAATAATTGGACTCTTCCTGAGCCAATTCCTGAGCCAATTGAGCCAACTCCTGAGCCTATTCCTAAACCAACTCCGAAGAAGAGGGGTGTTCTATTTCTTAGTCCTGAAGATATGCAAGAGGCAAAGAAATCAATGAAAGAAAAAGGTATTAAAGCTGAAAATGTCAAGAATTTACCTCCTGTTGAAGAAATACATGGTCTTAATATACCACCTATTGAAGAAACACATTGTCTTGATAACCCGACACATGTAGTAAAGGTAAATTCTCTCTATAGATATGATAAAGTTGAAATCCTGTCTACTAGATTTCCTAGCCAGTGTTTAGATGAATTTGATGACTTTATGGCTAGACAAGAAAGTTTTAATGCTTATGTTGGTAGAGAATTAGAGAGTAATGCTTACATGATTGGACGCTTGAGTGATTATATGGCTAGAGTTAAAGGTGAACTTAAACTCATTAGTAAATATGCTTCTATGGTTACCACTCAAGCTGAACAAGTACTTAAGGCTCAAAGTGATCTGCTCGGTGAATTAAATAATAAACATGATTTTGATGTTAGAGTGGCTACTAGAACTGGTAGAATGACTCAAGAACCTTTGTATCCTGAAGGCCACCCTAAGAGAATTGAGCAAGATTCTCAGAGAAATAATTTAGATGCACCTAGCCCTTCTAAAAAGAAGAAAAATAAAAATGATAGGACTTTGCATGCTTCTAGTGAACTTGTTGTAGATACACCTGAGAATCCCAATGATATTTCTATTTCTGATGCTGAAACACAATCTGGTGATGAACATGAACCTAGTGATAATGTTAATGATAATGTTCATGTTGATGCTGAACCTAGCAATAATAATGATGTAGAGATTGAACCTGCTGTTGATCTTGATAACCCACAATCAAAGAACCAACATTATGATAACAGAAACTTTGTTGCTAGGAAGCACGGTAAAGAAAGAGAACCATGGGTTCAGAAGCCCATGCCTTTTCCTCCTAAGCCATCCAAGAAAAAGGATGATGAGGATTTTGAGCGCTTTGCTGAAATGATTAGACCTATCTTCTTACGTATGCGCTTAACTAATATGCTTAAAGTAAATCCTTATGCTAAATATATGAAGGATATCAACAAATAAAAGAAAAATATCGGAAGCTGGGATTTCCACCATGCTTGCTAATTACACTTTTAAAGGTGGAATACCTAAGAAACTTGGAGATCCAGGGGTACCAACTATACCATGCTCCATTAAAAGAAACTATGTTAAAACTGCTTTATGTGATCTTGGAGCCGGTGTTAGTGTCATGCCTCTCTCTTTATATCGTAGACTTGAATTGAATAAGTTGACACCTACTGAAATATCTTTGCAAATGCCTATGTTATACATGTCGGTATTTGTGAGGATGTGCCTGTTGTGGTTGCAAATGTCACTATCTTAACGGACTTTGTTATTCTTGATATTCCCGAGGACGATAGTATGTCGATTATCCTTGGTAGACCCTTTTTGAATACTGTAGGGGCTGTTATTGATTGCAACAAAGGCAATGTCACTTTTCATGTTAATGGTAATGAGCATACGGTACACTTTCCGAGGAAACAACCTCAAGTTCATAGCATCAACTCTATTGGAAAAATTCCAACTATCATTATTCGAGGTTTTGAATTTCCTCTTCCTATTGTTAAGAAGAAATATGATATTCTTATTATAGGGGATGTTCATATCCCCGTTGAGGTAACCTAGTGTTATTTGAAATTTCTCTGGTTCCATGCTATTCGGAATGAGTTTGTTAACAAGACTTGATCAACCTTGTTAGTGGATTCCTTTTGATGATCATGAGATGGATGATACTAGAAGGCACAACCTTTTGTACCCTATTTTTACTTTCTGTTATTTAGAATAAATAAAGCAAAAATAGTATTTTCTGTCTGTTTTCGAAATTACCCATGCAATAAAAAAATATCCCAAAAATAAAAGTTCTCCAAATGCCCTACAAATTTAGTATGATCTTTTCTGGAATATTTGAGGATTTTAGGCATTAAGAACACAGCAGGGAGGGCAAGCACCTGGCCACAAGGGTCCAGGGCGCGCCCACCTTGACTGGGCGCACCCCCTGCCTCGTGGTCCCATGGTGGCCCCCTCCACTTATTCCTGCACCCACACACTCCATCTTCCTCCCAAAAAAATCACCATCCAGCTCAAGCATGAGCTCTAGCTCATTTTGCTGCGATTTTCGATCTCTTTGCTCAAAGCTCCATTCACAAAATTGCTTTGGGAGATTGTTCCTTGGTATGTGACTCCTCCAATGGTCCAATTAGTTTTTGTTCTAGTGCTTTATTTATTGCAAATTTCTGCTACCTAGGTGACCCTGTTCTTGAGCTTGCATGTCAAATTTATGAGGTCCCAAGTAACTCTAATGCATGATATAGGCTCTAGGCACTTATGGGAGTAGTTGCTATCAATCTTGTTTAGTTTAATTCACTTTTATTTTGAGTTACTAAAAATTTCAGAAATTTTCAGAAAAAGATGAAGAGGTTGTTCTTGAGGGGCTCTCCAAGGATAAACAAGCTAAGGGGAAAGAAAAGGCCAAGTATAATCTTCCTCGCGTAGCGGAAGTACGGCCGTGTGAGTGGCCCTGTGATAATTTCTTGAGAGCAGCCGGGATTTATGAAGACTTTTATTCTTTGGCTGATAATGCGGGCCTCACCGACTTCCTCCATGACCGGATCAAACAGTATCTCTTACTCACCAATACTTTTGTGCAATACTTCTACTATTATCCTAAGAATTCGCCTCCTTCAGTAGCTTTTCATTTATATGATGAGGCTAAGGAGATGTCATTATGTAATTTTTGCGCGTTTTGCAGAATACCCTTCGAGGGTAGGTTAGATGAACCACATCGTAAATATGTGGATGGTTTTATTGATACTATTACTGTAGGGGAATCGAGGAAGGTTTCCGATGCAAGAATAACTAGCATACATTTTCCTGTTTTACGCTACTTTGCCATATTTGCTAGTCGATGCTTAATTGGTCGCGGAAACTATGGAAACTTAGTGTTCCTGATATTATTATTTTGTTCCATGCCTTATTTCGCGATAACTCTTTTAGTATGGGTGTCGTTATTGCTAAACGATTAAGCCTGAACCATACAAATGGCCCCATCTTTGGAGGTATCTATGCTGCACGCCTTGCTAAACATTTCGAGATACCTATTAGGAATTATGAGAAAGAGGAGACGCTGCTGCCTCTTACCTTTTTAGATTACAGGAGCATGGTAGCGAATGAGTTTATTGTTGACAATGATGATAAGATGCTTATGTATAACCTAAGATTTAATAAGAAACACAATGAGATTATTACCCTGCATGTGCCTTCTTTGTTTGATTTAACTGCAGGCCATTACCTTGTCCTGCCGACGGTTGTGTACACGCATCGAGGCCAGACATCAGCTCCAAAGCCTGAGCCGGAATCACCACTGGACCCTTATCGTCCATCATCTTATCAGTGGGTCTGGAAGAGATCACCAGCCAGTGGTATCCTAATGACACTCCTTAGTACACCGGGGAGAGTAGCCGCTATCCATGGGCATAGACCAACTTAGGCCAAAAGCCTAAGCTTGGGGGAGTACGTATTTCTCACCGACATTACATTCATATTCACACACTTACTCCAGTTGTCGGTGTTCATACTCTTTCATTGTACTATCCATGCTAGTTTAAATTCTTTTTCTAGCTTTCTTCTTGTGTGTTTGATAAACCTTAAGAAAAACCAAAAAAAATTAGTTAGTTTAATTTCCATGTTGTAGTAGTAATTAAAAAGAAAACCCAAAAATATTTCTCGTTCTTCTTTTGCTTGTTGGGAGCTTTACTGTGTAAATAGTTTTATTTATTTTCTTTCCTTTGGGGGGTAGAGAGGAGAAGATCATAATGAAAATGCTTAGTGGCTCTCATATTCATGATTGTTAATTTAACTTAGAGCCCATATTACTTTGTCTTCCCCTTGAATTGAATGCTTGCAGATTCCAGCTTAGTCCAATGCACATGCACTATTATTATTATTATCCACACCGTTAGGTCGTGCAAGTGAAAGGCAATAATGACGATATGTGATGGACTAATTGAGATGAGAGAAGCTGGTATGAACTCGACCTCTCTTGTTTTTGTAAATATGATGAGTTCATTGTTCCTGATTCAACTTATTATGAATAAACATGTTTGCAATGACAATTAGAGATTATAGTTGCTTATGTCATGCTTAATTAGCTAGGAGCTTATAATGGTTTACCTTGCGTGCCAACATGCTATTAAATGGTTGTGATGTGGTATGATAGGGTGGTATCCACCTTTGAATGATTCGGGTGACTTGACTTGGCACATGTTCACGCATGTAGTTGAAACAAAATCAACATAGCCTTCATGATATTTATGTTCATGGTGGATTATATCCTACTCATGATTGCACTCAGTATTGATTAATTTTAATGCATGTTCATGACTGTTGTCGCTCTCTTAGTTGGTCGCTTCCCAGTCTCTTTCTAGCCTTCACCTGTACTAAGCGGGAATACTGCTTGTGCATCCAAACTCCATAAACCCCAAACTTATTCCATATGAGTCCACCATACCTTCCTATATGCGGTATTTACTTGCCGTTCCAAGTAAATTTATATGTGCCAAACTCCAAACCTTCAAATGAAATTTTGTTTTGTATGATCGAGCAGCTCATGTATCAGCTAGGGTTATTTGTATCTTCCATGTTAGGTGGGTTATTCTCAAGGGGAGTGGACTCCGCTCCTCATTCACAAGAAAATGGCTGGTAACAAGGATGCCCGGTCCCATGATCAAAAAGATCAAAACAAATCAAAATAATTAAACAAAACTCCCCCAGGGCTGTTGCTAGTTGGAGGCACTCGTTGTTTCGAGCAAGCCATGGATTGATGCTTGTTGGTGGTGGGGGAGTATAAACTTTACCATTCTGTTTGGGAACCGCCTATAATGTGTGTAGCACGGAAGATATCGAGATCTCATAGTTGTTGCGTTGACAGTGAAAGTATACCGCTCAAAAATGTTATTCATTTCAATTTTAAAATCGAGCTCTGGCACCTCTACAAATCCTTGCTTCCCTCTGTTAAGGGCCTATCTATTTACTTTTATGTTGAGTCTTCACCCTCTTATTAAAAAGCACCCGATGGAGAGCACCGTTGTCATTTGCATGCATTACTATTAGTTTATATTGGGTAAGACTTGACTGGATCTCTTTTACCATGAATTACAATGTTTAGTCAGTCCTTGATCTTTAAAGGTTCTCTGCATTTATGTTTTGCGGTCTCAGAAAGGGCTAGCGAGATACCATCTTGTTATATCATATTATGGTTATTTTGAGAAAGTGTTGTCATCCCAGTTTTATTATTATTGCTCGCTAGTTGATTATGCCATTGATATGAGTAAACATGAGACCTAAGTGATATTGTGAATATGGTTAGTTCATAATCTTTGCTGCAAACTTGAATGCTCGCTTTACATATTTACAACAACAAGAGCAAACAGAGTTTGTAAAAGTTTTTCTTTATCACTTTCAGTTTATCAACTGAATTGCTTGAGGACAAGCAAAGGTTTAAGCTTGGGGGAGTTGATACGTCTTCAATGTATCTACTTTTCCAAACACTTTTGCCCTTGTTTTGGACTCTAACTTGCATGATTTGAATGAAACTAACCCGGACTGACATTGTTTTCAGCAGAACTGCCATGGTGTTATCTTTGTGCAGAAACAAAAGTTCTCGGAATGACCTGAAAATCCACGGAGATTACTTTTGGAAAATAGAAAAAATATTGGCGAAAGAATCAAGGCCAGGGGGCCACACCCTGTCCACGAGGGTGGGGGCGCGCCCCCTCCCCTTGGGCGTGCCCCCTGCCTCGTGGACCCCTGGATGTCCACCGACCTCAACTCCAACTCCATATATTCTCTTTCATGGAGAAAAAAATCAGAGAGAAAGTTTCACCGCGTTTTACGATACGGAGCCGCCGCCAAGCCCTAATCTCTCTCGGGAGGGTTGATCTGGAGTCCGTTCGAGGCTCCGGAGAGGGGGATTCGTCACCGTCGCCGTCATATACCATCCTCCATCACCAATTTCATGATGCTCACTGCCGTGTGTGAGTAATTCCATCGTAGGCTTGCTGGACGGTGATGGGTTGGATGAGATTTACTATGTAATCAAGTTAGTTTTGTTAGGGTTTGATCCCTAGTATCCACTATGTTCCGAGATTGATGTTGCTATGCTTAATGCTTGTCACTAGGGCCCGAGTGCCATGATTTCAGATCTGAGCCTATTATGTTTTCATGAATATATTTGAGTTCTTGATCCTATCTCACAAGTCTATAGCCACCTATTATGTGTTATGATCCGACAACCCCGAAGTGACAATAATCGGGATACTTCTCGGTGATGACCGTACTTTGAGGAGTTCATGTATTCACTATGTGTTAATGCTTTGGTCCGGTACTCTATTAAAAGGAGGCCTTAATATCCCTTAGTTTCCACTAGGACCCCGCTGCCACGGGAGGGTAGGACAAAAGATGTCATGCAAGTTCTTTTCCATAAGCACGTATGACTATATTCGGAATACATGCCTACATTACATTGATGAATTGGAGCTAGTTCTGTGTCACCCTATGTTATAACTATTACATGAGGAATCGCATCCGACATAATTATCCATCACTGATCCAATGCCTACGAGCTTTTCACATATTGTGCTTTGCTTATTTACTTTACCGTTGCTACTGTTACAATCACTACAAAACTGCTGTCGTTACTTTTATCACTGTTACCGTTACTATCATACTACTTTGCTACTAAATACTTTGCTGCAGATACTAAGTTATCCAGGTGTGGTTGAATTGACAACTCAACTGCTAATACTTGAGAATATTCTTTGGCTCCCCTTGTGTCGAATCAATAGTTTGGGTTGTATACTCTATCCTCGAAAACTGTTGCAATCCCCTATACTTGTGGGTTATCACCACTGTTGGGGAACGTTGCATGGAAAACAAAAAATTTCTACGCACACGCAAGATCTATCCATGGAGATGCATAGCTACGAGAGGGGGAGAGCATCTTCATACCCTTTAAGATCGCTATGAGGAAGCGTTTATCAACGCGGTTGATGTAGTCCTACACCTTTACGATCCGTCCCGATCAAGTACCGAACGTACGACACCTCCGCGTTCAGCACACGTTCAAGTCGATGACGTCCTCGCCTTCTCGATCCAGCAAGAGAGGTGAAGTAGTATATGATTTTCGGCAGCACAATGGCGTGGTGACGGTGGTGGTGAAGAACAATTTCCGCAGGGCTTCGCCAAGCACAACGAAAAATATGACGGAGGATAAACTAGAGGGGGCGGGATTGCCGGCACATGGCTTGGTGAATCTTGATGTGTCTTGGGTGCTAGCCCTGCCCCTCTATTTATATGTTGAGCCCTGCGGTCAAAACTTGGAGTAAAAGTCTCCTCAAAGTCGGTTTTGCCCGAAAGGCAAGAGTCCTTCTCGGACTCCAGGACCAGACGCCAGGGTTCCTGACATATGGACCTAGACGCCAGGGTCCCTAGCGTCTGGCCCCTGGCCTTTGCAAGACTTCCTTTTGCACTTTCCAAAGGCCTCGTGGGCTTTACCCCTTGGCTCAAATAAAGTGTTCTCGCAGTAGAACATTTCAGGAAACATCTGAAACCCCTTCCATTGAATTCCGGAACCCTTCCGAAGACCAAACACTATTATCCTGTATATCAATATTTACCTCTGGACCATTCCGGAGCTCCTCGTCATGTCCGTGATCTCATCCGGGACTCCGAACAACATTCGTTTACCAACATACATAACACATATAATACTATATCATCAACGAACGTTAAGCGTGCGGACCCTACGGGTTCGAGAATGATGTAGACATGACCGAGACGCTTATCCGGTCAGTAACCAATAGCGGGACTTGGATGCCCATATTGGTTCCTACATATTCTACGAAGATCTTTATGAAGGAAATATGCCCTAGAGGCAATAATAAAGTTGTTATTTATATTTCCTTATATCATGATAAATGTTTACTATTCATGCTAGAATTGTATTAACCGGAAACTTAGTACATGTGTGAATACATAGACAAAATAGAGTGTCCCTAGTATGCCTCTACTTGACTAGCTCGTTAATCAAAGATGGTTATGTTTCCTTGCCATAGACATGTGTTGTCATTTGATGAACGGGATCACATCATTAGAGAATGATGTGATGGACAAGACCCATCCATTAGCTTAGCATAATGATCATATAGTTTTATTGCTATTGCTTTCTTCATGACTTATACATGTTCCTCTGACTATGAGATTATGTAACTCCCGAATACTGGAGGAACACTTTGTGTGCCATCAAACATCACAACGTAACTGGGTGATTATAAAGATGCTCTACAGGTGTCTCCGATGGTGTTTGTTGAGTTGGCATAGATCAAGATTAGGATTTGTCACTCCGTGTATCGGAGAGGTATCTCTGGGCCCTCTCGGTAATGCACATCACTATAAGCCTTGCAAGCAATGTGACTAATGAGTTAGTTGTGAGATGATCCATTACGGAATGAGTAAAGAGACTTCTAGGTAACGAGATTGAACTAGGTATGATGATACCGACGATCGAATCTCGGGCAAGTAACATACCGATGACAAAGGGAATAACGTATGTTTTCATTATGGTACGACCGATAAAGATCTACGTAGAATATGTAGGAACCAATATGATCATCCAGGTTCCGCTATTGGTTATTGACCAAAGATGTGTCTCGGTCATATCTACATAGTTCTCGAACCCATAGGGTCCGCACGCTTAACATTTGATGATGATTTGTATTATGAGTTATGTGTTTTGGTGACCATTTGTTCGGAGTCCCGGGTGAGATCACAGATATGACAAGGAGTCTCAAAATGGTCGAGAGGTAAAGATTGATATATTGGAAGGTAGTATTCGGACACCGTAAGGGTTCCGGAGTGTATCGGGTACATACCGGAGTACCGGAGGGGTTACTGGAACCCCTCGGGGAAAGATATGGGCCATAGGAGGGAGGCTAACCAGCCATCAAGGGGCTAGCACGCCCCCCCCCCCCACAAAGGAGGAGGCTGAATTGGATTAGGGAAGGGGGCGGCTCCCCCCTTTCCTTCTCCTACTCCCTCTCCTTTCCCCCTTTCCCCCTCCGGAAGAAGGAAAAAAGGGGGGCCGAATCCTACTAGGACTGGAGTCCTAGTAGGACTCCCCTCTCTATGGCGTGCCCCTTGGTGGTCGGCCTCCTCCTCCCCTCCTTTATATACGGGGGCAGGGGGCACCCCAAAGCACATCAATTGTTCTCTTAATCGTGTGTGGTGCCCCCCTCCATAGTTTACTCCTCCGGTCATAGCATCATAGTGCTTAGGTGAAGCCTGCGCGGATCACATAACCATCACTGTCACCACGCCGTCGTGCTGACAAAACTCTCCCTCGACCCTCTGCCAGATCAAGAGTTCGAGGGACATCATCGATCTGAACGTGTGCTGAACACGGAGGTGCCATACGTTCGGTACTAGATCGGTTGGATCATGAAGACGTTCGACTACATCAACTGCGTTAACCTAACGCTTCTGCTTTCGGTCTACGAGGGTACGTGGACACACTCTCCCCCTCTCGTTGCTATGCATCTCCTAGATAGATCATGCGTGATCGTAGAAACTTTTTTGAAATTGCATGTTACGTTCCCCAACAGTGGCATCCGAGCCAGGTCTATGCGTAGATGATATGCACCAGTAGAACACAATGAGTTGTGGGTGATAATAGTCATACTGCTTACCACCAACGCCTTATTTTGATTCGGCCGTATTGTTGGATGAAGCGGTTCGGACCAACATTACATGACCACGTTCAAGAGACCGGTTCTACCGACGTGCTTTCGCACACAGGTGGCTGGCGGGTGTCTGTTTCTCCAACTTTATTTGAATCAAATTTGACTACGATCGGTCCTTGTTGAAGGTTAAAACAGCACAATTGATGAAAAATTGTTGTGGTTTTGATGCGTAGGTAAGAACGGTTCTTGCTAGAAGCCCGTTGTACCCACGTAAAACTTGCAACAACAAAGTAGAGGACGTTTAACTTGTTTTTACAGGGCATGTTGTGATGTGATATGGTCAAGACATGATATGAAATAAGTTATTGTATGAGATGTTCATGTTTTTTAAAAGTTATCGACAATTGGCAGGAGCCTTATGGTTGTCGCTTTATTGTATGAAATGCAATCGCCTTATAATTTCTTTACTTTATCACTATGCGGTAGCGATAGTTGTAGAAGCAATAGTTGGTGAGACAACAACGACGCTGCGATGAAGATCAAGGTGTCAAGCCGGTGACGATGGAGATCATGACGGTGCTTTGAAGATGGAGATCAAAGGCACAAGATGATGATGGCATATCATGTCACATATTTTGATTGCATGTGGTGTTTATCTTTTATGCATCTTATTTTGCTTAGTACGATGGTAGCATTATAAGATGATCCCTCACTAAATTTCAAGGTATAAGTGTTCTCCCTAAGTATGCACCATTGCGACAGTTCGTCATGCCGAGACACCACGTGATGATCGGGTGTGATAAGCTCTACGTTCACATACAACGGGTGTAAGACAGTTTTGCACGTGCAGAATACTCGGGTTAAACTTGACGAGCCTAGCATATGCAGATATGGCCTCGGAACACTGTGACCGAAAGGTCGAACGTGAATCATATAGTAGATATGATCAACATATAGATGTTCACCATTGGAAACTACTCCATCTCACGTGATGACCAGACATGGTAAGTTGATATGGATCACATGATCATTTATATGACTAGAGGGATGTCTATCTAAGTGGGAGTTCTTAAGTAATATGATTAATTGAACTTAAATTTATCATGAACTTAGTCCTGATAGTTTTTGCATATCTATGTTGTTGTAGATCAATAGCTTGCGATGTAGCTCCCCGTTTATTTTTGATATGTTCCTAGAGAAAAATAAGTTGAAAGATGATAGTAGCAATGATGCGGATTGGGTCCGTGATCTGAGGATTATCCTCATTGCTGCACAGAAGAATTATGTCCTTGATGCACCACTAGGTGACAGACCTATTGCAGGAGCAGATGCAGACGTTATGAGTGTTTGCCAAGTTCGGTATGATGACTACTTGATAGTTTAGTGCACCATGCTTTACGGCTTAGAACCGGGACTTCAAAAATGTTTTGAACGCCGTGGAGCATATGAGATGTTCCAAGAGTTGAAATTGGTATTTCAGACTCAACCCGGGTCGAGAGGTATGAGACCTCTGACAAGTACTTTGCCTACAAGATGGTGGAGAATAGCTCAACCACTGAGCATGTGCTCAGAATGTCTGAGTACTACAATCGCTTGAATCAAGTGGGAGTTTATCTTCCAGATAAGATAGTGATTGATAGAGTTCTCTAGTCACTATCACCAAGTTACTGGAACTTCGTTATGAACTATAATATGCAAGGGATGACGAAAACAATTCCCGAGCTCTTCGCAATGCTAAAATCGGCGAAGGTAGAAATCAAGAAAGAGAATCAAGTGTTGTTGGTTAACAAGACCACTAGTTTCAAGAAAAGGGGCAAAGGAAAAGAAAGGGAACTTCAAGAAAGAATGGCAAGCAAGTTGCCACTCCCGTGAAGAAACCCAAAGCTAGACCTAAGCCTGAAACTGAGTGCTTCTACTACAAAGGGAATGGTCACTGGAAGTGGAACTACCCCAAATACTTGGCGGATAAGAAGGATAGCAAAGTGAACAAAGATATATTTGATATACATATTATTGATGTGTACTTTACTAGTGTCCATAGTAGCCCCAGGGTATTTGATACTGGTTCAGTTGCTAAGATTAGTAACTCGAAATAGAAGTTGCAAAATGAATAGAGACTAGTTAAGGACGAGGTGATGATGTATGTTGGAAGTGATTCCAAGGTTGATAAGATCACCATCGCATACTCCCTCTACCTTCGGGGTTAGTATTGGACCTAAATAAATGTTATTTGGTGTTTGCGTTGAGCATAGATATAATTGGATCATGTTTATTGCGATACGGTCATTCATTTAAGTCGGAGAATAATTGTGTTTCTGTTTACATGAATAAAACCTTCTATGGTCTTACATCCAATGTAAATGGTTTACTGAATCTCGATCGCAGTGATACACATATTGATAATACTGATGCCAAAAGACGCGAAGTTAATAATGATAGTGTAACATGTTTGTGGCACTGTCGTTTAGGCCATATTGGTGTAAAGCACATGAAGAAACTCCATGCTATTGGGCTTTTGGAATCACTTGATTATGAAACACTTGATGCTTGCGAACCATGCCTCATGGGCAAGATGACTAAAACTCCGTTCTTCGGAACAATGGAGCAAGCCAATGACTTACTGGAAATAATACATACCGATTTATGCGGTCCAATGAGTGTTGAGGCTCGCGGCGGGTATCGTTATTTTCTGACCTTCACAGATGATTTGAGCATATATGAGTATATTTACTTAATGAAACACAAGTCTGAAAATGTTTGAAAAGTTCAAAGAATTTCAGAGTGAAGTGGAGAATCATCGTAACAAGGAAATAAAGTTTATACGATCTGATCGCAGAGGCGAATATTTGAGTTACGAGTTTGGCCTTCATTTAAAACAATGTGGAATAGTTTCACAACTCATGCCACCTGGAACACCATAGCGTAATGGTGTGTCCGAACATCGTAACCGTAATTTATTAGATATGGTGCGATCTATGATGTCTCTTACCGATTTACCACTATTGTTTTGGGGTTATTCATTAGATACATCTGCATTCACGTTAAATAGGGCACCATCTAAATCCGTTGAGACGACACCGGATGAACTATGGTTTGGCAAGAAACCTAAGCTGTCGTTTCTTAAAATTTGGGGTTGTGATGCTTATGTGAAAAAACTTCAACCTGATAAGATCAAATCCAAATCGGAGAAGTGTGTCTTCATAGGATACCCAAAAGAAACTGTTGGGTACACCTTCTTGCACAGATCCGAAAGCAAGACATTTGTTGCTAAGAATGGATCCTTTCTAGAGAAGGAGTTTCTCTCGAAAGAAGTGAGTGGGAGGAAAGTAGAACTTGATAAGGTAGTTGTACCTTCTCTCGAATTGGAAAATGGTTCATCACATAAATCAGTTCTAGTGATGCCTACACCAATTAGTGAGGAAGTTAATGATGATGATCATGAAACTTCAGATCAGGTTACTACCGAACCTCGTAGGTCAACCAGAATACAATCCGCACCAGAGTGGTACAGTAATCCTGTTATGGAAGTCATGTTACTAGACCATGACGAACCTACGAACTATGAGGAAGCGATAATGAGCCCAGATTCCGCAAAATGGCTTGAGGCCATGAAATATGAGATGGGATCCATGTATGAGAACAAAGTGTGGACTTTGGTTGACTTTCCCGATGATCGACAAGCCGTAGAGAATAAATGGATCTTCAAGAAGAAGACTGACACTGACGGTAACATTACTGTCTACAAACCTCGACTTGTTGCAAAAGATTTTTTGACAAGTTCAAGGTGTTGACTACAATGAGATTTTCCCACTCGTATCGATGCTTAAGTCTATCCGAATCATGTTAGCAATTGTCGCATTTAAAAACTCTGGCAAAAGGATGTCAAAACTGCATTCCTTAATGGATTTATTAAAGAAAAAGTTGTATATGATGCAACTAGAAGGTTTTGTTGATCCTAAAGGTGCTAACAAAGTGTGTAAGCTCCAGCGATCCATTTATGGACTGGTGCAAGCATCTCAGGGTTAGAATATACGCTTTGATGAGTTGATCAAAGCATATAGTTTTATACAGACTTGCGGTGAAACCTGTATTTACAAGAAAGTGAGTGGGAGCACTACAGCCTTTCTGATAAGTATATGTGAATGACATATTGTTGATCGGAAATGATGTAGAATTTTCTGGAAAGCATAAAGGAGTGTTTGAAAGGAGTTTTTCGAAGAAAGACCTCGGTGAAGCTACTTACATATTGGGCATCAAGATCTATAAAGATGGATCAAGACGCTTGATAAGACTTTCGATGAGTACATACCTTGATAAGATTTTGAAGGAGTTCAAAATGGATCAGTCAAAGAAGGAGTTCTTGCCTGAGTTGTAAGGTATGAAGTTGAGTAAGACTCAAAACCCAACCACGGCAGAAGATAGAGAGAGAATGAAAGTCATTCCCTATGCCACAGCCATAGGTTCTATAAAGTATGCCATGTTGTACACCATATCTATTGTGTACCTTGCCATGAGTTTGGCAAAGGGGTACAATAGTAATCCAGGAGTAGATCACTGGACAGCGGTCAAAATTATCCTTAGAGGACTAAGGAAATATTTCTCAGTTATGGAAGTGATAAAGAGTTCATCATAAAGAGTTACGTCGATGCAAGATTTAACACCGATCTGGATGACTCTGAGTCTCAATCTGGATACATATTGAAAGTGGGAGCAATCAGCTAGAGTAGCTCCATGTGGAGTATTGTAGACATAGAAATTTGCAAAATACATACGGATTTGAATGTGGCAGACCCGTTGACTAAACTTCTCCCACAAGCAAAACATGATCACACCTTAGTACTCTTTGGGTGTTAATCACATGGCGATGTGAACTAGATTATTGACTCTAGTAAACCCTTTGGGTGTTGGTCACATGGCGATGTGAACTATGGGTGTTAATCACATGGTGATGGGAACTATTGGTGTTTGAATCACATGGCGATGTGAACTAGATTATTGACTCTAGTGCAAGTGGGAGACTGAAGGAAATATGCCCTATAGGCAATAATAAAGTTGTTGTTTATATTTCCTTATATCATGATAAATGTTTATTACTCATGCTAGAATTGTATTAACCGGAAACTTAGTACATGTGTGAATACATAGACAAAACAGAGTGTCCCTAGTATGCCTCTACTTGACTAGCTCGTTAATCAAAGATGGTTATGTTTCCTAACCATAGACATGTGTTGTCATTTGATGAACGGGATCACATCATTAGAGAATGATGTGATGGACAAGACCCATCCGTTAGCTTAGCATAATGATCGTTAAGTTTTATTGCTATTGCTTTCTTCATGACTTATACATAGTCCTCTAACTATGAGATTATGCAACTCCCGAATACCGAAGGAACACCTTGTGTGCTATCAAATGTCACAACGTAACTGGGTGATTATAAAGATTCTCTACAGGTGTCCCCGAAGGTGTTTGTTGGGTTGGCATAGATCAAGATTAGGATTTGTCACTCCAAGTATCAGAGAGGTATCTCTGGGCCCTCTCGGTAATGCACATCACTATAAGCCTTGCAAGCAATGTGACTAATGAGTTAGTTGCGGGATGATGCATTACAGAACGAGTAAAGGGACTTGCCGGTAACGAGATTGAACTAGGTATGATGATACCGACGATCGAATCTTGGGCAAGTACCATACTGATGACAAAGGGAATAATGTATGTTGTCATTACGGTACGACCGATAAAGATCTTAGTAGAATATGTAGGAACCAATATGAGCATCCAGGTTCCGCTATTGGTTATTGACCGAAGATGTGTCTCGGTCATGTCTACATAGTTCTCAAACCCGTAGGGTCCGCACGCTTAACGTTTGATGACAATTTGTATTATGAGTTATGTGTTTTGGTGACCGAAGTTTGTTCGGAGTCCCAGATGAGATCACGGACATGACGAGGAGTCTCGAAATGGTTGAGAGGTAAAGATTGATATATTGGAAGGTAGTATTCAGACACCGGAAGGGTTCCAGAGTGTATCGGGTACATACGGGAGTACCGGAGGGGTTACCGAAACCTCCCGAGGAAAGATATGGGTCATATGGGCCATAGGAGGGAGGCTAACCAGCCCACAAGGGGATGGCACGCCCCCCACAATGGAGGAGGCCGAATTGGATTAGGGAAGGGGCGGCGACCCCCTTTCCTTCTCCTACTCCCTCTCCTTCCCCCCTTTCCCCCTCCGGAAGAAGGAAAAAAAGGGGGTTGAATCCTACTAGGACTGGAGTCCTAGTAGGACTCCCCTCTCCCTGGCACGCCCCTTTGTGGCCAGCCTCCTCCTCCCCTCCTTTATATACGGGGGGGCACCCCAAAGCACATCAATTGTTCTCTTAGTCGTGTGCGGTGCCCCCCTCCACAGTTTACTCCTCCGGTCATAGCGTCGTAGTGCTTAGGCGAAGCCCTGCGTGGATCACATCACCATCATTGTCACCACGTCGTCGTGCTGACGAAACTATCCCTCAACCCTCTGCCAGATCAAGAGTTTGAGGGACATCATCGAGCTGAACGTGTGTTGAACACGAAGGTGTCGTACGTTCGGTACTAGATCGGCTGGATCGTGAAGATGTTCGACTACATCAACCGCGTTAACCTAACGTTTCCACTTTTGGTCTACGAGGGTACGTGGACACACTCTCTCCCTCTTGTTGCTATGCATCTCCTAGATAGATCTTGCATGATCGTAGGATTTTTTTTGAAATTGCATGCTATGTTCCCCAACACTTTATTGGTCGAACCTTTATAACAACATACGTAATTCCCTTTGTCTCTCGGTATGTTACTTGCCCGAGATTCAATTGTTGGTATCTTCATACCTAGTTCAATCTCATTACTGGCAAGTCTCTTTACTCGTTCCATAATAAACCATCTCGTAACTAACTTCTTAGTCACTTTGCTTGCAAGCTTCTTGTGATGTGTATTACCGAGAGGGCACGGAGATACATCTTCGATACATGGAGTGACAAATCCTAATCTTGATCCATGCCAACTCAACAGACACCTTCGAAGATACCTGTAGAGCATCTTTATGATCACCCAGTTACGTTGTGACATTTGATAGCACACAAGGTATTCCTCCGGTATCCGGGAGTTGCATGATCTCATAGTCGAAGGATCATGTATTTGACATTAAGAAAGCAGTAACAATAAACTAAACGATCATATGCAACGGATGGGTCTTGTCTATCACATCATTCTTCCAATGATGTGATCCCGTTATCAAATGACAACTCATGTCTATGGTTAGGAAACCTTAACCATCTTTGATCAACGAGTTAGTCTAGTAGAGGCTCACTAGGGACACGGTATTTGTTTATGTATCCACACATGTATTTAAGTTTCCAGTCAATACAATTCTAGCATGAATAATAAACCTTTATCATGATTAAGGAAGTATAATAATAACCACTTTATTATTGCCTCTAGGGCATATTTCCATCACCACCAACTGGTCGGTGGGGTGAAGGCGCGTGGGCGGCCTTCCCCTCATAGCCCTTCCCTATGAAGGGCCCACAAGGGTGGCAGTACCAGTGGCGGTGCAGCTAGGACCCGAACCAACCCTGGGCTCTCTCTGCCCAGGGTTATCGGTGGCCGGGGCGCCCAGATACCCATGCTCCGCTTGAGCACGAGCCTCTGCAAGCGCCCCATCTAAGATCTCCTTTGCACAGATGGCAAAGATCTGTTCAAGGCGAGGGCCCTTCTCACCTCGGAACACAATGTCACATTCCGAGGCCACCTCCCTCGGGTAGGAGATTCTTGAACGTGGTTATTTTTCTTATATTAAATAAAATACAAACATAGACACACACATCACATACGCACTCTCACCTTTATGAATCGATCTTGCGAGTTACCTTCATGGATCGACCTTCCTTAATACCAATGGACGTGGTTGTTCATATCACATGTTATATTATGTGTTTACTTTCCCCCGCAAAAAAAATATATATATTATGTGTTTACTTTCATAGTTGCGTTCATGTTGCTGCTTTCTTGTGTTTTTCGATTGAGTGTTAGGTCAGGATACACGAGCCTCTTGAGGTCCTTTGCTCTCATTCACTTTACAAATTTTGTGGCAACTCTTTGACATGAGCCATTTCAAAATTTACTCCCCGTGTTGTTTTTGTTTTTAGGGTAATGATATGGCATTTGATTGAATAATTGAAAATGCTTGCATAATTTCCATCATTTTTATTTATGTCCAAGGGGCAGGGAGTTGTGGACTGCTATGTCTACTGTTTGGAGGCTTCCTGCGATTAAGAATGTTGTGCGTACTGGGAAGGAGTGGCTGCTCAATGCACCAGAACCTATGGGTGCTACAGAAGGTAGCATGTTCCTGTTGACACCGTGGAGAGCTTAGTTTATTCGCAACGAAATTGTTCATGATAAAGCTCCGCCGCCTCTTGAGGTCTCGAAACGCTTTCTCTGCAGTTATCTAGACACTCTAATCGCTATTAAGCATGACCCCTTCGCTGATTCATGCAAGGGAAAGTCGGTTTTGCACATGAATGTTATTTCCAGGTCACATGAACAATCGATCAAGATCGCTCAACCCTGCTGGAATGTGCCTCCTGCTGGGTGTATAAAATTAAACGTAGTTGGGTCATTCACACCGGATGGATCTACTGGTACTTGTATATGGTTTTGTGTGATAATGAGGGCGCAATTATATTTTCTTCATGCAAAGTTCTTTACTTTTGTCGGGACGCGCTCGAAGTTGAGCTTGGTGGGTCTTTCCCAAGCACTAATGAAAAGTAATCTACCTGTGATGATTGAGATGGATTCGCTAGAAGCTGTTCATATGATCCAGTTAGGCGACATTGATAGATCGATTTATTCTTGTTTGGTCGAGGAGATTAAGCTACTTCTAAAACTCCATAGAACTAGTATTACTCATGTTAGACATTCACGGAACATGGCTAGCAGTTGTTTAGCTTTTTTTGTTCGTATGGAAGGTAGAACATTGACATGGTTGGGGTCTGGCCCTCCTCCAGTGATTGACGGAAAAACTTCATATCATTTATAACCCTACATAATAAATTCCATAGAAAAATTCATGAGAAATAAAAACCTTCGATCTTGTTATGGAATTTCTGAGACTAAAAAATTGTCTATGACATCTGATGTCTTTTTGTTCATCTCGCGTGGGATCTATGCTGATACATAAGAGGAGAAAACAGTTTTTTTACCTAGGAGCAGGAGTGCAGAAACCTACAAAACCTCCACCGAAGCTATTGCAGCAGCAATAAAACGTCAAGGCACGATTTCATTAAGAAGCAAAGACTCTCATCCATCAACAACTGCATTGTCATCTTAAAACTGCTCTTTTCAATGTTATTACTATCACAACCGAACCCAAACATGCATGTTATAGCAGTACAATCGCGTTTGCACAGGAGAACTGCTGAACATGTACACACAAATACATCACTGGTAATGTACATGTTTTTGTTTTTTTATGTCAAAGAAATGGAACAAGAAGATTTGTGCCAGTAAATTATTGGCGCAGATAGCCCAATCGCTCGACCATTCCTGTAGAGGACTCGGTAGCAGCCATGTTTAGTTCGGTTCAGCCTCAGTGTTTCCTTCTCAGTAGGGAACGATGATTGATTCGATGAGCTCCTGGAGGGGAGCCAGTTCTTTCTTGTCAATCAGCCCAAATTCCTGCACCACAAGCCAATAGATGTAAATTCTTAGCTACTTTTCTATTTTCCCAGCCAAGAGCAGATCCACGATGCTCGATGGCACAATCACTGTCAATGGTGAGAGACTCACGTTTGTAAACAGAATGAAGTGCTTGAAGCAGGTGTTAAGATGAGCCTCCTCCTTGAGGCTGACAATCTTCTGAAAATGGGAATGGTATATGTGGGCATAAACACGAAACAAGCGCTTGAAAATTGTGTTTACAACATCCTTGAAGTTGGGTGGAAATGGTGTGCCTGGATAAAGGAAAATAACCCAGATCAGGTAAACTTGACAGCTCCACTAATATGAAGTACTTTTGAGAAACTAATGATCCAGGATGCGGGCAACATACCAAGCTTCTGAGGAAATAAGGATTCATTGTCAAGCTGGCCTTCAATCCAGTCCATTAGGTACTCCACGTATTTTGGTGCTGACACTTCTATAGGCTTCTTTATCTGTACACCGTCAGCCCATCGGTACTCATACCTACATGAAGATAGCAATTCTTTTGTCATGAGATATCACCTAAATATTCAACTAATTATGAAGATAATTTAATCAGGGGATTATGGGCATGGGAAAGTCTAATTTATAATATATGGAGCGCTGTTTGCCTGCATCATACTGCTATTGAAATGCTATCACATCTTGGAAATTCGATTCTTTCAGAAAGGGGTGTAACCACGACTATCACATTAGTTAATGTTAAAACCTAATTATATATTTGCCACAAAATAATAATTACGGAGTACATCAGGACAAGTGAAAGTAGCAGGACACTGAAGAGAATTCTGGGTGTAGAATAACATGGAACCATGAGGAATATATTTGCCTGGCGCAGTAATCTTCCTAAACCAAAACCTAAGCATTAACACCCTGATAATTAGACAACATTGAGCCAAATTTAAATAACATTACAACCTTTTTTCTTTTCTTGTTCAAATATGACAAAGAACTTCATTTGTCTACTAGCTTCAAGTAAAGAAAGATAAATCAGCTTGCATATACTGCTGTATATGGTGCCATATTCCCTCCATTCCTAAAAAATAAGGCGTGAAACCTTTTTCGCAAGGACCAAGGCAGCTGCTTCTTACAAGTTTTAGACCATTTTGCCTCTGGTAAATCACACACTGAGCAGTTATTAGCACACCACGTACGCTGTGCATGACCAATAAGAGGCAGCTAGCTCTACACGGATTGACACTGGCCATTACTCTCTCGATGCATGCATGCGGGAATAATGGCAAGAGGAGGTGAGCAGTTCACAATGCAGCTAAGGCAAGCATGTCTTTAGAGGGGCAGAGTGCAGCATGGAGGGGCATATTCGGTAAATCAGAGTGGAAACAGGAGTGCACCCTGTTTAGTGGAATTCTGAGAAAAGTTTCACGCCTTGTTCTTAGGAATGGAGGGAGCATGGTTAGGGAAATAATTAAAGACACCATGAGTCACTTGTTAAGCTTTTAGCATAAACATGGACAAAGAAATTAAACATGCACTCAGTAGAAGCCTTCACTAGTTATAAAATAAGATGTCAATTTAGAAGATCTACAGCAGATAATGACTAGGTGCTATAAATTGCAGCACCTTAAAACAATTTATCAAAATTAAATAGCAATCCATGAAGAGACTAAAAAGGCTTCCAACTTGTTCCTTTTTGAGAAGTTCAAAGAATGAAAATAATGGACAAGCGTACTTTGGGCCTGCAGTCATTGTTGGGCAGCTCTCGGAAGTGCAGAACTCTGTGAGTGTGCCATACAGCAGGTTAACTTGATTAAAGAAATCCACAGCTGAGAAGCAAAACACACATGTTAGCTCTAGTGAATTTACTGGTTTCAATAACATTTTTTACAGCAGTATTATTCAGTACCAACCACAGAATATTCTAGATCCAAAAAATATATATAGAAAGAAATATGTCAAGTATGGGTCACGGCAAAAAGGAAACTGAAGAACATTACTATTAACAGCAAGCCATTCATTGATATCCTCTCCAGGAGGCAGCCTCACAGCTTCCCTAAGGTTTCCACTGCCGAGCGTTGCATCTATGTGCTTTCGGAGCTGTGCCCCCTGCAGATAAAAAAAGGAAGACAATAAATGGATACTATCAAATTATGTACGGCATTACTCACGGTGTAACCTAAATGTTTCCTCCCAGTTTCTGAGTGGCGTATATAACTAGCAAACTGTGGCAAATTTAATATACTGAGGACACCCCAGAGATGGATGTTCATTCCATGTAGCAAATCTAGTGATGGAAGTACATTTTATGCCTAAATCTGCACCCATCTTTGGTGATTCAGGAACACAGTACAAGTAATAAAGATTGAATCTGCTAATCAACGACAAATGAGCATTGCTTAAGGCTTAGCCATCAATCCAGCACAAGTATTTGCAGACCAAACTCACCCTGAGCCGTGGCAGGTTTGTAAAAACGCCCCATTTCCCATACAAACATGACGTACAATGAGTTACGATTCATTTCCATGATGTACTTCTATTAAAGGAATCCACTGCAGTGGATATATGATACAATGGATCGAATCTGAGAAGTTCGATACGACGAAATGTTTGATACTGCCTTTTAGGAATAGATGGGACCATGGGAGTATAGTAGGAACATTGACCATGCACTAAAACCTTTTCGCTTACCTGAACATAACAAAAACACCAAGCTCATGTCTATGTCGATGAAAGCCAACAAGAATATCAATCGAGTAACATGGTGTTTGACTTTGGAGAAGTTTGAACTAAAAGTAGATGAATCACAATTTGTCTACTTTACTTTTAAAACAAGTTCAATTCCCTGATTTATCATCACCAGTCCATGTATACCTAACAATAAAATATATTCCGCAATCCTCAAGTTCATGTAAACAATTGACTTGTTCTAGCTCCACCATATACATTTCCAATGACAAGCAAAATGTGCATGCCCCATAGATAGGTTATGACAACCAATGAAAGGCCTGGATGTAGCACCATTTAAGTAACACTAGTTATGACTATAAATAACCGCCTACTTACTACTTAGCCAGGAACCTGTTCATCTCCCAATCAACTCACACCACCACCGTAAACCACACAAATCTTGTAATGCAACTGGAATTTTACCATGCATGGGGATAATTGCGAGCGAACGAGGAGGAATTTTAGGTGAGAACTCAACCCACTCGTTGCTCTCTTCATCCCGCTGCGGAGAATCTCGCAAATCTGATATCAGTTGTAATGCCTGACTTGATACAGATAACAATTGTTTGTGGGATACAATCAGCCATGGTTGTTTGTGGATGCAACTTGTCACAAAATGAGGGAGCAAGAGACGCAGAGAGGACAGAGTAGAGTTCTACTTTCAGTTCATTCAATACATGCCGATCTCCTGGTTACAAGTTAGTTACTAACAACACCTGCTCATGCAACACGCGGCCACCCACTCCACACCTCACGCTCGAGTCACGTGCTCGAAGACGTATTGTTCAGTGGCCCCTTCCCCTTGTCAGACATGGAATTCCTTCCAGTCATTACATCAGGCTCCTATACGAGCAGACCAAATCTCTGTTTTTGAGTCGCTCGACTAGTCGCGACTAGTCGTCGACTAGTCTATGAGTCGCACTGGCAGGGTCGACTCAGCCTGGCGACTCGACTCATGGGATGAGTCGAGCGACTCGAGCGACTAGTCACGACTAGTCGTGTTTTCTGGGTCGAACGACTCAATTTTTTTGGGCCCGCCTGTCATATGTTTTTTTACTGTATCGAACCATCCCCCGTGGAAACCTAGATCGAACCTGTTCCCCTCCCACGACCCAACCCTCTCCTTGGCAGCCGCCGCCGCACCTAGTTGCTGGCTTGCTGCTCCTTCCCTGGTTGCTGCTGCTGGTCTGCTCCTCCCCTGGTTGCTGCTCTTGCTGGTCTGCTCCTCCCCTCCTCCGCTGGTTGCTGCTGCTGGTCTGCTCCTCCCCTCATCCCCTGGTTGTTGCTTCTGCTGGTCTGCTCCTCCTCTCCTCCTCTGGTTGTTGTTATTGTTGGTGGTGGTGGTCTGCTCCTCCCCTGGTTGTGCATGAACAAGGGTGGTTGTGCATGATGAAGAGTTGAGGGATGAATTGGAACCACTCAAGAACAAGGCTGGTTTTATTGTACCTACTTTCTACTGCTTAACTCACGTCGACTCGTCGCATGTCGACTCATCGACCATGAGTCTAGACTAGTCACGACTAGTCTAGAGTCGCTCCCCCCGAGCGACTCGTCGACTCATCGACTCGAAAACCTTGGACCAAATTCCTTTCGTCGATGAAAACATACTAACATAGCAATTTCTATACACATACTACAGATGCTAGGATACTGAAATGCTGTGATTCACTGCCATTTGTTCTTGTTGGTACCGAATACAGTTGAATCAGAGACTTGGGAGGTCAGTTTCCTCACCTTGCTGCCTGATGGAGCACTTTTCTTGGGACGGAACGTCTTCTGATTCCTGGCGAAAAGGGAGAAGGGATTGTCAGGGTGATTGCGTCAAGAAGCAAAACAGGCCGGGAAGAGAACGAAGTTGAGCATAGCAGCAAAATTGCGGGAAACTAACAGCTAATGTATTACTACTCCATAGCAGCAAAATTGCGGGAAACAAACAGCTAATGTATTACTACTCCATCAGGCATCATACAAAACCATGAAATCCGTCATAAACTGCATAGATCGGAGAGAAACAGCGATTTCGTTCTGTAAATCAGCAACTAACTCCGAGCAAGCTAGGGCTTGTCACCAACTGAAGAAAACAGTCCTGCTCCGAACGGATCTCCTCTCCAGTCCAGTGCAACGGACGAGTACGACGGGAATTTCCTGGAGACGTGGCGCGCTTCGGTCGAAGGAGATCCCGACGCGTGTTCGCCGGAGAGGGTTCAACGACGCATGGGGGTGAAGAACAGCAGGATCGTGGAACAGAGCAAAGCAAAGGGGGAGGGGGGCGGGGGGCGGGGAGCTGGGGCTCACCGTCCGAGGCCGAAGAGACTCATCCCGCCGCCGCTTCCTCCTGGTCGGCCGGTCGCTCTCCCCTTCCGATCCGAGGAAGAAAGCAGGAGGGAGATGGTGATGGAGCTGCTGCTACTACTGCGGGGTGGAGGTAGGAAGGAAGGCTGCGTGCGAGTGCGACTCAGACAAAAATGATTTGGCCGCGGTCGCTGGCTGGCTCGTCAGCGCATGATGCGGCGCCGCGGGGCATCATGGGCCGGCGCGGTGGCAGCAGGGGCCGTCGGATATGGGGGACGGACGGCGGATGGCCGCGGCCTGGCTGGCATCCATGATCCCGCACCCGAGATTCCGGAGCCGGATCAAGATCTGGCTCCGCTGAGTAAAAGCATCTACGACCGGACCTCTCAAACCCGTCTCGTACGTTCAGGCCATTGTCCGGTCACGATTTTTTGACCCGGACAAGCTCCTTAAACGGGTCTCAAACGTCCGGGCTGACCGGCACCCTTCATATCTAGTTTAAATATGGGGCGAATATGGGGGCGTCCGGGCACGCCCGGACACGCCCGCCACGTCGGACCCGACAGCCTGACCTCACCCTAAATTGCACCAAATCCACCAAACCCTTCCTCCTCCTCCTGCCGCCGCGCCCGAACCCTCGCCATTCTCCACCTTTGCTCTCAATCCTCACCTCCAGTCCCTATCCACCGCCGGAGATGTCGTCCAGCCCGACCCACACCGTCGCAACAAAGACGCGGTCCGCCTCATTCGTCGACGGTGTAATTCGTCGGTTGCGACTTGCAAGGCGGAGAACGTCGCCCGCAAGTTATGGCGACGCCGGCAGCGAGAGAGGGAGGCGGCAGTGGCGGCGCACGAAGGATCGGACGTGGTGGATCAGCTTTCTCCTCAGCCGCGCCCGGATCCCCGCACCCCTTCCCTCCGAGCGCCTACGCTAATTACGCCGTCCGACACCATTGGGATAGAGGATGATCCGACCGCCTGCTGGGCCATTCTGGAGAGCTTTGCGACCATGCAGATGTCGGCGGTCGACGTGTGTGACTCGCCGCGGCTCGTTCGGGCGCGGATGAGCACGGGCTCCAACAATGCCCGGGTTGCCCTTGACATGTTCGACGGAATGACCGAACAAGAGTCGGTGTGTTTTCTTTGCTCTTGTCCGATCAGATTTTAGCATAGACTACTAGTTCATTTTCGCTCATGATGAATGATTGTATAATCATGTAGGAGGCGTTCTTGTCGAACATGATCAATGACAATGAAGATCCGACCGAAATGAAGTATGAATTGGAGGCCACCATCGCATTTGAAGTTGGGACAACACTGATCCCAATCCGAGCAAGAAGAAGAAGAAGAAGAAGACCAAAACGCCGAAGGCAAGAGGTCCGGCATTCTCAAGATTTGAGGACATCCTGTTGGTCAAAGCTTGGTTGGCCACAACGCTGGATCCAATATGCGGGCACCGAGCAAAAAGGGAACAATTATTGGACGAAGATTTGGAAGGAGTATCACGAGCAAAAGGAGTATGTGAAGCCGCATCCTATCATGACCACTCGCAATGTGGCATCTCTCGAACATCGTTGGGGGGTCATTCAAGGGAAAGTGAACAAGTACGTCGGCTACTACTCACAAGTGACCAAACGCCCTCAAAGTGGGATGGGAGTCGCAACTCATGTAAGCTTGATCGCCTCACCTTGTCGTCCATTGCATATGCTTCTTGTGTTTGCATTCTCGTACTCATACATATGTTGTTTGCTAGACGGCGGTGACGGCCACTTTGTATCACGAGGTGGAGAAGAAGTCATTTGCTTTTAGCCATTGTTGGGTCATATTGAATGGCAAGCCGAAGTGGAACCAAGTTGTGGATGACCTCAAGTCTGGCAAGAAGAGGAATGATGGCTCAAGTTCCAACCAATCAATTGGGTTGGACGATGTTGTCATGGCGAATGGAAAAGTCACCGTGCCAAAGGACAACCACCAAGTCATGGGAAACAAGTGGGAGAAGGCACGTGCCGCCCGTGATGCCGCTGCTACCAAAATGTCATCCACATGGACGGGCATTTTTTTGGTGAGGGAGAACAAGAAGGAGGAGAGGTACAAGCTCATGTTGGATGCGCAAAAGGGAAGGATGGAGTGGGACCGGAAGAGGGCGGAGAAGAAGCTGGAAATTGAGAGGGAGAAGATCGAGTTGGAAAGAAACAAGTGGCGATCAAATGGGAGCTCGAGAAGGCTAAGAAATTTGGCGACATAGAGCTTGAGAAGGAGAGGTTGCAACTCGCACGGGACATGGAAGATGTGAGGATCATGTTGGCGGACAAGGCCCTCTTGGATGAGCATGCGAAGAAGTGGCTTGCGGACAAGAAGAAGGATATTAACAACCGTATGGACTACGAGGCGGGGGGCGGCTGCGGCCTGGATGCAGGTGGAGGAGGTTGCCCAGATGCAAGCAGAGCAGGACGAGCAGGACGCATTCTGCCTAGAGCAGGACGCCTTCCGCTCGGAACAGGTGCCCAGCTAGTGATCCGAGGCCATCCATCACGCTCGGACATTGATTTCATTTTTCCATGTCCGGTTTATTGAACTATGATTTGCTTTGCTTTGTTTCAATCTTTGGCATCCAGACAGTTTGTATTGTATGATCAACGTGCATGGATTTGAGGATCGGAATTTGTGTATGTGGATGTGCGGCGCAACATTTGAGGGGTGACCGGGCGCGTCGGTGGGCGTTTGAGGGGCCGGATTTGCCAAGCCCGATTGTAGATGCTCTATGGAATCTCCAAAGCAGGCCCTCAAAGTGACCGCATCCGTCCGGATCGAGCTTTTCGAACCCATTCTGTCATTTAACATGGTTCCTTAGCGGTCCGTGGAGTGGTTTGGATGCCCGTTTTCCGCAAATCAGAAGTAAACGAGGGGCTTTGCGGGAGTCCAAGTCGCTGCCACATAGGACTCTAACTCCCCAACCCACTCAAGTCCCCCTTCTGGTCACATTCTCTTCCACTTCGACCCTACTCCCCTCTTACTTTCCATCTGCACCCTTCTCGCATGCCCTGATGTACCTTGGCATTGTAGGACGTCGCAACCCCCACGAACACCTTCAACATCCTTGGACTAGGCCGTCGTCCACCCAGGATCTCTCCGCAGTCAAGTACCCTCTGCCCCGAAGTCGTGGGAAACCACGGCCACCTATGGGACCAAGGGCCCCTTGCTGGTTCAGCAGGGGGTATGTCACGTAACACAAAGAGAAGAAGAACGTGGGGCAGCACAACAGAGATCACGCAGGCAAATCTACCCAGGTTCGGGCCACCGCGAGGCGTAAAACCCTACTCCTGCTTTGGTGGATTGATGGTGGAATAATGGTGGTGGAGCATAGTACACTTGCCCGGCAGGGACGACAGTGGCTACGCGCATATGAGTGTGTGGGTGTCCGACCTTCCAACCCTTTCTACGGTTGCCATGGGCCTCCTTTTATAGTAAAGGGTCACCACAATGGCAAAACAATCATTATGCACTGATAAGATAGCAAATAGTGCTATCATACCTAACTCTGCAGGCTGACAGGGCGCATTAAATGCACCGCTCAATGTCACATCGTTGCTTTCCCGGCAAGCCTTGCCGGGCTTGTCTTGCCAGCTCCACACCTGCTCGCTTGACACGTCGCAGGACGGGTGTCGTCTGTAGGTATTTCCTGTAGAAAGAGGCCGCCATGTGGCGAATGGCTGCCACTTAATCACCTTGCGGCTTGACACCGCACTGATTGACGACGTGGGTCGTAGCGGAGTGGTTGGGTGAGGTGGCTTTGCCACCGCGAGTCCCGGCAGGCCCTGCCGGGATGTCTTGGACGCTTTCTTCCGGGGGTGACCCCGCCCTTGCCGAGCTCGCCTGCCCGGCAAAGGAGGCTTTTCCCTTGGTGGTATCTTACTTCTCTGGCTTGATCTTGGCCCTCTTGATCTGCATGTTGGTCCTTCGATGATCTTGGTCTCTTGTACTCTGGCATGTCCAGTTGCTGTAATTTTGTTCCCGTCCCTGTGCACAGTCTGGGCAACAGACCCAGGGTTTGTTGCACCGGCAGAAGCCCCCGAGCGGTTGCCCTGATTGCGCTGTCGAGCGTCGTCGGGGTAGGCCCTAATAAGTGCATAGGCAGGGGTGCTGAAGAGGTTGTTCTCTTGGAGTCTTCATTGCTTCTTCATTAACCTTGGGTCTGGGCCAGTTTCCGGTTTCTCCACGCGTCGTGTAAAGCCAATAGTGGTGGGGCCGCTCTTGTAATGGCCCGTGAATGACTTTAATGCACGGGGTAGAAACTGCCAATTCACTCTTTCCATCACGCCCTTATCCTCAGCCATGTATGTTGCATGCATCGCGTGGGGTAGGTAACGGAGGCACATGGCATGGAAGAGCATCATGGCGAGGGCTCGACCTTCCTGAATTGGCGAAGGAGGACGGCGGTCGCTCATTGATGGAGCAGCTCCCTTCCTCGGTGTCGGTGTCAAAACCGGCGGATCTCGGGTAGGGGGTCACGAACTGTGCATCTAAGGCTAATGGTAATAGGAGGCGGGGGACACGATGTTTACCCAGGTTCGGGCCCTCTCGATGGAGGTAATACCCTACTTCCTACTTGATTGATCTTGATGATATGAGTATTACAAGAGTTGATCTACCACGAGATCGTAGAGGCTAAACCATAGAAGCTAGCCTATGATTATGATTGTTCTTGTCCTATGGACTAAACCTCTGGTTTATATAGACAACAGAGGGGCTAGGGTTACACAGAGTCGGTTATAGAGAAGGAGACCTACATATCCAAATTGCCAAGCTTGCCCTCCATGCAAAGGAGAGTCCCATCCGGACACGGGACGAAGTCTTCAATCTTGTATCTTCATAGTCCAACAGTCTGGCCAAAGTATATAGTTCGGCTGTCCGAGGACCCCTTAATCCCAGACTCCCTCAGTAGCCCCTGAACCAGGCTTCAATGACGATGAGTCCGGAGCGCAGATTGTCTTCGGCATTGCAAGGCGAGTTCCTTCTCCGAATACTCCATAGAAGATTTTGAGCACGAGAGTTGTGTCCGGCTCTGCAAAACAAATTCCACATACCACCGTAGAGAGCACAATATTCCACAAATCTAATCTGCTGACAACTTTTCGTAGCGTGACATCACGCCTTGGCCCAGTCATTTGTTCGAACCGTTTTTCACAACCAGCCACCGCACATATCGCGAGGCAGTTTTGTCGGCACGTCTTGTCGAAGCAGAGATTGTGTCCCCTTATCAAAGGATTCTCATCAATATGGGTGTGGGTAACCCAACCGTGCCATCAATCGTGGCGCTTGGGGAATAAGCGAATTTACCGGGCAAGTGGGGAGGCGCAGGATCTCCGCTGCCTTTATAAGGGGATAAGAACTCCCTTTTTCACCCACGCCTTCTTCTTCCTCTGCTCATCCATTCCTTTTCGCTCGAGCCCTAGTGCCCAAGCGTTCGTCTTCTCCGCCCAAAAAGGATCCCAAAAATGTCCGGATCCGGAGCGGGAGGCAAGTGGATGGCCTCTACCGTCCGGGAGAAGGATATCAAAAAGCTTCGGGGGGCCGGGTATTTGGCCAAAAGAATCGGCCACCGTCTACCGACGGCGGGACAGATCGTCCCTACTCCGGAACCCCATGAGAGGGTGGTGTTCCTCCCTCATTTCGTCCGTGGGCTAGGGTTTCCCCTTCACCCATTTGTTTGCGGCATCATGTATTATTACAGGATTGATTTTCATGATCTATCCCCCAATTCCTTCCTCAACATCTCGACATTCATCATCGTGTGCGAGGCCTTTCTCCGCATCCCGCCACATTTCGGCTTATGGCTGAAATTTTTTAATGTGAAGCCCAAGGTAGTGAGCGGCAAGCATGCCGAGTGCGGAGGCACCATGGTGAGTAAGATGCCCAACGTTACATGGCCAACAAGTACTTTCAATGATTCCGTCAAGGAGTGGCAGCAGCAATGGTTTTACATCACCGAGCCGCGCGACAAGGAATGGGCCGCCGCTCCGGAGTTCAGATCCGGAGCCCCCCTGCGACTTACGTCCTGGCCCAAGAAGGGCCTGAACTGGGCTTTGTCTAACGAACTATTGTTTCTCCAGATGCACGTCCAAGATATGGAAGACAAGAACATCAAGCTTGTCAATGTAGTCCAGGGGATGTTAGTTCGCTGGATTCTACCTTGTCAACACCGGGCTTACAATTTATGGGAGTTCGACCCGGCCAAGCACCAGACCCTGCTAGAGCTCTTTGGCTCCTCGCACAAGGACATCTGGAAGGTGCTTTTCAAGTCCGGCAAATCGTGGTCGGACTTCGCCGAGGACCGCGGGTACCAACTGTCCCGCCCCGCAAGTTCGGTAAGTAATTGTACGTTGACAATTCATATGTTTTATTTGCATATCCTTAGGAAAATGCCTAATGCGTTTCCCACGAATTTCCTAGGGCTGGGCGAAGAAGGCGGGGCGAATCTACTGTCCAGCCATGCTGCCTGAAGAACCGGTTGGCCCGCTTCTGATGAAGATGCTGGTCCCGTCGCCTTACAAGGCACCGAAGAAGAAGGCCGAAAAGGAGGCCAAGAAGACCAGGGGCGGCCTCCGTCGCCGTGGCGCTTCGGACACAAAATTCGAAGACTCCAATGCCCATTCTTCCTCCGAAGAGGAGGAGGAGGAGGAAGACGAATCCCCCTTGGGGGGAATAAAGAAAAGGACGGCCTCCACATCCTTGGAGGCCGAGTCGCCTAAAAGGGGGAAAACTCCCCTTCCAGAGGAGTCCACTGCCGCCGTCGATAGCAGCCCAGAATGGGATCCCAGGGCCCAGCCCCTGGTGAACTCGTGAGTATAAAATCCGAACATGCTTATGCGTCCAAACTTTCCATGGCATAACACTTTAATCTGAGCCATACTTCTTACAGTCCTGCGAGGTCTCGCACCGAACAGTCCTCGTCGGAGGACTTGCTGGGTTCGGATGCCATGGAGAGCGGGACACCCCCGAAGACTGTCACGCCCAATATGCGATACTATCCTGAAGAGACTCGAAGGTCCCACCAAGGATAGAACCGCATATTGAAACGATGTTGCAAGGTGGATATCATTACATCAACATTACATAATATATGGGGATACATACAAAAGGCATACAATGCCACACGAATACATCATCATATTACATACGAGTACCATCCGACTATGGATGAAACACAAACAGAAACTCAAATGACATCCACCCTACTAGCCCAGGCTGCCGACCTGGAACCTATCCCCTGATCGAAGAAGAAGCAGAAGAAGAACTCCATAACAAGCAAACATCGCTCTCGCGTCATGATCATCGCATATGTACCTGCAACTGTTGTTGTAGTAATCTGTGAGCCACGAGGACTCAGCAATCCCATTACCATGGGTATCAAGACTAGCAAAGCTTAATGGGTAAGGAAGGGGTAAAGTGGTGAGGTTGCAACAGCGGCTAAGCATAATATGGTGGCTAACATACGCAAATAAGAGCGAGAAGAGAGCAAATGGAACAGTCGTGAAGCTAGCAATGATCAAGAGGTGATCCTGAACTCCTACTTGCATCAAGCATAACCCAAAGACCGTGTTCACTTCCCGGACTCCGCCAAAAAGAGACCATCATGGCTACACACGCGGTTGATGCGTTTTAATTCGGATCTGGTGTCAAGTTATCTACAACCGGACATTAACAAATTCCCATCTGCCACATAACATACCCTGCAGGGGTGTCCCAACTTAGCCCATGATAAGCTCTCGCGATCAACGAAGGATATTCCTTCTCCCAGGAAGACCTGATCAGTCTCGGAATCCCGGTTTACAAGACATTTCGGCAATGGTAACACAAGACCAGCAAAGCCGCCCGATGTGCCGACAAATCCCGATAGGAGCTGCACATATCTCGTTCTCAGGGCACACCGGATGAGCCAGACGTCGGGTTGGCATAGACCCTGGTTGCCCAGGGGGCGCCGGACATCGCTCAGGTTGGACCAACACTCGGAGGAGCATTGGCCCGGGGGGGGGGGGGTAAAATAAAGATGACCCTCGGGCTCCAGAAACCCAAGGGAAAAAAGGGCTAGGTGAGGCAAATGGTAAAACCAAGGTTGGGCCTTGCTGGAGGAGTTTTATTCAAAGTGAACTGTCAAGGGGGTCCCATAAATCACCCAACCGCGTCAAGAACGCAAAATCCGGGAACATAACAGCGGTATGACGGAAACTAGGGCGGCAAGAGTGGAACAAAACACCAGGCATAAGGCCGAGTCTTCCACCCTTTACCAAGTATATAGATGCATTAATTAAATAAGAGATATTGTGATATCCCAACATAATCCTGTCCATCATGGAGCAATCTTCAACTTCACCTGCAACTAACAACGCTATAAGAGGGGCTGAGCAAAAGCGGTAACATAGCCAAGCAACGGTTTGCATATGAAGGGTGAAAAGGTTAGAGGCTGACATGGCAAATTGGGAGGCTTGAAGAACAAGGGATAGGTAGCGCAGCATAGCGATAGAACAAAGCAACTAGCATAGCAATGATAGTAGTGAGATCCAGGGTAGCGGTCATCTTGCCTGAAATCCCGCTAGGAAGAAGAACGAGCCCATGAAGAAGATGAAGCCACGAAGACGAACCAAGCGCAGACGAACGAATCCTCACTTTCGCAACGAAACGGGAACTATCGAGAAGAAGCACACAACATGGTAAACACACCACACAAGAATAAGGCATGATGCGCAACCAAGTATGATGCATGACAAAACTCAATGAAGCTACTCATGTCAAGAGATGATGCATACAAGAACAACACATTAAAGCACATTTAAATGAGGCTAGAAACAACATATAACAAATCCGGTAAGTCCTCATATGCCAATTTAGAAATTGGTCCAGAACTGAATAAATCTTATGTTCAAGTTGTTAAACAGCAAGTTAAGATGCACCAAGATGATCTACACGAAATTCTAGTCAAGTTACATATAAAGTTCATTTAGTTCGGAGCTACGGCCTAGAAGATATGAGCAAAACAAGTTAAACATGGCATTGATGCAAAATACATTCAAACATCAAGCAAACACTCTCAAAACAAGGATGCAACATGATAATATGAAACTACATGCAAATCTAAGCAAGTTTCATATAGAGCACACTCAAAACGGAGCAACGGTTCAACACATACACTCTATACAAGGTATGACAACAATCTGTCCATAACAGCAACTAGGCATCTTGCAAGCATCAAAACAATATGCTACAGCATCCCAACGTGAAAAAAGTCATGGGCATGAAGTACAGGTAAAGCATGACGAAACATGAACACTGAGCTAACTCCAGAAATCAATAGATCGTGCTCAAAAAGACATGGCAAGATTCCAAACAATAACAGTTTCAGGCTTAGCAGAAATAACATCATGCTGCAATGTTTAGAGCTATCAAACAACATGCTACAGGAACTTAACATGGTAAACAAAGGCATGGAATGAATCTACTAATCTCATATAACAAAAGTCCCTTACTAACTATAAGCCAAAAGGGCACAAAAAATATGATGGCACCCATGTAAACATGGCAAGTTATATGACAGATTCATACATGGCAGAAACAGCAATAAGTAGACATGTTGGTGAGCTTGTACCACTCACCACAGAGCAATACATGGCATTACAAGGTGACCAACAGTAAGAATACATGTTTATGAAGCTAAGCATGGCAAGAGCAAGTTCATAGGGTGCATGGATCACTAGCAAAACACATGGCAAAACCGAACTAAATGTTAACAGGCTGACAACAACATTATTTAGCAAGTTTAGAGCAAGATTACAACATGTTACAGCAGGCTATAAATGCAACCAGGGGCATGGATGGATATAGCATGACATGAATAACAAACACCCTTAGTTAACAACTCCACATTATGCATAGAATGACTTGTAGCAGCAGGTTTACATAGCATCATAATATAACAGAATCAGTCTAGCAAAATAGCAACAACAAGTACCCTACTTAACAAGCTCGATGCACTCACTACAAGACTTACGAAAATACATGGATTGCACCACTGTAAAGATGGCATTACATAGTTCAAAACTCATGTAGACCTCAAGCTCATAGGATGCACACATCAAATGCAACAAAAATGACAAATCACCAAGTTATAACAGTTTCAGCAGGTTAACATCATATAGCACTCTTGCAACGATGATTCAGGCATCAAGATGAACTCAAATAAACATGGTGAAATGGAATGAAATGAAGTACTCGTTGAGGCGAACAATTTGATATGCTACACGCCCAAAACGGAGCCACGGATGCGGAGTTATGATGCTATGAACAAGGGACCAAAATGCAAATAATTTCGGGACAGGGAAATCCGGGGTCAACCTGCGAGATCCGGATCTGGATCTGGATCGAGCGTCGCCGGAGGCGGGGAAGAAGACGGCGGCCGGTGGGGCTCGGGCCGCGGGGAAGCCAGGGAGGCGGCACCGACGACGAGGGGCGACGCTGGAGGCACGCGGCGGCGGTGTCGGCGCGGAGGCCGAGGCCGGCGAAGGCGGCGACCGGCGCGGGCGGCGTGGCGGCGAAGGGAGTGCGCCGGCGGGGACGGTTCACCGGAGGCGCGGCGGGGCACGGCGCCTCGGAGCGCGGGCGAGCGGGAGGACCGAGGAGCGGCGGCGCGGGGCGAATCGGGCCTCGGGGGCCCGCTGCGGGCCGCGACGGGCCGGCGGCGCGGGCCACATGGCAGACCACGATTGGCCGCGGGCGGCGGCGCTGGACGTGTCCGGCGTGGGGTGGACACGTCCGGTGGCAGCAGGAGGAAGAGGCTAGGGTTAGGGGTGGATTTATCCGCGAATTTGGACGGGGAGGGCATATTTATAGGTAGGAGGAGCTAGGAGACTCCAAATGAGGCACGGTTTTCACCCACACGATCGTGATCGAACGACCGAGAGCATAGAGGGGGTTTGGATGGGTTATTGGGAAACTTTGGAGGGGTGTTGGGCTGCAACACAAAGAGGGCTTTTACGGTTACCCGGTTAACCGTTGGAGTATCAAACGACCTCCAAATGGCACGAAACTTGACAGGCGGTCTACCGGTGCTATACCAAGGCCACTTGGAAAATCACGGTCCATTCCGAGAATGTTTAGCACCCACTCACAACAAGAGACAAAAAGGGGACGCCGGAGGACATAGGAGTGCCGGATTACAAAACGGACAACGGGGAAAATGCTCGGATGCATGAGACGAACATGTATGCAAAATGAAATGCACATGATGACATGATAAAATGCAACACGCAAGCAAATGACATGGCAATGACGGCGAATAACTGGCAGACACCTGGCGCATCGAATCCGGGGCGTTACAACACTCCTCCACTAACAAGAGATCTCGTCCCGAGATCTTAGGACCGAGACGGAAGGGAAAAAGGGATGAGTGAAACAAGAACTCAAGAGAAGAAGCAAAGAATCGAGAGCACTCAAGAATAAGAGAGGAACGACAAGAATGACGAGAATCGAAAGCTCACGGAATTAGATAGACTATGAAACCAGTCCCGTTAGAATGAGATAAGAAACGAATGAGACTGGAAGGATTTAGGCAGCACTCCGGCTGAAACATGGAGGAATAGAACACGAGCTTGAGTGGAAGGAATGATACTTGATGAAGACATGACACAAAACCTCCGGAAAGAATTGAAAGAGTTGAATGAAAAAGACGGAGAAGAAAATGACAACTTATGCCACGAATGAAATAGAAAGCAACCTTAGAAGAAAGGATTGAACGGAATTGTTGAGAAAATCAACAACGAAAAGAATAAGCTTGTTGTGGTCTTATAGGTAACCTCTCAAGATCATAAGGTGATAACTGGCCACAAACGGAAAAGATTGAATAGCTTAGAAGAACGAAGAAATGTAAAACTCCACTTCAAAAGAAAATGAAGAATTGTTTGCACTTCGAGACGCAAGAGGAAAAGATACTTGAACTCCACCAACAAGAATCTTGATGAACTCTTGAGGAATGAATTAAATCATGAAGAACCACCATGAAGAACTCCGGTGACAAAAAGATGATGAGATAGAATGAAGGAAGAAAGAATAAGATGAGCCTTGCAATGATTTTGATGGAGTTTCCGACGAAATGACCGAGGAAATTTGAACTCCGGAAAAGAAAAGATGAAAACACTTGGAACTAGAATTTATTCACCAAGAACAAACTTTGAAGGAGGGTATTAAACACTACGAGGAAATAAGAATAAGATTTATTGTATGGTTATCCTTCATCAAATTAAATTGATGACAAGCAATGGATCTTGCATACTACTTATTCTTCTTGAAAAAGGATTGAGAAGTGACATATCGCAAACTTGAGAAGGTCTTCATGAACCACCGGTAGGATTGTAAAGAATGATGAATATATGTGATAATCAAGGAAAAAGAATCTTGAATAAACCAACGTAACAATTCGAAAATGACTGATGAAAGAGACCGAATCACCGGGAAGAATTAGAAGAACCAATATGCTAGAGGGGATTTAGAGACAAGAGAATGAAAAGATCGCGAACTGATTGAAGAATACTTGAACGAAGCACCGGAAGAATATTGAGACGAACGAAAGGGCACGGATATAGAATAATTGGAGAACGAATCTGAAAACTTAGAATGAAGAAATCTTCCAAAAAGATGGCCTCCGGATGATCGAGAGAGAAAGCAACTCCTGAAATGCTCCGGATGGATGAAAAGAATATCTGACAAATGAAATAATTCAAGAGGATGACATGAAGCTAGAATCACGAATCTCCGGGAGAATGGACAAGATTTAGGAAAATTCTTCTTCGGTCTTCAAATGTTGAGAATGATGACGAGAAAGAACACCAAAATTGTTGAGATACTCCGGGAGAATTAAAAGAGTCAGGTAAGATCCTGGGAAAAGACCTATGGGTTAGGGCCCACTAAAAGAAAACACCGTTGGAAAGGATTATTGAAGAGATAGATGATGCACCGGAACAATTGAAATATTTGAATGAGGTGATAACCTCAAATTAGTTGGAACACAGTCAAATCTCCTGAGACGTCTTGAGCACTCCGGAAGGATAAACTGGTGAGAGACGAACGAGCAGGGAGAACACTTGATCGAAGGAAAAGAATATGATCAACCTGAAAAAAAACTTGAATTGAGTGCACCGGAAAAGAGATGAAGAATGTCCACCGAGACGAGAATTCACCGGTTTAAATGATTGATGGAAGACTGAAGAGGCTCCGCACGAATGAAATTGATGGTCGAAACAGACTCAGACCCCGGGAAGAAGAGGGTAGGAGGGCGGGAAAAACAAAGGCAACTGGAAGGGGAGAAACCGATGAATAACTTGAAGAGAAAAACACCGGTTAAAATTATTGAGGAGAGAAAGCAAAGGCTTCGCACGAGTAGAATGGATACTCGATTACGGACTCCGGCTCTCAGATGAAAAGGGGCGGGCGGGTGGGAAAAGAAAACAACTGAGGATTGAACTTGACAAAGATGAAGAGGCTCGAATCAACTTGACGAGAAATGCACCGGATTAAGAGAGCTGAGAACCAACGATCAGAAAACCAAACTGCGTGATCCTAAAGAAAAATTTGAATGGGAAGAGGGGTAGTTCAAAACACCTACGTCAAGATTCCTCACCAAAGCGACGAAGGGGCTGAGGAGTAAAAAGAATTCCTACTCTCCGATATAACTAGACTTCGAAAACAGTTTTCTTCTAGACTCAACAACGGCCAAACTACACGATCAATCAAGGGGGCTCCTATGGTCGGTCGAGGCTCTGATACCAACTTGTCACGCCCAATATGCGATACTATCCTAAAGAGACTCGAAGGTCCCACCAAGGATAGAACTGCATATTGAAACGCTGTTGCAAGGTGGATATCATTACATCAACATTACATAATAGATGGGGATACATGCAAAAGGCATACAATGCCACACGAATACATCATCATCTTACATACGAGCACCATCCGACTATGGATGAAACACAAACAGAAACTCAAACAACATCCACCCTGCTAGCTCAGGCTGCCGACCTGGAACCTATCCCCTGATCGAAGAAGAAGCAGAAGAAGAACTCCATAACAAGCAAACATCGCTCTCGCGTCATGATCATCGCATAACCTGTACCTGCAACTGTTGTTGTAGTAATTTGTGAGCCACGAGGACTCAGCAATCCCATTACCATGGGTATCAAGACTAGCAAAGCTTAATGGGTAAGGAAGGGGTAAAGTGGTGAGGTTGCAGCAGTGGCTAAGCATAATATGGTGGCTAACATACGCAAATAAGAGCGAGAAGAGAGCAAATGGAACGGTCGTGAAGCTAGCAATGATCAAGAGGTGATCCTGAACTCCTACTTACATCAAGCATAACCCAAAGACCGTGTTCACTTCCCGGACTCTGCCGAAAAGAGACCATCACGGCTACACACGTGGTTGATGTGTTTTAATTTGGATCTGGTGTCAAGTTATCTACAACCGGACATTAACAAATTCCCATCTGCCACATAACCGCGGGCACGGCTTTCGAAAGTTTATACCCTGCAGGGTTGTCCCAACTTAGCCCATGATAAGCTCTCGCGATCAACGAAGGATATTCCTTCTCCCAGGAAGACCCGATCAGTCTCGGAATCCCGGTTTACAAGACATTTCGGCAATGGTAAAACAAGACCAGCAAAGCCGCCCAATGTGCCGACAAATTCCGATAGGAGCTACACATATCTCATTCTCAGGGCACACCGGATGAGCCAGACGTCGGGTTGGCATAGACCCTGGTTGCCCAGGGGGCGCCAGACATCGCTCAGGTTGGACCAACACTCGGAGGAGCACTGGCCCGGGGGGGTAAAATAAAGATGACCCTCGGGCTCCAGAAACCCAAGGGAAAAAAGGGCTAGGTGAGGCAAATGGTAAAACCAAGGTTGGGCCTTGCTAGAGGAGTTTTATTCAAAGTGAACTGTCAAGTGGGTCCCATAAATCACCCAACCGCGTAAGGAACGCAAAATCCGGGAACATAACACCGGTATGACAGAAACTAGGGCGGCAAGAGTGGAACAAAACACCAGGCATAAGGCCGAGTCTTCCACCCTTTACCAAGTATATAGATGCATTAATTAAATAAGAGATATTGTGATATCCCAACATAAAGCGCAGACGAACGAATCCTCATGATCGCAACAAAACAGGAACTATCGAGAAGAAGCACACAACATGGTAAACACACCATACAAGAACAAGGCATGATGCTCAACCAAGTATGATGCATGACAAAACTAAATGAATCTACTCATGGCAAGAGATGATGCATACAAGAACAACACATTAAAGCACGTTTAAATGAGGCCGGAAACAACATATAACAAATCCGGTAAGTCCTCATATGCCAATTTAGAAATTGGTCCAGAACTGAATAAACCTTATGTTCAAGTTGTTAAACAGCAAGTTAAGTTGCACCAAGATGATATACACGCAATTCTAGTCAAGTTACATATAAAGTTCATTTAGTTCGGAGCTACGGCCTAGAAGATATGAGCAAAACAAGTTAAACATGGCATTGATGCAAAATACATTCAAACATCAAGCAAACACTCTCAAGACAAGGATGCAACATGATAATATGAAACTACATGCAAATCTAAGCAAGTTTCATATAGAGCACACTCAAAACGGAGCAATAGTTCAACACATACACTCTATACAAGGTATGACAACAATCTGTCCATAACAGCAACTAGGCATCTTGCAAGCATCAAAACAATATGCTACAGCATCCCAACGTGAAAACAAAAGGCATGGGCGTGAAGTACAGGTAAAGCATGACAAAACATGAACACTGAGCTAACTCCAGAAATCACTAGATCATGCTCAAAAGGACATGGCAAGATTGCAAATAATAACAGTTTCAGGTTTAGCAGAAAAAACATCATGTTGCAATGTTTAGAGCTATCAAACAACATGCTACAGGAACTTAACATGGCAAACAAAGGCATGGCATGAATCTACTAATCTCATATAACAAAAGTCCCTTACTAACTATAAGCCAAAAGGGCACAGAAAATATGATGGCACCCATGTAAACATGGCAAGTTATATGATAGATTCATACATGGCAGAAACAGCAATAAGTAGACATGTAGGTGAGCTTGTACCACTCACCACAGAGCAATACATGGCATGACAAGGTGACCAACAGTAAGAATACATGTTTATGAAGCTAAGCATGGCAAGAGCAAGTTCATAGGGTGCATGGATCACTAGCAAAACACATGGCAAAACTGAACTTAATGTTAACAGGCTGACAGCAACATTATTTAGCAAGTTTAGAGCAAGATTACAACATGTTACAGCAGGCTATAAATGCAACCAGGGGCATGGATGGATATAGCATGACATGAATAACAAATATCCTTAGTGAACAACTCCAGATTATGCATAGAATGACTTGTAGCAGCAGGTTTACATAACATCATAATAGAACAGAATCAGTCTAGCAAAATAGCAACAACGAGTACCCTACTTAACAAGCTATATGCACTCACTACAAGACTTACAAAAATACATGGATTGCACCACTGTAAAGATGGAATTACATAGTTCAAAACTCATGTAGACCTCAAGCTCATAGGATGCACACATCAAATGCAACAAAAATGACAAATCACCAAGTTATAACAGTTTCAGCAGGTTAACATCATATAGCACTCTTGCAACGATGATTCAGGCATCAAGATGAACTCAAATGAACATGGTGCAATGGAATGAAATGAAGTACTCGTTGAGACGAACAATTTGATATGCTACACACCCAAAATGAAGCCACGTATGCAGAGTTATGATGCGATGAACAAGGGACCAAAATGCAAATAATTTCGGGACTTAGGGAAACCCGGGGTCAACCTGCGAGATCCGGATCTGGATCTGGATCGGGCGTCGCCAGAGGCGGGGAAGAAGACGGCGGCCGGCGGGGCTCAGGCCGCGGGGAGGCCGGGGAGGCGGCGCCGGCGACGAGGGGCGGCACCGGAGGCGCGCGGTGGCGGTGTCGGCGCGGAGGCCGAGGCCGGTGAAGGCGGCGACCGGCGCGGGCGGCGTGGCGGCGGAGGGAGCGCGCCGGCGGGGATGGGTCGCCGGAGGCGCGGCGGGGCGCGGCGCCTCGGAGCGCGGGCGAGCGAGAGGGCCGAGGAGCGGCGGCGCGGGGCGGATCGGGCCTCGGGGGCCCGCTACGGGCGGCAGTGGGTCGGCAGCGCGGGCCACGTGGCAGGTCACGATTGGGCGCGGGCGGCGGCGCTGGACGTGTCTGGCGCGGGGTGGACACGTCCGGCAGCAGGAGGAGGAAGAGGCTAGGGTTAGGGGTGGATTTATCCGCAAATTTGGACGGGGAGGGCATATTTATAGGTAGGAGGAGCTAGGAGACTCCAAATGAGGCACGATTTTCTCCCACACGATGGTGATCGAATGACCGAGAGCATGGAGGGGGTTTGGATGGGTTATTGGGCCACTTTGGAGGGGTGTTGGGCTGCAACACAAAGAGGGCTTTTACGGTTATCCGGTTAACCGTTGGAGTATCAAACGACCTCCAAATGGCACGAAACTTGATAGGCGGTCTACCGGTGCTATACCAAGGCCGCTTGGCAAATCACGGCCCATTCCGAGAATGTTTAACACCCGCTCACAACAAGAGACAAAAGGGGGACGCCGGAGGACATAGGAGTGCCGGATTACAAAACGGACAACGGGGAAATTGCTCGGATGCATGAGACGAACATGTTGCTCGGATGCATGAGACGAACATGTATGCAAAATGAAATGCACATGATGACATGATAAAATGCAACACGCAAGCAAATGACATGGCAATGATGGCGAATAACTGGCAGACACCTGGCGCATCGAATTCGGGGCGTTACAAAGGCCCCCTCCCCCAGACATGTGAATGACACTGAGGTTTCGTCCCAGAAGGACCCAGGCCACGGAGGGCGGGGGGAGATCGCAAAGGCGGCGCCCGGAGGCCAAACTTCAGGGACCGGACACACGGGAGAGAAGGCTCCCGTGGATGTCGATGGCGGGGTTCGTCTTGAATCCGGCCCCCAGCCGGACACGATACTGGAGACCAATAAGGCCCCAGGATCAGACTGGCGGCCTCCGTCAGCTGAAAGGGGTGTGTCTGTTCCACCTGCAACCTCTGTCCAACCAGAGGTGTCGGATGGTTTATTGGCGGTGCTGAAGAGCGCCTCCATCGTTGATGAACACCGTGCCCTAATGGGTGAGGTGATTGAAAAGATTCAGTCTGCTGAGAGTGGGCTGAATGAATCCTGTATTAGCCTCATGAGAGGCTTTGAGGTATGTTTTATGAGGTCTGGAAGAGTGTCATGGTATAGATAGTAGCCCCTGTTACACTGTTCGGTGGAAGAAAGAACCAGACAGAGGATCAAATTTATGTTTGCAGGAGACTTACTTGATGACATCTATCTCTTTTTAATAAGCAGACGTTTGTAGCGTCTACCGCTTCTCATGCTGTGGAAGTATCCGGACTGAGGCATAGTCTGGAGCGGGCCGAAGGAGAACTTGGCCGAGTGCAGAAATAGCTTGAGGATAACCAAGGTATGCAGAAACCTTGTTTATTCAGCACAAATGAATAAATGTGCATGATGAAAATATTTTTATGATGTGCTCTAGGGGCGACGACCAAAATTGAGGCTCTTAAAAAGGCTGTGGTCGAAGCCGAGAAGAAGGCAGCTATGGAGCAGGCTCTCCGCAAGAAGCACGGGGCCATAGTTATTGAGGTTGAGCGAGAGCTTCAAGAGGTCGTGAAGAAATGCGAGACCTTGGAGTAGAGTTTATCAGGGAAAGAATCCGAACTCTCCCAGGCTCGCCAAGCCGCAAGTGATGCCCGTGGGGAAGCCCAAGGTGCCCTGAAGGAAATCCAGGAGGCGAGGAAGATTGCAGCCGGTAAGGCTTTTTCTATACAAAGCGGCTGTTTGAAAGGAGAAAATCAAGTTGAGAGTTTAAATTTTGATTTCTCCAGGGGTATTTGTGGAGCTTCCATGCAACATATCTGATGCTGCCCAATTCTACCGAGCCGAAGAGAGGAATACTATGGATAAGCTCTTCTGGATGCAGTATCTGGCGCCGAATTATTTGGTGCCTTTCTCTGATCAACTGAAGCAGCTGGTCGAACTGCATAAGACGGCCGAGCTAGCCATGAAGGATTTAATTATCCGGTTGTGGCCCGCCGAGACAATTCTGAGTAGTTACTTCGGGCTCGTGATGCGGCTTGTGAGTGCATGCCCTCGACTCGAAGTCATCAAGCGGTCGGTCTGCATAGAAGGTGCGCGAATGGCCTTCGCCCGCGCAAAGGTGCATTGGGGGAAGATGGATGCGGAAAAGCTGATGACCGAGGGACCGCCGGAGGCAAAGGAGCACCACAAGCCCGAGCTGTATTATGAAGGTGTCTTGAAAGGAGCCCGCCTTGCGGCAGAGCAATGCACCAAGGACATTATATTTCCATGAATACGGTCATCTTTGTCCTTTGTAATGTTTAAACAAGGTCATTTCTATTATTTATTGCTTGTTGTTTGAAAGTTTTTCCTCCCATGGGGCTGTTTTATATACTAATCCTGAGAGTTGGCCAGTCGTCGGCTTCTGCCCCCACGTAGCAAGTACGGGGGTGTTTGGGATAAACCTGAGCACTCTTTTATCCCAGTTTTGGGTCCTTGAAGGAGGTGTTCAGCACAGCGAACCAGGCAATCAGACTATAGGGCTTTATCACTCTCACTTAGCCATAGGAGTTTTAAAAGGAAGGTAGGCAGCCCCTGGTGTTCGGAAGACCGCACGAGGGGCTCTATAAGCGCCTGATCGGAAGAAAAGCCGATCCTTCGCACGCTGCATTAGTTATGGCATTATGCGGAAGAAATCCTTAAAGATTTTACAACCTCTCGAATAGCTGACCAGCTCTCGCTGCATCATGACAGTCAGTTTTCGGCTTTCTCTACTGAGGTGCTCGTCCGGAAGAACCGGGACACAATCACAGTAGTTCTCCTTGTGCTACCTTAGCCGATATAGCGGAACGTAAGGTACCAAAACATAGGAGCCGGGCAAACCCAACTATTGACCCAAGACATGATTCAGAGATGATGCATATAATGCTATAAGTTCAGGGTGTCGAACTGCCGTGAAGGTGTTCGGACTTTTTTGCCGTAGTATGGGTATAGTGAAGCCCCTGGCATATTAAGGCATATCGCGATATGCAGCTGCCTTTTAACAAAAGATTTTTAATAAGAAATAGCAACAGACGAGCATCATATAAACTCACATGTTGTATTTGAATAATACGTCAATGCGTATGAGTACAAGTAATGTGATAAAAATAAATATGACTATGGAACCTGCTGGGAACAGGCGGAAGGAAGGTGTATGCGGATCCGGAGTGTGGTCGGATGATCATAGAGGGGAATATCTAGAGATTCCCTTACGCGCTCGAACTGTCTTCACGCCATCCGTCCTGGCCTACGCAAAGGTGAACCTGCAAAGAAAATGCAAGAAATGGTTTTTCGCCTCAGAGCGGTTGAGCCGCGGTATGTGGCTTGTCTTAACTTTTTGCCGAAGTATTTTTAATTAAGCTCCGGGCGAGCCGGGCTATCCTGCCGCGCAGTAGTTCGGACTCCTTTGACGGTGTCCGGGAGCTTGGCCATGCCATTAACCGTGATGACGCCGCGCAGACCGGGCATCTTGAGTTTACGGTAGGCATAACGCTGCACCACGTTGAACTGAGCGAACGCGGTTCGTCCGAGCAATGCCTGATAGTCACTGTGAAAGGGGGTGATGTCGAAGACTAACTCTTCGGTACGGTAACTGTTCAGATATCCGAAGACCACTTTCAGTGTGATTGAGCCCGTGCAACAGGCCTCTACATCTGGTATGACACCTTTGAAGGTGGTTTTTGTGGGCTTGATCCTTGAGGGGTCGATGCCCATTTTGCGCATTGTATCCTGATATAGCAGGTTCAGGCTGCTGCCACCGTCCATAAGGACTCGTGTGAGGTGGAATCCATGAATGATGGGGTCGAGGACCAATGCGGCCGAACCGCCATGACGGATACTGGTAGGATGGTCCCTGCGATCAAAAGTGACCGGGCAAGAGGACCATGAGTTGAACTTTGGTGCGACTGGCTCTATTGCATAGACGTCCCTTAGTTCACGCTTCCGCTTGGGAATATGGGTTGCGTATATCATATTCACCGTTTTGACCTGGGGAGGAAATTTCTTCTGTCCTCCTATGTTCGGTGATCGGGTCTCCTCGTCATTATCTTCGCTTTGAGACCCCTTCCCCTTGTTTTCAGCACCTGACCTGCCGGCTTGTCTGAAGGCCTAGCATTCTCTGTTGGTATGATTGGCTGGTATTTCTGGGGTGCCATGAATTTGGCATGGACGGTCGAGTATGCGGTCCAAACTGGACGGGCCTAAATTGTTTTTATTGAATGGCTTTTTCCGCTAACCGAACTTGGAGCCACTGAATCCGACATTGACTGCTGTGTCTTCGGCACTATCGCTGTTTTTGCGACGCTTGTATTTGTTGCGCCGTGGTTTGTCATTGCTATCCCTGGCTTTTGATGTGCCAGGATTGCTTGCTGTGTTGTTGCTACGAGCCAACCAGCTATCCTCGCCCGCACAAAAGCGGGTCATGAGTGTGGTGAGGGCTGTCATGGACTTTGGCTTTTCTTGGCCGAAATGTCGGGCAAGCCACTCGTCACAGATGTTACGCTTCAAGGCCGCTAGGGCTTCGGAATTTGGACAGTTGACAATTTGGTTCTTTTTAGTTAGGAACCGGGTCCAAAATTTCCTTGCTGACTCTCCGGGTTGTTGAGTTATATGACTTAGATCATCAGCATCCGGTGGTCGCACATAAGTGCCCTGGAAGTTGTCAAGGAATGCGTCTGCCAGGTTCTCCCAACTCCCGATGGAGTTTGCCAGCAATCTATTTAGCCAATGCCGAGCCGGTCCCTTGAGTTTTAGTGGGAGGTACTTGATAGCGTGTAGATCATCTCCACGGGCCATGTGAATGTGGAGGAAGAAATCTTCTATCCATACCGCGGGATCTGTAGTGCCATCGTATGATCAAATGTTCACGGGTTTAAACCCTTCTGGGAATTCATGATCCATTACTTCATCAGTGAAGCATTGGGGGTGTGCGGCGCCTCTGTGCCGGGCTACATTGTATTCGGTCCGGCCGGACTTTTTTCTGGTGTGACGGTAATTGTCATGCGTTGTGGCGCGCCCCCGTGATCTGTAGATCGATCTTGACTGTCCTGCTTTGTTTTCCAATACATCTCGCAGGTCCTTCGTGTAGCCCCGGGCCTTCGTGTTTTTGCTTGATTGACGACGGGGTGCGGTCTGGACTTCGGCTGGTACGCCACTTTGTCTCGGCCATGGGGTGGCCGGTTGACACGTCTCCAACGTATCTATAATTTTTGATTGTTCCATGCTATTATATTACCCCCTTTGGATGTTTATGGGCTTTATTTTACATATTTATATCATTTTTATGACTAACCTACTAACCGGAGGCCCAGCCCGTATTACTGTTTTTTTGCCTATTTGAGTATTTCGAAGAAAAGGAATATCAAACGGAGTCCAAACGGAATGAAACCTTCAGGAGCGTGATTTTTGGAACGAACATGATCCAGAGGACTTGGAGTGCAAGCCAAGAAGAAGCCGAGGCGGCCACGAGATAGGAGGGCGTGCCCACCCCTACAGGGCACGCCCCTGTCTCGTGGGCCCCTCGGGCGGCCACCGACCTACTTCTTCCTCCTATATATACCCACGTACCCCGAAAACATCCAGTGAGCCAACGAAAAACAATTTCCACCGCCATAACCTTCTGTATCCGCGAGATCCCATCTTGGAGCCTTCGCCGGCGCTCCGTCGGAGGGGGAATCGACCACGGAGGGCTCTACATCAACACCATAGCCCCTCCGATGAGTTGTGAGTAGTTTACCACAGACCTTCGGGTCCATAGTTATTAGCTAGATGGCTTCTTCTCTCTTTTTGGATCTCAATACCATGTTCTCCCCCTCTCTTATGGAGATCTATTTGATGTAACTCTTTTTGCGGTGTGTTTGTCGAGATCCTATGAATTGTGGGTTTATGATCAAGTTTATCTATGAGAAATATTTGAATCTCCTCTGAATTCTTTTATGTATGATTGAGTTATCTTTGCAAGTCTCTTCGAATTATTAGTTTGGTTTGGCCTACTGGATTGATCTTTCTTGCCAAAGCTGTTAGGACCCCGACTCAATGCCACATTGATCTAGCATGTAACACCTCATATCACTTTGCGGCCTCACGCACGGTATTCCCACGGGTGTCACCTTACCTTTGCCCGGGACCGTTTGCGCCTTTTGGCACACGTATATGATAGTGTTGCTAGCATCCATATGATAAGGAGCCCGGGCTGACATGGCTAGTCGTAAACCCAAAGTGGCACAGACTTATAGGGACATGCATCCATGACCCAGCATCGAACGTGTCGGTCATCAGCGAGTGAATCCGGGCTGTAGCACTGGGCTAGCAGGACTCCGGTAAACCGGGCTGTAGCGGGCTAACAGGACTCCGGTATTCATCGCGTGACATTTCCCCGAAGGGACAGACACGGGAACGAAGAAGGACACATGCCGGCCAGCCTAAGTGTTCCGGAGCAGTAGCAAGCTACCATGGCTCAGTGGAAGCACTAGGAGACATTTCCCGGTAAGAGAGGCTACTAAAGATAAACAACTAGATAGTCAGATCCCACACATACCAAGCATTTCAATCACATACACACAATATGCTCGATATGTGCAAATACAACATGGCATCACAACATTACTCTACAACTCAAGTATTTATTCATTAGGCTCCGAGGAGCGAGATATTACAGACATGGGTCTCACGACCCAACATTCAGAGCATACAAGTCAAAGCACAAGCGGAAGCTTAACATGTCTGAGTATAGACAACTACAAATGAAAAAGGCTGAGAAGCCTAACTAATTACTAGATCCTGCCGAGGGCACAAGATCGTAGCTGAGGTAACAAGCTAAACGTCGAAGTCCACGCGGAACTACTAACGAGACTGACGTCTTTCTGCAAAAACATAAAATAGGCAAGCGTGAGTACAAATGTACCAAGCAAGACTTACATCAGATCTAGCTACATATGCATCATTATCAACAAAGGGGATGGTGGGGTTTAACTGCAGCAAGCCAGCTTTGACTCGGTGGCTATCCTGAACTACTACTGCAAATAACTCTTTTGAGGTGGCGCACATGAGTCCACATATTCACCATATCAATACACCACTATGGATCCGCTCCCGTCTCCCTACGAGAGCGCCATCCATAGCACTCACGCTTATCTTGCGTATTTTAGAGTATCCACTTCCACTTGTCTATGAACTGTTATAGGCAACCCAGAAGTCCTTTACCGCATACACGGCTATTCGAATAGATGATGTTAACCCTGCAGGGGTGTACTTATTCATACATGTTTCCACCACTTAGCGTCTGCACACGACATGTGCTCGGCAGACTTCAAGCGAAAGCCGACGTGGGTGTAGACCATGACCTACCTAAACACCTAAGTCTCTAGTCCAGGTTTATCGCCTATTCAGGTTCCATCCGCAGGGAGTCCGGCCGAGGTTTCCACATACGGCCCCGAACGATGTGAACAGGGTTCCGAGACACCTAACGGGTGCCCGGTGTAGCCAGCCACGTACCTACCGCATCACAGCCCACCCCGCGGTCAGCGCTGTCCACGGACTCCAGTAGACTAGAAACACCAGAAACTACTTGCAACTCCTGGACAAAGGACTAGGGTGAATAAGAAGTCGAGTGGGGTCATATTTCAGGGCCCAATGCATGGTAGTAGCTGTATCATGGATCACAAACACAGAACTCAGTCCCTGAGGACGACTTCAATGAGACAACCCACCATGTACTCCTACATGGCCTCTCACCGCTACCTTTACCAAATCATGTTCACACACTTAGCTCACACACAGTAGGACATGTTCACACACCTCTGATTCGTTCCCGATGAATCAGACCTGACTCAACTCTAAGCAATAGCAGGCATGACAAACAAACATGAATGAGTAGGCACAACAGGGCTCAAACAACTCCTACTCATGCTAGTGGGTTTCATCTATTTACTGTGGCAATGACTGGTCATGCAAAGGATAAAGGGGTTCAGCTACCGCAGCAAGTAACAGATGAATCGTTATTGTCCTAATGCAGTAAAAGAGAGCAAGAGCGAGAGAGTGGGATTGTATCAGAATGAACAAGGGGGTTTTGCTTGCCTGGCACTTCTGAAGATAGCATTGAGTCTTCATCAGTGTCAACGATCACAACATCGATACAACGTCTACCGAGGGGGAACAACACCGACAAACAAAGAAGAAACACGATCAATGCAATGCACAATATGATGCATGCTATGACATGGCAATAAGAATGTGTTTTGGCTAATGCAAGCTAGAACAGATTGAGATGAGTCCATTTGAACCAAAGATTCAAATGCAAACCCATTTTAAGAGGTTATATTAGTGCATTAACTTTTTTCACCTAAACAGCAAGGTTAATGTGTTCTAACATGCATGAAACCAGTGCAGATGGATAGATTGGATTTTTCTGATCATTTTTAATATATAATTTATCTCATTTGGAGTTACGGTTGATTTTATATGATTTTTAGAAGTTTTGGATATTTTCTGGAATTTTCTGAATAAAAATAAATCCAGAAAAGGGTTTGTTGCATCATCACTGCGTCAGGATGACATCAGCGAGTCAATAGGGCGGTCCAGGTCAAACCTGACGTGTGGGGGCCACACGTTAGTGACACAGGGCTGTTTAGCTCGCTGACAGGTGGGACCGGTCAACGACCACGTCAACAAGTCAATACTGGCGTGTGGGGTCGGTCAATGTGTGACGTGGCCAGGTCAAACTGACATGTGGGGCCCGTCGTGGTTAGTTTAATCTAAACGCAAACAAAACCTGGTTAGTTAGGGCGTGGGTCCCAGCTGTCATTGTCATAGGGTTAGACTAATAATGTAATTAGTACTAATCTAATCCACCACGTTAGCGTCATCGGAACCTCGTCGGCGGTGACCAGAACGACGGCGGCACGGCTCAGAAATGTGCTACAGGCGGCGGTTGGACATGCAGAGACCATCGGGACGTAGCCTGTGCTCTCCCGCATCAAGAGGAGGCAGAGTTGGGCGCGGGGGTCGCCGGAATCATGCCGGCGACGAGCTTTGGCGGCGGCCGGAGTTCGGGTGGGTGTGGGGTTGGCGCTAGGGGGCACGTGGGGAGAAGCTGGTGCTGGCTACGGGCTCCTGGAGGCTTAGTTTTGGGTTCAATCTTGCGGTGTCCTTACCCAGTGACAGCAAGGGTTGCAAGGCACATATTATATTGTTGCCATCGAGGATAAAAAGATGGGGTTTATATCATATTGCTTGAGTTTATCCCTCTACATCATGTCATCTTTCTTAATGCGTTACTCTGTTCTTATGAACTTAATACTCTAGATGCATGCTGGACAACGGTCGATGTGTGGAGTAATAGTAGTAGATGCAGGCAGGAGTCGGTCTACTTGTCACGAACGTGATGCCTATATACATGATCATGCCTAGATAATCTCATAATCATTTGCTTTTCTATCAATTGCTCGACAATAATTTGTTCACCCACCGTAATACTTATGCTATCTTGAGAGAAGCCACTAGTGAAACCTATGGCCCTCGGGTCTATCTTTTATTATATAAGCTTTCAATCTACTTTTATTTGCATCTTTACTTTTATTATCTATATTATGAAATACCAAGAATATATTTATCTTATCATACTATCTCTACCAGATCTCACTTTCACAAGTGGCCGTGAAGGGATTGACAACCCCTTTATTGCGTTGGTTGCGAGTTCTTTGTTTGTTTGTGTAGGTGCGTGGGACTTCTGAGGAGCTTCCTACTGGATTGATACCTTGGTTCTCAAAAACCGAGGGAAATACTTACGCTACTATTGCTGCATCACCCTTTCCTCTTCAAGGAAAACCAACACAAGCTCAAGACGTAGCAAGAAGGATTTCTGGCGCCGTTGGCGGGGAGGTCTTCGCTCAAGTCAAGACATACCAAGTACCCATCACAAACTCATCTCCCTCGCATTTACATTATTTACCATTTGCCTCTCGTTTTCCTCTCCCCCACTTCACCCTTGCCATTTTATTTGCCCTCTCTTTCCCAATCTTCTCCTCTCTTTTTTGCTTGCCTTTTTTTGTTTGCTTGTGTGTTGGATTACTTGTTGCCATGGCGCAAGATAATACCAAATTGTGTGATTTCTCCAATACCAATAATAATGATTTCCTTAGTACTCCAATTGCTCCTCTTAATGATGTTGAGTCTCTTGAAATCAATACTGCTTTGCTGAATCTTGTTATGAAAGATCAATTCGCCAGCCTTCCTAGCGAAGATGCCGCTACTCATCTAAACAACTTTGTTGATTTGTGTGATATGCAAAATAATAAAGATATGGACAATGATATTGTTAAATTGAAGTTATTTCCGTTTTCACTTAGAGATCGTGCTAAAGTTTGGTTTTCATCTTTGCCGAAAAATAGTATTGATTCTTGGAACAAGTGCAAAGATGCTCTTATCTCTAAGTATTTTCCTCCCACTAAGATCATCACTCTTAGGAACCATATTATGAATTTTAAACAACTTGATCATGAGCATGTTTCCCAATCTTGGGAAAGAATGAAATTGATGATTCGCAATTTCCCTACTCATGGTTTGAATTTATGGATGATCATACAAAAATTTTATGCCGGTTTGAACTTTGCTTCTAGAAATCTTTTAGATTTGGCCGCGGGAGGCATGTTTATGGAAATCACGTTAGGAGATGCTACAAAACTTCTTGATAATATTATGGCTAATTATTCTCAATGGCACACCGAAAGATCTTCTAGTAAAAAGTGCCTGCTATAGAGGAAATTAATGTTTTGAGTGGAAGGATGGATGTACTTATGAAATTATTTGCTACTAAGAGTGCTCCTTTTGATCCCAATGATATGCCTTTGTCTACTTTGATTGAGAATAATAATGAATCTATGGATGTGAATTTTGTTGGTAGGAATAGTTTTGGAAACAATGCTTATAGAGGAAACTTGAATCCTAGACCGTTCCCTAGTAATTCCTCTAATAATTATGGAAATTCCTACAATAATTATTATGGTAATTTTAATAAGATGCCTTCTGATTTTGAGAATAGTGTGAAAGAATTTATGATCTCTCAAAAGAATTTTAATGCTTTTCTTGAAGAAAAATTGCTCAAAGTTGATGATTTGGCTAGGAACGTTGATAGACTTCCGCTTGATGTTGATTCTCTTAAACTTAGATCTACTCCTCCTAAGCATGATATCAATGAGTCTCTTAGAGCCATGAGAATATCCATTGATGAGTGCAAGGAAAGAATCGCTAGATTGCGTGCTAAGAAATATTGCTTTGTAAAGGTGTGTTCTTCTAGTTTCCGTGAAAATAATGATGAAGATCTTAAAGTTATTGATGTGTCCTCTATTAAATCTTTGTTTTGCAATATGAATCTTAATAATAATGGGACTGGAGATGAGTCAACTTTATTTAGAAGGCGTCCCAATAATTCGGAGTTTTTAGATCTTGATGCTAAATTTGGTAATAGTGGGATTGGAGAGGTCATGACTTTAAATAGCATTGAACCCACTATATTGGATTTTAAGGAATTTGATTATGATAATTGTTCTTTAGAAGGTTGTATTTCCTTGTTGCAATCCGTTGTTAATTCTCCTCATGCTTATAGTCAAAATAAAGCTTTTACCAAACACATTGTTGATGCCTTGATGCAATCTTATGAAACTTAATTTGGAAGTTTCTATACCTAGAAAACTTAATGACGAGTGGGAACCTACTATAAAGATTAAAATTAAATATCATGAGTGTTTTGCTTTGTGTGATTTGGGTGTTAGTGTTTCCACGATTCTGAAAACTTCATGTGATATTCTAGGTTTCCATGATCTTGATGATTGCTCTTTAAATTTGCACCTTGCGGATTCCACCATTAAAAAGCCAATGGGAAGGATCAATGAGGTTCTCATTGTTGCAAATAGAAATTTGGTGCCCGTAGATTTTATCGTTCTTGATATAGATTGCAATCTTTCTTGCCATATTATTCTTGGTAGACCTTTCCTTAGAACGATTGGTGCGATTATTGATATGAAGGAAGGGAATATTAGATTCCAATTTCCATTAAGGAAAGGCATGGAGAACTTTCCAAGAAAGAAAATTAAATTACCTTATGAATCTATCATGCGGGCTACTTATGAATTGAGTGCCAAAGATGGCACTACCTAGATCTATCTTCGCTTTTATGCCTAGCTAGGGGCGTTAAACGATAGCGCTAGTTGGGAGGCAACCCAATTTTATTTGTGTTTATTTGTTTTTGTTTCTCTTTAGTAATAAATTTTGCATCTACCTTCTGTTTAGATGTGTTTTTAAGTTTTAATTAGTGTTTGTGCCAAGTAGAACCTATAGGATAACCTATGGTGATAGTTAATTTGATTCTGCTGAAAAACAGAAACTTTGCACGCACGAAATTAGTTTTGTTGAAACACAGAAACGTGCTTTTGTGTTTATTCTTTTTGCTGCTGATCAATAGACAAATTTCCCAGGACTTCCTATTTTGGTAGGAGTTTTAGAGTTCCAGAAGTTTGCGTTAGTTACAGATTGCTACAGGCTGTTCTGTTTTTGACAGATTCTGTTTTTCGTGCGTTGTTTGCTTATTTTGATGCATCTATGGCTAGTATTAAGTGGTATGAACCATAGAGAACTTGAAATACAGTAGGTTTAACACCAATATAAATACATAATGAGTTCATTACAGTACCTTATGTGGTGGTTTTGCTTTCTTTCACTAACGGAGCTTATGAGATTTCCTGTTGAGTTTTGTGTTGTGAAGTTTTCAAGTTTTGGGTAAAGATTTGATGGACTATGGAACAAGGAGTGGCAAAAGCCTAAGATTGGGGATGCCCATGGCACCCCAAGATATTCAAGAATAGCCAAAAGCCTAAGCTTGGGGATGCTCCCGGAAGGCATCCCCTCTTTCGTCTTCGTTCATTGGTAACTTTACTTGGAGCTATATTTTTATTCGCCACATGATATGTGTTTTGCTTGGAGTGTCATGTATGATATTTGTATTTGCTTTTTATTTACCACAATCATCCTTGCTGTACAAACCTTTTGGGAGAAGCCCACTTGATTGAATTTATTAGAATACTCTATGTGCTTCACTTATATCTTTTGAGCTAGATAGTTTTAGCTCTAGTGCTTCACTTATATCTTTTAGAGCACGACGGTGGCTTAATTTTGTAGAAATTGCTATTCTCTCATGCTTCACTTATATTAATTTGAGAGTATCTTAGAACAGCATGGTATTTGCTATGGTTATAAAATTGGTCCTAGAATGGTAGGCATCCAAGTTGGGTATAATAAAAACTATCATAGGATGTGAATTGGTTGCTATGATCAATTTGATACTTGATAATTGTTTTGAGATATGGAGGTAGTGATATTAAAGTCATGCTAGTTGGGTGATTATGAATTTAAAGAATGCTTGTGTTGAAGTTAGCAAGTCCCGTAGCATGCACATATGGTTAAAGTTGTGTAACAAATTTGAAACATGAAGTGTAATTGGATTGTGCATCCTTATGAGTGACGGTCGGGGACGAGCGATGGTCTTTTCCTACCAATCTATCCCTCTAGGAGCATGTGCGTAGTGCTTGGTTTTTGATGACTTCTAAATTTTTGCAATAAGTATATGAGTTCTTTTGACTAATGTTGAGTCCATGGATTATACACACTTTTACCTTTCCATCATTGCTAGCCTCTTCGGTACCGTGCATTGCCCTTTCTCACCTTGAGAGTTGCTGCAAACTTCACCGGTGCATCCAAACCCCGTGATATGATACGCTCTATCACACATAAACCTCATTATATCTTCCTCAAAACAGCCACCATACCTACCTATTATGGCATTTCCATAGCCATTCCGAGATATATTGCCATGCAACTTTCCACCATTTCGTTTATCATCATGACACGCATTACTTTTGTCATATTGCCATTGCATGATCATGTAGTTGACATCATATTTGTGGCAAAGCCACCATGCATAAATTTTTCATACATGTCACTCTTGATTCATTGCACCATCCTGGTACACCGCCGGAGGGATTCATATAGAGTCATATCTTGTTCTAGTTTTGAGTTGTAATTCATATGTTGTAAATCAATAAAAGTGTGATGATCATCATTATTAGAGCATTGCCCCCCCCCCCAAAAGGAAAAAAAGAAGAAGAAAGGCCAAAAAAAGAAAGGCCCAAAGAAAAAAAAGAAAAAGAAAAAAAGAAAGAAAAGAAAAAAAGAAGAAAATAAAAAAGGGGCAATGTTACTATCTCTTTTTCCACACTTGTGCTTCAAGGTAGCACCATGTTCTTCATATAGCGAGTCTCATATATTGTGCTTCAAAGTAGCACCATGTTCTTCATATAGTGAGTCTCATATGCTGTTACTTTCATATACTAGTGGGAAGTTTTCATTATAGAACTTGGCTTGTATATTCCTACGATGGGCTTCCTCAAATGCCCTAGGTCTTCGTGAGCAAGCAAGTTGGACGCACACCCACTAGTTTTATTTTGTTGAGCTTTCATTCATTTATAGCTCCTGTGCATCCGTTGCATGAGAATCCCTACTCCTCATGTTGACATCAATTGATGGGCATCTCCATAGCCCGTTGATTATCCTCGTCAATGTGAGACTTTCTCCTTTTTTGTCTTCTCCACACAATCCCCATCATCATATTCTATTCCACCCATAGTGCTATATCTATGGCTCACGCTCATGTAGTGTGTGAAAGTTGAAAAAGTTTGAGATTATTTACGTACAAACCAATTTCTTGGCTTGTCATCGGGGGTGTAGAATTTGGGAACATTTTTGTGTGACGAAAATGAAGCATAGCCTAACTATATGATTTTGTAGGGATAAACTTTCTTTAGCCATGTTATTTTGAGAAGACATGATTACTTTTATTAGTATGCTTGAAGTATTACTATTTCTTTTATCAATATGAACTTTTATTTTGAATCATTTGGATCTGAACATTCATGCCACAATAAAGAAAATTACGTTGAGAATTATGCTAGGTAGCATTCCACATCAAAAATTCTGTTTTTATCATTTACCTACTCGAGGACGAGCAGGAATTAAGCTTGGGGATGCTTGATACGTCTCCAATGTATCTATAATTTTTGATTGTTCTATGCTATTATATTACCCCTTTTGGATGTTTATGGGATTTATTTACATATTTATATCATTTTTGGGACTAACCTACTAACCGGAGGCCCAGCCCGTATTGCTGTTTTTTTTGCCTATTTCAGTATTTCGAAGAAAAGGAATATCAAACGGAGTCCAAACGGAATGAAACCTTCGGGAGCGTGATTTTTGGAACGAACGTGATCCAGAGGACTTGGAGTGCAAGCCAAGAATAAGCCGAGGCGGCCACAAGATAGGAGGGCGCGCCCACCCCTACAGGGCGCGCCCCTGTCTCATGGGCCCCTCGGGTGGCCACCAACCTACTTCCTCCTATATATACCCACGTATCCCGAAAACATCCAGTGAGCCAACGAAAAACAATTTCCACCGCTGTAACCTTCTGTATCCGCGAGATCCCATCTTGGAGCCTTCACCGACGCTCCGCCGGAGGGGGAATCGACCACAGAGGGCTTCTACATCAACACCATAGCCCCTTCGATGAGTTGTGAGTAGTTTACCACAGACCTTTGGGTCCATAGTTCTTAGCTAGATGGCTTCTTCTCTCTTTTTGGATCTCAATACCATGTTCTCCCCCTCTCTTGTGGAGATCTATTTGATGTAACTCTTTTTGCGGTGTGTTTGCTGAGATCCGATGAATTGTGGGTTTATGGTCAAGTTTATCTATGAGAAATATTTGAATCCCCTCTGAATTCTTTTATGTATGATTGAGTTATCTTTGCAAGTCTCTTCGAATTATCAGTTTGGTTTGGCCTACTAGATTGATCTTTCTTGCCATGGGAGAAGTGCTTAGCTTTGGGTTCAATCTTGCGCTGTCCTTACCCAGTGACAGCAGGGGTTGCAAGGCACGTATTGTATTGTTGCCATCGAGGATAAAAAGATGAGGTTTATATCATATTGCTTGAGTTTATCTCTCTACATCATGTCATCTTTCTTAATGCATTACTCTGTTCTTATGAACTTAATACTCTAGATGCATGCTGGATAGCGGTCGATGTGTGGAGTAATAGTAGTAGATGCAGGCAGGAGTTGGTCTACTTGTCATGGACGTGATGCCTATATACATGATCATGCCTAGATAATCTCATAACTATTTGCTTTTCAATCAATTTGTAGACAGTAATTTGTTCACCCACCGTAATACTTATGCTATCTTGAGAGAGAAGCCACTAGTGAAACCTATGGCCCCGGGTCTATCTTTTATTATATAAGCTTTCAATCTACTTTTATTTGCATCTTTACTTTTCTTATCTATATTATAAAATACCAAAAATATATTTATCTTATCATACTATCTCTATCAGATCTCACTTTCGCAAGTGGCCGTGAAGGGATTGACAACCCCTTTATTGCATTGGTTGCGAGTTCTTTGTTTGTTTGTGTAGGTGCGTGGGCCTTCTGAGGAGCCTCCTACTAGATTGATACCTTGGTTCTCAAAAACTGAGGGAAATACTTACGCTACTATTGCTGCATCACCCTTTCCTCTTGAAGGAAAACCAACACAAGCTCAAGATGTAGCACCGGTCAGCCGCATCATGCGCTAGTGGTGTGGGCTTTAACGCCTCCTCGAGTTGAGGTAGCAACCTGTGCTTTGGGTAACTTTTAGTAGGGAGCTCGAGTCCGTATTCCTCGACAGTTAGCAGATCTTGTTCAGCTTGAAGCTGTTGCTGCTTTTTCTCCAGGCTTTTTGCAGTGGCTATAAGCCGGCGCTTGAAGCGGTCCTGCTCAACGGGATCCTCAGGCACGATGAATTCTTCGTTGCCAAGGCTCACTTCGTCTTCGGAGAGAGGCATGTAATTATCATCCTCTGATTCTCCATCTATTACCTGTTCCTTGGGGCTAGCTTGCCCATTTTCTTGCTCGGCCTGCTCGAAGCCTGGCTGGACCGGATTGTTTTCGTCTTCGGCACCATCTGGATTGTTATCATCTCTTGTGCCGGTATCACTATTTTTTCTATGGCAGGGCTTGGAGCGGCGCCTATGATGCCGGTGCCTAGATTGCTTCTCCAGAGGATTATCTTCCATTACCTCATCGCCAGTGCTTTCTTTGGGGGTGTCCACCATGTATATGTCATATGATGAGGTGGCTGTCCAGTGCCCTATAGGCGGTGGTTCCTGTTCTTCTCCTGCATCGTCGTCCATACCGTTGATGTCTTGGGAGTTGAAGTTGAGCACGTCGGTTAAGTCATCGACAGTGGCTATTAAGTGGGTGGTGGGTGGTGAACGAATTTCTTCGTCGTCCGCTTCCCACTCGAGCCGGACATAGCTCGACCAAGAGTCTCCTGACAAGGAGAGAGACCTTAATAAATTTAGCACATCACCCAAGGGTGAGTGCTGAAAGATATCCGCGGAGGTGAACTCAATGACCGGTGCCCAATCAGATTCGATAGGCACGGACGTACGCGGTTCGGATCCTGTAGCCGGAGACGAGTCCGAGGGTCTGATGATACCAAACTCATAGGAGGTGGGGTCAGTGTTCAGCTCCAAGGCCGATGAGTGTGCGGCCTCCATGGCAGGGTCCATCCACCCGCCCTCGGATGGCACAATCTGCTCCGGATTGATTCCCGGGGCCACCGCAGGCGCGATCTCCTGAACATTGTCCGATGGTAGATCTAAGTCCTGCTCGTCGTGACTGTTTGGCGCACCTGACACGGGCTCGAATCCGTCGAAGATCAAGTCTCCACGGATGTTGGCACTATAGTTCAAGCTTCCAAACCTGACCTGATGGCCAGGGGCGTAGCTATCGATCTGCTCCAGATGGCCAAGCGAGTTGGCCCGCATTACGAAGCCGCCGAATACGAAGATCTATGCGGGAAGGAAAATCTCCCCCTGGACTGCATCGCTGAAGATGATTGAAGGAGCCATCGAGTATCGCGACGACACAGTGGAACTCTCAATGAAAGCACCAATGTCGGTGTCAAAACTAGCAGATCTCGGGTAGGGGGTCCTGAACTGTGCATCTAAGGCTAATGGTAATAGGAGGCGGGGGACACGATGTTTACCCAGGTTCGGGCCCTCTCGATGGAGGTAATACCCTACTTCCTGCTTGATTGATCTTGATGATATGAGTATTACAAGAGTTGATCTACCATGAGATCGTAGAGGCTAAACCCTAGAAGCTAGCCTATGATTATGATTGTTCTTGTCCTATGGTCTAAACCCTCCGGTTTATATAGACACCGGAGGAGGCTAGGGTTACACAGAGTCGGTTACAGAGAAGGAGATCTACATATCCGAATTTCCAAGCTTACCCTCCACGCAAAGGGGAGTCCCATCCGGACACGGGATGAAGTCTTCAATCTTGTATCTTCATAGTCCAACAGTCCGGCCAAAGTATATAGTTCTGCTGTCCGAGAACCCCTTAATCCCGGACTCCCTCACTCGGCCCGCCTATAAAAGGAGGGCGAAGGAGGAGCTGAGTCATCCATCCCCGCATCTCTCCTTCCCTGTCTTCTACCTCTTGTTGGCCATGTTGAAGAGAAGAGCCTGGGGTCAGCCCCGGGCTCTAGTTTGAGGCCGGCTCCGCCAAATGTTGGTGCTGGTGCTTGGGAAGTGAGCTTGGTCCAAGCTGTGGGAAGTAGCACGCTCCCCCAATGCGGGGGGACACTTGCCCCTTCCGCCTTTTTTGGTTTCTCATCAAGCGACGCGGTGCCCAGCTTCATGCATCCGCTGCTTGCGGGCTTAGCGGTCAGTCATTTGGTGTCTTCAAGGCTTGGCCGGGAGGTAGGGCTGGGGATCGTTGATAATCCTAGCACTGCCCTTCCCGGTGGTCTTGGGGCTGATGTCGACGAGAGGCGCGCCTTCCTGTGCGCCGAGGTGGGGAGTGGTGCGCCTTGAGCCCCCTGACCGTCTTGGTCACTTGCCGTCTCCCTGGGGAAGGCGTCGGACCGTGAGGTCGGCGCTCCCCTGAGATGGTGTTGATGGATATGAAGCTAGGGGAGACGGAGAAGGTGGGAGGCAGGTCATCCAGTCGGAACGCGACTACATCAATGCATTCATCTCGTACTGGCGACCTGCTGCCTGTCTGTCTGCCCTTCCCTTCCTTCCCCCGGTGTCGTCACCACTGTTTTGTCCGTTGTCGGGGAAAGGCTCGCGCCTCTGGTGCTTCCGCTTCCTCCAATGATCTTCCGGCTAGGTCCCGGCGTTCTTCCCTGCCGGTGCCTGTGCTGGAGCTTTTCGACTGGTCCTGGAAGTGGTGACCAAGGGGCTGCTCTGGTGCTCCCTCCGCCTTCCTTCTTCGCAGCCTTGCCACTACCGATCTTGTCAGGCTGTCCTTGGCAGGCCCTAATGGGATTGGGGTGGCGTTGTGCTCACGCGCACCCTGTCCTCTTCTCTTCCCACCGCACTACCTGGGACAAGAGGGACATGGAGAGGAGTTTACGAGGCACTTATCTTTTTTTAATCTTAAATCTGTAGGCATTTGCCAAATTTTAATTCAAATAATGTAATATCTCTAGTCCATGTTTGTGCTCTCTAAGGCTTGTACTTGTATGATTAGCATATTAATGAAAAAGATGAGCCTTGCTGGGAACCCATGCACGTATATGTCCATGCAGCGGTGAAATGCCTCTTTGTTTTAAACAAACGAATTTTCCCCGGTAGGCTATCCTGTTGGTACCCTTTTGATTTTGTTGCCGGGGACCTGAGCCTTACGGACAAAAAATAAAGGGACCGGCCCCCCGCCAACTCTTTTCCATCAAAGGCCACTGCGACCATCCTGGCCGAACCAACGTTCGAGCCAGGGTGGGAGCACCTAAGTTTCGAAGGCCAACGAGGTTTTCCTATGCACAAATTTTAGCTTACAGAACACTATGGACGAGAGAAAATTACATTCATGCCACAATAAAGAAAATTTCACTGATAATTATGTTACGTAGCATTCCACATCAAAAATTCTGTTTTATCATTTAGCTACTCGAGGACGAGCAGGAATTAAGCTTGCGGATGCTTGATACGTCTCCAACGTATCTATAACTTTTTATTGTTCCATGCTATTATATTATCTATTTTGGATGTTTAATGGGCATTAATATACTATTTTATATTATTTTTGGGACTAACCTATTAACCGGAGGCCCAGTGCCAGTTTCTGTTTTTCTTGCCTATTTTAGAGTTTTGCTGAAAAGGAATACCAAACGGAGTCCAAACGGAAAGAAACCTTCACGATGATCTTTCTTGGACCGAAACCAAAAGACTTGGAGTTGAAGTCTGGAACTCCACGAGGAGGCCACGAGGCAGGAGGGCGCGCCCAGGGGGGTAGGCGCGCCCCCACCCTCGTGGGCCCCTCGTAGCTCCACCGACATACTTCTTTCGCCTATATATACTCTTATACCCTAGAAACATCAGGGAGAGCCACGAAACCACTTTTCCACCGTCGCAACCTTCTGTACCCGTGAGATCCCATCTTGGGGCCTTTTTCGGCGATCTGCCGGAGGGGGAATCAACCATGGAGGGCTTCTACATCAACACCATTGCCTCTCTGATGAAGCGTGATTAGTTTACCACAGACCTTTGGGTCCATAGTTATTAGCTAGATGGCTTCTTCTCTCTCTTTGATTCTCAATACAAAGTTCTCCTCGATGTTCTTGGAGATCTATTCGATGTAATACTCTTTTGCGGTGTGTTTGCCGAGATCCGATGAATTGTGGATTTATGAACAAGTTTATCTATGAATATTATTTGGTTCTTCTCTGAATTCTTATATGCATGATTTGATATCTTTGCAAGTCTCTTCGAATTATCGGTTTAGTTTGGCCTACTAGATTGATCTTTCTTGCAATGGGAGAAGTGCTTAACTTTGGCTTCAATCTTGCGGTGTCCTTTCCCAGTGACAGTAGGGGCAGCAAGGCACGTATTGTATTGTTGCCATCGAGGATAAAAATATGGGGTTTATATCATATTGCTTGAGTTTATCCCTCTACATCATGCCATCTTTCTTAATGCGTTACTCTGTTCTTATGAACTTAATACTCTAGATGCATGTTGGATAGCGGTCGATGTGTGGAGTAATAGTAGTAGATGCAGAATCATTTCGGTCTACTTGACACGGACGCGATGCCTATATTCTTGAGCATTGCCTTAGATATCTTCATAACTATGCGCTTTCCTATCAATTGCTCGGCAGTAATTTGTTCACCCACCGTAATACATGCTATCTTGAGAGAAGCCACTAGTGAAACCTATGGCCCCCGGGTCTATTTTACATCATATTAGTTTCCCGTCAACTTGCCAATTTCTGTCACCGTTCTTTTATTTTGCAATCTTTACTTTCCAATCTATACAACAAAAATACCAAAAATATTTACTTTACTATCTTTATTAGATCTCACTTTTGCGAGTGACCATGAAGGGATTGACAACCCCTTTATCGCGTTGGTTGCAAGGTTCTTGATTATTTGTGCAGGTACTAGGTGACTTGTGCGTTGTCTCCTACTGGATTGGTACCTTGGTTCTCAAAATTGAGGGAAATACTTACGCTACTTTGCTGCATCACCCTTTCCTCTTCAAGGGAAAAACCAACGCATGCTCAAGAGGTAGCAAGAAGGACTTCTGGCGTCGTTGCCGGGGAGATCTACGCCAAGTCAAGACATACCAAGTACCCATCATAAACTCTTCTCCCTTGCATTACATTATTTGCCATTCGCCTCTCGTTTTCCTCTCCCCCACTTCTAAAACGATTTTTGAAAACCTTTGCCTTCTCTTTGCCCTCCTTCGGTTCGATCTTGTGTTACCATGTACCTTCTTTTTGCTTGCACCTTCACTTGCTAAAAGTTTATGGATCCTCATCCCCTTGCTAATCTTTTTAAGAGATCCAATTATGATGAACCAATTTCTAATGAGTTGAGTGCACTATATTTTCTTTATGAGGTTTTGCTTGAAATTCGTTAATCTGAAAATTGTGATGAAGAAATTTATGAAGAGATTCATGATAGCTCCTTGAATAAAAAGCATGATTGCAATGATTTTACTATAAATTCTCTTGATGTCAATTGTGCTAATAATATGCAAAACCCTAAGCTTGGGGATGCTAGTTTTGCTATGTCTACTACTTGTTGCAATGATCATGATTGGGGTGATTCTTCTTATGATCTTGAAAATTTATTTAAGCCCCATGATGAATATGAGATTGATAATAGTGTTTGCAATAATATTGAAAGTGGGTTTGGAAGAGTGTCAACTTTAGATCCCACATATTTGGAGGATTTTCAATCTTATGAGATTTTTGATAAAAGTGGGTTTGGAGAGGTCATGACTTTAGTTAATGATATTCCCACTATTTTGGAAGAGTGTCAACTTTGCATGCATGTGGATCATGTAGAGAAAATTTTATGTGATAGCTATTTTGTTGAATTTGCCTATGATCCTACATGTAATTATTACAAGAGAGGAAAATATGGTTGTAGAAATTTTTATCTTACTAAATTACCTCTCGTCATGTTGAGATTGCTAAAGTCTCTTTCTTCTTCCTTGCGTATGCTAATTTTTGCTTGCTATGATAATTTGTTTGCCTATAAGATGCCTATGCATAGGAAGTATGTTAGACTTAGATGTGTTTGTCACGTGTTTCATGATGCTCTCTTTGTGCTTCAATTCTTGTCTTTCATGTGAGCATCATTGAAATTATCAATGCCTAGCTAGGGGCGTTAAACGATAGCACTTGTTGGGAGGCAACCCAATTTTATTTTTGTTCTTTGATTTTTGCTCCTATTTAGTAATAAATAATTCATCTAGCTTCTGTTTATATGTGGTTTTATGTTTTAATTAGTGTTTGTGCCAAGTAGAACCTTTGGGAAGACTTGGGTGAAGTCTTTGCGATCTTGCTGTAAAAAACAGAAACTTTTCTGCTCATGAGATTAGCTGTCATTTTTTACTGGAGAGTGATTTTAAGTTTATTCTTTTAGAAGATGATTAATAGACAAATTCTTCACGTCCACCAATTTTTTTCAGAATTTTTGGAGTTACAGAAGTATTCGAATGATGCAGATTACTATAGACTATTCTGTTTTTGACAGATTCTGTTTTTCGTGTGTTGTTTGCTTATTTTGATGAATCTATGAGTAGTATCGGGGGGTATTGTAGCGACCAGACCTCAAATAGTCTGATCTCTGTGAATCAGTGCCATCCCTGGATCGGTAATGCTGAGACACACAGTACTTGAAGGATTTATAACAGAGTAGCAATCACACACTTATTACATCGAATGTCTCAAAAGAGAACTTATTACAATAAATATGGCTTAAGGCCATCTGGTAACGATAACAGCGGAAGGCTTGGAAGATAAAGCGAGTTCATCAACTCCAACGACATCACTGAGTATAAGATCACGACCTAAGGCACCTTACTCGTCTTCTCAAAAGTCTGCAACATGAACGTTGCAGCCCGGAAACGGGTCAGCACATGGAATATGCTGGCAATGTAACACATAGAGAGTAATGAACAGAATAATGCTATCACTACATGCATATATGGCTGGTGGAAAGCTCTATGGTTACAGTTTTGCATAAAGCCAATTTTTCCTACAACAAAGGAACAAGTTTTATTTAACTATCATGGTGGTTGTTAAACATTGAGAAGGTTCACCCAACTCAATCCCAATTAAGCATCATCATTAAACCCAAACAAAATTAATTAAGTAATATGACGAGATTCACATGATAATCCAGGTACTAGATACTCAAAACGTGCATAACTGGGGACACGGCTAACCATGATTAGTTTGTACACTCTGCAGAGGTTTGTGCACTTTTCCCCACAAGACTCGATCTCCTCCACTGTATTTCTTGCACTACATGGTGTTTGAGAAACGGATGACCGAGACATAGTCTTTTAGAAGCGTTTGCACCTTACGATGGGTAGACAGTTACACCTACTTTCCCCTACATCTGCTTGTCTACCACTGTAAGAGTTCACATGACTTAATCAACTACGCTAGAGCCCATAATAGCTTGTGGCTGCACATGGGAGTTTCTAGCATGAAAAATCTCATGATCCCTTTGAGCCTGGGTGGCGGTCCATAGGAGAATCACACGGTACCCCGGGATATCCAAAAATACAGGCAACACTGGGTTCCCCAGGTGCCTCAATCCACCCAGATATGTATTAAAATTGCCACCTTATGTAAACCAGTAATTAACAATCTCACATCTGTCATGGATACACTCACCCAATCCACATCTACTAGCATAGCATAGCAATATAAGCAAACGCAGAAGTAACTCCCAAAGGTTTGATAATAAACAGGTAATAGTTACTACCTCATCTACTTCCCGGAACCCACATGTTAAACAGATCCTAACCATGCAATTGTTTAAGGGTTGATCTAATGCAATAAAACTGGGTAGTAAAGAGGTATGATCAAAGTGTTACTTGCCTTGCTGATGATCTGTGAAACCTAGAGACTCGTAGTAGCAAGCTGCGCACTCCGGGTACTCTATCGCAAATAAACAAGCATACAATAAGTAGTCATCTAATGCACGGGTAAAACTCAAATAAGAGATCCAACCAGAAAGTTCAACTTAAGAACTCCGGTTTGCAAAAAGAATCAAATCAAACGAAGCAACGAAACTCAAACGGCGAAAGAAACAAGCTTCATTTAATAATCTGGACCTAATTCAAGTTTTACAGTAGCAAAAACTTGTTTGAGTTGGTTAAATGGAAAGAGGGTTTCGAGACAAAACTCTAGGCGCTTGAATCGCCTGATTCCGATAAACGAGCGAAAAGTTACACTAGAACGAAAATCGGATGAGGAATCGCGATCGAAAATAATCGCGAAAAACCAGAGAAAAAGAAAAATGGACGAATAGGCTAACAAACGAACGTTCGCTGTCTGTGGCTAAATGGTGAACAGCGTTCGTTTAAACGAACGAACGAGCAGGCGCTCGCTGAATAAATAAACCGAGAAGAAAAAAATAAACCGATCAAAAAAACCTAGGGTTTTCTAAAAAAAACCGTATCGGTATTCTCTAAAAAACCGGCGGCGGCGGGCGGCTACCTCGGCGGGGCTCCAGCGGGGTTGGCAAGGCGGCGGGGCTTCGGCAACGGCGGGGCGGCAGCAAGCTGTGGCGGCAAGCGGCGGCGCTGGCGACGGGGTTGGCGGGCGGCTCGGGTGGTGGTGGGGGTCGGCGGCGGCAGTATTTAAGAGGAGGGGGGCGGCTGGCTTGGGGGAGGGGCCGTCTCGGGAGGCGTGCTCCTCCCTGACTCGGGCGGCGGCGGCTTCGCTCGGGACTCCGGTCCCGAGCCGGTGCGGGAGACGGCGGCGGCGCTGGGCCGGCTCGGCTGGGCCTTCGGCCCAGTCGGGCACGCGGAGATTTTTTTTAAAAGAAATTCCGCCGAAATTTAAATAAATCCAAGAAAAATAAATAAAAATCTAAAAATTCCAAAACAAATTTTCACCGTCTAAATAAAATATTTAGAACTGGATGAACATTTTCTTGGCCCTAAAATGCAATTTTGAAAACGTGCAATTTTTCTAATTCAAATAAAATGGCAATAAAACCAAATAAAATATTTAAATTGATTTTAATATTTTTCCTCTAATATTTCATTTATTTTGGAGAAGTCATTTTATCTCCTCTCATATATTTTTATTTTTGAAATATTAGGAAGAAAAATAATCAAAACCAATTGATCCCCTTTTCAAAATTTGAGAAAAGCTCAAATATGAAAATAACAAAATCCCCAACTCTCTCCATAGGTCCTTGAGTTGCGTAGAATTTCTAGGATCAAGCCAAAATGCAATAAAATGTGATATGCAATGATGATCTAATGTATAACATTCCAAATTGAAAATTTGGGATGTTACAAACCTACCCCCCCAAGATGAATCTCGCCCTCGAGATTCGGGTTGGCTAGAGAATAGGTGAGGGTGGTCCTTCAACATGCCTTCGTCTCGCTCCCAGGTGGCTTCGTCTTCAGTATGGTGGCTCCAATGAACATTGCAAAACTTCATAACCTTGCTGCGTGTGACTCGGCTGGCAAACTCGAGAATCTTGACTGGTTTCTCCTCATAGGTCAAATCGCTGTCCAACTGAATCGCCTCCAGTGGCACTGTATCTCTGTGATGCCCGGATAATTAAGCTACAGTAATCCTCCGTTAATGGTGCCATGTCATCACATTACTATTGCTAATCCTCACTTGATCCAAACCACTGTTCATATTCAAACTCAAATTTAAAGTAAAAATTCAAATTTGCCATACATGAAAACTAAAATGTTCAAAGTGTGGCAAATAATCCCTGGGTATTTGTCAGGTTGGAACCAACCTCTTTTGGATTCCGAAAGTGCCCCTGGAAAATTTTTAGTGGTCCAACATCATATTAAATGACCTTTCCAATCTCTAAAAATGCTTGAACAATTCCTTTCGCCCTGAAACTTTTTAGGCAACACCACAATATTGTGCCTGAACTATTTACTAAGTTTAACACATGACAAAAATCATTTGATGCCTTGTTTCAATCCAAAACAGTAGCTATCTTTTTAAATAGTAAAAATAAAAGAAATACAAAAAGGAGAAAAGCCCCCCCCCCCCTCAACTGGGCCGACTGGCCCAGCTGGCCACCGCGCCCCCCCTTGGGCCTCAACCTGCTGGCCACCCCAGCCAGGCCGGCCCAGCCCACCTTCTCCTTCTCCCCCCACACGTGCACTGCTCCTCCGTCTCGTGTCGTTACAGGGCGCCATCGCCGCCTGACCACCTCGCCAACCCCGTCGCTGCAGGGATAAGGATGCCCCATATCGACCCCCTCGGGCTCCTTCCCTCCACCTCGCCCAGATCCACTCTCCTCTCGCTCCCTCTCCCTTCGCTGCCCGCGCCCGGAGCCGCATGACCATGGCCGTCCCCCCACTAAAGCCGCGGCCATCGACCGCACGTGCCCCGCCGTCGAGTCCAGGAGCTCCTCCGCATCCCACTATGTCGCCTATGTCGTCTACGAGGCCGAATCGACCCGGATCGCGCTTGCATCGACGCCACCATGTCGTCTTCTTCCCATCGACCCCGCCACTACCTCGTCGTCGTCCAACTACTCCGACGACTACTCCGACGCCTCCCCGACCTTGTCGTCGTGCTCCGCTGTGAGCCCCTTCGCCGCTACCCCCTGCATCCTCTCCGTTTTCTTCGCCGTAGGCCGCCGTCCCAAGCCGTCCGTCCCGCTCGTCCCCGGCCGCGACCGCAACCCCCACCCCCCTGTGCTCCAAGCCGAGGCTGCGTGCGCGCGCGTCCACGCCGGAGGCCGCGTCCCCCGCCCTCATGCTCCGGCTGGCCGCGGATGGCCATGGCCTCGTCCTCGCCGCCCCTGGCTAGTGCTGTGCACTGCTGCTGCTACGAGCTTCTGCTCGCCCTGGCCGTCGGCGTCCCTGTACGCCGTGCGTGCTGAGGCCGCTGCTAACTAGGCCGGGCCCCTGTTAATTAGTGGGAGCTAACCCCCCTGTTAACTAGTTAGGTTAATTAATCTAATTACCTAGATATTTTAGCCAATAGACACTGACTGGTGGACCCCATCTAGTTAAATAAGCTAATAAAACTCTGTTTATAACATGTTCCTGTGACACATGGGTCCCGTTGGTTCCTTTTGACCAGTCAAACTGCTGACTGGGATAACCCAGTCAATGACATGCGGGTCCCCAGGGCCCTTTGACTAGTCAACGGTCTCAATTGACTGCTGACTTGGCAGTCAACTAGACCTCACCTGCAGCCCCTGGTGCAAATAGCTGGGTACACTTCTGTGTACACATAGCAATTTAGTCTTTATTTTGAATTAATAAATAATTTCAGAAAATGATTAAAACTTCAGAAAGTCATAGAAAATAATCCGTAGCTCGGATGAAAAAGTTTTCTACATCAAAGTTGCTCAGAATCTCGAGTCGAATCTGAATGCGCGGTCCGTTCATCTGTCACATGCCCCTATCATAGCAAACATGCAACCTTTCCCTTCCGTTTCATCTGTCCGAAAATGCCTAACTCTGGGAAAACTTCCCGGATGTTATCACCCTTCTCCGGTATTGTGTAGCACCGCGTTAGAACACGTCTAGCTCTGCCTGTTGTCCTGTTATGCTCTTGCTTGCTATGTATTTACTGTTTCTTCCCCCTCTTCTCTCCGGTAGACCCTGAGAACGCTGTTGATGCCACTATGATCGACTACGTCGACGATGACCCTCCTTCTTGTCTGAGCAACCAGGCAAGCCCCCCCTTTAGATCATCCCGATATCGCCCATTCTATACTCTCATGCTTGCATTAGATTTTGCTACTGTTATTGTTTGCTCCTATTCTAATGCATAGCCTATTTTTGCATCTGCTATTGTTACCTACCTGCTTATCCTAAACTGCTTAGTATAGGTTGGTTAGTGATCCATCAGTGACCCCCACTTGTCCTTGTTGCCCCTGCTTCATCATCGACGCCTCGATCGACGTGATCGATGACCAGAGCCCGACACCTCACATCACATCACGCCCCTTTTGTTGCTCGACTCTGCAGAGCTACTATCGAGTGCCGAGGGTGATCCCTCATAACGCACTCCTGATGATAATTCTGTAGTGTAGCTATTCGGTCGTGGTCATCGAGGGTGATTTCCTCTTTCACCATTCCCGATACGGCTCTGTCATTCAACACCTCAAGTGTGAACCTCGAGGGTGGTCCCTCTTACATTCACCTTGATGATTACATTGAGTGGAATCCACTGGGGGTGATTCCTCGGGGTTTCCCCTTGATGTTTGGACACACGGTTACAATGACTTTACTTGAGACCTTGGTGGAAGTCGGGCGGGCCCGGAGAGCACCCGCAAGATAATGACGTGGCACGGCCGGGCATTCTAGGCCCTTGTCGTAAGTCCACGAGACAGGGCGGCGGGGTCACTTTCGATTGTGAGTCTCTGCTCGTCTCCGCAAGTTAATAATACACTATGGTTTGGGTATTTGTTCTGAGTTGGCCTTTGGCCTTTACGCACTAACCACCACGCGAGAATAGTTATGGGCCTCGACGTCGCAGTATCAGCCGAAGTTTTGTCATACGTCCAGTTCAGCATTGCGGCATGGCTGGGCCGACACCCCAAAGGTGGTGCCTAGGTCCGCCCTGCACGTAACGACCCGGAGTGCTACGGGCGATGGGCCCGGACCCCGGAGTGCTTAGGATGTAGACCGGCGGGGACCTCTCTGCTGAGCCTAGGTAGGGCTGCGACGTGTGGATCTTCCGAGGGCGGGCATTGACCCCAGAAAGGTGTGTCCGGCCAGAGTGATCAAGCATGTTGGGTAACGTGGTGCACCCCTGCAGGGAAGATTATCTATTAATAGCCGTGTCCATGGTAACGGACGTTCAGACTTATATCCTGATCTTATACAACTACAAACGGATACTTAAGATATGTGGCTCCGAGATTGCTTTCTCGCAGGAAGTCGAGGAAGGATCTCTGGGCATTAATGCTACAACATGTTTGTTAAATATAAACTGCTATTCTTTACTCTTCCACATGCTGCAAGATGCGAGGAGCTGCGTGAAGATGCTAGTCTTCGATGGGCTAGGCTTCCCCCTCTATTCTGGCATTCTGCAGTTCAGTCCACAGATACAAACCTTCCATTTGATACCAGTGCATACTTAGTATAGATCTGGTGCTTGCGAGTACTTTGGATGAGTACTCACGGTTGCTTTGCTCCCCCTTTTCCCCCTTCTTCCTTCTTTCCGGTTGATGCAACCAGTTGGTGGATCCCTGGAGCCAGATGCCACCGCCGACGGATACTACTACATGGAGGCCACCAAAGACCAGGAGTAGTTAGGAGGTCCCAGGCAGGAGGCCTTGCCTCTTCGATCGTGTTGTTTTTGTGCTAGCCTTCTTAAGGCATCCTTGTTTAACTTATGTCTGTACTCAGATATTGTTGCTTCCGCTGACTCTTGTGTATCGAGCTTGTATTCGAGCCCTCGAGGCCCCTGGCTTGTAATATGAAGCTTGTATTATTTTGATTTGTGTCTAAAGTTGTGTTGTGATATCTTCCCGTGAGTCCCTGATCTTGATCGTACATATTTGCGTGTATGATTAGTGTACGGTCGAATCGGGGGCGTCACAAGCTGGTATCAGAGCCAATTGCCAGTAGGATCCCTCTTTCCAACTCCTTGGCCGAAGTTGAGTCTAGCGTTTGAAAAACGGTTTTACTAACATGGTTGTGTGGCTTACGGGCCCACATCACCATTGGGTGGTATTAGGATCTTTTACTCCTTGACTATACTCTGGGACTCTGATCTCTCTTCTATTCGGGTTAAATGGTTTGTTAACTCTAACTCTAGGTTCTCGTAAATACTTTCTCCCGGAAAGCCCCTCACTCCAGATGATTAATTGGTGCACCAGAAGTTTCTGAAGATACTCTCCGAAGTTTTCTTGAGACCCTTGTGCCCTTCGTCATTGCAATCCCTAACAGCGATAAATCCTTATGCGTAACTACCTACGTTGTTGTTCATACCTTCATCCCCAGTTGCTCTTGTTATTACAAGATGTCCTGAAATACTCTTCGATGTTCCGAGGATCCTTTATGCTTACTGCCCTGCAATCCTTGCCGCATGAATACCCCTATGGATAATTACTCGCTCTTATCGAGTATCCATTCACCCCAGATATTCTTATGCTTCATAAGATACTTGGTAATACAATCCGAGCTTTCGATGACCTCTGTCGCCTATTGCTTTAGAAAGTCTTACCTGCCTACACTCTGGTTAATTCCATATGCCTAGCAGTATCCATTGACGTCCTTTGTCATTATCATCTTGAGTCTTTTGATTTGATATGTCTGTGTCGCAATCATCAGTTGATCCTTATAGATTATCTTTCCGGCTCAGACGTCTTCCTGAACATGAGCTGGTTCTCGGCCAATCAGATTGCCATCGATTGTGCCCTAAGTCTATTCAACTTAAGCATCATTGGTCAGAGCGTTTGCTTTTGATCCCTTGATTTTGGAAATCGTAATTCCCTTTGCATTTGGACTCTGAATTAGTCAGTTGCTTCTATAATCCGATATCCTTGCATTCTTTCTTCTTCTGGCTGAGTATCGATACTCACATCAGATCCCTCGTGTACCACCAGATCCTTTGTGGGGTTCTATCCGACAACGTCCTTCATATGCCGTAACCTTTTGAGCTTCCTCGGATACATAATGCCTTTGGTAAATTGTATCCCCTGCTTTTGTCAACCATGCTCTATTTCCGAGCTTGAGTTATTTATTCCTAAACTTTGTGGTATGTGTTCCTAAGATGCCCCGATGGGTTGAACCTATGCCTTCCACAATCTGTGTGAACCCGGAAACTTCTACGAGTCATACTCTACTAGTGTTATGCTAGATAAAATCTGAACACTACAGCTTTGTCGAAATTGAGAAGTGAATGAAAGGTTATGCATTAGAGAAGTGGGAGTTGACCTTGAACTTTGTGTTCATGCCCATGGACACGATGTAGATCCTATCATGGAAGCTTCTTGTTATAATAATTTTCTCCTTCTGATAAGTTCATCTTGTATCTATAATTGGTCCTTTGCAACCGTGGTTCCGACCATATTATTCTTCTTTGATTTCATTTCTCGGACAAGTGGAAGTACTTGTCTTCTATAGATCATTTCACTCGTCCAACCTCTGTTCTGCTATACCCTCGAGTATTACCCTTTGGTATCTCGAGATTATCACGGAACTACATAACCTCTTATGAGTTCTTCATCAACAGTTATTTCTCACCGATTCCAATTTTCCATGGGTTGTAAGTTGTTAGGCACCCGAGAACACCGATAACTGATTCGAGTCTACGCTTGCCTTTCCATTATTTTGTTTAATCTTTCTTGTAACCTATTGTCACATCCCTAGTCTGATATGACCTAGACTAGCTAGTCATTTGTGCATCATGTTTCAATTCCATTTAATTTTGAAATGAGGATTTGTGAAACCCTTAGAATCATCTCTGAAATGACCCAAATAAAAATTGTTCCAAAAAGGTCCAAGGAAATGTTCATGTTGCTCTCTGAAAATATTGGTCAGAGGTAAAATTCTAACAAATATTTTAGGAGCTCATGGATATTTAATTTTGGCCATTTGGATTAATCCGATAATTACTTGCCTTGGATATATATTGTTATATATATAAAATATGGTCCAAAAACTATGCCATTTATTAAGGAGCTCTGGAATAATATAGTTAGCTCCTGCAAAAATTGGCATAAGGTGATAAAATGATTTAGTATTTTAATTAAATCAAAACATATGTCAGAAAAATTAGAAAAGAAATAAAAAGGAGAAACTTACCTGGGCCTCCTCCCTATGCAGCCCAGCAGCAGCAAGCCGGCCCAGCCAGTAGGCGGCCCAGCCCGCCTCCTCCTTTGTCGTCTTCTCCACCTCGCCAAGCAGCTGCGTGCCCGACGCGCGCGTGCTCCGCCGCGCCACGCTACCAGCCTCCCTGCCTGCCTGCCCTCTCCCCTCCTCGTCTGGATGCCCCGGAGACGCCACGCAGCCACCCCGACCTCTCTCGCACTCTCCCTCACCCTCCTCCTCTCCCCCCGCTCTCTCCCTCGCACACCCGAGTGCCATCACCGCCGCCGCTCGCCGTTGCCGTGGCCACCAGCCTCCCCTCACCCTCTGCCCGAGCCTAGAAGCTCCGCCTCGTCGTCCGCATCGTCCTCGACGAGCCAAGTGACCAGGGACGCGCCCCATCACCGACACCGTCGTCTTCTTCATCGCCGGCCGCCGTGGATCCCCATCGCCGCCCCACCGTCTCCAGTGCGTCCCCGAGCCCGCTTCGACGCCCGTTGCAACCGCGGTGAGCTCCGCCACCGTTTCCCCCTCTCCGCTTAGTCACCCGCACGCCGTAGCCCTTTCTCCACCATGGCCGAACCTCCGCCGCCACCAAGCTCGCCGTCGACGCAGCTTCGGTGACCATTTGGTCACCCCGGCGAGTCCAACACACTCGTAAGGCCCCGTAGAGCATCCCTAGCGCTTTGCTTCGCTCGTCTTCGAGCTCCAAACGCGTTTTCGTGCACGACCGAACTCCAGCGGCCGCAGCCGAGCTCGCCGCCGTCGACTCCGGCCGCCCCAGGCCCAGCCACGGCCACCGCCCGACGCGCCATCGAGCTAGCTCTCCAACGCGCCTAGCCGCGCGCCATTTGGAGCACCACAGAGGAAACCCGGGGCACAAGTACGCCGCGGACCTCGCCGGCGACTAACCGCCGGCGGGTTTGACTTGTTTTGACCTGGGGTTTGACCCCCCAGGGTCGCTGACTAGTGGGGCCAGGCCCTGCTAATTTTAGTTAAATATTAACTAAACCTAATTAGCCACTAACACTGACTAGTGGGCCCCAACGCCACTAATCCTTTAGTTAGGATTAAACTAACCCTATTTAACCCCCTGTCACTGACGTGTGGACCCCACACGTCAGGTTTGACCCAGTCAGCCGCAGTTGACTTGCTGACGTCATGCTTACTCAATGCTGACGCAATATATATTTTCTGGAATTAAAATAAATCAGGAAATTCCAGAAATTGATTTAAACTTCAAAAATTCATATCAATTCAACCGTAGCTCAGTTTAAAATAATTTATATATGAAAAATTATCAGAAAAATGTAATCTATCCATCTGTACTAGTTTCATGCATGACAAACCAACTTATACATGCTGTATATGGGAAAACACATTATGGCATATATAAGAGCCTACGTTGGAGATGCATTTGAGCTTATGGTTCAAATGGACTTCAAACCAAATGAGTACTAGTTGCATTAGCCCAAACAGCATCACATCTTCATGCCATGTTCATGCATCATATTGTTGCATATGATTGCGTATTGATTGCCGGCACCGTTCCTTCTCGATAGGTCCTGCTCCGGAGACGTTCCAGAGTACCTGTCTGTGAAGCAGTGCCTCCCTTGTTGATTTACCAGGCAAGCAAACCCCCTTGTTCATTCCGATATAATCCTACTCTCTCGCTCCTGCTCTTCGTTATTGCATTAGGACAACAACGATTCATCTGCTACTTTGTGCTGCGGTAGTTGAACCCATTCCTCTACATGACCTGTCATTGCCACAGTAAATAGTTGAAACCCACTAGCATGTGTAGGAGTTGATTGAAGCCACTGATGTGTTCCTACCATGCTATGCCTGCTATTGCTTAGAGTTGTGTCAGGTCTGATTCATTGGGAATGAATTGGAGTGTTACGATATGTTCTGATGCTGAGAGTGAAGTGTGTGAACATGATTTGGTAAAGGGAGCGGTGAGAGGCCATGTAGGAGTACATGGTGGGTTGTCTCACTGGAACCGTCCTTAAGCACTGAGTTCTATGTATGTTGTCTAATGACTCGATACTACCACACATTGGGTTCCGGTAACTCGACCCCTCTCGACTTATTAACCAACTTGATCTCTGTCCAGGAGTCGCAACTAGTTTCTGGTGTTTGTAGGTAGTGCTATTTTTCTACCAAGTGGCACCCGGCAGGGTGGGCTTGGGACAGACTAGGCACACGTGGCCTGGTGTACCGAGTGGCACCCGGATGGTGGGCTCGGGAACCCTGCTCACATCGTTTGGGGCCGTGAGCGACACCCCGGCCGGATCTCCTTGCGGATGGAACCCGAATAGGCGATAAACCTGGATTAGAGTCTTGTGTGGTTAGTTAGGTCGTGGCCGATACCCTCGCCAGGCTTTCGCTTGAAGGTTGTCGAGATACATGACGTGTACATGGCGTAAGTGGCGAGAGCGTGTGTGAAGAAGTACACCCCTGCAGGGTTAACATGATCTATTCGAATAGCCGGGTCCGCGGTTATGGACTTCTTGGATGCTTACATGGTACATAGACAACTTGAAGTGGATACTCTAAAATGCTCAAGACAAGTGTGAGTGCTATGGATGGCCTTCTCGTAGGGAGACGGGGATGAATCCATAGTAGTGTATTGTGTGGTGATTAGTGGACTCGTGTGCGCCATATCACCTCAAAGAAGTTCTGGTAGTCGTAGAACAGGATAGCCACAGAGTCAAAGCTGGCTTGCTGCAACTAAACCCCACATTACCCTCTGGATACAAATGCATGTATGATAGGATCTGATGTAAGTCTTGCTGAGTACCTTTGTACTCATGTTGCTTTATTTATGTTTTGCAGCGGAGACTTCGGTCTTACTAGTGTTCTCATGGACTTCGAAAAGTAGCTTGTACCTCAGCTACGATCTTGATCGGACGTTGTAGATAGTCAGGCTTTCAGCCTTTTTCATTTTTAGATGTCTGTACTCAGACATGTAATGCTTCCGTTTGTTGCTTGATTTCTCTGAATGTTGGGTCATGTGACCCCTGTTTGTAATAAATGCTATGATGGCTCTTTGAGCCTTATCTATATGAGTTGTTGAGTTATGCTGTGATGCCATGTTGTACATCACATACTTGCATGTTATGCGTACGTGTAATGTGTATTGCTATGTGTGGGATCTGGCTATCTAGTTGTTTAGCCTTAGTAGTCTCTCTTACCGGGAAATGTCTCCTAGTGCTTCCACTGAGCCCTGGTAGCTTGCTACTGCTCCGGAACACTTAGGCTGGCCGGCATGTGTCCTTCTTCGATCCTGTGTCTGTCCCTTCGGGGAAATGTCACGCGATGAATACTGGAGTCCTGTTAGCCCGCTACAGCCCGGTTCACCGGAGTCCTGTTAGCCCAGTGCTACAGCCTGGATTCACTCGCTGATGACCGACACGTTCGATGCTGGGTCATGGATGCCTGTCCCTGTAAGTTAGTGCCACTTTGGGTTTATGACTAGCCATGTCAGCCCGGGCTCCTTATCATATGGATGCTAGCGACACTGTCATATACGTGTGCCAAAAGGCGCAAACGGTCCCGGGCAAAGGTAAGGCGACACCCGTGGGGATACCGTGCGTGAGGCCGCAAAGTGATATGAGGTGTTACATGCTAGATCGATGTGGCATTGAGTCGGGGTCCTGACAGCGTTGGTATTCGTCCCTCGCCCTTGGTACCAACGTTGTTGCCAACATAACTGACATGCTATCCTCTGACCTACCTTGCTATCATGACCGTGCATATGTTAGCGCCCTTTCTACCTTTAACCCACATGGTGGGCCCATAACCCACAGGTCCCAGGATCGAAACCTGACTCTCCTGTACATCTCTGTCTTCCAAAATTGTTCCTCACGCTTGGCTTCGTATGTAATTCACAAGCCACCTTCTTGTGATCTGTTCTGCTATCAGATGCAATACTTATTTTCGATGCACTGAACCCCTTTCACACTCTGTTTCAGACATTGAACGATTGTCCATCTGCTTGAAGCTTCTTATTGCTCCTCCTGGCTCTCGATGACTTTCTTGAAATTCAACTCGAGAGATGCCTCTATGCCATGTCGTGAGATAGCCCCCAGGTACCTATCTTGTGTTGAGCCCCGTCCTTTTCGAGTCTTCCCCCCTACTACACCCCTTAAATCTCGGGACGAGATTTCTTGTAGTGGAGGAGAAGTGTGACGCCCGAATAATTAAGCTACAGTAATCCTCGGTTAATGGTGCCATGTCATCACATTACTGTTGGTAATCCTCACTTGATCCAAACCACTGTTCATATTCAAACTCAAATTTAAAGTAAAAATTCAAATTTGCCAAACATGAAAACTAAAATGTTCAAAGTGTGGCAAATAATCCCTGGGTATTTGTCAGGTTGGAACCAACCTCTTTTGGATTCCGAAAGTGCCCCTGGAAAATTTTTAGTGGTCCAACATCATATTAAATGACCTTTCCAATCTCTAAAAATTCTTGAACAATTCCTTTCACCCTGAAACTTTTTAGGCAACACCACAATATTGTGCCTGAAGTATTTACTAAGTTTAACACATGACAAAAATCATTTGATGCCTTGTTTCAATCCAAAACAGTAGCTATCTTTTTAAATAGTAAAAATAAAAGAAATACAAAAAGGAGAAAAGCCCCCCCCTCAGCTGGGCCGACTGGCCCAGCTGGCCACCGTGCCCCCCTTGGGCCACAACCTGCTGGACACCCCAGCCAGGCCGGCCCAGCCCACCTTCTCCTTCTCCCCCACCCGTGCACTGCTCCTCCGTCCCGCGTCGCTACAGGGCGCCGTCGACGCCTGACCACCTCGCCAACCCGGCGCTGCAGGGATAAGGATGCCCCATCTCGACCCCCTCGGGCTCCTTCCCTCCACCTCGCCCAGATCCACTCTCCTCTCGCTCCCTCTCCCTTCGCTGCCTGTGCCCGGAGCCGCATGACCATGGCTGTCTCCCCACTGAAGCCGCGATCACCGACCGCATGTGCCCCGCCGTCGAGTCCAGGAGCTCCTCCGCATCTCACTACATCGCCTACGTCGTCTACGAGGCCGGATCATCCCGGATCGCGCCTGCATCAACTCCACTGCGTCGTCTTCTTCCCGTCGACCCCGCCACTACCTCGTCGTCGTCCAGCTACTCTGACGCCTCCCCGACCTCATCGTCGTGCTCCGCTGTGAGCCCCTTCGCCTCTACCCCCTGCATCCTCTCCGTTTTCTTCGCGGTAGGCCGCCGTCCCAAGCCGCCCGTCCCGCTCGTCCCCGGCCGCGACCGCAGCCCCCACCCCCCCGCGCTCCAGGCCGAGGCCGCGTGCGCGCGAGTCCACGCCGGAGGCCGCGTCCCCCGCCCTCCTGCTCCGGCCGGCCGCGGATGGCCATGGCCTTGTCCTCGTCGCCCCTGGCTAGTGCTACGCACTGCTGCTGCTACGAGCTGCTGCTTGCCCTGGCCGCCAGCGTCCCTGTACGCCGTGCGTGCTGAGGCCGCTGCTAACTAGGCCGGGCCCCTGTTAATTAGTGGGAGCTAACCCCCCTGTTAATTAGTTAGGTTAATTAATCTAATTGCCTAGATATTTTAGCTAATAGACACTGACTGGTGGACCCCATCTAGTTAAATAAGCTAATAAAACTCTGTTTATAACATGTTCCTATGACACATGGGTCCCGCTGGTTCCTTTTGACCAGTCAAACTGCTGACTGGGATAACCCAGTCAATGACATGCGGGTCCCCAGGGCCCTTTGACTAGTCAACGGTCTCAATTGACTGCTGACTTGGCAGTCAACTAGACCCCACCTACAGCCCCTGGTGCAAATAGCTGGGTACACTTCTCTGTACACATAGCAATTTAGTCTTTATTTCGAATTAATAAATAATTGCAGAAAATGATTAAGACTTTAGAAAATCATAGAAAATAATCCGTAGCTCGGATGAAAAAGTTTTCTACATGAAAGTTGCTCAGAATCTCGAGACGAATCCGAATGCGCGGCCCGTTCATCTATCACATGCCCCTATAATAGAAAAGATGCAACCTTTCCCTTCCGTTTCATCTGTCCGAAAATGCCTAACTCTGGGAAAACTTCCCGGATGTTATCACCCTTCTCCGGTATTGTGTAGCACCGCATTAGAACACGTCTAGCTCTGCCTGTTGTCCTGTTATGCTCTTGCTTGCTATGTATTTACTATTTCTTCCCCCCTTCTCTCCGGTAGACCCTGAGACCGCTGTTGATGCCACTTTGATCGACTACGTCGACGACGACCCTCCTTCTTGTCTGAGCAACCAGGCAAGCCCCCCCTTTTGATCATCCCGATATCGCCCATTCTATACTCTCATGCTTGCATTCGATTTTGCTACTGTTATTGTTTGCTCCTATTCTGATGCATAGCCTGTTTTGCATCTGCTATTGTTACCTACCTGCTTATCCTAAACTGCTTAATATAGGTTGGTTAGTGATCCATCAGTGACCCCCACTTGTCCTTGTTGCCCCTGCTTCATCATCGATGCCTCGATCGACGTGATCGACGACCAGAGCCCGACACCTCACATCACATCACGCCCCTTTTGTTGCTCAACTCTGCAGAGCTACTATCGAGTGCCGAGGGTGATCCCTCATAACACACTCCTGATGATAATTCTGTAGTGTAGCTATTCGGTCGTGGTCATCGAGGGTGATTTCCTCTTTCACCATTCCCGATACGGCTCTGTCGTTCAACACCTCAAGTGTGAACCTCGAGGGTGGTCCCTCTTACGTTCACCTTGATGATTACATTGAGTGGAATCCACCGAGGGTGATTCCTCGGGGTTTCCCGTTGATGTTTGGACACACGGTTACAATGACTTTACTTGAGACCTTGGTGGAAGTCGGGCGGGCCCGGAGAGCACCCGCAAGATAATGACGTGGCACGACCGGGCATTCTAGGCCCTTGTCGTAAGTCCATGAGACAGGGCGACGGGGTCACTTTCGATCGTGAGTCTCTGCTCGTCTCCGCAAGTTAATAATACACTATGGTTTGGGTATTTGTTCTGAGTTGGCCTTTGGCCTTTACGCACTAACCACCACGCGAGAATAGTTATGGGCCTCGATGTCGCAGTATCAGCCGAAGTTTTGTCAAACATCCAGTTCAACATTGCGGCATGGCTGGGCCGGCACCCCAAAGGTGGTGCCTAGGTCCGCCCTGCACGTAACAACCCGGAGTGCTACGGGCGATGGGCCTGGACCCCGGAGTGCTTAGGATGTAGACCGGCGGGGACCTCTCTGCTGAGCCTAGGTAGGGCTGGGACGTGTTGATCTTCCGAGGGCAGGCATTGACCCCAGAAAGGTGTGTCCGGCCAGAGTGATCGAGCGTGTTGGGTAACGTGGTGCACCCCTGCAGGGAAGATCATCTATTAATAGCCGTGTCCACGATAACGGACGTTCAGACTTATATCCTGATCTTATACAACTACAAATGGATACTTAAGATATGTGGCTCCGAGATTGTTTTCTCGCAGGGAGTCGCGGAAGGATCTCTGGGCATTAATGCTACAACATGTTTGTTAAATATAAACTGCTATTCTTTACTCTTCCACATGTTGCAAGATGCGAGGAGCTGCGTGAAGATGCTAGTCTTCGATGGGCTAGGCTTCCCCCTCTATTCTGGCATTCTGCAGTTTAGTCCATAGATACAAACCTTCCATTTGATACCAGTGCATACTTAGTATAGATCTGGTGCTTGTGAGTACTTTGGATGAGTACTCATGGTTGCTTTGCTCCCCCCTTTTCCCCTTCTTCCTTCTTTCCGGTTGATGCAACCAGTTGGTGGGTCCCTGGAGCCAGATGCCACCGCCGACGGATACTACTACATGGAGGCCACCGAAGACCAGGAGTAGTTAGGAGGTCCCAGGCAGGAGCCCTTGCCTCTTCGATCATGTTGTTTTTGTGCTAGCCTTCTTAAGGCATCCTTGTTTAACTTATGTCTGTACTCAGATATTGTTGCTTCCACTGACTCTTGTGTATCGAGCTTGTATTCGAGCCCTCGAGGCCCCTGGCTTGTAATATGAAGCTTGTATTATTTTGATTTGTGTCTAGAGTTGTGTTGTGATATCTTCCCGTGAGTCCCTGATCTTGATCGTACATATTTGCATGTATTATTAGTGTACGGTCGAATCGGGGGCGTCACAATCTCTCAGCGGTATATCAGCCATCTCTGCGTGGCACTTCTTCAACTGGGAAACATGGAACACATCATGAACTCCTGACAATCCTTCGGGTAATTCCAACTTTTAAGCAACTTCTCCCATACGCTCCAAAACTTTGTATGGTCCCACAAAACGTGGTGCTAACTTTACATTAACTCCAAAATGCTTAACTCCTCGAAGTGGGGACACACGAAGATAAACTCTGTATCCGACTTTGTAAACTGTCTCCTTGTGTTTAGAATCCGCATAGCTCTTCTGCCTAGACTAGGCTACCTTGAGCCTATCGCGAATCAGCTTAACCTTCCTTTCAGACTCTTTAATCAAATCTGGTCCAAACAACTGGCGGTGTCCAACTTCATCCCACAACAATGGTGTCCTACACCTCCTTCCGTACAAAGCTTCGAAAGGGGCCATCTTCAAACTGGATTGATAACTGTTGTTGTAAGAGAATTCTGCATATGGCAAATTATCGTCCCAACTAGATCCATAATCTAGCGCACAAGCTCTCAGCATGTCATCCAGAATCTGATTGACTCTCACGGTTTGTCCATCTGTCTATGGATGAAAGGCTGTACGGAACTCTAGCCTGGTACCCAAAGTTTTGTGCAACTGATTCCAGAACTTTGAGGTAAACTTGGTTCCTCTATCTGATACAATGGTCCTCGGAACTCCATGCAGACATACTGTCGTGGTTCTAAGCCTGACAGTAGAATAGGGGGGTAGGTATGGAGAGGCAAGATCCTAGCTATGGAGTAGTTGTATACGCAAGAGATTTACGAGTTCAGGCCCTTCTCGGAGGAAGTAACAGCCCTACGTCTCGGAGCCCGGAGGCGGTCGACTGGATTATATGCGTATGAGTTACAAGGGTGCGAACCTTTTACACTGAGGAGGGGGGTGACTTATATAGAGTCTGTCAAGCCCCTCCGTCCCTCAGTTATGCAGGGTTTAAAGTACATTAAGACCTAGCGTTACTGGTAACGCCCTACATAAAGTGCTATCATGACCATAAAGACTACTTAATTATAGACCGTTTGGGTGCAGAGTGACTCTAGATCTCCTGGTGGTCGAGTGAGTGGCTTCATGGTCGAGTGTCTTCGAGTCCGTCGAGTGGAATCCTTCCAGGTTGACTGAAAGGTAGTTTCTTCTAGAGATGTCCTTGGGGAGGGTACCTTGGACAGGTCCATGACCCTACCCTAGGTACATGGCTTCATCAATAGCCCCCGAATGGATCGAGGTTTGAGTGAGGAAGGAGTTGAGAATTCTTCCGACCTGTTTTTCGCTATGAGTGCGTCTTGTTCTGGATCAATGACTTTAAGTGATGGCATCAACTTCTTTTTCAGTCGCCTTGATCCATTCTTTGCATTTGTCGAGTGACTTCTCTGTGCTTGGAGATTTCCGAGCGACGGATCGGAGGAAATCTCCATTCTGGCAAGTTGCTCTGCTGTTCGCGGATTTAGCGGGATCCGAATTTCGGGAAGCGCGCAAGGCGGAGGAGGCCGCGGTACTCGGATGGGATAAGGCAGGAATGCCTCGATCCTCGCGCCACCTTTTTCACCACGTATCGCGCGCGCGACTGTTGCGGGATTTGACAGGATCGCTCGGGCCTACCAGTCAGCCACTCGGAAGCGACTTCATATAAGGCGCCAGACGGGGTTTTTTGAACAATGCATCCTCGTTTCCCCCTTCCTCTTCCTCAGATTCATCTGCTACATTCGCCACCATCTCAGCATTGCTGCTCTGTGCCTGCTTTGCCGGTGACGATGGTGAAGGAGAAGACGGCGGCTTTGGAGCGGGCGAAGAAGGCGATGGCGAAGGCGAAGGGGAGGGCGACCAGTCTGGATCCAGGGAGACTGGATCCGCTCGATCATCCGCCAGAAAGATCTCGACTATCTGGCCAATGAGGGACTGATCCCTCATGGATCAGTGAGGCTCCCGGGGAAGGAGTGGCAGCCACAGCCTCAGGAGGGTGAGTGCGTCCTCTTAGCTACCCACGTTGACCGCGGGTTTTCTCTGCCGCCCAGCCCTTTTTTCGGGGATTTCTGAACTTCTTTGGGGCGCAACTCCACCACTTCACACCCAACTCTATCGTCTATCTCACTGCTTTTGTGTCCTTGTGTGAGAACTTCTTGGGTTGTCGGCCGCATTGGGGCCTTTTCAAACACATTTTCACCTGTCGCTCCCAAACGGTGAAAAAGGCTAATCCGAGTGACGAGAAAACCCAAGTGATTCAGATGTGTGGGGGTCTTGGGGTTCAAATGAGGAGTAAAAGTGCTTTTCCAGCCATGGTCCTTCCCGAGTCGGTCCGAGGGTGGCAGTCGACTTGGTTCTACTGCCAAGACCAGTCGACGCCAGGGCAGTCGACTGGACTCCCTCCTTTCTCCATGGATCGAGTGAGCAAGCCGTCCTCTCTGAAGGTGGTCCCGGAGGAGAAGGCTCAGGTTAAGGTGCTGGTCGAGCGTGTAGTCCAGCTCATCCGTGACGGGGTGACTGGCATGGATCTTCTGGAGGTTTTTCTTCGATGACGCATCCAACCACTTCAATATCGAGGCCATCCGATGTGGATGTACTCTGGCACTGAAGACACCACTCGGGTCCACCCGGAGGAGGTCGAGGATGCCACACTGGAGAGGTGGATGACTGCCATCACAGGGAACAAAGACAACCCCCGAGGAGCCAGGAGGATCCCTCCACTCGACCATTCATACGAGCCAGACAAGGTCCAATTATGAATCCCCGACTGTGACCTTGATTCCTTCATTCCGGTTTGCTAGAATCCAGTCAATTGATTTTTGTCTTGTTTGTTGTCTTCCAGATCACTACCGAGATGTACTCGATGCCCAACGGGGCGCAAGAACAGACCGAGGAGGAGGAAGGGAGCAGGGGTGAAAGTCAGGAGGAGTGGGAATCCGATGGCGAGGAGGATGAGGAAGATGTCGGCTCTGGTAAGGAAGAGGAGGAGGAAGTGGAGGAGGAAGTCGAGCCTCCCCGTACTGAAAGACGATCCAAGCTCTCCCATGACCCCGCTGCCGAGCGTGGCAAGGTGGCCGTGACTGTTGGGCAGTCGACTAAACGTCCTCGGACGACCTCTCCGGCGCCGACTAAGAAAGCGTTGAATCAACCCCGAGCAGCGTCATTAAAACTGATGAAGGCCCTACCGAAGATGAGGATGGTGATTCCCACTATTTTCTGGTAATGGCAGAACTTGTGTTTTCTTGTTTAACATGGATACACTCTTGGTCGACTCGTTGGCTGACCGACTGATTTCTGAAATCGCAGTGCTGCTACTTCTGAGACCTCAGTCAGGCATGAAGATCAAGAAATGGAGGATGCTGCCACTTCCAACCCTGGTATGATCTTTGCAGTTTCGCTTTCGGTCGATTGGATCTTCATTTTTAACTTTGAATCTTTCCTGTAGCTCCACCTAATATCATTGATCTCCCTGATGACGATGATGAGGAGCCACTGAGGCAGAGGAGGAACAAGAAAGAGCCTGCTGGCAAGACTACTCAGGTTGTATTAGCACCTGAAACGCTGGCTCCGGAGGAAGGCAACATCACTCAGACTACCGTGTCCTTTGCTGTGCCGCTGACGAGTGCTCGCCCTTCGTCGTTGAGTGCTGATCCGCCTTCCCTTTTCGCCACCCACCATGTCCCAGAGGACCAAGCGGGCGCTGCTAAGGAAGCTATACGCCAGGCGGGGGTCATGATGGAGCAGGTGAAGGCGATCCGAGACGCTAGCCAAGCAGCTTATGATGCAAGCTCATCTCTTCAGAGCAATGTTCAGGTTAGTCGATCACCGCTTGTTCTGTTAGGATATGGTACCTGAAAACTCTTCTTTCTGAAGATCTTAGTATCTGTACACCCACTGGGTGTGTTGATTGAATTTTTGGATTGGTGGGGGCACGCTGAGTGCACCCACTGGGTGTAGTCCCCGAGACTATGGTGGACTGCTGGCAGTCGATTATAGTCTTTATACCTTGAACTTTTTCACTTTACTTTCTCCACTCGGTCTGGTCGAATGGAACCATGGAACCAGTGGGGGCACGCTGAGTGCACCCACTGGGTGTAGTCCCCGAGACCGTGGTCGACTGCCGGCAGTCGACTATGGTCTGAAGAACATTTTTGATGATACTGTGGTTGACTACTGGCAGTTAGATATGATTTAGGATCATAACCTTTTTGTCTCTTTCGGTCGACTGATCGAACCGAGTTGGTAAAACTAGTGGGGGCACGCTGAGTGCACCCACTGGGTGTAGTCCCCGAGACTATAATTGAATATTTTGATTCGGTTGTAGTCTTAGGAATGCTACGATTTTTTCTCTTAGTCACTCGGAAGTGATCTATCTTTGATGTTGACTGATCTTTCTCAGAAATCTTGCGAGCTTGTGGCTCGTTATACTGAGTTGGAGAACAAGCATATCCAGCTCGAACTTGATTTGAAGCTTGTCCAGGAGAACTTCACTAAGGCGAAGGAGGAGGCAAAAGGTATGTTTGGTGAGAACCTTGATGACTGCCTTTATTTTTTGTCCATTCCTGAGTCTGATCTCACTGTCACTTTGCAGATAAACTGAAGGAGGCTTTGAAGAACAAGGACCTTGACCTCGCCGAGGCGCAGAAAGCGGCTTCGGACAAGACGAAGCTCGTAGAAGAAAAGCTGGCTTCGGTCGGCAAACTTGAAGAGGAGAATACCAATCTGAAAGCTGCTCTCGACGCGGCCAACAAGGAGGTCAGTCGACTGAAGAATGACAAGATAGCCCTGAGTGATAAGGCTAGCGAATTAATGGGGAGGAAGAATGATCTAGAGTCTTATCTGGAGGGGCTCGCCAAGAAGTTATTCCTCATGCTTGAAGGTAATCTTTTCTATCCAATTGACTTATTATCGTCAACTCGTCATAGAACTGTTGGCTTAACTTCAAACTGTGCTTACAGAATTCTGTCAAAACTTCGAGGAGGAGAACAGTCGACTGGAGCCAAACTTGGAACCCATTAACTCCCCTGTGAAGGACGAGCTGCTATGAACGTGTTCCGACTGGAATCTCACATCGCTGGAGTGGTCGACTACCTCGCTCGACTAAAGGTTGCGGTGTCGCGGATCGACACGACACTCTGGCCAAGAGAGATGCTTCACAATGACCTCGAGTCTTTGATGACTCGACTGAACGACATTCCAGGTCGAGAGCAGGAATGGAAGAAGTCCTCCACCAGATGTGGTGCTGATGTTGCTTTGTCCCTGGTACGCATTCACTCTAAGGATGCTCGAGAGGACAAGCTGGCGTCCATCAGAGTGGCCAATACCAAGAAGCATGACTTCCAATCTTTCATGGAGACCTTCATTGCTGCTGCCACTCGGATTGCTGAAGGAATCAACCTGGACCAGTTTGTCGCGCCCTCCAGTCCTCCACCTGAGGAGTAAAAAACTTCTATGCTTCACCTTAAATTTGCCTCGGTATGCCGAGTGGTTTTTGTAACCGATAAACTTTTACAGGCTTGATGCCTGCACACTTCTGGATCCGTTATCTGCACTTTGCTTATTGTTAAATATGCTTGCATTTTCCTTCGAGCAAATTTTCTCCTTCACTCGGAATATATTTGCAGAGCGGAATAGATTTGAGTACTTAGGCGAGCACTGAGCTGCAGCTAAGCCCCCGAGTGGGAGGATTGCTCTCCACTCGGCGGGATATACAGATACTTAGGCGAGCACTGGGATGCAGCTAAGCCCCCGAGTGGGAGGTTTGCTCTCCACTCGGTAGGATTTTTAGATACTTAGGCGAGCACTGGGCTGCAGCTAAGCCCCCGAGTGGGAGGTTTGCTCTCCACTCGGTAGGATTTTCAGATACTTAGGCGAGCACTGGGCTGCAGCTAAGCCCCCGAGTGGGAGGTTTGCTCTCTACTCAGTAGGATTTTCAGATACTTAGGTGAGCACTGAGCTGCAGCTAAGCCCCTGAGTGGGAGGTTTGCTCTCCACTCGGTAGGGTTTTCAAATACTTAGGCGAGCACTGGGCTGCAGCTAAGCCCCCGAGTGAGAGGTTTGCTCTCCACTCGGTAGGATTTTTTGTGGCGTAGCTCCGAAGGAGAAGGTAATAGTCGACCTGCACCTCATTGTCCTTGCAGAGTGCATGTTGTATTTGTGGCGTAGCTCGGAAAGAGAAGGTAGTAGTCGACCTACACGTCGTCCTCCTTGCGGAGCGCACATTGTATTTGTGGCGTAGCTCGGAAGGAGAAGGTAGCAGTCGACCTGCACCTCGTCCTCCTTGCGGAGCGCACATTGTATTTGTGGCGTAGCTCGGAAGGAGAAGGTAGCAGTCAACCTGGACCTCATCCTCCTTGCGGAGCACACATTGTATTAAATACTTAGGCGAGTACTGGACTGCAGCTAAGCCTCTGAGTGAGAGACTGGCTCATCACTCGGCAGGATTTAAAATACTTAGGCGAGTACTTGGACTGCAGCTAAGCCTCCGAGTGGGAGGTGATACGTCTCCAACGTATCTATAATTTTTGATTGCTCCATGCTACTTTATCTATTGTTTTGGACTATAATGGGCTTTATTTTCCACTTCTATATTATTTTTGGGACTAACTATTAACCAGAGGCCCAGCCCAGAATTGCTGTTTTTTTGCCTTTTTCAGTATTTCGAAGAAACAGAATATCAAACGGAGTCCAAACGGAATGAAACCTTCGGGAACGTGATCTTCTCAGTGAACGTGATCCAGGAGACTTGGACCCTACTCCAAGAAGCGCCAGAGGCGGTCACGAGGGTGGAGGGCGCGCCTCCCCCCTGGGCGCGCCCCCTACCTCGTGGGCCCCCTGACGCTCCACCGACATACTCCTTCCTCCTATATATACCTACGTACCCCCAATAGACCAGGGACGGAGCCAAAAACCTAATTCCACCACCGCAACCTTCTGTATCCACGAGATCCCATCTTGGGGCCTATTCCGGAGCTCCGCCGGAGGGGGCATCCACCACGGAGGGCTTCTACATCAACACCATAGCCCCTCCGATGAAGTGTGAGTAGTTTACTTCAGACCTTTGGGTCCATAGCTAGTAGCTAGATGGCTTCTTCTCTCTTTTTGGATCTCAATACAATGTTCTCCCCCTCTCTCGTGGAGATCTATTCGATGTAATCTTCTTTTTGCGGTGTGTTTGTTGAGACCGATGAATTGTGGGTTTATGATCCAGCTTATCTATGAATAATATTTGAATCTTCTCTGAATTCTTTTATGTATGATTGAGTTATCTTTGCAAGTCTCTTCGAATTATCCGTTTGGTTTGGCCAACTAGATTGGTAGTTCTTGCAATGGGAGAAGTGCATGGCTTTGGGTTCAATCTTGCGGTGTCCTTACCCAGTGACAGAAAGGGTTGCAAGGCACGTATTGTATTGTTGCCATCGAGGATACAAGATGGGGTATTTATCATATTGCATGAATTTATTTCCTCTACATCATGTCATCTTGCTTAAGGCATTACTCTATTTTTTTTAACTTAATACTCTAGATGCATGCTGGATAGCGGTCGATGAGTGGAGTAATAGTAGTAGATGCAGAATCATTTCGGTCTACTTGTCTCGGACGTGATGCCTATATACATGATCATACCTAGATAACCTCATAACTATGCTCAATTCTGTCAATTGCTCAACAGTAATTTGTTCACCCACCGTAGAATACTTATGCTCTTGAGAGAAGCCACTAGTGAAACCTATGGCCCCCGGGTCTATTCTCATCATATTAATCTCATCACCTTATTTACTTGCTTTGCCTTTACTTTCTACTTTGCATCTTTATACCAAAAATACCAAAAATATTATCTCTATCATATCTCACTCTCGTAAGTGACCGTGCAGGGATTGACAACCCCTAATCGCGTTGGTTGCGAGTAGCTATCGTTTTGTGCAGGTACGAGGGACTTGCGCGTGACCTCCTACTGGATTGATACCTTGGTTCTCAAAAACTGAGGGAAATACTTACGCTACTGTGCTGCATCATCCTCTCCTCTTTGGGGAAAACCAACACAAGCTCGAGACGTAGCAAGAAGGATTTCTAGCGCCGTTGCCGGGGAGGCTTACGCAAAAGTTAACACACCAAGTACCCATGAAAATCCCTATCTCTCGCATTACATTATTTGCCATTTGCCTCTTGTTTTTCTCTCCCCCACTTCACCCTTGCTGTTTTATTCGCCCTCTCTTTCCCAATCTCCTCCTCTCTTTCCGTTGCCTTTTCCTCGTCCTTTTGTTTGCTCGTGTGTTAGTTTGCTTGCTTGTCATCATGTCTAATTCCTTATCTGCTCCTATTTCTCCTGAGTTTGAAGTTCTACACTTCAAGCAAAGGCATGAAAACTTAAAAGATGCTTGGTATAGGATGATGGAATCTTATCGTAAGTGCACCCTAGAGGTGAACTTTAGAATTCTTCTTCGCAATTTTTATGTTGGGTTAAATATGGCACATAGACAACTCTTGGATTGCATTGCCAAGGGAAATTTCATTGAGATTGATCCCAGTATTGAGCACGAAATTATAGAGGGAATAGTGGGAACACTACCCCAAAAGGGAGGATCTCATCCTACCCAAGAAGAAACCCAAGTGTTTGAGAAGATTTGCGAAGTAACAATTTTTTTACAAAAGTCTCTTAAGCCTCTTAAAAGTGTTAGTGGAAATCTTCACCGCATGAATATGTTGATTACTCTTTGTAATAAGAGGTTGGATTCTTTAGATCTAAAAATTTCCGAGCATGAAGGAAAGTGGAAAGAACCCCCCGGATTCGAGCATGACTCTGCTAAAAAACTGAAAATTAAAGATGGCAACACCTAAATCTATCCTTGCTTTTATGCCTAGCTAAGGGCGTTAAACGATAGCGCTTGTTGGGAGGCAACCCAATTTTTTTTTGCTTATGTTTAGGAATAAATAATCCATCTACCTTATGTTTGGATGTGGTTTTATGTTTTAATTAGTGTTTGTGCCAAGTAGGACCTATAGGATAACCTACGATGATAGTTGATTTGATTCTGCTGAAAAACAGAAACTTTGCGCGCACGAATTTAGTTATGATAAATCACAGGAACGTGCTTTTGCGTTGATTCTTTTTGCTTATGATCAATAAACAAATTATCCAGGACTTCCTATTTTGGTAGAAGTTTTAGAGTTCCAGAAGTTTGCGTTAGTTACAGATTGCTACAGACTGTTCTGTTTTTGACAGATTCTGTTTTTTGTGTGTTGTTTGCTTATTTTAATGAATCTATGGCTAGTAAAATAGTTTATGATCCATAGAGAAGTTGGAATAAAGTAGGTTTAACACCAATATAAATAAATAATGAGTTCATTACAGTACCTTGAAGTAGTCTTTTGTTTTCTTTCTCTAACGGAGCTCACGAGATTTCTGTTGAGTTTTGTGTTGTGAAGTTTTCAAGTTTTGGGTGAACTCTTTTGATGGATTATGGAACAAGGAGTGGCAAGAGCCTAAGCTTGGAGATGCCCATGGCACCCCCAAGATAATCCAAGGACACCAAAAAGTCAAAGCTTGGGGATGCCCCGGAAGGCATCCCCTCTTTCGTCCACTTCCATCGGTAATTTACTTGGAGCTATATTTTTATTCACCAACATGATATGTGTTTTGCTTGGAGCGTCTTGTATTATTTGTGTCTTTGCTTGTTAGTCTACCACAATCATCCTTGCTGTACACACCTTTTGAGAGAGCCATACATGAATTGAAATTTGTTAGAATACTCTATGTTCTTCACTTATATCTTTTGAGCTTGATAGTTTTGCTCATAGTGCTTCTCTTATATCCTTTTGAGCGTGATAATTTTTGCTCTAGTGCTTCACTTAGATTTTTTTTGAGCACGGTGGTGGATTTGTTTTAAAGAAACTTGATCTCTCATGCTTCACTTAGATTATTTTGAGAGTCGTTAATAGCATGGTAATTTGCTTAATGTTAATATACTTGGTATTCAAGATATGTGAATTTTTCTTTTGAGTGCGTTGAATACTAAGATAAGTTTGATGCTTGATAATTGTTTTGAGATATGGAGGTGATAATATCAAATTCGTGCTAGTTGGGTGATTATGAATTTGATAAATACTTGTGTTGAAGTTTGCAAGTCCCGTAGCATGCACGTATGGTTAAAGTTGTGTAACAAATTTGAAACATGAAGTGTACCTGGCTTGTGCATCCTTATGAGTGGCGGTCGGGGACGAGCGATGGTCTTTTCCTACCAATCTATCCCCCTAGGAGCATGCGCGTAGTACTTGATTTTTGATGACTTCTAAATTTTTGCAATAAGTATATGAGTTCTTTTGACTAATGTTGAGTCCATGGATTATACGCACTCTCACCTTTCCGCCTTTGCTAGCCTCTTCGATACCGTGCATTGCCCTTTCTCACATCGAGAGTTGGTGCAAACTTCACTGGTGCATCCAAACCCCGTGATACGATACGCTCTATCACACATAAACCTCCTTTTATCTTCCTCAAAACAGCCACCGTACCTACCTATTATGGCATTTCCATAGCCATTCCGAGATATATTGCCATGCAACTTTCCACCGTTTCGTTCATCATCATCATGACATACATTACTTTTGTCATATTGCCATTGCATGATCATGTAGTTGACATCATATTTGTGGCAAAGCCACCATGCATTATTTTTCATACATGTCACTCTTGATTCATTGCACCATCCCGGTACACCACCGGAGGCATTTATATAGAGTCATATCTTGTTCTAGTATCGAGTTGTAATCCTTATGTTGTAATCAATAGAAGTGTGATGATCATCATTATTAGAGCATTGCCCAAAAAGAAAAAAGAAGAGAAAGGCCAAAAAAAGAAAGGCCCAAAAATATATAAAAAGGGCAATGCTACTATCTCTTTTTCCACACCTGTGCTTCAAAGTAGCACCTTGTTCTTCATGTAGTGAGTCTCATATATTGTGCTTCAAAGTAGCACCATGTTTTTCATATAGTGAGTCTCATAAGTTGTCTTGTTCATACTAGTGGGAATTTTTCATTATAGAACTTGGCTTGTATATTCCTACGATGGGCTTCCTCAAAATGCCCTAGGTCTTCATGAGCAAGCAAGTTGGATGCACACCCAGTAGTATTCTTTTGTTGAGCATTCATAGCTCTAGTGCATCCGTTGCATGGCAATCCCTACTCCTTGCATTAACATCAATCGATGGGCATCTCCATAGCTCATTGATTAGCCTCGTTGATGTGAGACTTTCTCCTTTTTTGTCTTCTCCACACAATCCCCATCATCATATTCTATTCCACCCATAGTGCTATATCCATGGCTCACGCTCATGTATTGCGTGAAGGTTGAAAAAGTTTGAGATTATTTAAGTATGAAACAATTTCTTGGCTTGTCATCGGGGGAATAGAAGTTGGGAACATCTTTGTGTGACGAAAATGAAGCATAGCCTAACTATATGATTTTGTAGGGATGAACTTTCTTTTACCATGCTATTTTGAGAAGACATAATTACTTTGATTAGTATGCTTGAAGTATTATTATTTCTATGTCAATATGAACTTTTGTCTTGAATCTTTCGGATCTGAATATTCATACCATGATTAAGAAGATTTACATTGAAATTATGCCAAAGTATCACTCCGCATCAAAAATTCTCTTTTTATCATTTACCTACTCGAGGACGAGCAGGAATTAAGCTTGGGGATGCCTGATACGTCTCCAACGTATCTATAATTTTTGATTGCTCCATGCTACTTTATCTATTGTTTTGGACTATAATGGGCTTTATTTTCCACTTTTATATTATTTTTGGGACTAACCTATTAACCGGAGGCCCAGCCCAGAATTGCTGTTTTTTGCCTTTTTTAGTATTTCGAAGAAACATAATATCAAACGGAGTCCAAACGGAATGAAACCTTCGGGAACGTGATCTTCTCACCGGACGTGATCCAGGAGACTTGGACCCTACTACAAGAAGCGCCAGAGGCGGTCACGAGGGTGGAGGGCGCGCCTCCCCTCTGGGCGCGCCCCCCTACCTCGTGGGCCCCCTGACGCTCCACCGACGTACTCCTTCCTCCTATATATACCTATGTACCCCCAATAGACCAGGGATGGAGCCAAAAACCTAATTCCACCGCCGCAACCTTCTGTATCCATGAGATCCCATCTTGGGGCCTGTTCCGGAGCTCCGCCGGAGGGGGCATCCACCACGGAGGGCTTCTACATCAACACCATAGCCCCTCCGATGAAGTGTGAGTAGTTTACTTCAGACCTTCGGGTCCATAGCTAGTAGCTAGATGGCTTCTTCTCTCTTTTTGGATCTCAATACAATGTTCTCCCCCTCTCCCGTGGAGATCTATTCGATGTATTCTTCTTTTTGCGGTGTGTTTGTTGAGACCGATGAATTGTGGGTTTATGATCCAGCTTATCTATGAATAATATTTGAATCTTCTCTGAATTCTTTTATGTATGATTGAGTTATCTTTGCAAGTCTCTTCGAATTATCCGTTTGGTTTGGCCAACTAGATTGGTAGTTCTTGCAATGGGAGAAGTGCATGGCTTTGGGTTCAATCTTGCGGTGTCCTTACCCAGTGACAGAAAGGGTTGCAAGGCACGTATTGTATTGTTGCCATCGAGGATAACAAGATGGGGTATTTATCATATTGCATGAATTTATTCCTCTACATCATGTCATCTTGCTTAAGGCATTACTCTATTTTTTTTAACTTAATACTCTAGATGCATGCTGGATAGCGGTCGATGAGTGGAGTAATAGTAGTAGATGCAGAATCATTTCGGTCTACTTGTCTCGGACGTGATGCCTATATACATGATCATACCTAGATAACCTCATAACTATGCTCAATTCTGTCAATTGCTCAACAGTAATTTGTTCACCCACTGTAGAATACTTATGCTCTTGAGAGAAGCCACTAGTGAAACCTATGGCCCTCGGGTCTATTCTCATCATATTAATCTCCATCACCTTATTTACTTGCTTTGCCTTTACTTTCTACTTTGCATCTTTATACCAAAAATACGAAAAATATTATCTCTATCATATCTCACTCTCGTAAGTGACCGTGAAGGGATTGACAACCCCTAATCGCGTTGGTTGTGAGTAGCTATCATTTTGTGTAGGTACGAGGGACTTGCGCTTGACCTCCTACTGGATTGATACCTTGGTTCTCAAAAACTGAGGTAAATACTTACGCTACTGTGCTGCATCATCCTCTCCTCTTCGGGGAAAACCAACGCAAGCTCGAGACGTAGCAGGAGGCTGGCTCACCACTTGGTAGGATTTTAAACACTTAGGCGAGTACTTGGACTGCAGCTAAGCCTCCGAGTGGGAGGCTGGCTCACCACTTGGTAGGATTTTAAAGTACTTAGGCGAAACGGATTCGCAGCTAAGCCCCTAGTGGGAGGCTGGCTCACCACTCGGCAAGGATTTTTTTACAAACTTAGGTGAAACGGATTCGCAGCTAAGCCACCGAGTGGGAGGCTGGCTCACCACTCGGCAAGGATTTTTTTACAAACTTAGGCGAAACGGATCCGCAACTAAGCCACCCATTGGGGGATTTCTTATGTAAACAAAAGTAACAACAATCACTGGGGAAAATTATAACACTCTTGTCTTTGATAAATAAACTACAGAAGTACTTTTATTACATCTCATTCGAGTGAATACTTAAGTATAAAAGGGGTGGAGCAGCTCCGCGTTCCAAGCTCGGGGCTCATCAATCTGGTGACTGACATTGTAAAGGCGGTACACTCCATTGTGGAGAACTTTGGTGACGATGAAGGGACCTTCCCAAGTAGGAGCAAGCTTGTGTGGCTTTTGTTGATCCACTCGGAGAACCAAATCTCCTTCTTGTAAGGCTCGACTCTTCATGTTTTTGGCATGGAAGCGATGTAAGTCCTGCTGATAGATGGTCGATCGGATCATGGCCATCTCTCTTTCTTCTTCTAGAAGGTCGACTGCGTCCTGTCGGTCTTGCTCTGCTTCATCTTCAGTGTAGAGTTCGACTCGGCGTGCATTGTGAAGTAGGTCACTCGGCAAGACTGCTTCAGCTCCGTAGACCAAGAAGAACGGAGTTCTCCCAGTCGACCGATTAGGAGTGGTCCTTAATCCCCAAAGTACTAACGGAAGTTTGTCGACCCATGCACCTGCTGTGTGCTTGAGATCGCGCATCAGTCGGGGTTTCAATCCTTTGAGAATTAGACCATTTGCTCGTTCTGCTTGTCCATTCGACTGGGGTGAGCGACTGAAGCGTAGTCGACTCATGTGCCTTGAGATGCGCAAAAGGCTCTGAATTCTTCAGAATCTAAGTTTGACCCATTATCAGTGATGATGCTATGCGGAACTCCATATCTGAATACCAACTCTCTGATGAAGCTGATAGCAGTGCCAGCATCCAGATTCTTTATAGGCTTAGCTTCAATCCATTTGGTAAACTTGTCGACTGCTACTAGCAAGTGAGTGAAACCGCTCCTGCCAGTTCTCAGTGGTCCAACCATATCTAACCCCCAAACAGCAAAGGGCCAGACAAGTGGAATGGTCTTCAAGGCTGAGGCGGGTTTGTGCGATAGATTGGAGTAAAACTGACATCCTTCACACATGTCGACTATCTCCTTTGCCATTTCATTTGGTCTTGGCCAGTAAAATCCCGCTCGGTATGCTTTAGCCACAATGGTCCGAGAGGACACATGATGGCCACAGGTCCCCGAGTGGATATCGTCAAGGATTATCTGACCTTCTTCTGGCGTTATTCATTTCTGACCGACTCCAATCGCGCTTTCTCTGTACAACTGTCCCTTTATCACGGTAAAGGCTTTGGATCGACGGACGATCTGTCGAGCCTCTTCTTCATTCTCTAGGAGCTCTTTCCTTAAGATATACACGATGTACGGCTCTGTCCAATCGGGAGTGATGACCAAAGCTTCCATGATCAGGTCGACCACTGCTGGAACTTCAACTTCAGTCGGATCTGTGACACTTTTTGGCTGTGGAGCTTCTTCGGTGAAAGGATCCTCTTGAACTGATGGAGTATGGATGTGTTCCAAAAACACATTACTGGGAATGGCTTCTCTCTTGGAACCTATATTCGCCAAATCATCAGCCGCTTGATTTTTCAGTCGGGGTATATGATGGAGCTCTAACCCTTCAAATTTCTTCTCAAGCTTTCTCACTGCATTGTAGTAACCAGTCGTGGATGGACTTCTGACGTCCCACTCCTTCATCACCTGATTGACCACCAAATCTGAGTCGCCATAAACCATAAGGCAACGGACGCCGAGTGAAATGGCCATACACAACCCATACAAAAGTGCTTCGTATTCTGCTTCATTGTTGGAGGAATCAAAGTGAATCTGGAGCACATATCTGAGCTTATCTCCTCGGGCGGAAACCAATACTACCCCAGCACTGGAACCATTCAACATCTTAGAACCGTCAAAGAACATGGTCCAGTGCTCCGAGTGAACTTGAGTCGGTAATTGCTATTCAATCCACTCGGCGATGAAATCTGCTACTGCTTGGGACTTAATGGCTTTCTTTGCCTCAAACTTGATATCAAGGGGAAGGAGTTCATTCGCCCATTTTGCCACTCGACCAGCTGCATCTCTATTGTGCAGAATCTCTGATAATGGGGCGTCGCTGACGACTGTAATGGAATGATCAGAGAAATAATGAGCAACCTTCTTCGTGGTCACATAAATCCCATATACAAGCTTCTGATAATGAGGGTATCTTTGCTTTGATGGGGTCAACACTTCAGAAAGATAATACACTGGGCGCTGAACTTTGAAGGCTTTTCCTTCTTCTTCCCGCTCGACCGTAAGTACTGTACTGACGACTTGTCCTGTGGCTGCAATGTAAAGCAGCAAAGGCTCTTTGCTGATTGGGGCAGCAAGCACCGGCTGGGTGGAGAGCAGAGCTTTTAGCTCTGCAAACGCTGCATCAGCTTCTGGAGTCCACTCGAACTTGTCTGACTTCTTCATCAGTCGGTAAAGAGGCAATGCCTTTTCACCGAGACGAGAGATGAATCGACTTAAAGCGGCCAAGCATCCAGTAAGCTTCTGGACATCGTGCACACGCATAGGGAGTTTCATTCGGAGTATAGTGCCAACTTTTTCTGGGTTGGTGTCGATTCCTCGTTCGGAAACTAGAAAACCGAGTAACTTTCCGCCAGGAACTCCGAATGTGCACTTTGATGGATTAAGCTTGATATCATACCTCCTGAGATTGGCAAATGTTTCAGCGAGGTCAGTCAACAGGACGGAACCCTTCCATGATTTGACCACAATATCATCCATGTATGCTTCCACATTCCGACTGATTTGAGTGAGTAAACACTTCTGAATCATCCTCATGAACGTGGCTCCGGCATTCTTGAGGCCGAATGGCATGGTGACATAGCAGAAGCACCCGAATGGAGTGATCAAACCTGTTTTGATCTTGTCGGGTCCATACAGACGGATCTGATGGTAACCGGAATAGGCGTCTAAGAAAGACATATGCTCACGTGACATCCCGCAGTCGAGTCGACTATTTGGTCGATGCGGGGGAGAGGAAAATGATCTTTCAGGAAGGCCCGATTGATATGTTTGAAATCAATGCACATGCGAAGTGACTTGTCCTTCTTGGGGACCACGACAACATTGGCGAGCCACTCGGAGTGGTAAATCTCTCGGATAAACTCTGCTGCCAGGAACCAAGCCACCTCCTACCAATGGCCTTTCTCTTCTGGACGGCGGACCGTCGAAGATGTTCTTTGACAGGTTTCACTTTTGATTCGACTCGCAGACGATGCTCAGCCAGCCCCCTGGGAACACCCGGCATGTCAGCAGGCTTCCATGCGATGATGTCCCAGTTCTCACGGACGAACTGGATGAGTGCTTCTTCCTATTTAGAGTCGAGTGTTGTGGAGATATGAGTCGGAGCAGCACTAGGGTCGGTCGGGTGAATGTGAACGGGCTTCGTCTCACCGGACGACTGGAACACTGACTTTGTGGCGGGCTTCTTGGCCCGCAACAAATCACTCGGATCTGCATTTTTATGGTATTCCTGCAGCTCCACCACTGTTATCTGAGCATTGACGATCTTTGAGCCCTTCTGAAAGCACTCTTCCGCCTTTTTCCGATTGCCAGTAATGGTGATCACACCCTTGTGGCCAGGCATCTTCAATTTGAGGTACACGTAACATGGTCGAGCCATGAATCGTGCATAAGCTGGCATGCCTAAAATAGCGTTATAAGCACTCTGGAAATCCACAACTTCAAATGTCAACTTTTCTTTGCGGAAATGTTTCGAATTGCCGAAAACCACATTAAGAGCAATTTGGCCGAGTGACTCAGCCTTCTTCCCAGGAATGACTCCATGGAAACTCATGTTGCTGGTACTGAGTCTGGACATCGGAATGCCCATTCCCTTCAGCGTCTCCGCATACAATATGTTCAGGCCGCTGCAACCATCCATCAGAACCTTAGTCAGTCGAGTGCCCTCGACGACCGGGTCGACCACCAAAGCTTGCCTCCCAGGGGTGGCTATGTGTGTCGGATGATCAGACTGGTCAAATGTGATGGCGGTCTGAGACCATTTCAGATAACTGGGTGTCGCCGGAGCGACCATATTCACCTCACGTTGATAACTTTCAATCAACTTTTGCTTTCAACATCAGCAAAAATCATCAAGGTGGAATTGACATGGGGGTATCCTCCATCACTGTCCTCTTTGTCCTCAACCTTGTCCGTCTCCTTTTCCTTATCTTTGGGCTATTTCCCCTGAAATTGCTGGATCAAGAGCCGACACTGCCGAGTGGTATGTTTCGGGTAAATGAAGTTACCCTCCTCATCTTTCTTCGTGTGGATGTGGCATGGCAAATCCATCACGTCATTTCCTTCCTTGTCCTTGACCTTCATAGGGTTCCAAGATCCTTTGGGCTTCCCTTTGAACTTTCCTTGAGTCACGGCCAAGGCTTCTCCAGGAGCGGCTGGCTCGGCTTTCCGCTTCTGCTTCCGACTAGAGTTTCCTCCCCCGGTTTCATGAGAGGTTGGCTTGTACTTGCCACTCCGGAGTCAATCCTCTTCTTCACCATTGGCATATTTGGTGGCAATCTCCATCATTCGACTCAGAGTCATGTCTCCGGTCCGACCGAATTTCAAATTTAGCTCTCTGTTCTTAACACCTTCCTTGAAGGCACAAACTTCCTGGTGATCAGATACATTCTCCACCGTGTGATGCAATGTGATCCACCTCTGGATGTAATCCCTCAGAGTCTCATTCGACTTTTGCACACAAACCTGCAGCTCTGTCAACCCTGCTGGTCGCTTGCAAGTTCCTTCAAATGTTCTGACAAACACTCGGGCAAGGTCTTCCCAAGTGTAAATGCTACTAGGTGCCAACTGATTCAGCCATGCTCTGGCTGAGCCCTCCAACATAAGAGGTAGGTGTTTCATGGCCACCTCATCATTGCCGCCACCAATCTGAATAGCCACTCGGTAGTCTTCAAGCCAGGTATCGGGCTTGGACTCGTCGGTGAACTTGCTGACTCTAGTCGCCAGCCTGAAGTTGGGAGGAATCACCGCGGCCCTGATGGCTCTGCTAAAACACTCTGGTCCCGAGACGTGAACTCTACTACTGGTGGGTACATCTCTGTCATGGCCTTCTCGGTGAGCTCTGTTCCGGTCGACCAAACCTTGCATGATAATGGATCTCCCGTCAAAGCTTGGTTCTCTGGGGTCGACCGGAACCCTTTGCCCAACTCTGTGCTGACGTCTGTCATCTTGCTGTCGAGGAGCGTACGACCCACCCCATGGGGGAGGAGTGGGCACTCGATGCTGATCATTGCGATCGAATCGGTCATCATACTGATCACGCCGGCCTCCACGTCCCTCACGCCTCGGGGGCGATCTCGGGCTATGGGCCGACTCGACTGTATTCGCAGCGACGGATCTGCTGTGAATCCTGTTTCGCAACTGCGATACAACTGAAATCTGATCTCCTGCTGCCCGGAGTAAATCTCTGATCTGCATCAAGCCTCTGCCAGCCTCTGACTAGGAGGGCTGAATCGACTCTGCTATACGGGCCGCAACCGCTAGATTCTGAATCGGAGTTCGATATACCTGAGTCGGTGGTGGAAAGAGTTGACGTCAACTGGAGTCTAGAACTCGTTGCCGTGCGCGCTCGTCGAGTGCTCGCTGGAGGTTCTCCAGTCGAGTTCGCTCAACCAAGTTGGCCAAACGCGCGTCCTCCAAGGCACGAGCCTCGGGGGTTTCTCCAGCGATAGGAGTATGCAGCGCATCCATGTTCCGTCGGCGAAGATCTTCTCTTTGCAGGGAAGTGAGTGGCTCGGGTTGATACTCCTCGTGGACCTGCGCTGGGTCGCCTCCGCCATCGCCTCCATCGGTGCGAGGGAAGCCGGGAGGACTACGCGGCCCATTGACCATCAGGACCTCCGCCGCTGGATCACTGCTATCACACTCGGATGCAGTCTCTACGGAGCCAGTCGACTGGTCGAATGGGCCGTAGAGAGATTCGTCGGGCTCAATCGCCGCGACTTGGGGGGCGGCCGACTGGCGGGCCACCGCGTGCCTCACCCACCGTTGAAGCCTCGACTAACCAGAATGCTTGCACTGGCGGGAGACAGGAAGGGAGGACGACACAGGGGTCGACCGATACGGGGCCGACGGTTGCCACAGGAGGACGCCGCGGACACATGCGCGAAAGTGCGTCGCCCCGTGAACTGGGAGCGCGTCGATGTTGAGTGGAGCCTCCTGAAGCCAAGCGGAGTCATCGGCGATGAACGTGAGCGCGTAGAGACAGATCTCGCGGACCTCAACCAAAACTCCGCCAGAAACCATGATGAAGGTGATCGGAACAATCGCAACTTCTCCAATAAGTCGCTAAGACACCTGCCCCACGGTGGGCGCCAACTGTCGTGGTTCTAAGCCTGATAGTAGAATAGGGGGGTAGGTATGGGGAGGCAAGATCCTAGCTATGGAGTAGTTGTATACGCAAGAGATTTACGAGTTCAGGCCCTTCTTGGAGGAAGTAACAACCCTACGTCTCGGAGCCCGGAGGCGGTCGACTGGATTATATGCGTATGAGTTACAGGGGTGCAAACCTTTTACACTGAGGAGGGGGGTGACTTATATAGAGTCTGTCAGGCCCCTCCGGCCCTTAGTTATGCAGGGTTTAAAGTACATTAAGACCTGGCGTTACTGGTAACGCCCTACATAAAGTGCTATCATGACCATAAAGACTACCTAATGACAGACCATTTGGGTGCAGAGTGACTCTAGATCTCCTGGTGGTCGAGTGAGTGGCTTCATGGTCGAGTGTCTTCGAGTCCGTCGAGTGGAATCCTTCTAGGTCGACTGAAAGGTAGTTTCTTCTAGAGATGTCCTTGGGGAGGGTACCTTGGACAGGTCCATGACCCTACCCTAGGTACATGGCTTCATCACATACGATCCTGGTCATGTATATCTTTGCCGACTTAGTACTTGTATAAGTGTCTTAACTGGGATGAAATGAGCTACCTTCGTCAAACGACCGACTACAACCCATATTGAGTCATAGCCTGAACGAGCAATCCCATAATAAAATCCATGCCTAACTTATCCCACTTCCATTCGGGTACGGCAATGGCTGTAGCAATCCTGCTGGCTTCTGATGTTCTGCCTTCACTCTCTGACATACATCACAAACTGCTACATACTCCGCAATATCCTTCTTCATTCCGGTCCACCAGAAAGTGTCCTTCAAATCCAGATACATCTTGGTATTTCCTGGGTGAACCGAATACGTGAATCATGGGCCTCTTGTAGAATCAACTTCCTGATCTCCGGGTCATTAGGCACATAAACGCGGTCCTCAAACCATAAGGTATCGTGCTCATCCTCACGAAATCCCTTAGCTTTTCCTTTGCTCATCTTCTCCTTTATCTCGGCAATCTCCTTGTCAGTCTTCTGAGCTTCTCTGATCTTATTCATCAAAGTTGAATGAATTTCCAATGCTGCTACATAGCCTCTCGGAACTATCTCCAAACATAGCTCGCGAAGATCTTCGGCTAGCTCCTTTGGTAACTCTCCGGTCAAGAGTGTGTTGACATGGATCTTGTGGCTCAACGCATCGGCTACTATGTTAGCCTTTCCGAGGTGATAATGCAATCTCATATCATAATCTTTTATGAGCTCCAACCATCTCCTTTGCCTAAGATTCAACTCCTTCTATGTGAAGATGTACTTCAAACTCTTGTGATCCGTGTACACCTCACAATGGTTTCCGATGAGAAAATGTCTCCATGTCTTCAACGCATGCACTACGACTGCTAACTCCAAATCATGTGTAGCATAATTCAACTCATGGGGTTTAAGTTGTCGTGAGGCATACGAAACATTTTCCCTCTTGCATAAGCACTGCTCCAAGTCCTTGATGAGAAGCGTCGTAATAAACTTCATAATCCTTGCGCTGATCTGGCAGGATCAATACTTGTGATGTAACCGGACGTTTCTTCAACTCCTGGAAACTGGCCTCACATTCCTTAGTCCAATTGAACTTGGTGTCCTTCTTGAACAACTCTATCATGGGCTTCGTAATCTTCGAGAAATTCTCAATGAACCTCCGGTAGTATCCTGCGAGTCCAAGAAAACTCCGAATCTCTCCAACTGACGTGGGTGCTACCCAATTTGTCACAGTGACAAATTTGGTGGGGTCTACTGCTATTCCTTCTCCGGATATAACATGTCCGAGGAATCCAACTTCCTTCAACCAAAACTCACACTTGCTGAATTTGGCATATAGCTGATGTTCTATGAGTTTCCCAAGTACCAAACGCAAATGCTCCTTATGCTCCTCTTCATTCTTTGAGTAGACCAGAATATCATCAATGAACACCACGATGAACTTATCCAGAAACTCCATAAACACCTTGTTCATCATGTTCATGAAATAGGCAGGTGCGTTAGTCAGACCAAATGACATAACGGTATACTCATACAGCCCGTACCTGGTGGTAAAAGCCGTCTTAGGTATATCCTGCTCTCAAATCAACTGGTGGTATCCTGATCGCAGATCGATCTTGGAAAATACCTTAGCTCCTTGCAACTGGTCAAACAGATCATTGATCATCGGCAATGGGTACTTGTTCTTGATTGTCACTTCATTCAATCCTCGATAATCAACAACCATCCTCAATGATCCGTCCTTCTTCTCCACTAGAAGCACCGGTGATCCCCAAGGTGATGAACTTGGGCGAATATAACCTTTATCTAGTAACTCCTTAATCTGCTTCTTAATTTCCTCCAAATCCTTTGCGGGCATCCTGTACAGTCACTTAGATATTGGCCCTGTGCCTGGCAAAAGCTCAATCAAAAACTCAATGTCTCTATCCGGTGGCATGCCTGGCAACTCTTCTGGAAATACGTCAGGGAAATCCTTCAGCACTGGTACTTCCTCCTGTACAACTCCTGATAAGGAATTCACTTGAGTCCTCTTCGGCACATGCCGGGATACATACTTGATCCTTCTTCCTTCTGGGGTGGTAAGCAAAATTGACTTACTGACGCAATTGATGTTTCCTCCATACATCGATAGCCAATCCATACCCAGAATCACATCCAAACCTTGCGACTCCAAAATGATTAAATCCGAGGGGAAAACATGCCTACCTATGGTCAATGGCATCTAAAAACATCCTTGACTAGCCATATACTCCGCTCCTAGTGAGCTTACTAACATAGGTGTTCTAAGAACCTTGGTGGGCAGTTTATACTTATCCAGAAATCCCCTTGATATGTATGAATGCGATGCACCAGTATCAAACAGAATGATTGCAGTAAATTACTTAACCAAAAACTTACCTATTACTGCATCTGGCTGAGCTTCAGCCTCCTCCACGTTCACGTGGTTCACCTGTCCCCTGTTGAAAGGGTTCGGCTTCTCCCCAGAGCTTCCATTGCCATTTCCATTCTTAGCTTCAGGACATTCATTGGCATAATGTCTAGTCTTCTGGCACTTGTAGCAAGTGACGTGGCTCAGATCCTTCTTGGCTGGGGTTGATGGGTTGGTATGGTTCTGGCCGTTGCTTCCTCCATTCCCATTACCATTCTTGGGGCCACTATGGTTGTGCGAACTCCCTCCTCCATGGGTATGCTGAAAAGGTCCTCCTGAGTTCGGGGTAAAACGAGGCTTCTGCTGAGCTCCAGAGTTGTACTTCCCTTGTCCATACTTCCTCTTGCGGTTGTCACTGCTGCTGCTTCCCTTCAATTATGAGAGCTCTATCTACCAACTCCTAGTAGTTGTTGAAGGTTGCCACCATCAACTGCATGCTCAGCTCATCATTCAGTCCTTCCAGAAACTTCTCCTGCTTAGCTGCATCTATAGCAACGTCATCTGGAGCATAACGTGCTAGCTTACTAAAATCCTCCACATACTGGCCAACAGTACGTCCTCCTTGGCCCAAGTTGCGAAAGTCACGCTTCTTCATGGCCATAGCTCCTGCTGAAACATGGGCAGTACGGAAAGCCTGCTTAAACTGGTCCCATGTGATAGTGTCGATGGGGTAAGTGGCTGTGAAATTCTCCCACCATGATGCTGCGGGTCCATCAAGCTGATGTGCGGCAAAACACACTTTCTCCGCATCTGTGCATCCTGTAGTGGTCAACTCCCTTCCCATCTTGCGGAGCCAATCATCTGCAACTATCAGCTCGGTGCTACTGGAGTACACCGGCGGATTCAGCCTCAAGAAACGGGCTAAGTGATCAACAGGTGGTGGTGGTGGTGGGTTATTGTTGTTGTTGTTGTTGTTGTTCCCCTGATTCTGATTCTGGACTAGTATCTGCATCAATGCATTCTGTTGCTGGATCAACTGAGTGAGCTCCGGTGGGAAAGCAAATCCATTGTCACGTCTCGGAGGCATCTGAGGGTTTAGAAAAGATGAGAATACATAATAGAATGAGGTCTATAGAGAAAAACACTACCCATATGCACATGAGACAAGCACAATCATATCACTTCAATCAATTCAAACAAGGGCTTACAACAGTCTAACTATCGTCACAAAAGTGCTTAGACTATACTATATACATGGGGGAATACTACTACTATTATGGTGGCCGACTAGAAAAAATGATCGGTCGAAGACTCCATGATATCTGCTCCAGCTTCATCAACAAATTCATCATCACTATCGTCTAGGTCCGAGTCGGTGTCGTCGATGATGATGTAGTTCTCCGGGCAAGTGCAATCATCGTCTTCTCCTCCAGTCGCGGGGAATCCCATGAATACTTTTAGCTTCTTCTCCAGATCATCATTCTTCTCCACGAGTGTCCTCATTTCCTCCTCATATCTATCGCGTGTAGACTTGAGTTCTTCTTCCAGTTCCGTGATCTTGGTCATAGCCTTCTTCAGATCTATCATGCCTGCGCACATCTGGTTCTCCTGGTGACGAATGTGCTGGTTTATCTCCTGGATGAAAGCTGCAATTGATCTATCCTTCCTGGTGCTGATCATCTCCCATTGCTCATCTCGGCGCCCACAAATCTATTAGATAGTATCCTTGAGATCCTTGGGGTAAACTTCTCCAATGCGTCCCATGGTGATGTGGGCTGCTATGCTCTTTCCTAGACTCCAGGTTGGTGCATCAAAGGCAAACTCTATGGGCTCAGTGACTGGCATGAACATCCTTCCTGGAACTTGAACTTGAATCATCTAATGCTCCTCTTCTGGTAGAGTGGCGTTGTAGGTACCGGTTAAGCTTGGTACTCCGATGTTCAGATATCTAGTGACTTCCTTCAAGTGGCGTCCAAAGGGTGTATCTTCATCCGGTTGCATGTTCCTTGCATCTGCCATCCTAAAAAGTAGAAAAGGTGAGGAGTCAGAAATGAGAAGAGAGTAGTGATCTAGGGCTTTAGCTTAGTGGTCAAGTTCTACAGTCAGCCTGGGCTCTGATACCATCTTGTAGCGACCAGACCTCAAACAGTCTGATCTCTGTGCATCAGTGCCATCCCTGGATCGGTAATACTGACACGCACAGTACTTGAAGGATTTATAATAGAGTAGCAATCACACACTTATTACATTGAATATCTCAAAAGAGAACTTATTACAATAAATATGGCTTAAGGCCATCTAGGAACGATAACAATGGAAGGCTTGGAAGATAAAGCGAGTCCATCAACTCCAACGGCATCACTGAGTATAAGATCACGACCTAAGGCACCTTACTCGTCATCTGAAAAGTCTGCAACATGAACGTCGCAGCCCGAAAACGGGTCAGCACATGGAATATGCTGGCAATGTAACACATAGAGAGTAATGAATAGAATAATGCTATCACTACATGCATATATGGCTGGTGGAAAGCTCTATGGTTACAGTTTTGCATAAAGCCAATTTTTTCCTACAACAAAGGAACAAGTTTTATTTAACTATCATGGTGGTTGTTAAACATTGCGAAGGTTCACCCAACTCAATCCCAATTAAGGATCATCATTAAACCCAAACAGAATTAATTAAGAAACATGATGAGATTCACATGATAATCTAGGTACTAGATACTCAAAACGTCCATAATCGGGGACACGGCTAACCATGATTAGTTTGTACACTCTGCAGAGGTTTGTGCACTTTTCCCCACAAGACTGGATCTCCTCCATTGGATTTCTCGCACTACATGGTGTTTGAGAAACGGATGATCGAGACATAGTCTTTCAAAAGCGTTTGCACCTTATGATGGGTAGACAATTACACCTACTTTCCCCTACATCTGCTAGTCTACCACTATACGAGTTCACACGACTTAATCAACTATGTTAGAGCCCATAATAGCTTGCGGCTGCACACAGAAGTTTCTAGCATGAAAAATCTCATGATCCCTTTGAGCCTGGGTGGCGGTCCATAGGAGAATCACACGGTACCTCGGGATTTCCAAAAATGGGTTCCCCAGGTGCCTCAATCCACCCAGATGTGTATTAAAGTTGCCACCTTATGTAAACCATTAATTAACAATCTCACATCTGTCATGGATACACTCACCCAATCCACGTCTACTAGCATAGCATAGCAATATAAGCAAACGTAGAAGTAACTCCCAAAGGTTTGATAATAAACAGGTAATAGGTACTACCTGATCTACTTCCCAGAACCCACATGTTAAACAGATCCTAACCATGCAATTGTTTAAGGGTTGATCTAATGCAATAAAACTGGGTAGTAAAGTGGTATGATCAAAGTGTTACTTGCCTTGCTGATGATCCGTGAAACCTAGAGACTCGTAGTAGCAAGCTGCGCACTCCGGGTACTCTATCGCAAACAAACAAGCATACAATAAGTACTCATCTAATGCACAAGTAAAACTCAAATAAGAGATCCAACCAGAAAGTTCAACTTAAGAACTCCGGTTTGCAAAAAGAATCAACTCAAATGAAACAACGAAACTCAAACGGCGAAAGAAACAAGCTTCATTTACTAATCTGGACCTAAGTCAAGTTTTACAGTAGCAAAAACTTGTTTGAGTTGGTTAAATAGAAAGAGGGTTCCAAGACGAAACTCCAGGCGCTTGAATCGCATGATTCCGATAAACGAGCGAAAAGTTACACTAGAACGAAAATCGGATCAGGAATCACGATTGAAAATAATCACGAAAAACCCGAGAAAAAGAAAAACGAACGAACAGGCTAACGAACGAACGTTCGCTGTCTGTGGCTAAACGGTGAACAACGTTCGTTTAAACGAACAAACGAGCGGGCGCTCGCTGAATAAATAAACCGAGAAGAAAAAAAATAAACCGAGAAGAAAAAAAGTAAACCGATCTAAAAAAATAAAACCTAGGGTTTTCTAAAAAACGAATCGGTTTTCTCTAGAAAACCGGCGGCGGGGGGCGGCTACCTCGGCGGGGATCCGGCGAGATCCAGCAGCTCCGACGGGGTTGGCGAGGCGG